>NC_072433.2:133897500-134517678 GCF_028878055.3 Symphalangus syndactylus | reverse complement strand
CACCTGCCGTCATCCGTCCACACCTCTGTCCGTGCGCTCACACACACACTGTCGGCACCACGCCAGGTTCCGTGCGTGGAGATCAGACTTCGTGACGTTGAGCAAAACCAGCCCAGCCTTGCACTCCAGGTGTTCATGCCAGCGCCGCCCCCCCCCGCCCCCAGGCCATGTGGGCGGCGGACCTCGGGGCAGGGCTGGTGAGGCCAAGAAGGACAAGGTGGACGGAAAGTTCCAGGGCCTGGGAGCTGTGTGAGGAGTAAAAAGCGGCCGCTCAGTGAGTCCTACACAGAGAGGACCTTTGTGCCCCAGGTCAAAGGAGAAGGGAGCGGGCCCCAGCCGAGTCCACACCAGCCTCTGCTCGGTCCACAGGCCCTGTCTGGCTCTGCTGGGTCTCCTCAGTCAGGGGGTCCATGAGACCCCGGCCCCGGGCTCTGGTGGTGGCCACAGCGAGGCCCCTCTGGGCGGGAGTCTACCCCACGTGGGATGCCCCCTCCACGCACCTGCGCGGCTCACCCTGGGCTCTGCTCTGCTGTGCAGGGCCACCCTCAGCTGGGAGGGGCCCAAAAGGCTTGCCAGGGGCTCTAGGGCTGCCCCGGCCTCCGTGATTCCCGCGCCCCCTTGCTCCTGGCCTCTGGGCCAAGCCTTTATCTTCAGTGGTCATCTCGACCTTCACCGTCACCTACAGCGGCAGGGAAATGGTTACACTACCGCTCACAGGGACAGCCTCAGCTTCCACATTTCGGGAGATAGAAGTGCAGAGAGGCCACAGAGCCAGAAAAAAAGCTGCCTGGGCGCGTCTATCCTGGAGCCCCGGCATCGTCACCAGGGCCACACAAGCAGCCAGGACCCTCCCGGGAACCAGCTCCCTGACTGGGACGCCCCAGCCCCTCCTGAGCTCACTGACCCGGGATCCGGCCAGTGCCCCTCCCCCATGCAGGCAGTGGGCTGGGACACGCGGGGAGAGGGGGCTTGGGCCGCGTCGTCCCTCCGCCTCCCCGGGTCCCAGCCGCCTTGCTCCCTGAGCTGCTGGCAGGGTAATAAGCTCTGCGTGCGGTGTAGAAATAAAGCACGTTCCACAGAACAAATGGTGTTAATTTGCAGCAGCACTGCAGCCCGGAGTTACCCAGCGCCTGGAGGGCGGCGCGGCAGCTGCGCCAGAATGAGCGGCTGCGCGCGGAGAATCAGCGAGGCCGTACATCCCCGTGGAGGGACAAAGCATTCCAGCCTCGGCCTCCAGCGGCGCCGGCCCTCCAGGCGGGAGGCGGTTCCAGGAAGCGAAGCGAGCGGGTGCTGGGGCTCCTCTCCCCTCCTGGAGGCAACTGCCCAAAGTAGTCAGTGACCACCCCTAGGTCCCACCTGTGGGGTCCAGTGGCCTTGTCCCGTCTCAGCTGCCATCATCCCACCAGGCCCCCAGAATGTCCTCTGGGGCCCATCCTGCCACAAAGCCTGGGGTCACACTGCTGCCCTCCTAGAACGGCCACTTTTCTTCTTTACGCAAGGGTCATGCTCCAGGCCTTTCTCCAAGCCCTCCCCGCGCTGGAATGCATTTACCCGCCTGCCTGTTGACTTCTGCTCCTACCCACCCCTGGGCTGCTCAGAGCTGCTGCTCCCTGTTGATGAGCACTGTAGGTGGCTCTGAGATGCACGCCCGGGACGATCCGTCTTCCTCATCCCTCCTGCCATTCCCGCACTGACAAACGTCTGCCCTGGGTGTTAGGAGCGAGGTGCACATTGCACCTTACGTCCTCATGGGCGGCTCCAGGAGCCTCACTGCAGCTGAGTATTTAACATCATCCATCTGTGTGGCCGTTGGGGCTGGCACAGACGCTCTGGACGCCTCTACCTGGAAACCAGGGCTGTTGTCCCTGGATGGTAAGAAGGGAGCAGGTGGGAGGCAGGAGGAAGTGCTTGTTCCACGGGCACTCCTGGGTTCTGAGGACCAGGCACTTCCCCGCATGTGTCTTGCTTTGGCCATAGGTTCTGGGCTTCTCCTTCTCCTCTGTGGGTACGAGGGCTGCTCTGGCATTACGTCTTCTAGACCTGTGGCTCCTTCAGAGGTCAGGGCTGTGCACTCAGACGCCTCCAGTGAATGCTTTTGGGGTTTGGATGGACAGATGGACAAATTAACAGCATCCTGCACTTTGAATGACAAAACTTTAGGCAAGAAAAGGGTCATTGGAGAATATCTAGTCCAACACTCTAATGGGATAGAGAGGGAAACTGAGGCCAGCAGAAAGCATGTCACCTGACCCAGTCACAGCCCTTGAATAGAGAGGGAAACTGAGGCCAGCAGAAAGGGTGTCACCGGACCCAGTCAGCCCTTGGATAGAGAGGAAAACTGAGGCCAGCAGCAAGAGTGTCACCGGACCCAGTCAGCCCTTGGCCTGGGACTTGCAGACAGTCCACGTGCTGCTTCTGTGACCCCCACGGCCCAGACTCACACATCTTCCTCCAGGTCAGGGAGTGAAGGGGTCTGCAGTCCTCTCCAACTGAGGGCAGGGACAGCCTCTACGTCCTGAGACCCCAGGCCCCTGACCTACCTGCTGGCCTGCCTGGCAAGGCACCCCTATCAGGTTGTACTGTAAGGCCACCGGGCTGGGTCTGATACCCACAATCCATCAGCCTGCTGGTCTTTACATATTCTGGGAGAGGCAAGAATCTCTGTAGTTGCTAAAACACTTCCTCTTGATTATTCTGAGAACTAAAAACACACATTATTGGAAAGCCTTGGGTTTAGTCTAATCTAAACCCCTCAGGTCGTGACTTAAACTCTGGCCTCAGAGGTCTCCATTTATGCTTGCATGAGCCACTTCTTTGGTCTTTGTCCCCTCACTGGAAGGCATGTCCATGAGCAAATGGGGAGAAGAATATAGGGCTATGAACTTGGAATTTTGGTGTCAGAAGGACCTAGGTTCAAGTTCAGGCTCTATCACTAGCTAGGGACCTTTCTTCATCTGTAGACCGAGGATAATAATAGTACATATCTCAAAAGAGCTGTGCAGATTCAAAGTGATCCTGTGCCTAAACCCTTCTGTATGATGTCTGATACCAAGTCAATGCCCAGAAAACGGGTAAGGATTGTTGCCATGATGATGATGGTGAGGATGGGGATAATGATGATGGTGATGATGATAGGTATGGTGATGACGATGGGGATGGTGGTGATGGTGATAGTGATGATGGTGATGATGATGGTGGGAACAATGATGGTGATGATGGTGATGATGGCGATGATGGTGATGATGGCGATGATGATGGTGATGATGGCGATGATGGTGATGATGATGGTGTGGTGATGATGGTGTGATGGTGATGATGGGGATGGTGATGACTATGGGGATGATGATGGGGATGGTGATGATGGTGATGATGATGGTGATGATGCTGATGGTGGTGGTGATGATGGTGATGATGGTATAATGATGGTGATGATGATGGTGATGATGATGCTGATGGTGGGGATGGTGATGATGATGATGGTGATGATGATCATGGTGATGATGGTATAATGATGGTGGGGATGATGATGATGGTGATGGTGATGGTGGGGATGGGGATGGTGATGATGATGGTGATGATGGTATAATGGTGGTGATGATGGTGATGATGATGGTGGGGATGATAATGGTGATGATGGTATAATGATGGTGGGGATGATGATGGTGATGATGGTATAATGATGGTGGTGATGATGGTGATGAAGATGGTGGAGATGATGATGGTGATGATGGTATAATGATGGTGGGGATGATGATGGTGATGATGGTATAATGATGGTGGGGATGATGATGATGGTGATGGTGACGGTGGGGATGGGGATGGTGATGATGATGGTGGTGATGATGATGGTGATGATGGTATAATGATGGTGGTGATGATGGTGATGGTGATGATGATGGTGGGGATGATAATGGTGATGATGGTATAATGATGGTGGGGATGATGGTGATGAAGATGATGGAGATGATGATGGTGATGATGGTATAATGATGGTGGGGATGATGATGGGGATTGTGATGATGGTATAATGATGGTGGGGATGATGATGGTGATGATGGTGGTGATGATGATGGTGATGATGGTATAATGATGGTGGGGATGATGATGATGGTGATGATGGTATAATGATGGTGGGGATGATGATGATGATGGTGATGGTGGGGATGATGATGATGTGATGATAATGCTGCTGCTTGCAGTGTGAGTGGACTTGCATCAGTGTGTGGATCCTCCTAGGACTTCCTTGGAAGTGCTGGGCACACGTTTCCAAAAGGAGCCTCCTTCTCATGTGCAGCTACAAATAGCATGTGTAGCAGATTGGGGGCTACCCAACCAAGCCTTTCATCAGCGTCCCCATGGACAGGTCTTTAAGAAAGCTAAGGTCAGGACCAGGTGCCATGGGTGCTCCAGAGATCCAACACAAAGCTGTGTCCTGCAAGGGTTTAGAGACAAGTGGGAAAGACATGCTTGGACTTTGGGAATGTTAAGCGTCCATGCTCCACAGGAATAAAAGAGGCCTCATGAGGCTTCACAAGAGCAGTGGCCCAGGGAGCGAGGGGAGAGACAGAAGGCTGGGCGGAGGCAGTTGGTCTGGACAGGGCCCTGAGACAGGTTACCTGAGACGGAGGTGAGGAAGAGGACATGCCAGGAGAGGGCCCCATGGTGTGCAACCTGAGGGCTCCTGTGTCTGGGGCCTCTGACAGGCATGTGGTAGGAGGTGGCTGGAAGGATGGGGTGGGACAGGCCCCGACAGGCAGGGAGGTTGGGTTTCTCCAGTAAATGCAGAGTGAGGCCCTGTGAGAAAGGGTTCCAGCCTGGCCCGTCTTAGCTTTCAGAGTCAGGGCTCCCGAGCCTGCCTGCTCCTTGCTGGCCCTGCCCATCTCTGATGCCAGGCAGCCTCTGGCCTCTGTTTCCCTCCTAGTCAAACTCCGACTTTGCAGAGAAACTCCATTCTGAAGCAAAATTTTACTTAGAACGGCAATTTATAGCACATCTGCTTGGGAGGGGCCGTGGCTGTCGGGGCTGGTGGTGAGGGTGGCTGCAGCGAGGATGCCAAGTGCTCTGCCACCCCCACCCGCCCTGCATGGAGGCCCCTTGGCAAAGCTCCAGGCTCTGCTTCACACGGCTGGCCTGAGGCCCCCTGTCTGGACCCAGTCCGGCCTCTGTGGCTCCTGCTGCCTGCCACGGCCTTCACCCTAGCACCCCCGTCTTAGGTTCTGACCTCAGGATATCAGCACCAAAGGCTCCTGGGGAGGCTCTATGTGCCAGGCTGGCAATGTGGGGTTCCACGGTGGGGAAAAGGGAGGCTAGATGGTTGCTCACGGGCCCCCCTCTTCCCTCGCCTGGGACCAGGGTGCAGAGCCGACTGCTAGTTGCTGCAGCCCTTTCCCGGGCCAAGGGGTGGCCGGCGGTCACTGCCGGATTCCATCTGCTAGATGCAGGAGAGCGGCTCCAGATGCACCAGGAGGGCCGCGTTCGAATGTCAATTCCATCTTCTCACAATCATTTTCAGCATCCTCTTAGCGCCAGGCGAACGCAGCCTGCTCGTTTGAATGCATAATTAGCCCAAGCATTCTACCTTGCTAATTTCGAGGCAGGGGAAGGGAATGGAGGGGGGTTTGGGAATTTGCATATTAATTTAGCCGAGGGAGAGAAAAATTGTTTACCACTTCCTTCGCACAGTTGCTCACAGAGGACTTAACTCTTTCCTGCTCTGCATCTGGGGCTTGGGGGAGAGGGTGCACGTGGGAGGTGCGGCCAGCCCTCCCGCCACGTCCACTCCAGGGCAGTCCCTGCACACAACGCGCTGGGCTCAGCCAAAGCCCCCTTTCTTTGCAGGGACCACATGGGGGCTGCCTGGGTGCCAAACATGTGGGGACGGGCGCTGCTGGGGACGCCCTCCTCGGCTGGTCCTCACCTGCAGTTTTCAGGAGCGACAGACACTTGGGTCCACGGTGTTCATCTATTTTCTCCACAGTGCTCCTCCAGCCCCAGATTGGGCATCAGTACAGTGCTGGGTGGAGGAGGGCACACATGCTGGCCCCTGCACCAGGGTGAGAGGGGCAGCCAGCAAAGGGTGAGGTCCTGCAGAGACTTTGGGTCAGGGAGAGTAAGCGTCCACTGGGGGAGTCAAGACAGGCTGCCTGGAGGAGGTGGTATCTTCCCTGGGCCTTGTAGGGTGAGCATGCTTCTCCGAGCGAGGGAGCAGGTGAGCGGAAGATCCTGGGGCCTAGGGCCACACCAGAGACCCTTGGGGAGCCTGGGCCATTTGTCCTGACCCGATTTGAGTGAGGGCTTGTGAGGTCTCAAGTCGGGAAGGCTTGTGCAGGGCTCAGATGACGGACTGCGGCCTGTGCCAGCAAACAGCCCAACTGCTTCACGCCCCCGTCTAGTCTGTGGAGTGGAGAATAATTCTAAGGGTCACTAAGAGGGCTGCAGCACATCCCCTCGGAAAGGCCTGGGTGCCCCACAGCAACCTGGCAATGCCGGTTCTCCCAGGAGACGGTTTCCACATCCGTGTTTCTATATAGAAATGATCATCCACCTGCATTCGACCCCCCCCAGGCACTGGTGAGACCAAATGGGGCGAGCGCATGGTGTTTTGCATGGCCCTGCCGCAGTCTGGGAGGCACTGGACAGGAGCCACCCGCTGTCGTGTCTCCTGATGGCAGCCATGAAGCACGCACGGGGTCCCCATGTTCCCGTTGTGCACAGATGCCGCCAGGATGGCAGAGTTCGGCTCCGTCTTCTTCAGGATGGGGAAGGCTCTGCTGCTGGGAGGGGCTGGTACATCAGGAAGGGACAGGTCGGGGGATGGGACGGCAGCTGCCCGGAGCTTTAAGCACTCATGGCGGGGAGGGTGGTGGCAGACAGAGAGGGCCATAAGTAGGAATGGAAGGATGTCAGAGGCGGGCACGAGGCTGAGCGAGCAGAGCTGAGATGGTCTCTGCGGGGTGGAGGCCAGGCCGGCCCAGACCAGGCCACTCTCGCGGTGACTTTAGGCCACTCCCCTCTCAGTTTCTTGATCTGTAGCTTGAGAGGCCGGTCCCATCCTGAGAGACGGCAGGCATGACGGATCAATCACAGCACCGTCTCCCGCCATCTCATGGGAATTCCAGGACGCCACTGCTTGTCAATTCTCTGTGGCAGTCAGGCGGCCTCTGTTTGCCACCTGGGTTAGATGAGTTCCAAGACACCCTCATGCCTGGACCCACTCAGGGCTAATCTACGCCCCCCACACAGGTCACCCAGGAGCCCACGGGCCTCAGCGTTGGAGACCCCGCAACGGCTGTCTCCAGCACATAGGAGCAAACTCAAGCTCTCTCCATGACAGCCGCAGAGCCTGGAGACCTGGCGCAGACCCCTCCTGCTCCCCCGAGCAGCTTCACAGCAGCCAGACGCGTGGGGTCTACACCCTGGCAGGCCAGCCCCGCACCCATCACTGCACCCTGGCAGGCCAGCCCCGCACTCATCACTGCACCCTGGCAGGCCAGCCCCGCAGCCATCACTGCCTGCTGCCCTGGGAATCCCCAGCCACACACCTCCATCCGCTCCCATCTCAGCAGCACACTGTGACCCAAACACAGGCTGTGGGTTCAGAGACCTGGGTTCCGGAAGTCTAGGCTCAGCCGCTGACCACCCTGTGACCAACGGTCAGCCCCCACCCTGCACTTCTGTCTACTCGTCGTGGCGACCTGCTGGTCACCGGCCACACCTGGCTCACAGGACGTGCTCAGCAAAGCCTGGGCTTGTGAGCGCCACGCACAAGTTCAACATAGGAAGCGGCAGAGCCACAGCCTCGCAGGCCAGGACGGGGGGCCCGGGGAGGCCAAGGGCTGAGGACTGGGTGGGAGGCCCGGGGAGGCCAAGGGCATGCTGAGGTCTGGGTGGGAGGCCCGGGGAGCCTAGGGGTGCCCGCAGGTCTGGGCGGGAGGGTGGTGGGAATACCAATAGCTGAGCTGCTCCGCAAGTGCTCACAGGCACCCACGGGGGGCCAGGCGGGCACAGGAGCCCACTGCTGCCAGGAAGACACTGACGTGGCCCAGAACCAGGAAAGCTGCTGCCGCCGTGAGATCAGGGCTGGTGGGGCCAGACAGCGGCAGGGGCCGAGGACACTCCTGGTCCTAGTGCCAGGAAGTCGGAGCCAGGTGCTTCCTCAGTCCCCCAACCTAGTTAGGCTCCCGGGCCGGCCTCTCGTCATGGATGCCTCTGCTAGAGGTGAGGACCAGAGGCGCTGCTGCCGTGGGGCCCTTTCCTGGGTTCAGCCCAGCATGGCTGAGATGTGTCCCTGTGGTGTCGGAGAAAAGGAGGAAGTGGGGTTTGGTAACTGGCCCAGAGCCTAGCAGCCAGTGACAGATGCTCATGGACCACCGGCCTCCTCCCGTCCCTCGGGGATTGCAGGTGTAGGGAAAGGGCGTTACCCTGGGCAGAGGAACTCGGGTGGAGGGCCGGCACTCTGGAGAACTTGAACCCAGGCAGACGCGGTTGCCCTCCCTCCTGGGCTGGGAGTAAGGTTGCACCAAAGAGCAGGTGTGACATCAGCTCAAACAGGGGGGGAGGGAAGGAGCCCCAGCACCGCATCCCCCCTTGCCCAGGCCTCCCTGGGCTCCTCCTGCACAGGATGGAGTGAGGCCAGGACTGAGAGCAGCCAACGGACACTGACCGGAGTCTAGGGAGCCCAGCACTCCCTCCATGGTCCTCACTGTCCGACTGCTGGGACCCGCCCAGGGTCAGTGTCCAGCAGGCCTGAGCCCCTAGGGCAGAGGACAGACCCCCCCATCATGCCCACTCTGTCAAGCCCAGCTGGGGGAAGCTGGACTCACAGCTGCCCCTCCGAGCTGTGGGTTCCTGAGGAACAAAGGTCAGAGGTGACCTCTCCCCCTCACCTGTTCCTTTGAGGACTGTGAGATAAAACTGAATGGATTTAGAAGCTGAACCGAGGCCAGAGGCCAAGAGGCTTCATGATGGGTGGGGGCCCCGGTATGTGGACGTGGAGTCGGGCTGTACGGGATGGTGGGGGACCTGGTGTGTGGACGTGGAGCCGGACTGTACGGGATGGGTGGGGGACCTGGTGTGTGGACGTCGAGCCGGGCTGTACGGGATGGGTGGGGGACCTGGTGTGTGGACGTGGAGCCGGGCTGTGGTCAGGCTCCCCAGCTGCCCACAAGGGACAGTGCCATTAGGCGGGTGCTACCCTTGGGGAATGGCTCTGTGGTGTCAGGAGGAGCTGGCTCCAGCCCTCACTCCCCCAGGCCAGCCAGGCTGGTTCCCTCTGTGGGGCCATGGAAGTCATGGGCTGGCCCTGGAGTGGCTGCCGCCTCCCACCCGCGAACCAGCTTCATCTCACTGTCATTAAAAATCCAGGTGTGGGCTGGGCGCCATGACTCAGGCCTGTAATCCCAGCACTTTGGGAGGCCGAGGTGGGCGGATCACGAGGTCAGATCGAGACCATCCTGGCTAACACAGTGAAACCCCGTCTCTACTAAAAATACAAAAAAATTAGCCGAGCATGGTGGTGGGCGCCTGTAGTCCCAGCTACTTGGGAGGCTGAGGCAGGAGAATGGTGTGAACCTGGGAGGCGGAGCTTGCGGTAAGCAGAGATGGCGCCACTGCACTCCAGCCTGGGCGACAGAGTGAGACTCTGTAACAACAACAACAACACCCAGGTCTGACAGGTAGGGGAAATTACACGAAAACCAGCACCCAGGGATGGCCACAGCTCAGCGGGAACCCCGCTTCCAGCCCAGGGCCAGGCCCCTCAGGGAGACAGGGTGGGGACTCTGCCCCCTGCCCCCGCTGCTCTGGGGTGAGCTGGGCTGAGCTGGATAAGTGTAGACCTGTCATCCAATGTGGGTGCCAGAGGAAGAAGCCAGGTGGCAGGCAGGCGAGGGTAGAGGCTACTGGCCACTTGCCAGGGGCTGCAGGCACAGCTCCCGATGCCAGAGGTGTGACGGGGTGGCCACAGATGCGCCACACCCATGTCACATGGCCAGAACCTAACACCTTGGTCTGGCCAGGAGACCCAGGGCTTGCTGCCTTGGAGGCTTGACGCAAATTCTTTTGGCTTCTGGCCACCTCTCTCTCCTGGGCTGGGAGGAAGAACCCCTGTGGGAAGATCCACCAGGGCCTGGGAAGGACACTGCTGTATTTCTCTTCAATGCTGAAGGAGGCGGCCAGGTACCCCCACCACATCCCATGGCCCCAAGGGCCCTGAACACCCAAGGAGGCCACGGGGCAGGGCCTGGCATCAGGAGCCAGCCAGACGCCAGCTCTGATTCTCGAAATTTCTCCATGACTTGGTCCAGTCGCTTACCCCTCTGAACCTCCGAGGAGACATCTGTCCATGGTAGTGCATGGGTGGCAGGTGCCAGCACAGGGAGAGCACAGGACGCTGGCCTCATGGAGGGGCCTGGCCTGCAGGAGACACTGTCACCCTGGGGCTCTGCCCTCATGGCAGAAGCAGGCCCTTCAGCTGCTGTGAAGTGCCACTCTCAGGGAGCGGCGGGTGCCACCATCTCATCCTGCAGCAGGTGGTCACTGGACATGAGCCAGAGCACATGCGGATGGCAGCCCCAGACAGACCTGCGCCCCGCAGACCTCCACCGTGGGAAGGAGGCAGGGCGAGCACCACCCTTCCCGGGAAGGAGTGTTGAGATGGCCAGCGTGGCGGGGGCAGGATTGACCGCAAGGGGCTCCTCCTCACCACTCACCACCTCGAAGCCTCCCTCTGTGGTGGGCATGGCCTGTCAGGCCTTGGGGATTCTCTGCTGTGGCCTCAGGCCAGTTGGGAGTCTAGAGGAGGCTGCCCCACAGAGAGCCCAGGGCCTGGCCAAAGCGTCACCACCCATAGCCTCGCACTGGAGCCGAGGGGGTTTCAGACCCTGTGTCTCTCCCCAGGGTGCCGTGCACATGCCGGGTGGACATCTTCAGAGAGCTCAGAGAGGGCTCCAGGCATACCTTGTACCCTCCGCCCAGGAACAGGGAGGACTCTCCAAGGCCTGGACCCTGTGCAGAGGGGGAGCCGGCGTGCAGAGGGTTAAGTGCTGATGATGGCTCCGTTTCTGCATCAGTGAGCTTAATACGCTCCTCATTTGCATACTGCAGTGTGCGCGATTAACATGAACTTTTAATTTCTTTTAAGTAAATTACTTCTTGCTGGTACGTGAGGCGCACAAATGTCAGAAAAATGGGAGTGCCTTACAGAGTCGGGGAGGGGATGGGGGCTGTTGGGAGTCACCCCAGGAACACACGCGCGCGCACACACACACACGCACACACACATGCACACACACATGCACACACACACATGGATTCGTGTGGGCCAGCAGCACACACACTCACCACCTCTGGCCAGCCGTGCACAGACCCAGGACTGGCCGGCTGCCTCCGCCCGGCAAACTCGCCCTGCACACCCAGGCTGGCCGTGAGCTGCCGTTCCTGTGCCCAGCCTCACACCCTGCATACCTGACACTGGCACACACACATGTACGGGTTCCCACCCCAGAGAGTGGACAGACTCATCCAGCCTCAACTTCCCTTTCTGCTTCTACTTTTTAGGGTTAAATAAGGATGTAAATTTACAGGGATTAAAACAAAGAATCCAGAGCAAGGAAGACACAGAGGCTGTTCCCCTACCCCTGCCCCCAGGACTGGAGGGAGGCCCGGTGGGGCTGCTTTGGGGAAAGCCGGGTGGAAGAGCCCCTTCCTGGAAATTCCCCAGCTGCCGGCCCAAGTGAGACACCGACCCTCCACCCAGGCCCCACCAGGAACCTGGCCTCTGCCGTTTCTTGTTCTCACAATGCCTAGGTGCTCGCTCCTCCCCGCACGCTCCTCTCTTCGCCCTTTGGAAAGCAAACATTGCAAAATGTGGAGGCTTCCAGACCTCAGCGGCCTCCACTGCATCTGAGACGGACGCCGGACGCCATTTCAGCACCTCGGAGAGGGCCAGCAGCCAGCGCTGTGGGATCCAGGGCAGAGCTTAGGGGGTGGTGGCCACCTGAGCCCGGATATCATGGGCACAAGGGACCAGGAGCGTCTCAGGAGGGGTGTGGTCAAGGAACCTCCAGCTGGACCCCCTCACAAAGGCCTGTGCCCGTCCACAGCAGGCAGCACAGACGCTGTGTCCACACAGGCCTGGTGTCCAGCCTCGATGCCACAGCCCACGGGCCCAGGTCCTGGACAGATCACTGAGACCCTCTGGGGCCCTGTCTTCTCTGTGGGCCTGTGTCCACCTAGGGCCGGGGGCCTCCTTAAAGCATATTCACCCCACTGCCCTGCGTCATATCAAAGCCACAGCTGGGTGACCGGGACCATGGGGCACCATCCAAAATGCAAAACTGACCCGACCAGGTCTGCAGCCACTGTCCGGCACCTGCAGAAGGGCCCCTCAGCCACCCCAGACAGTGGAGATCAAGGCTCAGGACACTACAGGGGCCAGGCAGGACCCCTCCCTACCCAGCACTCACTGCAGGGCTGTGGCTTCTCACCGTCAGTCTCCTGGGGTGTCTCGACCTTTAATACTTGGTTCTTGGGGGGTCCATCTTCCAGCCTCCCTGGGTCCAGAAGGGTCAGCAGAGAACCTGCCATGTTGATGACTCTCAGGCGGCCAAGAGAATGGAGCAAACCCCTAGCCTGCCCACACCTCTCCACCTGCACCTCACACCCCGGTACACCTTGCTAGAGGCTGGCAGCCCTGCACAGATGAGCTCAGGACTGCACAGGGCACAGGCCTCACTGATAATGCAGCCAGCCATGAATGATCCACACTGGGAGCAGCCTGCCCTCAGAGGGTGGTCAGGGAAGGCTTCTTGGAGGAGAAGGCTTAGCATCGCACTATGAAGGACGCATTGGGATGAGGAAGGAAGAGACCTGAGGCAGGTGGGGATGGAGTCTACAGAGTACGAGGCTCTGACTGGGGACCCCGAGGGGAACAGTAGGGTGATTCGTCAGCCGGGGTGGGTGCCCTGACACTGGCAGGGCAGGTGCTGCATTCACAGACCTCTCCTCCTGTCCTTGGCACAGCACCTCGGGCAGCAGGTGGAAAGCCCCCATCTGGCCTCCACCTGGCCCTCATGGAGCAGACAGGGAAACTGAGGTGTGGAGGGTCCCTCAGCAAGCTGAATGGTGAAGGGCAGGATGAGGGCGATGGGGAGAGCCAGGGTTTCCTGGTGGGGCTGCCTGTGTGTGGGCTCAGCGAAGCTGGGAGCCTGGGGGTGGAGGCGGGAGCAACAGGAAGGACGTCGGAGCCACAGAGGGAGGACAGCTGGAAGAAGGTGGCCCCTGAGCAAGGAGCTTGGGAGTCCTAGGCAGTGCCGTTCCCACCGCCCCCGTTCCAGAATTTTCCATGACTGCCCACTGCCACCTCCTTGCGTCTGCCGGCCTGACATCCCCCAGAACAGCCAACGCTACTGTCTCCTCCAAATCCCGCACTGCCTTCACCTCCCAGCTCCTCTCCTCTCATTGGTGTGGTGGTGTCCACCCCTCTACCTGTCCTCACCTGCTGGAGGCCGGAGAAGGGCCCTGCACACTGGAAGCGTGGGGAACACTCACGGAGCCCTGTGGAACTCAGTGCTAAGCCAGGGGCCACCCTCCCTGTACCGGAGGATGTGAGCCTGGGACCCTGGGGAGGGGTGCTGTCCCCTGCCTTTGAGCTTTTAAGAGGCAGAATCCCACCCTCTACCCTCGGCATCCTGCTGCTCATGCCAGACCCTCTCTCCTTGCACGAGACTGACAATTACCCCTTCCCTGGCGGCTGGGGTGTCCGTGTGTGTGTGTATTCATGTGTGTGCATATGTGCGTGTATGTGTGTGTTCATGTGTGCCTGTGTGCGTGTATGTGCGTGTGCGTGCGTGTTCGTGTGTGCGCGTGTGCGTGTGTGTGCGTGCGTGTGTGCATATGTGCGTGTCTATCTGTGCTCGTGAGGTGACTGGAGGCCAGCTTTCCCCATCACTGAAATTTACATTGAACCGCAAATTAATTTCATAATTTTTTCCTCTCTAATTATGCCAACATCTGCTGCAAAGCCAAGCTGTGCACATGCATTTTAATATCCCCCCTCCCCCCGCAGCATCGCTGTCTGCGTCTGTGCTGAACTTTTCAATAATTATCACCAGGAGAAGATCTTGACTTCCATTTCTCTTGCTTTTCAAGAGGGAGAGAGAGAGAATGACGGAGGGAGGGGGAGGGGGACGAGGAGGGAGAGAGAAAAAGATAAAGAACAAGGCGGGGAGAGAGACGGCGAGGAGGGAGAGTGGCAAATTGATAAACAGGTCTCGCGTCTGTCTTGGGGAGAGCGGTGGGGGCGGGGGCGGCAGTGGTTTCTTTGTTGCTGCCGGAGGCTAGGATGAATCTGAAGGGAGAGAGAGGCAGGGGCAGGAGCAGAGGAGGGAGAGAAGGAGCTCCAAGATGAAGCAGAGGGGGCCGGGGAGGGGCATGCAGGCGGGGGCTGTGCTCCCGGGCACACCCGGCCCCCCAGCCTCAGCACAGGCCCTGCCCCTCTCCCACCTGCCTCTACAAGCCCTGTGGCCACTTTCTCCAGGACAGAGGAGGCCGGGGCCAAAAACAAACTTTCTTCCCACCTCCTGCCAGCGTGCTGGTTCCTGGCCAGTGGCCCTGCTCTCACCACGAGGCCATGGGCACGGCCAATTTGGAATATGCTGGTGCCTCTGCTACGTGGCATCCTGCTGGGTCCCTGACAAGAGGCCTGGCCTGGCCTGTGTGCCTGACCTTGCCAGGGCAGATGCCCCAAGTGTGCTAGGAAAGAATGCCAGCCTCTCCTCCCACTGGCACCACGGCCTGCCCAGCCTCCACCACCACTGAAGAGGGCAGACCCGGGACACCCAGGGGTCAGGGAAGCTCCCAGAACCATGCCTTCCATCGGACCTCAGAGAGCACGGGCCTGCCTGTGTGCACGCATGCACCAGAGTGTGCTGTGTGTGTGAGTGTGTGCGTGTGGGTGAACCCACGTGTGAGTGTGCATGTGAGTGTGTGCAGGTGAACCCACACGTGAGTGTACATGTGAATGCATGCGAGTGAACCCGTGTGTGGGAGTGTGAGTGTGAGTGCGTGCAGGTGAACCCACCTGTGAGTGTGTGTGCGGGTGAATGCACGTGTGTGTGTGTGTGAACCCACGTATGAGTGTGTGCATGTGCGAGTGAACCCACGTGTGGGAGTGTGAGTGTGAGTGCGTGCAGGTGAACCCACATGTGAGTGTGTGTGTGCGGGTGAACGCACGTGTGTGTGTGTGTGTGCGGGTGAACCCACATATGAGTGTGTGCATGTGCGAGTGAACCCACGTGTGGGAGTGTGTGAGTGCATACAGGTGAACCCATACGTGTGTGTGAGTGTGTGGATGAACCCACGTGTGTGTGCGTGATTGTGTGAGTGCATGCGAGTGAACCCACGTGTGGGAATGTGAGTGTGTGCCGGTGAACCCATGTGTGAGTATGAGTGTGTGTGTGCAAGTGAACCCACGAGTGTGTGATTGTGTGAGTGCGTGTGGGTGAACCCACGCATGAGTGAGAGTGTAGGTGAACCCACGTGTGTGTGTGTGTGCAGGTGAACCCACGTGTGAGTGTGTGTGTGAGTGCGTGCAGGTGAAACCATGTGTGAGTGTGTGTGTGTGAGAGATTGTGTGAGTGCGTGTGTGTGTGTGTGAATGCGTGTGGGTGAACCCGAGTGTGTGTGAGTGCGTGCAGGTGAAGCCACGCGTGAGTGTGAGTGTAGGTGAACCCATGCTTGAATGTGTGTGTGCACGTGCAGCTCTGGCCACACACTAACATCTGCTCAGCTCAGCCCTGCAGTGTGGGTGGATGCCCAGGGAGACCATGCACTTGCCTGCAGTCCAAGGGCTGGGCTCTGGCCCCGGCCCTGCCCGTGTGCTGTGTGAGCCAGGGCATGGCACCTCCTGCCCCTTCACGAACCCGGGTCTCTTCCCGTGCCAATGAGAGCAAAACCCAGCACCACGACCGGAGCACCAGCACAGATGCGGGGTGAATGGCAGCACACAGCCTCCCTGGGTGCCCTCGGGCCTCGGTCTCAGCTTCGGAACAGCAAGTTGGCTGTGGGGAGGGGGTCTGCTTCCCCTTCTGCCTCCTGAGTCCCCCTAGAGCCCACCTCCTCTGCTCCATCCCATGACCCCCTCTCTGGAAGAGCTCCCGGCTGCCCACTGCCTCCCACACCCCCTTTCCTCTGGCCTGTCCAGCTACGGTGGCTGGAGAGAAACAACACGCTGGACCACCCTGCCCTGGCCTGGAACCTCCTGCTGCTCCTCACTGCCATCCCGTCAAGTTCACCCTCCCATGCCAGCACACTGGGCCCTTGCCCCAAATCCTCAGGGCACCACGTGCACCCTCAAAGCTGTCCTCGCAGAGCCCCCGGGGCCCTTCCACACGCTCTCCCAGTGGCATGGACATGCCCCTTCCCGGCCCTCTCCCGATGACCTCACGGCTCAGCCTCCCCGCCTTCCTCCAGGTCTTCGCTACCTGTACCAGGCTTGCCCCCGCAAGCTCACACCACGCAGGGTCCTGAGCGGACACCACTCGTTTATTCCTCTATTTCCCCCACTCTACCATCTCAGCTTTTTGACGACAAAGCAATTTCTCTCTGGCCCCAGAGCCTAACTCATGGCTGATGTTTGATACTTTTTTAAAAAGAAATAATAAATAGGCCAGGTGCAGTGGCTCACGCTTGTACTCCCAACACTTTGGGAGGCCAAGGTGGGTAGATCACCTGAGGTTGAGAGTTCGAGACCAGTCTGACCAACATGGAGAAACCCCATCCCTACTAAAAATACAAAATTAGCCGGGTATGGTGGCGCATGCCTGTAATCCCAGCTACTCAGGAGGCTGAGGCAGGAGAATCACTTGAACCTGGGATGTGGAGGTTGCGGTGAGCTGAGATAGCACCACTGCACTCCACCCTGGGCAAAAAGAGTGAAACTCCGTCTCAAAATTTTAAAAAATCATAAATAAATAAATGACATAATTGAAATACATTATGAAACTTTTCTGGATCGATTTCCTCATCTAGAAAATAAAGAAGTTGAATCTCTGACAGTCCAGACTCCCCTCCACGCCTTTAAATGCCCACTCTGGCCCAACTGAAAGACCAGGAGTGGTTCGTGAGAACAGTTCCCACTGCTTCAGCCACAATTCAGATAAATCCGCCTTTGTTGAAGCCACATTGTGCCAGATGCCACAGAGAATTTTCCGAGGGCACCAGGCAGTGTCCCCGGCCTTCGGGGTACTCACTGCCCGGAAGAGGGCACACAAGCAGTGAAGATGCCTGTGAGGATGGGTGAGGCACAGAGTGGAGATCAGGTGAGGACGGGTGAGACTCAGACTGGAGATCAGGTGAGGACGGGTGAGACTCAGAGTGGAGATCAGGTGAGGACGGGTGAGACTCAGAGTGGAGATCAGGTGAGGATGGGTGAGACTCAGAGTGGAGATCAGGTGAGGACGGGTGAGACTCAGAGTGGAGATCAGGTGAGGATGGGTGAGACTCAGAGTGGAGATCAGGTGAGGACGGGTGAGACTCAGAGTGGAGATCAGGGACGTGTTACTGAGACGTAGTGTTCGGATGGAGCCTGGAGGAAAGAGGGGCTCTGATGGGACTGAGGGTGTGGCGGGAACGGCGCTACAAGTGGGACAGCAGGACGCTGCCGCGTCAGGGCATGGCGTCCACTCCCAGCCATGATAAAAATCACGGATGTCCGTCAGGCTCATCCTCCTTCTATAAACAATTATTTAACTGGATGAAATGTAAATGAACTGTTTTCAGGCACTGCACTACAGATATTTCCACATGCACCCAAGCTTTCTGCTGGGAGGTACGTTCCAAACCACAGGACAAGGAAGTGGGGACCCAACCCAGCACAGTTGTCTCAACAGGCAGAGAAGCAGAGCAGGGAGTGTGGGGCTGCCGAGGTGTCTGCAACTTGCGGAGAACAGAAAGGAGGAAGCTGTGCAAAAAAAAGGAGCCCAGGAACCTGTACAGGAGTTCCCTTGAGCCGTACAGGAAGGACTTCACAAGGCCTGGCCAAGACAAAGAGTTTTGCACGGAGGAAAGAGTTTGGAGGTAAAACAGTGCTGGAAGACACTGTGTGACCCAAACAGCTTCAGTGGAAAGACCTCGCTGACAACCCCAGGAAGGCAGGTCTCAGGAAGACTATCCTAGCCACAGGCTAAGGATTGCTTGAGAACCCGCCCTCGCAAAGCCTAAACTCAAGCTGAAAGTCAGCCATCTCCTAGAACAAAACTTCCCCTCTTTAAAGATGACAACATCATCTAAACTCTCAATATAGCCTCCGTGATGTTCAGCATACAATAAAAATTATTATATATGCAAAGAAGCAGACAAATTTAACCAGAAGAAAAGTTGATAGAACAGAGCCAGAGATGACACAGATGTTGGAATTCAAAGAGAAAGATTTAAAAAGAAGAGAAAGACATGAGTGAGGAGATAGAGAATCTCAAAAGAATGGAAACTATGGAAGGGGAAATCATATAAAAAATCCAGAACTAAATATTGTAATATCTAAAATTTAAAATTCACTAGATGAGTCCAACAGAAGATTGGACTACAGAAGAAATGGTTAGCAAACTTGAAGATGGATCCATAAAAACCATCCAAAGAGACTGGGCATGTCAGGTCATGCCTATAATCCCAGCCCTGTGGGAGGCTAACACAGGTGGATGACCTGAGGTCAAGAGTTCGAGACCAGCCTGGCCAATATGCTGAAACCCCATCTCTACTAAAAATACAAATGTTAGCCGGGCATCGTGGCACATACCTGTAATCCCAGCTTCCCAGGAGACTGAGGCATGAGAATCGCTTCAACTGGGGAGGCAGACGTTGCAGTGAACTGAAATCGTGCCACTGCACTCCAGCCTGGGTGACAGAGCGAGACTCCCTCTCAAAACAAACAAACAAAATCTTTGACTTCTAATCAGAAACAATGCAAGCCAGAGGACAATGGAACAGCATCTTTAGAGTATTAGAACTGTGAGCTCAAAATCCTATACTCTGTAGGAAAAAAAAAGTCCTTCAAAAATTAAGGTGAGATAAAGCATTCAGATAAACAAAATCTGAGAAAATGAATCACTAGAAGACCTGTACATAAATAAATGTGAAGGAAGCCCTTCAGGCTGAAGTGAAATGATGCCACATGGAATTTCAGATCCACACAAAGAAGTGAAGAGCACTGGAAGTGGTAAACATGAAGTAAATAGAAAGTCCTCTTTACCCATGTAGTAATATAAAGCCCGCTTTACTCATGAATTAATATAAAGCCCACTTTACTCATGTATTAATATAAAGTCCATTTTACTCATGAATTAATATAAAGCCTGCTTTACTCATGAATTAATATAAAGCCCGCTTTACTCATGAATTAATATAAAGCCCGCTTTACTCATGAATTAATATAAAGTCCGTTTTACTGATATATTAATATAAAGCCCACTTTACTCATGAATTAATATAAAGCTCGCTTTACTCATGAATTAATATAAAGCCCGCTTTACTCATGAATTAATATAAAGCCCGCTTTACTCATGAATTAATATAAAGCCCGTTTTACTCATATATTAATATAAAGCCTGCTTTACTCATGAATTAATATAAAGCCCGTTTTACTCATACATTAATATAAAGCCTGCTTTACTCATGAATTAATATAAAGCCCGCTTTACTCATATATTGATATAAAGTCTGCTTTACTCATGAATTAATATAAAGTCCGCTTTACTCATGTATTAATATAAAGCCTGCTTTACTCATAAATTAATATAAAGCCCGCTTTACTCATGAATTAATATAAAGTCCGCTTTACTCATGTATTAATATAAATTCCGCTTTACTCATGAATTAATATAAAGTCTGCTTTACTCATGAATTAATATAAAGTCTGCTTTACTCATGTATTAATATAGAGCCTGCTTTACTCATGAATTAATATAAAGCCTGCTTTACTCATGAATTAATATAAAGTCCGCTTTACTCATGTATTAATATTAATTCCGCTTTACTCATGAATTAATATAAAGCCCGCTTTACTCATGAATTAATATAAAGCCCGCTTTACTCATATATTAATATAAAGCCCGCTTTACTCATATATTAAGCCCGCTTTACTCATGTATTAATATAAAGTCGGCTTTACTCATATATTAATACAAAGTCCACTTTACTCATGAATTAATATAAAGACCACTTTACTCCTATATTGATATAAAGTCTGCTTTACTCATGAATTAATATAAAGTCCGCTTTATTCATGAATTAATATAAAGTCCGCTTTACTCATGAATTAATTTTTTGTCAAAAACAACTGACCGTTTTAATTAAAAATAATAAAAAGATATAAGAATCCTAATATTTGTAGAAGTAAAATGTATGACTGAAACACAAACATGGGTAAATGGTACCATACTGTAATTTTCTTACATTCTACATGAAGCGAAATAATATAAATGCAAGGTAGACACTGTAATCCTTGGTTCAGCTGTTAAAAACCTAAACAGAAATGTAGCCTCCAAATAAATAAATACACATACACACATACACACACACATGTATACGAAATAAATAAAATGGCCAGGCACCGTGGCTCACACCTGTAATCCCAACACTTTGGGAGGCTGATGTGGAAGGATCACTTGAGCCCAGAAGTTCAAGACCAGCCTAGGCAACATAGTGAGACCCTGTCTCTCCAAAAAGATTTTTTAAATTAGCTGGGCACAGTGCCTCTCATCTAGTCTCAGCTACTCAGGAGGCTGAGGTGGGAAGATTGCTTGAGCCCAGGGGTTTGAGGTTACAGTCAGCTAGGATTGTGCCACTGTACTCCAGCTTGGGTGACAGAGTAAGACCCCATCTCTAAATAAGTGTTTTTTATTAAAGAAATGGAATACTAACAAATAATTAAATAATTCAAAAGAAGGCAAGAAAGGAGGAAAATTCAAAACAAAAACCAAGTGGGGACAAATATAAAACAAATAGCAAGAGGTTTATGCCCAAACATGTCAATAATTACATTAAGTGTAAATAGACTAACACTTCAGTTAAAAAGCAAAGATAATAAAACTTAAATTTACAAAAGCCAAGATTGCCAGTCTGGATTTTAAAAAGCTAGACTCAACCATCTGTTGTCTACAAGAGAATAGTTTAAATATAAAGCACAGATAGTTTGAAAGTAAGAGGATGGAAAAAGATACATCACACAAATAGTACTACAAGCAAGCTGGAGTGGTTGCATTAATATCAGACAAAATAGACTGCAAGACCATATTATCAGAATTAAGGAGGAACATATAGCCATAAACTTGTCAGTTCATCAGAAACACAAAACAATCCTAAATATTTACACATTTAATAACAGTTTCAAAATATGGGAAGCAACATAGATCCACAGAGAAACACAGACAAACCCACAATTCTAGGGCGTTCAATGCTCCTCTCTCAGCAACTGAATGTGTAGACAGAAAATCAGCAAGGATGCAAAAGACAAAAACAACATATCAACCAACATGACCTAGTTGACATTGATAGGACACTCCCACCCATCCAGAACAGAACACAAACTTTTTTTTCAAACGCACATAGATCATTCACCATAAAACATGTCAACAAATTAAAAAGATTTAAATCATATAAGATATGTTCTCTCACTATAAAGTTAGAAATTAATTACATTAAGATATCTGTAAAATGTCCTTAAATGTTTGGAAATTAAACAATAAACTTCTAAATAACACATGGGTAAAACAAGAAATCACAAAGGAAATTAGAAAATATTTTGAACTAATAAAAATGAAAACATGATATATCAAAATTTGGGGCTCTAACCAAAGCAGTGCTTAAAGCTGAATTTATAGCTTTAAATGCTTGTGTTAGCCGACTAAAGGTTTAAAATAAATGATCTAAACTTCCACTTTGAAAATCTAGAAAAAGAACAAATTAACCTCAAAAAGGATGTAAGAAACAGCAAAAATCAACAAAATAGAAAATGAACAAACCATACAGAAAAGTCAAGAAACTCACAAGTTAGTTCATTGAAAATATTGATAAAATTGATAAACTCCTAGATTGCTGGAGAGACAGAATATAAATGACCAGTATCAGGAATGAAAGATAACACGTTACCACAGACCCTGTAGGTATTAAAAGGAGAATTAGGGAATATTCTGAACAACTTTATGCCAATAAATTTGACACTAGAGGGAATGGACAAATTTCTAGGGTGTTCAATACTCCTCTCTCAGCAACAGAATGTGTAGACAGAAAATCAGCAAGGATGCAAAAGACAAAAACAACATATCAACCAACATGACCTAGTTGGCATTAATAGGACACTCCCACCCACCCACCCAGAACACACACTTTTTTTTTATGTGTACATAGATAATTCACCATAAAACATGTCAATAAATTCAAAAGATTTAAATCATTTAAGGTTTAAATCTTTTGAGATTTAAAAGACACAAATTACCAGAACTGACACAAGAAGAAATAGAAACTCTGAAAGGACATTTGATTTTTTTAAAAAATGGAATTCATAATTGAAAACCTCCCCCACAGAAAGAAGAAGAGGTTGTTTGGTTCTGGGAAGGATGAGTCACCAGCTTTTACTGAAGAACAGTCTGGAAAGGTTGAATGCAATTGAGGCAATGATGAGAATAGTCATTGTCATGAACCATTTCTACAGCATCTACCACAGTCACGACACCTGGTGATTTACTGACCATTTCTTACAACCCTGAGTCATAGACGAGGTAAGAGGCTGAGTGTTTCAGTGCCTTGCCAAAGTCACACAGGAAGTGGCACAACTGTCTTCACAACACCTCACGTCAGGGAAGGTACTCAGAGCCTGGCTCCCTCATCTCCTTTTCTCTCTCACCCATGAGCATTTGGTGCAAAAGACAAAGGCTCCCATGAGAAGAGAGGAAACTATGGAACCCACCGAAATCTTTAAACACTGCCCTTTGTGGGATTCCCTCCTGTTATCTAGACTCTTCCACAACATGAGCTCCTCGAGATAAGTAACTGCATTTTAAATAATACTAAAATAAATACAAAACCAAAAATAGGCATATACATGGATATGATAACCATAGACTTTGTTCTCCAAACCAAAAACATTTTGGTGGATGAGAGAGGGTGGTATTGGTAGTAACCTCAGGCATGGACCTGAGAACCAAGGATAAGCGGCCCACCAAGGGCAGCAGTGGATGGCACCCCCGCCCTCCAGGAGCTTAATGTAATACCCCTCTTATTCACAGCCCCCCAGAGTCGCCTGACTGCACTTCACAAGCCTCCGCTCCCTTGGGCCTCTCATCCTCCCAGGGAAGCAGGTGAGGGCTATTGTTACTATTATTTTATTTATTGGTCACAGTGCAGTGGTCCCATCTTGGCTCACTGCAACCTCTGCCTCCCAGGTTCAAGCAATTCTCCAGCCTCAGCCTCCCGAGTAGCCGGGACTACAGGCATGTGCTACCACACCCAGCTAATTTTTATATTTTTAGTAGAGACGGGGTTTCACCATGTTGGCCAGACTGGTCTCAAACTCCTGACCTCAGGTGATCTGCCCGCCTCAGCCTCCCAAAGTGCTGGAATGACAGACGTGAGCCATCGCGCCCAGACTGGACATTATTATTATTCCCATTTCACCAGAGACAAAAACAAGTGCAAACGGGTTGGTGATTTTCTGGAGATCAGAAAGCAGGGACCTATTCCAGGTTCCTCATGGCTCAGTGCACTCTTTCCATGAAAGCTTTTACCTCTCCTATAATTTTCGGAAAAAATGGAAAAGCCAAACATGAAGTGAAAGCTCACAACACCTTTTTGTTTCGATGGTTTGGAGCACAATGATCCCTGCAACCTCTGCGATAACCTGCTAGTTCCGTTTCCACTGTTCTGGTTTTCTCTTGCCTCTGCGATAACCTGCTAGTTCCATTTCCACTGTTCTGGTTTTCTCTTGCCTCTGTGATAACCTGCTAGTTCTATTTACACTGTTCCGTTTTTCTCTTGCCTCTGCGATAACCTGCTAGTTCCATTTCCAATGTTCTGTTTTTTTCTTGCATTTCCCAAACCCCTTTTGGAAGCAGATGGGTACAAGCTATAAATAACTTATTTAAAGGAATCAATCTGTGTGCACAGGTGGGCCTCGGCATCCGCTAACCTGTCCGACGCTCAGTCTGCTAGAAAGCGCTGCCTGGGGGTCCACAGCCGCCGCCCCGTCTCTTGTCAACTCTAGGTGCCTGCTTCTGAGGGAGTCCCACCCTCCCTTGCAGCTCCATCCTTGCTGAGCCCACCCCAGGCAGCGGATGACTGGGTGTGTGTCTGGTACAGAAATGAGGCCCTAGCTTAGGAGCCAGGCATCCTGAACTTAAATTCCTGTTCTGCCTCTTAATGTGTGATGCTAGAGGTGGCTCCTCTGAGCTCCAGCCCTGCAAGGCCAAAACTCAGGGCCCTCCTGGAGCCACCCCTGCAGAGCACAGGCTCAGGAGCCCCAGGGTCCGTGGAACTCCACTCACTCTGCTGCACCGCCCAGCCTCTTCCCAGGCTCCTGGTGCCGACACCACCTTTGCCCACATCCCCCAGGGGAAGCTCAGACATCAGTGAGAGAAGCCCCTGCCACTCCTCCAAGGCAAGCCCAGTGCTCCCTCTCCATGCCCAAGGCACCTGCATGCCGTGTGTCCGTCTCAATCCAGCCGTTCTGCCTGGACCCTGGCGAGCTTGGAACCTGTCACGCCGTGCCCCTACACGCCATGGTGCTCGGCAGGTGTGTGCGGAACAGGTGAGCCACAGAGCCTGCGTATCCTGAGCCTCCTCCCCTGTGGGTGAGCGACCAGCTGCCGCCCCTCGCACAGCAAAGGACACAGAGACCCCTCGTTGGTTGAGACCCCGTCCCACTGCGAAGAGTGGCAAGGGCTGGCCATGTCATCCCCAGACCAGGAGCTGACAGCCAGCCCCCAAAGGTGGCCTCAGGACTGGAGGCAGAGGCCAGTGGCTCCCTGGCCACGTTCCCACCCTCTGAGAGAAGCAGGAGGCTTCCTCCCTTTCCTCCCTGCCTCTTCACAACCCCTGCTCCGGTGTTTGCTATTTTGTTATTGTCGTCAATTCCTCGCCAGGTGGAACCCGGCACTATGGGGCTTAATTAAGCTCAGCCAGCTGTTGCCGTACACGGGGAATGTGACGCATGGCAGAGTCAGCCCTGAGCAGTGGAGGTGGGGAAGGGGTGAGGGGCCGGGAGGGCCGGGAGCCCCAGATCCAGAATGGGGTCTGTGTTAGGGGACAGGAAGCTGGGGCTGCTAGAGGGGTCTCTCTGGGCAGGTCCAAGGATGTAGGTGGGACTAGGCCACAGGTGCCACCTCCCCTCCCCCCACTGATGAAAAGATCTCAGCTCCTGAGAACCCAGACCCCCAAGGACAGAGAGAGACTCTGCAGAGGCAGTTCCTGCTGCAGGGGGGACAAGAGCCCTGGGCAACCCTGAGGGTTGAATGGCCCAGAACCTGGGGGCAGCACCAGGTGGGGATGTGTGTGAGTGTGGATGCACGTGCAACTGTGCATGTGAGCATGTGTGTGTATATGTGTGAGTGTGGATGCACGTGTGACTGTGCATGTGAGCGTGTGAGTGTGTGTGTATGTGTGTGACTGTGAGTGCATGTGTGATGTGCCTGTGTGTGTGCATGTGTGTGAGTGTGGGTGCACGTGTGACTGTGCATGCATGTGAGTGTGCATGTGAAAGTGTATGTGTGTGACTGTGGGTGCATGCGTGACTGTGCCTGTGTGTGTATGTGTGTGCATGTATATGAGTGTGGGTGCACGTGTGACATGCCTGTGAGTGTGTGTGTATGCATGAGTGTGCATGTGAATGTGTGTGTCTATGTGACTGTGACTGTATGCGTGACTGTGCCTGTGAGCATATGAATGTGACTGTGGGTGCATGCGTGACTGTGCCTGTGTGTGTGTATGTATATGTGTGAGTGTGGGTGCATATGTGACGTGCCTGTGTGTGTGTATGCATGTGAGTGTGCATGTGAACGTGTGTGTATGTGACTGTGGGTGCATGCATGACTGTGCCTGTGAGTGTATGAGTGTGACTGTGGGTGCATGTGAGCACAGTCTGTACAACACGGTGAAACCTCGCCTCTACTAAAAATACAAAAATACAAAAAAAAAAAAAATCAGCAAGGCATGGCGGGAGGTGTGTATGCGTGTGGGGCGCAGGATGCAGGGTGTGCACATACAAGATCCTGTGTCCACACGTGAGTCTCTGGGCAGGGGTTAGGCTGGGGCAGCACTTGCTACTCTTCTTTCTCGGAGCATGACTTGACTTCCGTGAGACATCACAGACATTCCACGAAACCATGGTTAGATGAGTGTGCAAAGCTCTCGGCCAAACAGGACTGAACTGGTGTGCTGGCTGCAGGACCTCTCTGAGCCGCTCCCGTGTGCTGTGGGCACCATGGGTCCACTATGAAGCCTTTTATCTGAGAGGCGTCTGTGAGTTGAGTGCGTGCTGGGAAACGCTGCTGTCACTCTCAGGCTGTGCATGTGAAGAGGTGGCCTCTGGTGCTGGGGACAGGTCTGGGCAGGGCAGACGGGCGGAGGGACTGTACCCACACCTCCAGCCTCTACTTCCTCGAATCAAACTGTCGTTTCCTCAAATGTATAAAGAACTCCTATAAATCAGTAAGATTTATAGGAGGATGGATACCCAAATGGCCAAGAAACACATGAAAAGTGCTCAGCCTCAGGGAGACGCCGCCACACACCCACCCAATAGCTACAGTGAAGAAGGCACAAAACCAAGGTTGGTGGGGACGTGGAGCAGCTGGGGCTCCTGCAGGTGGGGCAGGGAGAGCCAAGCGCTTGTCTCGCTCCGGTGGCTGCTGCTGGGCATCAGCGCGCCTACGACGGCCTCCAGCCTCTCTTGCCTGCCTAGAACATGGGTTTCTGCCTTCTCTGCCCTCGCCTGGGTCACAGGCCTCTCTCTGACAAAAGTTCACCAAGGGGCGGAGGGCGGGGTGTGCAGTGAATGAGGGGCTCCTCTCTCCTGAACTTGCTCTTAACTCATTTTAACAAAGCACCAGGAAATGAAGCCAGGGGCCAGCCTGTGACCAGGGAAAGAGGGGGAAAGTAAAAAATAATCATGCCCTTCTCTTCTCTTCTCCTTTCCTTTCCTTTTTCTTTCTTTCTTTTTTTTTTTTTTTTTTTTTTTTTTTTTGAGACAGAGTCTTGTTCTCTTACCCAGGCTGGAGTGCGGTGGCACAATCTCACCTCACTGTTAACCTCTGCCTCCCAGATTTAAGCAATTCTAGTGCCTCAGCCTCCCGAGTAGCTGGGATTACAGGCGCCCGCCATCACACCCAGCTAATTTTTCTTTTTTTTTTAGTAGAGACAGGGTTTCACCATGTTGGTCAGGCTGGTCTTGAACTTCTGACCTCAGGTGATCCACCCACCTCGGCCTCCCAAAGTGTTGGGATTACAGGCATGAGCCACCGCGCCTGGCTGATATACTCTGTCATTTTCTAAGCACGTTCACCATAAAATCTGTGTTGGCCCTCACCACACCTTAGTGAGATAACAGGATTTTAATTATCTGTCCCAAATCACACTGTTGGTGGCAGGTAAAGGCTAAACGAGACCTCGTAGAGGGGATCACGGCGTGAAGCAAGTTGCCTCATATGCTGTGGCTGCGAGTGACAGCCTGAGACAATAAGGAAAGGAGTTCCCGGACAGGAGTCCGGAGCGGGGCAGGTCCCACATGGGCTGACACGACGGCTCCATGATGTCACTGTAGACCCTTATTCTTTTCCCGTCTTCAGGCCGTTGGGAGACAATTTCCCATGGGCCTGTCGCTGTTGCATTTCTGCACATCTTGCAAGCAGAGACACTGATCGTTTTTGTTCCAGAGGATCTCTGCAAAGATTTTAGTTCAGCAAACAGCCTCGGTAAAGAGAACATCCCCTCCAAAGCAGAAGGCAAAGTTGTTTGCTGTTCAGTGTGATAGAGATGCCTCTTCCTCCGGGGTAAAGGACAGGCATGCTTGCTTGTGGCCCATTGTTGGAGTTCTCTGAGCTTGTGGTTCTTCTGCTGTGATGAAAATGCCCTGTGTGAAGCATCCCCTGGACCATGCCCACACGGCTTGGGAAACCAAGGCAGCCGTGAAACTCAAGCTTGGCCTGGCACGGTGTCTCACGCCTGTAATCCCAGCACTTTGGGAGGCCGAGGCAGCTGGATCACCTGAGGTCAGAAGTTTGAGACCAGCCTGGCCAACACGGTGAAACCTCGTCTCTACTAAAAATACAAAAATACACACACAAAAAAAATTAGTCAGACATTGTGGGAGGTGCCTGTAATTTTAGCTACTTGAGAGGCTGAGGTGGGAGAATCACTTGAACCCAGGAGGTGGAGGTTGCGGTGAGCCGAGATCATGCCACTGCACTCCAGCCTGGGTGACAAAAGCAAGATTCTGTCTCAAAACAAAATGAAACAAAACAAAAACAAAAACCTCAAGCTGCTTGCTGTGCCATTAGTAATAAAGGTCTTTGCTTCTGATCCAGGAGTCTCGTGTATTCCACTAGCATCTTTAAAACAATGGCAAGCCAATGTGTTAGCCTCAGACCTCTCACGGTTCTTGACAGTTTGGTAGCAAGATGACTCAGCAATTTGGGGTATCACACGCAGAGATGGGAGTAACGCATAGAAAAAGGGAGCCGTGTCTTCCTGTGGATCTCCCTTAAGACCCAGAAACAAATTTCCCAGAAGTCCTCCTTGTAACCACGCCCCGGGACGTGTCTCTGTGCTTGATGGGAGCAACTGGACCCACCTGACTTGGGGGCTGGCTGCTCCGGGGGTTCTAGACATGGCCATGGGGCTGGCTACTCCAGGGGGACCCACCTGACTCAGGGCTGGCTGCTCCAGGGGGACCCACCTGACTCGGGGCTGGCTGCTCCGGGGGGACCCACCTTACTCGGGTGCTGGCTGCTCCGGGGGGACCCACCTGACTCAGGGCTGGCTGCTCCACGGGAACCCACCTGACTCGGGGCTGGCTGCTCCGGGGGGACCCACCTGACTCGGGGGCTGACTGCTCCGGGGGAACCCACCTGACTCGGGGGCTGGCTGCTCCGGGGGGACCCACCTGACTCGGGGCTGGCTGCTCCGGGGGGACCCACCTGACTCGGGGGCTGGCTGCTCCGGGGGGATCCACCTGACTCGGGGCTGGCTGCTCCGGGGGAACCCACCTTACTCGGGGGCTGGCTGCTCCAGGGGAACCCACCTTACTCAGGGGCTGGCTGCTCCGGGGGGACCCACCTGACTCGGGGCTGGCTGCTCCGGGGGGACCCACCTGACTCGAGGGCTGGCTGCTCTCGGGACTCTTGTCTGCAAAGCTGCCTCTCAGTGTCTACATGGGGAGCATCTGTGTCCAGCGTGGTGCCGGCACGTGGAGCACTCCATGAATATTTGCTGAACCAGAAGGTGTGATTGTGGTTGTGCTCTGGGAGTCTGCAGGGCTGCCAGTGGGAGGAAGAGGGGCTCCAGAGGAGACTGCCGCCCCCCAGCCCCGTCTTTGACTGAGATGTGCTGTCTCTGCACAGTAACCGGATGCTGGTCTGTCTGGAGATTTGGGGTCCAGCCCCTACTTCATCAGCCCTCCGGGACTCAAGCTGCCTGCAGAATGCTGGGCAGGGTCTGGGCAGCCCCTCCGACACACAGGGGGTCCTGCGGGGTCCTGTGGCGGCATTCCTGGGCCAGCTTCCCCTCTGCGTCCTGCCCTGTACCCGGCACCAAGGGGCGGCAGCAGGAACCTGCCGATGCGGCTTCTGTGATGCTTTCCCGGTGGCCGCCATCCCGTGCCCTTGGCACCAGGACCTTGCTTCTTCCTTCTGGGGCCTTTGGCTCCAGCCTCCTCCGCTTGATCCTCAGAGGCCAGGACCCGGGGACCCTCCAGGCGAGCGGTGCCCCTCCCTGCCCCAGGTGTGCTGGTCCCAGCTCCTCCACCTGTGGCATCTCCTTCTCAGCGTAGGGTCCTGCTGCTCCTGCTCCTAAAACACTCCCAGAGCTTCCCTACTGCTCTGAAAAGAAAATTCAGGCTAGGCACGGTGGCTCACGCCTGTAATCCCAACACTTTGGGAGGCCGAGGCGGGCGGATCACCAAAGGTCAGGAGTTCAAGACCAGCCTGGCCAACATGGTGAAACCCCATCTTTACTAAAAATGCAAAAATAAAAAAAAAATAGCTAGGCATGGTGGCAGGCGCCTGTAATCCCAGCTACTCAGGAGGCTGAGTCAGGAGAATCGCTTAAATCCAGGAGGCAGAGGTTGCAGCGAGCTGAGATCACACCACTGCACTCCAGCCTGAGCAACAAGGGCAAGACTCCATCTCAAAAAAAAAATAAAAATAAAAATCCAAACTCCACACAGGACCATGACCTTTGGGGCTGACTGCAGCCTGCTGTGTGGGGTAGCAGCTGCCTGAGTTCCCTGCAGTGGGGTGCGGTGAGCCTGGGCCCAGAAGCCCTGAGTGGACGTGACCATGTCCCTTCCTGCCGTGGCAGGGGGAAGCCCTCCTTCCCTGGTGCACAGCTGACCCCTCGGATCCTTGTCCCTGCAGCCCAGGCCCTCCTACGGGTGCTTCTGGGAAAGGAGACATTGCATCAGCCCACATTCAGCCCCCAAAACAGAACCACTCAGGCACTGGTAGGAAAGACAGACCCGGTTCTTGTCCTCCTGGGGAGTAGGAAGACGGCCTCACCACCTCCTGCTTCCGGAGGCTGGGCTGGGCTCAGGAGGACGGGCTGGAATGGGGAGGGTGCCAGCCATTCCCTGCCTGCTCCTTAAAACTTTGCTCAGAGAGAGTCGTGTCTCTTGACTGCGCTGTCACCAGAAGTGGCCACGGGCTCTTGCCTGCTGGTCCAGCTTGTGAGTACCTCTAGCTGGTGGAGGCGCGTCTGTAGCCAGGAGCCCAGTGCAAGGGCGAGCAGTGGAGTTAGCATTTCAGACTCTCCAGACAGGAAGAGCTGGAATGGAGACTGGAAGAGCCATGCTGAGAGCCCTGCACAGCCCACGCGTGACTGACTTACCCCCGCACCCCCTTTCATTCAGCCCAGACCTCCAGATGACATCAGCGACCAACCATGCTGCTGACAAGCACAGAGGGAGGTGCCCTCCCCGCATCGGACCAGACTTTGTGTCTCACTCTCCCCACATGACACTGGAAAGACAACATCTGATTCCATTTGAATCATAAACGCTTCGTGGAAGCAACTCCACTTTAGGGCCATCCCGTGGCTCTGCCTGTCCAGGGGCCCATCCCTGCGTCCTCGGAGACAGTGAACAGAGGACGGCCCCAGAGTCTTCCCCAGGCACAGCTGGCTGTGGGTTAAGCGTGATCAGGGCTCTGGTGTTTGGGAGAATTGTAGTGAAGCAGAACCAGCTATCTTACAGGAGAAAGAGCAAGAAACAGCAAGCTGCAGGGCTGCGTTCGTTGTGCGGCTCTCAGCACTGGCTGAATACTAACATTGTCTACGAAGTTAAAAACATCAACAACAAAATCCTGCTCTGCCCAAACCCATCAACTGGGATGGATGCAGCATGTGGGGGTGGGGCCAGTCTTCTGAATTTTTAAAAACTTGCCTTCATGATTGTCTTTGCTCAGGATGCTGTAACAAATCATCACAGACTGTGTGGCTGAAACCACGAGAATCTAGTTCTCACTGTTCTGGAGGCTGGAATCTGCCATCAGGGTCCCAGTGTGTGGGGGGGAGGGCCCTCTCCCTGGTTGGCGTGGGTGACGCTTTCACTCTGTGCACTCCCAGGGGGCTCCCTTGGCCTCTTTGGCCATCCCATCTGGAGGACCCGAGCCTTCTGCCCTAACTGCCCCCCGAAAGGCCATTCACCCTTCCCCAAAGGCCACCTCCTCACTCACCCTCCCCCAAAGGCCATTCACCCTCCCCCAAAACCCATTCACCCTCCCCCAAAGGTCACCTCCTCACTCACCCTCCCCCGAAGGCCACCTCCTCCCTCACCCTCCCCCAAAAGCCCCCTCCCCACTCACCCTCCCCCAAAGGCCATTCACCCTCCTCCAAAGGCCACCTCCTCCCTCACCCTCCTCCAAAGGCCACCTCCTCACTCACCCTCCCCCAAAGGTCACCTCCTCACTCACCCTCCCCCAAAAGCCACCTCCTCACTCACCCTCCCCCAAAGGCCATTCACCCTCCCCCAAAAGCCACCTCCTCACTCACCCTCCCCTGAAAGCCACCTCCTCACTCACCCTCCCCCGAAGGCCACAGTGTCAGACACATGCTTTCCTGTGCAGGGCTCATCTCTGGGAGAATTCAGAAGACACTGTGGCCTTTGGGGGTTGCAGATGGTGGGGAACTGACTATTTTTCCTGCTGTGCTGGCTGTTGACTGTGCTGGCTGTTGGCTGTGCTGGCTGTTGGCCATGCTGGCTGTTGACCGTGCGGGCTGTTGGCCATGCTGGCTGTTGACCGTGCTGGCTGTTGACCATGCTGGCTGTTGACCATGCTGGCTATTGACCCTGCTGGCTGTTAACTGTGCTGGCTGTTGACCCTGCTGACTGTTGACTGTGCTGGCTGTTGACCATTCTGGGTGTTGACTGTTCTGGGTGTTGACTGTGCTGACTGTTGACTGTGCTGGCTGTTGACCATGCTGGCTGTTGACTGTGCTGGCTGTTGACCATGCTGACTGTTGACTGTACTGGCTGTTGATTGTGCTGACTGTTGACTGTGCTGGCTGTTGACCATTCTGGGTGTTGACCATTCTGGGTGTTGACTGTGCTGACTGTTGACCGTGCTGGCTGTTGACCATGCTGGCTGTTGACTGTGCTGGCTGTTGACCATTCTGGGTGTTGACCATGCTGGCTATTGACCCTGCTGGCTGTTAACTGTGCTGACTGTTGACTGTGCTGACTGTTGACTGTGCTGGCTGTTGACCATGCTGACTGTTGACTGTACTGGCTGTTGACTGTGCTGACTGTTGACTGTGCTGGCTGTTGACCATTCTGGGTGTTGACCATTCTGGGTGTTGACTGTGCTGACTGTTGACCGTGCTGGCTGTTGACCATGCTGGCTGTTGACTGTGCTGGCTGTTGACCATTCTGGGTGTTGACCATGCTGGCTATTGACCCTGCTGGCTGTTAACTGTGCTGACTGTTGACTGTGCTGACTGTTGACTGTGCTGGCTGTTGACCATTCTGGTTGTTGACTGTGCTAGCTGTTGACCATGCTGACTGTTGACCATGCTGGCTGTTGACCATGCTGGCTGTTGACTGTGCTAGCTGTTGATCGTTCTGGGTGTTGACTGTGCTAGCTGTTGACCATGCTGACTGTTGACCGTGCTGACTGTTGACCGTGCTGGCTCTTTACTGTGCTGACTGTTGACCGTGTTGACTTTTGACCATGCTGATTGTTAACCATGCTGACTGTTGACCATGCTGGCTGTTGACTGTGCTGTTGACCATGCTGGCTGTTGACTGTGCCGACTGTTGACCGTGCTGACTGTTGACTGTGCTGACTGTTGACCGTGCTGGCTCTTTACTGTGCTGACTGTTGACCGTGTTGACTTTTGACCATGCTGATTGTTAACCATGCTGACTGTTGACCATGCTGGCTGTTGACTGTGCTGACTGTTGACTGCGCTGACTGTTGACTGTGCTGACTGTTGACCATGCTGGCTGTTGACTGTGCCGACTGTTGACCGTGCTGACTGTTGACTGTGCTGACTGTTGACCACGCTGACTGTTGACTATGCTGACTGTTGACTGTGCTGACTGTTGACCATGCTGACTGTTGACCACGCTGACTGTTGACTGTGCTGACTGTTGACCATGCTGACTGTTGACCACGCTGACTGTTGACCACACTGACTGTTGACCATGCTGGCTCTTGACTGTGCTGTCTGTTGATCATGCTGACTGTTGACCACGCTGACTGTTGACTGCTGACTATTGACCATGCTGGCTCTTGACTGTGCTGTCTGTTGATCGTGCTGACTGTTGACTGTGCTGACTATTGACCATGCTGGCTCTTGACTGTGCTGACTGTTGACTGTGCTGACTATTGACCATGCTGGCTCTTGACTGTGCTGTCTGTTGATCGTGCTGGCTGTTGGGCTTGGTGTTATAGGCAAGTCTTCCCTATTTGACATTTACATTTTTTAAAATTAAAAATGGTGTATTCTCTAGGCCTCTCTAGGCCCTACCTCCAAGAATGGGGTTTCTGCTCAGCGATGATCCTGGAGTGTTAATTGGGGCAGACAGGCCCTCCTCAGCCCCCTGCTCCTGCTTGGAGTTCGCCTCCCCACCACCCCCGCCCCCCAGGGCTGGGCATTTGTTGTGCAGTGTGTGGGATGCCGGCCCCGGGCAGGGTTCAGGTAGCCTCGGCAGAGCGGTTCCACCTTGGCAGCCGGCCTTGCTGAAGTCCCCACACTCCTTGCTGTGAGCAGCGGCCGTGTCTGCTGGGCTGGGCCCACCACCTGTTGGGTCTGCCTCCTCCGGCTCCTAGCCCAGGGGAGAAGCCACCTGCAAACAGCCATGGCAGATCTGACAGGGGTGCTGCAGGGGAGGGAAGCGGCTGGGAGCCCAGGGAGGAGGCAGCAAGTTCCCAGAAGCCCATCGGGGAAGGCTGCTGCTGAGGTCAGGCACCAGCCGCCAAAGCCGCGGTCCCGCTCCTCGTCTGGCCCCTGCTACTGGCCTAGGCAAAGACCCCTCAGCAGTACCTCTGGCCTTAGCTCAGGAACCATCTCTCCAGGACCCAGCAGAGGCCACCTCCTGGCGGAGGGATGCAGTCTGGGCCGTCCCTCAGCCCAGCAAGGAGGGCCCCAGGCAATGCTCTGTAAAGAGGGGGCGGCACTAGACCGGGTCTCCAGGTGTGGCCTCTGCTGGGCCTCCTGACCGCCACCTGACCCACCTGGGCCTCACATAAATTCAGATGCCCAGGATCCATCCAGCCAGACTGGGCGGGGTGATGAAATGCACGTGTAACAAGCACCCCGGCTGGCCCACGTGCTCATCAGCTGACGGTTTCCACGCCAGGGGGTCTCGAGGCGGCCCCTGGCCAGTCCCCTTCAGGTGCTCTCCTGGAATGTGGCTTGACTGGAAGAGGGCAAGACTGGGTGTTCCAAAGGGGGCCTGGGGCCCTGGGGCGCCCCAGCAGGTGGGAGAGAGCGGCTGGGAAAGAAGCGGTGACGGACGTCCCTGGTCCAGCAGGGCAGGTCCCAGGAGAGCCTGGCCTAGTGGCCCCGGCTTTGCAGCCACTGGGCGCTCCCACAGTGTTGGGGGCCAGGTCTGGCATCCTTTTTCCACCTCGAAAGTGCAATCAGGAAGACTGCAGACAGGACAGGGCGGCCCGAGCCTTCCCTGCAGTCCCAGCATCCCCCCCATCCCCCACCACCCCACTGCTCATTTTTAATTGGATTTAATTATTTTCCATTTAATTGCATTTTTTAAAGCTCTCCCCAGTGGGGCTCTTGATCTGAGCATCCTTCGTCTCCCCTCCCCTCCTCTCCCCTCCCGTTCCCTCCCCCTCCTCCCCTCCCCTCCCTTCTCTTCCCCTCCCGTCCCCTCCCATCCCCTCCCCTCCCCTCTTCCTCTCCTCTTTGGAAAGGAGCCTTGGCCTCAGTGGAGAAGTGTGACAGGGCTCCCTCGGGACCTGGGAAGTGGGGGTTCTCCGCCCTGGGGTGGGCGCCTAGAGCCCGGGGGTGTCCTTGTTCACCAGCCAGAGTCCCCTTGGGCCTCCACAGCATCTGTCTCCCCACCTTCCATCCTTGCTGCCCCCACCCAGTCCCATCTCCCCATCGACTCCTGACTGTCCTTCCACACTCCTGCCAGATCCAGATGTGATCCCACTGCTCTGTGGAGAAGCCTTCCCGACCCGAACCCCAGCCGGGCAGAGAACTCCCATTTGGCCCCTTTTCCTCCCCAAATGCAGCCCTGTCCTCAGGTCCAGCTGAAGGTGGACCTTCCTCACTCTTTCTCTGCCTGCGCACCCGCCGAGGTGCTCACCTCTCCCGGATCACCCGCCCAGGTGCTGAACTCTCCCCTGTGCTCCACAGCCTGCATTCAGCACACATGTGCACACACTCGGGAGACACTGGGCCCCCGGCGCTGCGACCACAAGGATTTGCTGAAATTCCCATGAAGAGGTGGAGTTCCCCCTCCCAAGCCTGGGTGGGCATCTGATTTGCTTTGACCCACAGAACGTGGTGGAAGTGGTGTCCTGCCCTAAGAAGCTGCGTGGCCTCTGCCTCTGCCCTCTCGAAGCTGCCCAGAGAACCCCATGGAAGGAGCTGCTGGCTGCGTGTAGGAGACCCGAGGGGCTCCAGCTGCCATCCCCGACTGTCAGCCCAGGAGAAAGGCACATCACTGTTGTTTGAAGCCACTGAGATCTGGGTGTTTGGTTCCACAGCAAGTTAATGACACACCTGCCACTGCAAACAGCAGCTTTCCTTTCAGACTCAGTCAGATCTCCCCCGACCCCCGGCCCAGCAGCTTCAGCCCCCACTTCCTCCTGGTCCCCACAGAGCTTCACTCAGTCTCATGGCTGAGAGCAGATGCCCTCATCCTCCTTCAGCAGCATCTGATACCAACCAGGTGGAATTCAGGCTGCCTGTGAACCAGCATTAAAGCCATACCCATGGACAGCGCCTCTGTCCCTGCCTCCTGCAGCCCCAGCTCCAAAAGTCCATGCCCTGAGTGTCTTCTCATTCTCCACCCCTGCTGGCTGCCCCTGTCCTGCCCACGGAATGTTCTTCACCAACTTTCCATCCAACAAATTCATCCAAGACCCGGATGAATCCTCCCTTCTCCTGCAGCCTGTGACTCAGACACAAGCTCTTTCAGTTTAGATTGTTACTCCCGTTCTTGTTTACCTGGCTCAGCCACCCAGTGGCTCACTTACTTGCAGCCCCTAAACAGACAGACGTGCCTGAGCACCCCCCTGCATTGTAAAACTGGTACACAGAAGGAGTCACATAAAGAATGAGATGGGATGAAAAGACACACAAACCCAAGTGCTAATGTTTTTACTTCCTGAAGCCCCCAAGACGCATTCACCTCTGCCTGGTTTACTTCCTCTACCTCATGGGGTTGTGTCCTGCAGCCTCCAAGATGCATTCGCTTCTGCCTGCAGCTTCACAATAGACTGAAGACTTGAGGTAAACATGACTTGTGTTTTACTGTTGTGCTTCCCAAAGGCTAGCAAAGTGTCTGGGCACATGACACCAGCTCAGCAAATACCTGTGCATGGATGGACAGGGGGATGAATAGATGGGTGGGTGCATGGAAGCGTGGGTGGGTGGAGGAATGGGTGAGTGAACAGATGGATAGATGGATGGGTGGATGGATGGTGGCTGGGTGTGTGGGTGGGCAGATGGATAGATGGGTGGATGGGCAGATGAATGATTGGGTGGGTGAATGGGTGGATGGATGGTGGGTGGGGTGGATGGAGAATCGGTGGACAGATGGATAGATGGATGGGTGGATGGGTGGACAGATTGACGGATGGATGGGCAGGTGAATGGATGGGTGGGTGAATGGGTGGATGGATGGTGGGTGGGGTGGATGGAGGATGAGGGGACAGATGGATAGATGAATGGGTAGATGAATGGGTGGATGAATGGACGAATGGATGATGGGTGGGGTGGATGGATGGATGGATGAGTGGGTGGGCCGATGAGTGGGTGAATAGGCAGATGGATGGATGGGTGGGTGAATAGGTAGATGGATGGATAGGTGGATGTGTGGGTGGATAGATGGGTGGATGAGTGCGTGGGTGGATGGATAGATGGGTGGATGTGTGCGTGGGTGGGTGGATGGATAGATGGATGATAGGTGCATGTGTGGGTGGATAGATAGCTGGGTGGATGAGTGGATGGATGGATGGTTGGATAAGTGGATAGATGGTGGATGGATGGATGGATGGACAGATGGATAGATGGTGGGTGAGTGGATGGATGGGTGGGTGGATGGATAGATGGATGAATAGATCGGTGAGTGGATGGATAGATGGTGGATGGATGGGTGGATGGATGGATGGATGGATGGGTGGGTAAATGGATGGATGGGTGGGTAAATAAATGGATAAATAGGTGGGTACATGGATGGATGGGTGGGTAGATGAGTGGATGAATGGGTGGGTGGGTGGGTGGATGGATGGTAGGTGAGTAAGTGTGTGGATGGGTGGATGGGTCAATGGCACACATTCATGAGGACAAAGTAGAGGCTTAACTTCCCAGATTAGTAAACTTTTTGTGCTTTTCCAGAGTCAGGAGAAACGTGAGAAAATTCACATGCAGCCAGAAGGGGCTGAGAGGAGGAGGTCTGTGTCTTCCAAGGACCCTTAGGTAAGGTTCCAAAGACAAGGACAGCAGGGCTCACAGGCAGGACATAGACCTGACCTAAGAGGAACTAACTGCAAACCACGGCTGGCTGCCCAGAGCCGGTTCCTGCTGCCCCTTCGCTACAGTGGCTCTGTCCTGGGTCACCCAGGCTGGACTCAGCTCCGTTTCTGCATGGGAGCCTCAGAAGAGTCCGGTGGGGAGGTGGCCTCCCCTTATAGCTCTCGTGTTGTCCCTGATCTGCGGAGTTGCTTGTTGGTGTGTGGCTGTGGCAGGGTCTGCTCCTGCGACCCAGTGGCCTGATCCTCCTTTGGCTTTTCTGAGTGCAGGACCTGGGGTGTGTCCAGCTCTGTGATGAGTCCCAGTTTCTGCAGCACACCCCCATTGCCAAGGCCACAGGCACAGCTGCCAGGACACCTGGAGCCTATCCTTGTGGGGGTCCAGCCCATGCACCATGGTCCTCACCCCCACTCTACAGACAACTCCCTCCCCACTGCCCATCATGGCCTCATCTCCAGCGCTGGACAACATGAGGGCTGCAGCTCATCCTCCCCCCACTCCACAGACAGCTCCCTCCCCACTGCCCACTGTGGCTTCATCCCCAGCACTGGACAACAGCAGAGGTCACTTACCCAGACGCCCAACTGCGTGGTCAACTCCCTGTAGCACATTCCAAGTTGTGTGTGTTCTTGTGTGTGTGTACAGGGGTGAGTGTGTGCAGGCTTGTGCATGGGTGCATGTGTGATGTCCATGTGCACACACACTTCTCTATCCACACATCTCATGCACATAAATGGCAGCTCTGCTCATACACAGACCTGCCCAGCGACCCACAGGTGGAACCCTTGGGAAGGAGGATGCTGGCAAATAAACACAGGGAAATGTGCTCCTTAGAGAGGGTGATGTCAGAACAATGATGTCAAAACAAAAGCTGCTCTCTGTCCTGTCTCGAGGAGGTGCCCTCCTTGGCTTCTCAGACCACCTGCCTCCTCTCTCCCTTGCTCCGTCTCTTTGGCCTCCCTTTCTCTGTCTCTCCACCTCTTCCTCTTTATCTCTCCCCCTCTCTTCCTGATTCTTTTCCCTTTCTCTGCTTTTCCTTTTCTCTCAACACCTTCTTCCTTCCACCTGGCTCACTCGTGGGGCTCAGGGGTGGGGGAAAGTAATGTTTCCCAGCAAGATGAGGGTTCAGCACCATGGACAGAGGAGATGCCCTCTAAGAACTTCCCCAGACGTGTCACAGCCATGTGGAGACACGATCCCACAGCCTGCAGGTTCACCTGTCCATTCCCTGGGTAGATCCACCCAGTGCGACAGAGCTGTGAGCTAGACACACCCACACACGGTCTCTAACCCGTGTCGCGGCCCGTGAGGTCAGCATGGTGGTCCCCACTTTACAGATGTGGACCTCGGAGTAGGATATGACTCACTGAGGGTCCCGAGGAAAAGAGGGGCAAGGAGTTCAACCCAAGGCCTGGTGTCATGGGTCCTCCTGGCAAAGATGAGGTGGGTGGTGGACACTGAGCCACTCTGGAGACCTGGACATCCTGCAGTCCTTTACACGCCAGAACCCGGGGCTGCCTCTCCACCGGAGCCTCATCCTGTGCATGAGGTGCGTCTGGCTCAGAACCAGCCTCCGCCCAGCCCAGGGGGTGTCAGAGCCTCTGATCCCATGTGAGGGTGAGGTAGATAGCTCAGCCAAGTCCCCTGTGTCCCACTGGGAACCCACTCCCGAGAGACCTTCCCACTGTCACCCTCAATCATTTCTCATTCTAATTAATGATTGCTAATGATCACTAATATTTACAGAGAACAATCCTGCTCACCACAAGCTCTTGCCCCCCCGGGGGCCGTGGCATTTGCTAATGAGTAGGGCCAGGTACCCACAGAGACCCGCTTCTGGGGAGAGAAAGTACAGCACTGGAGGTGATGTGGACTGGGGCAGCCAGAGACGGCCGCAGGGAGGAGCTGGCCGCTGTCCCCAACAGCAGGGGTCTGTCCTCAGAGGCGGGGCCAGAGGCTTCTCAGCCACAGGAGCAGGAAGTCAGATTTTCTTCTGCCCCATGGGTGTTCTGAAGTTTTTCCCATTTGTGCCCATTTTCTTTTAAACATGCTTGTATCTATCCAGGTAGGAGGAAATGAGGCTTCTCCTGCTGGCCTTCTGGGACCAGGAGGAGGCAAAGGAATAGGAAAGTGATGGAAGGGGAGGGGGGAGTGGGAAGGAGATGGAGGGAGAAGAGGGGAGTGGGGAGGAGATGGAGAGGGAGGGAGGGCAGTGGGGAGGAGATGGAGTGGGAGGGAGGAGAGTGGGGAGGAGATGAAGGGAGAGGGAGGGGAGGAGGAAGGAGACGGAGGGGCAGGAGGGGAGTGGGGAGAAGGTGGAGAGGGAGAGGAGTGGAGACAAGATAGAGGGAGAAGAGGGGAATGAGGAGGACAGGGCGAAGGAGGGAGGGGAGTGAGGAGATGCACGGGGAGGGAGGGGAGTGGGGAGGAGATGGAGGGGGAGGGAGAGGAGAGGGAGGAGATAGAGGGGTAGGGATCGGAGTGGGGAAGAGGTGGAGGGGGAGGGAGGGGAGGGGGGAGATGGAGGAGGACGGAGGGGAGGGGGAGAGATACAGGAGGGGGAGGGGGAGGAGATGGAGGCAGAGGGAGGGGAGTGGAGAGGAGACAGATGGGGAGAGAGGGGAGGGGGAGGGGATGGAGGAGGAGGGAGGGGAGTGGGGAAGAGATGGAGGGGGAGGGAGGGGAGACGGGTGCCCACCAGCCAGGTCCCATCTCTGTTTGGCTGCTGGAGCCTGTGAGCACGCAGCGGCCCCAAGCAGGCAGTATCCGTCTGATGGCTGGAGGGAGCCGGCATGCACATAGCTCACTCCCAGCCCTGGGGCAGCTCCAAGCTGTGCTCCATGGATTCCCCGAGACCCCCACCTGGAGGAGGTGCCACTCCCCTCGGCAGTGACTGGCAGGTGGCGCCTACTTCCTCGGGATCTTGCCTCCCATCTCACTCCCCTGCCCTTGGAGGCTTCCTGGGGTCACCCCGCAAACGGTCGGCTTGCAGTCAGTTCCTCGTCTCCAGATCGGCTTCTGTGGCAGCCCCTGCCAATGTGGCTGAGCCTGGGCTGATTCTGGGGAGTGGAGTTTGGGGCGCCGACAGCACCTCAAGGCGTGGCCCACCAGGGAGGAGGTGGATGCACTCTGGGGTGGCTCCCGGAGCAGTGCCCCGAGGCCCCTGGTTGGCACTGGCGCTGGACTCCTGACTCTTCTTCCTCGCCCTCTCCTCAGCCACCCGCGTTGGCCTTCTGCTCCTCACCCACCTAAAATCTCCACCTCGGAGCCTTTGCTCAAGCCAGTCCCTCTGCCTGGAGGTCCCTCCCCTGTACTCACCTCTGACTGGCCCAGCCCCCCATTGCCTCAGCATCCCACCTCCCAGCCCACCCCTGCGTCTAACCCCACTGCTCCTGACAGCCCTGGAGGGATGCTGCCACGCTCCACTTACTGTTCTCAGCCGGAGGAAGGAGTGGGGAAGTGGACACACGTGCCTGCTCCCGTGGCACCCACTCTCGTGGCACCCGGTCCCGTGGCATTCGCTCTCCTGGCACTTGCTCCTGTGGCACCTGCTCCCATGTGTGGGCAAGGAGGCATGCAGTTCACAGAGGCCTCTCTGGGGAGGTGGCAGTTGAGCAAAGCCTTGAAGGAGGTGGGCGGGCTGCAAGGACATCTGGGGGAAGAGGGCTCCCGGGGGCCTGCAGCTCATGTGAGGCCATGAGCAGAGCAAGCCCAGACCAGAAAGGAGGCCGGACCCGGCGGCCTGGGCTTCCCGCAGAGGGCATTGCAGCCATGGAGGATGCAGGCAGAGCGGCAGCCTGGCTGACCCAGCCTCAGCAGGAATGGCCTCCTCCTCACAGGACCCTGAGGCGGCTGCAGCACCATCTCACCTCCTTCCCCACAGGAACAAAGCTGTTTATGTGGTTGTGTGTTCAGCACTTGTCTCTGCCAGCTGGGCCGACACCACAACGAGAGAAAAGATGGAACTCAGCTGAGGCAGGAGGATCACTTGAGGTCAGGAGTTCAAAAGTAGCCTGACCAACAACTGCGAAACCCCACCTCTACTAAAATACAAAAATTAGCTGAGTGTGGTGGCGTGCACCTGTAATCCCAGCTACTCAGGAGCTGAGGCAGGAGAATCATTTGAACCTGGAAGGTAGAGTTTGCAGTGAGCCGAGATTGCACCACTGCACTCCAGCCCGGGTGACAGAGCAAAACTCTGTCTCAATAAAAGTAAAAATAAAAACAAAAACCAATCAATCAGTCAACTCTCTGTCTGCTCCCAGCTGGGGTCTGAGGTGGGGTCAGCTGCCCGAAGGTGGAGACCAGTGGGCTGTAGTCCTGCCTGTTCTGTGACGAGATGGGATCTCCCCAGGGTCTGACCCTCCTCTGCTCTGCCTGCCTCTATGCTCAGGACCGGGATACGCCCCATGACAAAAGCGCAGGAGGCCGGGCAGCAGTTGCAGTTGCAAAAAAAAAAAAAAAAAAAAAAAAAAAAGATCAAATTCAAACTGGGAACCCAGCACATCAAGGACTTAAAAAGGTGAGATCTCTCCAGGCTGTGCACACGTGGTAGACTCTGCCACCGCTCAGCCTGTCCACCTGGACCTCGGGGGCAGCTCCCTGGAGGGTGTGACCCCATGGATTTCCCCACTCACCAGGTGCTTGGAGGCCCCCCCTCCTGGCCCCTCCACCTGCAGCTGAAAACTTCCCTTCCAACTGAAACTTGGGGCCCAGAGACGATGGCCAAGGAGAGAGGCTGAGAGGGAAGAATGTGATGAAGTGTCAAGTCCCCGTTAGCTGCGCTCGTAAACTCCATATTTCCCACGGCATTTAAATGCCTGCAGGCGGATTAATAAGGTCTCGGTAATAGCGTGGCCGTGCGTGCTTATTCTATCTGGAATGCCAGTTGCTCAGGCTGTCTGCATGTTGATGGCGGCCGGGATTGAGGACAGGCGCATGCTGGCTTTATCTCGCCCGCGCAGGCTACGAGGCCTTATCAGGCCCGCCCGGCTCTGCAGCTGCGTCCTCAAGGGCTCCCGCTGCCTCCCGCTGCCTCCCGCTGCCTGCTTTGTAATCAGAAGAGAAGTTGCTTCCTTGATATTTCCATTTTTATCTCTTTTATTTACTTCATTTTAATGTGTCCTTCAGGGAAAATTTTATTTGCAACAACGCAAGGCTGTTGGTCGCTTACATCTTCCTGCAGCCCCTGCCCCTCGGCCAGGCTGTGGAAAAGGGGGTGAGGGGTGGTGGTCTGGGCTTCCCTTCTCCCCAGCACCTCCTTTCCCCGCCGCAGCCTCTCCCCCTCAGTCCTGGCCTCATCTGCTCTCTTCTCCTATCTTCCATCTCCTGCTTTCGTTCCCGTCTGCTTCCAGCCCTTCCTGGCTGCCGTTGCGGGGGTTGCTCCCCAGTGAGTCTCCCCTCCAGATCCAGATCCAAGCCCCACAGCCTCCCTGGGCAGCCCCTGCTGCTCCCCATGCAGGCTCTCCTCGCTTCTCCCCCAGGATCCCTGCCCCAGCCCAGCCCCCTCTGAGGGCTCTGCTCCTCACGCCAGAACCCGGGGCTGCCTCTCCGTCGGAGCCTCATCCTGTGCATGAGGTGGGTCTGGCTCAGAACCAGCCTCCGCCCAGCCCAGGGGGTGTCAGAGCCTCTGATCCCACGTAAGGGTGAGGTAGATAGCTCAGCCAAGTCCCCTGTGTCCCACTGGAACCCACTCCCGAGATACCTTCCCACTGTCACCCTCAATCATTTATTTCTCATTCTAATTAATGCCAGCTGGGTGCCCCTGATGGTGGGGCCTGGTGTGGGGCCTGGGTGTGGGGCCAGGCCGGGCGTGCACGACACAGCCCGCCCCAGTCGAGGAACGGGATGGTTTTGAGTGCGTCCGCCGTCTCTTCTGCTGCCACCTGATCCTGAGAGAGACGCGGTTATCTTCCTCTCAGACAATGAAACTGGGGTTCCAAGGGGTTCTCGGTCATGGCCACCTTATCTTCCTCTCAGACGATGAAACTGGGGTTCCAAGGGGTTCTCGGTCATGGCCACCTTATCTTCCTCTCAGACGATGAAACTGGGGTTCCAAGGGGTTCTCGGTCATGGCCACCTTATCTTCCTCCCAGACGATGAAACTGGGGTTCCAAGGGGTTCTCGGTCATGGCCACCTTATCTTCCTCTCAGACGATGAAACTGGGTTTCCAAGGGGTTCTCGGTCATGGCCACCTTATCTTCCTCCCAGACGATGAAACTGGGGTTCCAAGGGGTTCTCGGTCATGGCCACCTTATCTTCCTCTCAGACGATGAAACTGGGTTTCCAAGGGGTTCTCGGTCATGGCCACCTTGCTCCTGCTGTGGCTCGTGATGGAAGGCAGAATGCAGGATGGAAGCGGCATGTGACCCGCTCAGCCTCGCCGAGGCCGAGCTGACCAAGTGCCTGGCCCATCTCCACCTTGCTGTGCCGCCCCTCCTGTGAGGCAGGGGTCAGAACACGCTCATGTGACAATTCAGCAAAACTGGGGCTGGCAAAGCAGGTGGGATGGGCAGAGGAGCTGGAGCCCACACCCTGACCCCCGCTGAGCCTGGCTCCTCTGTCCCCCCGAGCTCCTCTGTCCCCCCAGCTCCATCTGTCTCCTCAGCTCCTCTGTCCCCCCGGCTCCTCTGTCCCCCCAGCTCCCCAGTTTCATGTTGCCAGTGGACACATCCTAAAACCCAGAGCCTGGAAATGTGATCTTATTCAGAAAAAGGGTCTTTGCAGGAAAACTTAAATGAAGGATCTTGAGATGAGATCATCCTGGGTAGGGTGGGCCCTAAATCCAATGGCCAGTACCCTTAGAAGAGAAGGAGGATGGAGCCAGACACGCAGGGAAGGCAGCTGCGTGCGGACAGAGGCAGAGATGGGAGTGAGGGCCACGAACCAGGGAGCCCCAGGAGCTGGACAAGGCAGGAAGGGCTCCCAGCGCCTTCAGAGGAAGCCAGCGCTGCCCGTACTTTGATTTCAGGCTCCCCGCTGCAGGCTGTGAGAGCCCCAACTTCCACTGTCACGGTCCCCAGAGTATTGGTGCTTTGATACTCAGCCAGAGGACACACACAGACCCCCACGTGGCTGAGGCCTCTCTTGGGCAGATGGCAGGACCCAATCCACTCTGAGTCTGCAGCCAGGAGCTTGGAGCCTCCACCCGCGTGAATTTCCCCCAGCGCAGGAATGAGATGCAACGCCAGCAGCTCAGAAGTGCTGGGAGCCGAGCACAGGAGGCTCCCACAGTGCTGAGCCCAGGAAACCTGTGGCAGCCGGGCAGCGTGGTGCTCCCCAAGTACACTCGGCCCCCATATCTCCTGGCCTTGCTGTCAGCACTCTTCCTCCTCCCTGGAGACGCAGAGGCTGTGGCTTCAGATCTCAGCAGCCTGGATCCCCGAGTCACCATGTGGAGGAATTGCCCGACTCACATGGAAGCCGTGGCTGTGTCGAGTGGGAGGTCTTGCCCCCCAACAGCAATCCCAGCCCGCCTGACCCACGCATCCTGTCCCCAGTGACCCAGGCCAAATGGAGTATGGAGCCCACCCGTGGGGGATGGGCAGGCCCAGTTCTCCATCTTCTTCATAGACAGTGAGTGCTGACCAGAGGCCACACCAGGGCGGAAGCTGGATGGAGGTGGCTGAGGTGGCTTTAAAAACCGGGACTCTGAGTATCCGTGGGGGCTGCATGTTGGTCAGGAATTGTTATTTTCCAGAATTCTCTCTGAAGAACAGGAGGTGCTGGAAGCTGGCAGAGCACCCATGTGGCTCATGTCGTTAGAAGGAGAAAGGTCGAGGCTGGAAAGGGCCCCTCCCGACTCCCTGCAGGTGCTGAGGTCTTGGCTGGGTCCTCTGTTCCCCACAAGGAAGCAGTGGGCGTGGGGTCACCTCCAACATCGCGATGAGGCTGCAGCACCACTGGGCCACACAGGAGGCACAGCGTGGGTCACTCTAGTGGCCTTGAGCAATTCGGGTCTGGAGGAGGAGGGGGTACAGACAGAGGTGGTGGCAGCGGAGGAAGCCCCGGGCGTGGGAGAGGCCCCAGCCCAGGGACGGAGGTACGTGTGGGTGCAGGGGACATCTGGGGACTGGTCCATCTGGAGGGATGGCGGACACGTGGCAGCAAGAGAGAAGACAGATGGCGCAGTCTGCCTGGAGTCCGCTTTCAAGGTTGGTGCTGCTCACATCGCTCCTAGAAGCTCAGGACACCTCGTCTGTTCCTTCAGGTTCACCTTTCCCACTGCCCTGTCCTTCCCGGAAAGATGGAGTCTAGTGACAGATGAAGGCCGGGCTGTGCAGGTCTCCCCACAGTACCAGCCGGACGGGCCCCTTGTGAGCCAGAGCTGCCTGCGGGGTCACACGGCCCCGTGGGGCCTGCACCACACGTCAGCCCTGCCTGCTTCCCTTCACACGTGCTGGTGCTAAACATCTTCACACCCAAATCCAGTCTCAGTTCAGCTTCCAGAGACATCTGAAGATGTGGCGCCGTTTGATGAGAAACCCAAGCCTCGCAACAGTGGGATTCCTTCCTGACCCCCACGCCTCACGCTCCCGTCCTCACACGTTCTATGACTCAGATGCCACGAAGCTCATGATGCTGGACACACGCGCGTGCAGATTTGCCCTTTAAAAGAGATGACGAGGACAGGACAGGCGCCTTTTTCACCTGCACAGTCGCATGTGGGCTGTCGCCACCCTGCCCGTCAGCGAGTTCCTTATCTTGTGCAGATTACGCACCTTTAGCATGTTTTTGTCATGCGGCTCTTAGGACGGCAGATTTTCTTAGTTTCATTTATTTCAAAGCGCTTTTATTTCACCTTCAGCTTCACTCTAAGAATTTCCTGCTGGATTTGGAGCGGTGGGGGCGGCTCCTTGCTTTCACTCCTCTGTCCTGCACCGTCTGCCCTCCGCCCTCCGCCCTCCGCCCTCCACCCTCTGCCCCCCCCCCACCGCCCCCGCCACCCACCGCCCGCCGCCCTCTGGTTTTTGATGTGCAGGCAGCAGCATTCGGCACTTCTGGCCACCCTCTTCTCTGGCTTCTTCCACATTTCCTTCAGTTTTCAGCAGTTTGACTGTGCTGTGCCTACATGTGGGTTTCTATTTATCCTGTTTGAAGTTAGCTGAACTTCTTGGGTCTATCAATTGCTGCTTATCACTATGTCCAGGGAAGTTTGGGCCATTATTTCTCTAAATAATGTGTTTGTGCTCCAATCTCTCTCCTCCCATTTGGAGACTCCAATTACACATGGAGTTGGCAATTTTACATTGTTCTATGACTTGGCTCTGTCTCTCTTTTTTAGTGTTTTTAAAATTTCTGTTCTTTAGATGATTACCACTGCTCTGTCTTCAAATTCATTGATCTTTTCTTCTATAGTTGCAATATGCTGTTAAGCCTGTCCAGTCTAATTAACTTTGTTTTGAGACAGGGTCTCACTGTGTCACCCAGGCTGGAGTGCAGTGGCATGATCACAGTTTGCTGAAGCCTCATCCTCCCAGGCTCAAGTGATCCTCCCACCTTAGCCTCCAGACTAGCTGGTATTACAGGCACATGCTACCACACCCAGCTAATTTTTAAATTTTTAGTACATATAAGATCTCATTATGTTGCCCAGGCTGGTCTCAAACTCCTAGGCTCAAATGATCCTCCTGCCTGGGCCTCCAGAAGTGCTGGGATTACAGGTGTGAGCCACCACGCCCGGCTTCCCAAAGTGCAGGGATTACAGGTGTGAGCCACCACGCCCGGCCTCCCAAAGTGCTGGGATTACACGTGTGAGCCACTGTGCCCGGCCTACCAAAGTGCTGAGATTCCAGGTGTCAGCCACCGTGCCGGGCCTCCCAAAGTGCTGGAATTCCAGGTGTGAGCCACTGTGCCCAGCCTACCAAAGTGCTGGGATTCCAGGTGTGAGCCACTGCCCCCGACCTCCCAAAGTGCTGGGATTCCAGGTGTGAGCCACTGTGCCCAGCCCACCAAAGTGCTGGGATTCCAGGTGTGAGCCACCATGCCCAGCCCAGTGAATTTTTTATTTCGGGTATTATACTTTTTAGTTCTGGGATTTCTATGTTTCATTTTTTTCTGTGAAGTCCTGTCTGTTCAACCGTTGTGATCACATCTTTTTGTTAAGCAGTTGAGCACATTTCTTTTGGGGTGAGGACTGGGATTTATTTATTTGTTTGTTTTGATATAGGATCTTGTTCTGCCACGCAGGTAGGAGTCACATGACCACAGCTCACTGTGGCCTCGACCTTTCACGCTCAACCGATCCTCCCACCTCGGCCTCCCAAGTAGCTGGGACCATAGGTGCCACCATGCCTGGCAGTTGAGCACATTTTTTTTTTTTTGGAGACAGAGTCTCACTCTATCACCCAGAGTTGAGCACATTTCTTTTTTTGTTGTTTTTTTGTTTTTTTGAGACAGAGTCTCACTCTATCACCCAGGCTGGACTGCAGTGGCACAATCTCGGCTCACTGCAACCTCCACCTCCCAGGTTCAAGCCATTCTCCTGCCTCAGCCTCCCAAGTAGCTGGGATTACAGGCACCCATCACCACACCTGGCTAATTTTTGTATTTTTAGTAGAGACAGGATTTCACCATGTTGGCCAGACTGGGCTCGAACTCCTGCCCTCAAGTGACCCCCCCCACCTTGGCATCCCGAAGTGCTGGAATCACAGGTGTGAGCCACCATGCCCGGCCAGTTGAGCCCATTTCTAATAGCTGCTCTAGAGATCTTGTTTGCTAACTTTGGCATCTGAGTGTGTACTACTACTAACTGTTTTTTCTGTTGACTACGGGCTCTGCGTTCCTGTTTTTCTGTGTATCCAGCAGTGCTCTATGTTGAGTACTGGGGATGATGCACTGTGGACATTTTGAATTCTGCATCTTCCCTTGAAGAGTCTTGCTTTCTGCATCTTTTCCTGCCTTCTCTGGTGTTAACTATATAAAATGCTCAGTCCTCCTCCCTGCATCAACTTCTTTTCATAATTTTCTCTTTGTCTTTGGTTCTCTGGAGTTTGAACATTATGTGCCTGGGTGTGGGTTTTCGTTGTTTGCCATACTGTTGCTGTGTTATCCTGTGTGGCATTCCCAAGCTTCCCAGAGCTGTGGTTTGGTGGCTGCCCCAGGCCCAGCCTCCCACCAGCCCCTGCAGCCCTGGCTGGGCTGGGATCCAACGCCCTGGAGGGTGGTGTTTGTGGCAGCCCAGATCAGTCACCTGCAGGCACCAGTGCAGGCGGCTGAGAAGTGCGGCATTGACTCAGTCCCAAAACCCGTATTATTGGCCCAATCCAGTGTGACCGGCTTCTCATCCAAGCCAGTTGAGTGAGGCTCAAGGCCAGGAGCCCAGAAGATGGGCGAAGGGGTGCAGGAGGCTCACCCACCATGGCTGGACTCATTTAGGAAGGCTGCACCTGCCAAGATCTGGAGCCCTGTCTTGAGAGTCAAACTTCTACTCCACCCTCAGTCGCCACAGGTGCTGGCCCTGGGAAGCCCAAGGGGATACGCACCCACTCAAGGCTATGGGGCCCAAGAGGTTTACCTTACGAGTTGGATGGAGCCCCCCACCAATTTATAAGTTGAAGCTCTAAGCCCCCAATAACACAGACGATGGCCTTCCTGGGAAACAGGGTCTTGTGGATGATCCAGGTGAGATCGCTAGGGTGGGCCCTCACCCCACAGGACTAGTTTCCTTCTAGAAAGGGCAGGTGTGGACACTGAGATGTGCACACAGGGAGAACGCTGGGTGAAGATGGAGGCAGAGATCGTGGTGACGTGCCCACAAGCCCGGGCACACCAGAGACTCCCCTGTTCCCCAGAACCTGGAGACAGGCCTGGAGCAGATGCCCATCCTCCACCCCTCCAGCACTGCGGAAGGAACCGGCCTTGCAGACAGCTTGGTCTCAGAGCCGTGGAAGAAAAAACCCTTGCTGTGGAAGCTCCTGGTCTGTGGTGATTTCTCATGGCAGCCATTAGAGCAGACTCCAGCTGTCATCAGGGGATGGCACAGGGTCCCAAAGGCACCCTCCCCCGATGCCAGGGGCTGCCCCTTTTGTTGATGGCTAAAAGAGGTAAGGGGTTGGCTGACCAGGATGGGGCTGGGGTCCCAGGGACCTCCAAGGCTGCAGCGTCACCCTGTGCCCGAGGGCCACCCCTCAGCCCTCCCGGCCCCTGTAGGCCAGCCTTCGTCAGGCTGCGGGAGGTGGCCGGTCCCTGAAGGGGACACGAATCCATCTAGAAGATCGTGACCAGCCTTTTTTAGTGAGACAGAATAAAATGGAAAGTGTGGGTGCTGAGAGGCACAGGCCCCAGGAGGAGGTGCCCCCTGTACCCCAGAGAGACTATGCACCTGGATGCCAGGCACTGGGTCTGGGAAGAGAGAAACAAGCTCCCTTCTCAGACAGCTGCTCACTCCGGGGCCCTGGACGCGGGAGATTTCCACACCGAGCCAGTATCCAGCTCTCTGTGGGTGACCGTGGGGAGCCCTGTGATTTAGCCTGATTACACTGAGTCACCGCAGACCCCGGGAGCCCAGGGCAGTCCCGCAGCCACCCCCACTTCACCGCCAGTCTCTGGGTCAGGCCACCTGTGCTTCTCACTGACCGGCTATAAACCCAGACTCCAGTGAGCCCCGAGCCCCGGTCTAGTGTGTGCTAGGCCAGCTCACAGGACTCAGAAATACTTACACGTGCTGGTTTATTATAGAGGATGTTACGAAGGACTCGCAGGAAGGGGTCCGTAGGTCGGGGTCCGGAAGCTTCCGGAGCGCAGGAGCCCTGTCCCCGCTGAGTGGGGGAGGCTGCCCTCACGGCACTGATGTGTTTCCACCCTAGATGCTCCCAAGTCCTGTCTTTTGTCTTTTAGGGATTTCTTTTGAGGCTTCATCACATAAGCATGACCCCTGATGACCTCAACGTCCCACCTCTCTTCTTCCCAGGGGCTGGGGCTGAGAGTTCCAGGCTTCTAATCCTAGGGGGGCTGATTGCAGCCCCCATCCAGGAGCCCCCACGGGTGCCTCAGTAAAACAAAAGATGCTCCTGGCATCCCGGAAAGGCTAAGGGTTAGGAGCTCCATGCCAGGAACTGGGGCAGAGGCCAAAGGTATGTTTCCTAGGAGGCCACAGTTTGTGACTGTGAATGTCCCACAGCGGCCCGCAGGACAGACAAACGAAGCGAGGAGACATCTCCTCCAGCAGCGCTGTGCGGCGGGAACGTGGGAGCCTGAGCCTCACCCCCCCACACGAAACAACTCAGAGGCAAGGAGGCGAAAAAGACGTCCGGTCCCGGCCACAGGCAGGTGACGCTGTGCTGAGGAAGGGACACACACAGAGGCCTAAAACGATGGAGAAAGCAGGGGTGTGATCACAGCTCGAGCCGGGGCAGCCGCGGAGGACGCAGGGGCTCAGGGCGTCCCACCTGCTCTGTTTCCTGCTTCCCCAAGTGTGTGTGCACTTCACAGTGCAAAGGTAAAAGAAATGCTACAATAAATAAAATGGAAGGCACAGCACTTCTCCAAGGGGAAAGGGAAGGGCTGCTGCCGCCACGTGTGAGCGTGAACAGATCCCACATTCATGCACACAGAAATCACAGACTCTCGTGCATCTAAGTGGCATAGCTGTGTCATTTGCAGAACACACAAGAGCACGTGAATATTGTGAGGAGACAAAATGCCTTCCTCACTGTAGATTGTGCTCAGAAAGGCTCGCAAGCCGCAGACCTGGGCAGATTTCAATGCAAACACTAGGAGAACTGGCTTCTTCTGATCCCCATTTGACGGATGGGCAAACAGGCTTGCGAGGAGCAGGGGACAGCCAGGGATCCCCAGCCAGGCCTCAAACCTGGGTTCCTGTTGGGGGAGCCCTTGCCCCAGGCCCCTTGGGAGAACCCTGACTGTGGCCTTAGGGCCGCCCAGCTCGGGGCCCCGATTGCTGCAGGGAGGCCTCGTCTGGGTCCCACAGCTCAGCCACTTGGGGACCGGGGTCATGGGAGCCTGGCACAGAGGGGGCACTAGGTTCCGATTCTGGTGCTGCCTTTTCCTGCCTGGGAGACCCTGGCTCTCAGTGGCTTCATCCGTCCCACGGGAGGAGGGAGTGGAGCCCACGCCACAGCCCAGCCCTGGTGCCAAAGCAAAACCCCCAGGACAGCAGCTGAGGGAGGTGGGCAGTAGACAGGGCCCCTGGGCTTCGCCAGCCTGGAAGCAGGTCTCCCACCTGTCCAGCAAGGGCTGAACCTGCCTCAGCGTCAGTGCTTTCGGACCCCAGGACTCTGGACAGGCCCGGTTCCTCCTGAGCCATCAAGACTCCTGGTCCTGGGGCTCCCTCGGCCGTCCCTGGAGCTGAACAGGTGCTGTCCACAGAGAAGCCTCATGCACAAGTGCCTGGGGGGCACCTTATGGGGCACGGGCAGGGCCGACCGACTCCAGGGAACCTCAGTTTTCTCATCCTCCGGACGATCCTGTTGCTTCTTCCCCAGCTACAGCCAGATTCCAGCTCCTCCCAGCCGCCAGCCATACCTCCCCTGTCCAGCCCCAACCTCAGACTCCAAAACCACAGCCTCCTCACTGGGCCCCTGGTTCTGGCTCTCACAGAAGAGAAGGAGGAGAAAGAAAGGGAGGGAGGAGAAAGGGAGGGGAAGAAGGGAGGAGGGAGGAGGGAGGGAGAGAAGAAGGGGGAGGGAAGAGGGAGGGAGGAGGGAAGAGGGAGGGAGAGACGAAGCGGGGAGGGAGGAGGAAAGAGGGAGGAGGAAAGAGGGAGGAGGAAAGAGGGAGGAGGAAAGAGGGAGGAGGAGGAAGGGAGGGAGGAGGGGAGAGGGAGGGAGAGAAGAAGGGGAGAAGGAGGAGGGAAGGAGGAAGGAGGGAAGACGGAGGGAGGAGGGAGGAGAGAGAGGAGAGAGGGGAGGAGGGGGGAGGAGGGAGGAAGGAGGGAGGGAGGAAGGAGGGAGGGAGGAAGGGAGGAGGCAGGAAGGAGGGAGGGAGGAGGGAGGGAGGAAAGGAGGAGGCAGGGAGGAGGGAAGGAGGAGGGAGGGAGGGAGGAGGGAGGAGAGAAGCAGAGAGGACGGAGGAAGGAGGGAGGGAGGAAGGAGGGAAGAGGGAGGGAAGGAGGAGGCAGGAAGGAGGGAGGAGGAGGGAGGGAGAGAGGAAGGGAGGAAGGAGGAGGGCGGAAGGAGGGAGGGGCATCTGCTTTGTTTCCTCTCCACCCCCTCTGGAAATAAGAGCAGTAAGGGCATCTGTTACATGAAGCAGACGGAACAGGCCCTCATGTGAACCCCGAAGCAAGCTACAAACATATCGTTTAGTCCCAACCACGTGTTGGGATGGAGGGAAAGGAGTCCCGGGGCCCCTGGGGATTGTGCTCCCGGCAGCGGGAAGCAAGTGCTGAGGTTGTGAGGCAGCCACGGTGCTGCCAGTGTCTCCACCCAGAGCGGACCCAGCTCCTGCCCAGCTGCAGCCCCGGGCTGGGCTCTGAACAGAGGCTCACAGCAAAGGGTCCCAGCTGGTGGGCCTGGCTCTCGTGGGGGCCCCAGGACACTCCCCCGCTTGGTGGAGCAGGAGCCAGCCCCTTCCAGAGGATCTTAGGGCTGGGAGGGGCTGAGGAACGAGAGGGGGACAGGGAAGCCGGGCAGCAGGTGCCGGCCTCCTCTGAAATCTGGAGCACATCTGCGCTCATCAGTTGGCCGACAGATGGGCCCTGGCTTAATATTTTTGGATTCGGTTAGATTCGGGGGCTGATGTGAACCGACTCAGAGACTCAGAGCGCAGGTGTGAGAGCAAAACAGCCCTGGGCGGTGGGGGTGGGGGAAGCCGCTGGCAGCCGAGGGAACAAGCTTGAGGCTGGGAGCCCACCCAGGCAGCTGATGGGAGACACTCCAGGTGCCCCTGGGGAAGGAGCACCTCAGGGTGGCTGGGGATTTGGATAGAAGCCTCTTGAAGGGGCCCCTGACGCTGTGACCCCTGCCCTGAGTTCACCGTGGCTGTGATAAGGAGGCGGCCTGGCTGGGCTATGGGAGATAAACTCAGGGGAAGGCCAAGCAGGCCGGGTAACTGCCTCTGTCACAACAGGAACGCTCCCAGCCCCCTGCCCAGTATCTCTCGGGCCACCTTGGGCAGCCTGGGGGAAGTTCCCAGGCACAGAGATGGGCTGCCGGATGTGGATTTGTCTGCAGACTCAGAGCCCCAGCCCCACCCTGTAGAGGTGATGACCCCGGGGGTGGGATGCGGAGGTGGCCCAGGAAGACGTCCCCAAGGCCGCCCAGCCGTCAGCAACAGAGTCCCAGCCCATCCCCAGCACTCCTGGACCCGGGGGCTTTCTGCAGAGAACAACTGACTTTCTCTCACTATACCCTATTATCCCTGTAGGATGGTGGGGAAACTGAGGCCCAGGCAGTCAAGGAGCCCCACATCACAGACACATCGGGCCCAGGGGGAGGCCTCGCCCCCCAGGATCCACGAGGCCGCCACGTTCCAGGGGACCCAGTTATTTGGGCAGCCTGGGGGATCCCAGCCACCAGGCAGCTCCTGGCCTGCAGGCCGCCAGCTGCGTATTTGGCTTTTGTCATGGGCTGGAGTCTGGAGTCTTGGAAAAACAAATTCCTAGCCTTGGGCTCCAGTCTGTCTGGAAAGAAAAGACTCCCATTTACAAACAGGCAAACACATAACACGCCTCCCAGTGCCCACGTGTGATCAGGCATGTGCTGTGTGGGTCATGTTGGGCTTCCTGGACCCATCACAGGGGCACAGTTCATTTCTTCCTTCCACAAATACCTACAAAGCACCTACTGTGTGCCTGGTACGATTCTAGGCACTGGAGACACAAAAGAAACACAGCCCCCAGCCCTGTGTTCAGATAAACAGGGGTATTTGTGGAGGAAGGGGCGGCTAAAGGGACCAGGGCCACCGCATTTTATTTATTTTTTGAGACAGAGTCTTACTCTGTCGCCCAGGCTGGAGTGCAGTGGCATGATCTCAGCTCACTGCAACCTCCGCCTCCCAGGTTCAAGTGATTCTCACACCTCAGCCTCCCGAGGAGCTGGGATTACAGACATGTGCCACCACACCCAGCTAATTTTTGTATCCTTAGTAGCAACAGGGTTTCACCATGTTAGCCAGGCTGGTCTCGAACACCTGACCTCAGATGATCTGTCCGCCTCAGCCTCCCAAAGTGCTGGAATTACAAGCGTGAGCCACCTTGCCCAGTCGCTGCTGCATTTTAAAGCAAAAATTGAGATTTTCAGGGAGAATGTAGAAGTGAGCCTCTTCTGGACTCCTCGGAACAGCCAGGCAAGGAGCACCACGAGTCGGCCCTTACGCAGTTAAAGCTGAGGGTCCCCATCGTAGTGAGGGGACACAGGGCTCCCAGCCAGCCACCATCCCCATCCCTCGAAGCTAGGCACGGGAGAGAGGCAGCCCCAGGTGGAGGGAAAGTGGGAAGGATCCACACAGCTCCCCAAGGAGCCTCCTCAGAGAAGAGGTGCACATGGGATTTCACTCAGGAAGAGGAGGGCTCCTGCGCTCTGCAGGTGTGAATTTGCCCCATTCCTCGGGTTTGGAGGGCTCCTGTGTTCTGCAAGTGTGAATTCGCCCCAGGCCTCAGTTGCAAGAAGCTCTCCTACTTTGCCTGTCTGGGTCTAACGGAGCTGCCTGAGGCCCTCCCCAGGACAAGCCCCCTCATCACCATTCTAAGCCTGCTGTCCACACCTGGGGGGGTGCTGTCCTGTCACCTTGAGCCCCAGAGCACAGGTACTGTCACTGAGGCACACACTCAGGGGCCCGGTCCGCTCCCCAACACAGCACGCAGCCTCCCTCCGACTAGAGCTGGGCCCAGCAGTGTTCCGGCCCCACTCAGCCTGGAGGAAGTTCTGCTCTTCCTTCCATGGCCACGGCTACCTCTGTTCCCTCTGAGCCCTCGCCTTTATCCCCCCGAAAGGCAGGGACCCCACAGAACCTTCCCAGCTCCCTGGCAGCCAGGCAGGGCCGTGAGACCCGGCTTAGCCAGTCAGTTGAAAGGGGAGAACTGCATGGGGTTTCTGGAAACGATTTTCCTCCCTAGCTCTTTCTCTTCCTTCTCCGAACACAGTGGTCAGAAGTCGTGACTCTTGGAGCTGCAGCACCCATCTGGGAACCATGAGGCAACAGGACAGACAACAGCAGGCCCGGCAGAGGCCACGACAGGCCACGACAGCAGGCGCAGCAGAGGCCACGACAGGCCACGACAGCAGGCCCGGCAGAGGCCAGACAGGGCATGAGAGGGAGCAGGCCAGGGTCCCTGATGACGTCACTGACTCACACACCCAGTCCAGAACCTCAGGATAGACCCCACGCAGGCCTGTGTTTTCCCATTTGAAGCTAGAGAGGGCCCAGCAGCGCCCCCATGGAGCCCCCCACGGTGCCCCTGTCTGCCGCTGCTGCACTGGGCCACCCCCCAGGGCCTCACAGCCCAAATCACCCACTACCATGACTGAAGAGGGGTGACTGGAGCTGGGGGTGGTGGGTTGTGAGGGAGGGGCTTCCGTATGGAACCACGGGGAAGCCCCAGCTGTGGAGAGGGCACAGGAGGGCAGCTTGCTCAGGGCTGTGAGGGCTGAACCTGACTTAGCCTTCAGCTGATGGGACACGGGGAGCCAGTGCTTGTTCTAGAGGGGAGGCATCGCATGAGTCCAGGGCAGATCCCGGCTCTGCTCCCATCTCCCAGGGCCCTAGGGGTCTCTCAGGGTCTCCAGAAGGAGCCGCCGTGGGCTGGGAGAGAAGAGCCAGGAATTGTGAATCTTCTGTGTGGCCAGAGGGTCCCCTGCCAAGATGACCCTGTGAGCCGCCATCTGGTTTACCATGCAGGGCTGCAGGTGAGCACCTGGCTCTTCCCCAACCAGGGGTAGGGCCAAGAGCGGGAAGAGGGAAGTTACCAGATGCTGCCAAGGCTGCAGACGCACACACCCATTGGGCTGGCGCCAGGCCCAAGCCCCTCAGATGCCCCCACGGCCTCCTCAGGGCCAGGGCAGCTGGCACGGTCTCGCCCCACCTGACGGATGGCAGGGCAGGCAGCAGCCAGCGAGGGGCAGCCAGCGAGGGGCTGGCAGGACTCAAGTCCGACCCCCGCAGACACCCCTGGGGGCTCCACCAGGCAGTGCCCCCGCTCGAAGGCAGTGCAGCCGGGAGAGGGGCCATATGGCCCTGGCTCCCAGCTCCCACGGAGGCCGCATCTCCCAGCTGCTCTGTGCTGAAAACATTTACATCCAAATATGTCCCAGCGCGCCATGTTTTTGCCTCAAGCCAGCCTGGGAGTCTGTCGTCGCCACCTGGGAGGCCCCGGTGCCCAGATTAGGGAGGGCCTTGCCTTCCAGGGACCCCATGACTGAATCCACAGTGGCTCTGAGACGCTGGCCCGGGCTCGGGGCAGGAGGAGCTTTGCACGTGCGGCTGGTCCTGCGGGGAGCACGCCTCCCAGAGCTTGACCCACGCCTGGGTGGTGCAGGCTGCCCCGAGGCGCCTCTCCCCTTGAGGCCCTCCCCCGCTGCAGTCATGCCACGCGCCTCACCCCTCCCACCGCACAGCTTTGCTCCCGTCTCATGGTCTGTTTTGCTCTCTGTCCCTGGCGGTGAGGTCAGACCCCCAGCCTCGTACAGGGACCAGCAGCCAGCTCCCAGCGGGCCTGTAGGACATGCGTGTGCCATGCATGAGACACTCAGTGGGTGGGAAGGGGGTTGCTGGGAGCCAGGAGCTCCCGTTGCCCTGCGTGGAGCCGAGTGGGTGGGAAGGGGTCTCTGGGAGCTCCCGTCATGGAGTGGGACCATCACCCAGTGCTGACCCCCGGCTTCCCATCTGCAATATGGGACCGGAGGATAAGAGCAGGTTTGCGCCCCTGTTGCCCTGCACGCAAAGGCCCACAGCCCGGGGCTTGAAACCACAGAAACGTGTTCTCCCATCTCCCGGAGTCTGCAGTCTGAATCAAGGTGTTGGCAGGGCCACCCCCTCCAAAGGCTCCACGGAGGAACCTTGTGATGGGGTCAATCCTGCCCCACAGATTCCCATGTAGAAGTCCCGATGGGACCTCAGAATGTGACTGTATTTGGAATCAAGGCCTTTAAATAGATAATTAAGTTAAACAGAGGCCATCAGAGTGGGGCCCTAACCCAGTCCAACAGGTGTCTTTATAAGAGGAGGAAGCTTGGACTTATGGCCGGGCACGGTGGTTCAAGCCTGCAAACCCAGCACTGTGGGAGGCAGAGGCGGGCGGATCACCTGAGGTCAGGAGTTTGAGACCAGCCTGGCCAACGTAGTGAAACCCCGTCTCTACTGAAAATACAAAAATCAGCCGGGCGTGATGGCGGGTGCCTGTAATTCCAGCTACTTGGGAGGCTGAGGCAGGAGAATCGCTTGAACCCGGGAGGCAGAGGTTGCAGTGAGCCAAGATCACACCATTATACTCCAGCCTGAGTGACAGAGCGAGACTCCATCAAAGAAAGGAAGGAAGGAAGGAAGGAAAGAAGGAAGGAAGGAAAGAAGGAAGGAAAGAAGGAAAGAAAGAAAGGAAAGAAAGAGAAAGGAAAAGAGAAAACAAAAGTTGGACTTACAGAGCCGCCAAGGGCGCGTGCACGTGGACGCACGGAGGCGGCTGTCGGCAAAGACAAGGACACAGGCCTGGAAGAAGCCAAGCTCATCAACACCTTGGTCTCGACCTCCAGCCTCTGGAACTGCGCGAAAGCCAGTTTCTGCCGCCGAAGCCCCTGTGCGTGGTGCGTTGTTCCGGCCGCCCTGCCTCTTATGCCCCCGGCGGCTGCTGGCAATCTTAGCGTTCCTCGGCTTGCGGCAGCATCGCTCCAGCCTCTGCCTCTGTCCTCAGAAAACTTCGGCATCCCTGTACCCAGGGTGTCTTGGTGGCCCCCGCCCCAGCCCAAAAGCCAGACCAGCTGCCCACCATCCGCAGGCACCTGGGTGGGCGGGGCAGTGCCACGGGCCAAAGCGCTCCCAGCTGAGTGGGTGGGGCGGTGCCACGGGCCAGCATGCTCCTGGAAAGCTTGTTACTCGCTCTCGCGGCACCTGCTGACCGATACAGCTGAACCCAGGGGAAGATGAGGTGGATGCTGAGTCCCAGGCCACAGCCACGCTCCCACCGCCCGCCCTGCTCTGCCCACACAGGTTGGGTGGCCTAGGGGACATTCCAGACACTTGCTGGACCTCTGTTTCCTCATTTCTTAAATGAAATGTGGGATCATTTCCAAGCCCCTTCTCTGGTGCTTTAAGAAAAACGGCTACGGCTGGGCGCGGTGGCTCACACCTGTAATCCCAGCACTTTGGGAGGCCAAGGCAGGTGGATCACGAGGTCAGGAGTTTGAGACCAGCCTGGCCAACATGGTGAAACCCCATCTCTACTAAAAATACAAAAATTAGCCGGGCGTGGTGGCGGGTGCCTGTAATCCCAGCTACTCGGGAGGCTAAGGCAGGAGAATTGGTTGAACCTGGGAGGTGGTGGTTGCAGTGAGCCGAAATCACACACCACTACACTCCAGCCTGGGCAATAGAGTGAGACTCTGTCTCAAAAAAAGAAAAAAAGAAAAAAAAAGAAAAATGGCCACAATTCCCATGTCACTCTGTCCCTGCAGTGCTGGGGCCCCAGTCCCGCCCAGACCCCCGCTGGGCCCTGACCGTGACTGCCTCATCTCCCTTACTGCTTAGACACCAGCGCTGGCTACCCCGAGGCTACCGTGCTGCAAGGAAGGACGGCCACAGCGAGAGGCCACAGGAGGTACCGCCTGCTGGTCCTGCCCCAGCCGTGAGTCTCCAGACACTGGAGCAGAAACAAGACATCCCAGGTTCCCTGCCAGACTCCGGACCCCCGAGTGTATGACCCTCACACACGGTGGCTGCTTCACAGTTTGGAGTTTGTGACAGGAGGCAGAACACCTGTGAACTCAGCCTTCTGTGGCTCCCTCGGGCATGGAGAACGGGGCAGCCACCCTGGAGACCGTGGAGGAAGCAAAACGAGAACTTTAAAGGAAGTTGGGCCAAGGAGAGCCATGTGGCACGTTACTGGGGAGAGCTGTGTTCTCCGGGGCCGGTTTCTGCCACCGAAGCCCCGTGCGTGGTGTGTTGTTCCAGCCGTCCTGCCTCTTTCTTCATGTATTAATTCAGGATTTGCTGAGTGTCCATTTGCCGCGTGCTGTTTGGACTCTGGGGCTGCAGCAGGAAACACAGCTGACAGCGTCTTACGTGACGCACACCTTGGTATTTACCCAGACGAATTGGAAACTTGTGTTCACGCAAAAACCTGCACACCTGTGTTAATGCAGCTTATTCACAATTGCCGATGCTGAGACACGGAAGCTACCAAGATGCCCTTCAGTGAGTGAAAGGAAATGAGCTGCCAGGCCCTGAAAAGACACGAAGGGACCGGGCGTGGCGTCTCACACCTGTAATCCCTGCACTTTGGGAGGCTGAGGTGGGTGGATCACTTGAGGTTAGGAGTTCGAGACCAGCCTGGCCAAGATGGAGAAACCCCCGTCTCTACTAAAAATACAAAAATTAGCTGAGCGTGGTGGCACGCTCCTGTAATCCCAGCTACTAGGGAAGCTGAGGCAGGAGAATTGCTTGAACCCAGGAGGCAGAGGTTGCACTGAACCGAGATCACGCCATTGCACCCCAGGCTGGGTGATAGTGTGAGACACCGTCTCAAAAAGAAAAGAAAAGAAAAGAAAAAGACACGGAGGGACCATAAACGTATGTCGCTGAGTGGAAGCAGCCCAGCTCCAAGGACTACACGCTGTAGGGTTCCGACTCTGACATCTAGGAAAGGGCAAAACTGTGCAGACGGCACAAAGATCAGCGACGTCAGGGGCTGGGGAGAGGGAGGGATGGAGGGATGTGCAGCAGGAACATGGGGGACCTGGGGCAGTGAAACTACTCTGTATGATACCACAACGGTGGGTCCACATCAGGATACGTTCGTCCAACCATAGACTGCACAGCACCCGGTGGACCCTGAGGTCGTGTGGCCTGTGGGTGATGATGCTGTGTCCGGGGTGTCTCAGCTGTAACAAACGGCCGCTTTCATGGGGATGCTGAGCCCGGGGGTGCAGGGGAACCCTCTGTACTTTATGCTCAATTTTGCTGCGAACCTAAAGCTGCTTTAAAAGATAAAATCCGTTTAAACAAAAGAAAAAAAGGAAAAGCCCATCTCCCTGGAGCTAACCTCGCAGGAGACACAGGCAGTAAACAACACGTAGCACATCCGAGACTGCCACCTGCCATTCAGGAAAAACAAAGCAGGGAGGGGCTGTGGGGGGGCAGGCGGATCTCCACAAGGGGGTCCCAGAGGCGAGGGTCTGAGAGGCCCGGGATGAGCCGTCGGCAGAGGTGGCAGTGGCGTGGGCTGTTCCGGGCTGTGGCTGGGACAGTGGCAGGGGGACAAGGAGCAGACAAGGGCCAAGACTCTCACTCAGGGCAGACCCCACATCATACCCCCCGCCCCCCCCCGCCCCGCAGCACATGCCTGAGAGACCCCCGGGCTTGTGGGTTTGCTGAATCATCCACAGCCTTCCTGGGGTTTCTGGGTGTCCCAGGACCCTCAGATGCCCTGCTACGGACCCCAAGACCCCTTCCCCAGGGTCCAGCATCCAAACCCCCTGGGGGCTAGCGAGAAGGAACTTCCAGGAGGAGCCGAGTGAGCAGAGGGAAGGAAGGAAGCAGGACTGGAGGGCTGGAGCGGGTCCCCGGACATGGTGGGGCAGCCGGAAGGTGGGTGGAGTCCGGAGCCCTGCCTGCGGGGCCAGCTTCCCTGGCTGCTGAATGATAAACCTCACGCTGTGACAGCAGGAGGAGATGCAGGGGCCCAGCATGGAGCCCCCTCCCCTGAGCTGCCCCATGGGAGGATTCAGCCTGACGGTCTTCCCTGCCCCCATTTCTCCTCCATGACCTTCAGCTTCCTCCCAAGAAGCCCTACCCTCTCAGGCCAGCCAGGTTGGACCCCCTTAGACGGGTCAGGCCAGGTTGGACCCCCTTAGACGGGTCAGGCCTGCAGGCGACAGCCAGGAAGGGGCTGGACCTTGGACCCAACCCCACGCCAAGAACCACAGACATGTGCTCCGAGCTCAGGTGGCTGGAACCGCCAGGGAGGTCCCAGAGCCTCAGGGAAGTCCCTCCACCCACCCACGGGGAGAGACAACCGTTGCAATGACAGAGTCACAGTGCCGCCTCACCCTGTCTCCAAGCAGAACCCAGGGCAACCTCGTCCCTCCAGATCCCCTCGGGGACAACCGGAGCAGATCCAGGACAGCCCCAGGTGCCCCACGCACAGATCCTGGTGGCCGAGGATTTCTGAGAAGCTCCCAGGGTCGGGGACCGTGCTCGGAGAACCCCCGGACTCTCCTCTCCGACCCCTCTCACTTTCCTCAGCGTCTGGAGTCGAGACTGAATCTGGGCAGAGTGGGAAGGGTGTTTTAGGCTGGGGCACCCAAAGGCGCCTTAAAAGAATCTGATGTTTAAAATGTTTCAAGTTCAGTGACGCAGACTGCTTGATCCACAAGCCTGTGTTATCTCCTCTAAGCTCGTGTGTGTCTGAAAACAAGATCAATAGAAACCTAGCTATTAAAAAGCCGTAAGGCCGGATGCAGTGGCTCATGCCTGTCATCCCAGCACTTTGGGAGGCTGAGACAGGAGATTCGCTTCAGCCCTGAGTTTGAGACCAGCCTGGGCAACATAGTGAGGCTCCGTCTCTAGGAAACATAAAAAATTAGCCAGGCGTGGTGGCGGGCGCCTCTGGTCCCAGCTATTCAAGAGGCTGATGCAGGACGTTCGCTTGAGCCCAGGGGGTGGAGGCTGCAGTGAGCCGAGATCACACCACTGCACTCCAGCCTGGGTGACAGAGCAAGACCCTGCCTCAGAAAAAATAAATAACGGAAGCAAAACACAAAGTTTTTTTCGTTTTGGATACAGGCCAGTTTGTCTTCCAGTTCAGCTCTAAGGTACAGTAACAGTGCTGTGATCGTCCATCACACGCACATTCGTGCAGGACGCGACATGGTTAGGGTCCTGCAGCCTCTTCAGGGACGAGGTCCACGTTTGGAGCAGGTCAGGCTGCATGGTTCTTAACCCAAGACTCCCAGGTCCTTCCGGATCCTTCTGGGTGCCTGGAATATCCTTGGGCCTCTTGGCCAGACCTAGCTGGGTCTTCCATGGCCCCAGGCCCCACTGCAGCCCGAAGTAGCCACTGGTGGGAGGCAGGAGCTGGGCACTGCTTGGGGGAGGTGTCTATGACGCAGGAGGTGGCACCCTGGCTCTGGAGGGCGGGCGGCTGCATCTCCCCGTGCACCATGCGCCACACACAGAGAGCCACACACCAGCCTCTTGGTATTTTCCTCATGTTGGATGCTGCTTGATGGCCCAGGTTTACACAGCTCCCAGGCTCCGGGCTGAGAACAGAATATTCCAGAATGTTCTAGAACATTGGTGGGTAGGCCAGGGCCACGCTCTTCCCTCTTCAGCTGCTGTCAACACCCAGGCAGGACGGAGGGGAGGAGAGCAAGAGCACAGGGTGGGGGTTCCCTCGTTCATTCCTTCTGCTGCACACACACCACCCACTGTCGGCAGAGCCGTGGCCTCGCGGACTCACAGGAGATGAGATGAGGGCCGGTCACCGGTGTGGGGCCTGCAGACTAGATGCGGCACCAGCACAGGGGCAGCCACCTCAGCCTGAGTCAGAGGGAAACCAGGGAGGCACCGGCACATCGCAGCCCCCACCCCGCCTGGGCTCCTTACAGGGAAAGTGGCCTCCAGACGGGGCTTCCCCCTTTGCAGCTGGGGTGCGCAGCCCAGGACCCTGGGACCCCTAGGGAGGTTGGGACTTTCCCCTCTGGGAGCCTCGGTTTCCTGTTCTGCAGAACGGGCAGCCTTGCCGGGTCTTGATGCCTCCTGGGCGCTGGGGAGGAGCGGAGACCATGGTGGGCAGAGGGCTCCGTGCCCTGGAAGCTGGGTGGGTGTAGTCACAGCAGGCTCTCCGCCTCAGGGAGAGGACTGGCTTAGACCCAGCCTGAGTCCCAAATCCCACCCCACGGCACCACTGGTGACCTGGGAAATTGCTTAACCTCTCCAGTCCTGTGAGGCGCTAAGTAGATGCCACCAGGTCACCAGCGGCCCCGGCAAGTCCAGGGTGCTCAGGAAGCGGGGGCGAGGCTGTCGCTGCCCTGATGCTCAAATTCCTGTCTCTGTTCAGACTCCACCCTGCTGGGCTTAGCCCCATGTGCTTCAGGAGGGGAGGAGGATGCCAGCCAAGGGCACAGCGGGTCCTGCGAGGCTGTGGCTTCTGACTGCTGTCAGCTCTCTGTCCCACACCCACTGCCCGCCTGGGGTGGCTGATGAGCTGGGGAAGGCCCTCCTGTCCGGACAAAGGCCACTGAGCCCCCCAGGCCTTGGGGGCTGCCCTAGGGTCCCAAGGCTGCCGTGGGCGGCCAGGCCTGGAGACTCAGCCCATCCTGCTCTTTGGAAGCAGCTGGGGAGACCGGCCATTTCGTCTGTGTTTCCTGGGATGTGTGTGGGGCAGAGCCCCAGGGGAGTCCTGAGGGCGAGGGAGGTGGAATTCAGCTCAGAGAAGTTCCAGGTGTCCGTGTGGGGGACCCAGAGATGGGTGTGCCAAACTCCACCAGCCAGCCATCACCCATGGAGCCCTGCACCTTGTGCCGGGAACACAGCCCTTGGAGACAGGCAAGGTTCCCACCCAGGGCTGCTTTCCTGTGGGTCCAAGGAAACTAGCCCACAGCAACTGTAACCCAAGGTGCTAATACTGTGATGGAGGTGTGCAGGGGGTGTGGAGCCCAGGACAGGACAGGACAGGGCACTTCCTGAGGGCTCTGAGGGCTGGGTAGGAGCCTGCCAGGTGAGGCAAGTTTCGATGGGAGGGCTGGGGAAGGCCCAGGAATGAGGAAACACCCTTGGGAGAAGCGGCTCTGATGTGGGGTTGGGGCAGAGTGTGGAGGGGTCCCCAGCCACCTTCAGGGTCTGGCCTTAAACTTGAGGGAGGTGGGCAGCCCCTGAAGGTTTAAGAGGAGGGGCGGGGCGGCCACATCACAACTGAAGCAGCTTTCTTACCATGGAGGCGGGAAGGCTGTGGGGAAGGAGGCTGTGGCTGACTCCAGGAGGTGGCGGTGGGGCTGGGAGAGCCCTTTCTCCCTTCCAAAGCACTCTTCCGGAGAGGGGCCGCATCTGCAGAGATGCCGACCTGAGCTCAACTTAGGAAGAGCTTTCTAGCAGCAACGCGCCTGCCTCGGAGGCGGGCATGGCCAGGTGGCGGTGTAGGGATCCCACTCTCCCTCTGGGCTGGCCCCTTCATGGCTCAGGGATTTCGCAGGGGTCACAGCTGCCCATCCGTGCTTGCCCACCTTCACGGGCACCATAGGAGAGTCCAAACGTGAACTGTTTTATGAAATCCTCACACACCCCCGTTCAGCTGCCTCTGTTACCTTCTTACTTTACAGTTGAGGAAACAGGTCAAGACATTTGCCCAAGCGTACCCAGCACAGACAGGAAATGCTGAGTGTGAACCAGGGGCCTGTGACTTCCAGACCCTCAGTGGAGCTCTGGCTGTCCCACTGGAGACTCCTGGAAGCTGAGGTGGTGAGCCGGGACCGGGGGACACCTTCGAGATAAGCTGGAACCGCGGTTCTTTCCTCGGAATTCAGGGGATCCGTGGACTTGGATGAGTTTCATCTGGCGTTGTGTCGAGTCTCTAACCAAAATTTAGCCTTTCTTTTAACCATGAACATGGGCACCTCCCCAGGGTGTCAGCCGTGCCTGTGCCATTGACACTGATAGAGCTGCCCCAGGGCCACTTTGGTGGGCCCCAAGCAGCCACGCCTTGGGAGGGTCCAGGGCTCCACAAAAGACCCCCCTTGCCTTCCACTCACCACCACATCTCATAACACGGTTCCCACGCCTCACCACTTTAAATCATGGCTTAATGAAAAGCACAGCGCTCACTACACCAGAATGTTCTAACGGGGCGGTAGCTGTATTTTGGTAAAATGGGTTTCCTTCGTAATTCTGTGAACTTACTTATTTACTACATGCCCAAGGAGTCCACACACCGGGAAGGTGAAGGCCCCGATTCCAGTTCCGTGCTCTCGCTGGGGTGTCTCCAGCCTGCGCCTCGGCTTGGACTCCCCAGGTAGACCTGCTCTCTTTGGGGGTGGCAGGTACGCCCAGTAACTGCAGTCTCAGAGCCCTGGAATCCTGCACTGCTTTGTACCAGGTTCCCCCAAATCACCCCAGCCCTCCGGCCGTGGCACCGTCTCTGTGGTTCTGGGTTTGCTCAGCCGTGCCCTGAGCTGAGGAGTGGCTGGGCATCCAGCCATGGGCCGCTTCAGCTGCACTGCCTTGAACACCCGGGGCAGGTTTTTTCCTGCCTCCACCCCCGGCCCCCACTCCCTCTGTGGCTCACCCCAAGTGTCCACACCTTATTCAGGACCAGAAAGCCGGGGCAAGGCATGGCCAGTCAGGCTCCTCCATACATGTCACTGTTCATCCTCCTCTGGGGTTGCCTTGCGACTTACATTCCTCTCTCCAGGCTTTGTGACTGGGGATGGCACCCTTGTGGGCCTCCTCCCTCCTCTGTAAAGTGGGCTGGCATGAGACTTACATAAAACCATATTACCACTTACTCATTGATCCACATATCCACGCACCCACCCATCCCTCCACCCATCCATCCATCCACCCATCCATCCACCCCTCCACCCACCCATCCCCATCCACCCACTCACCTATTCACCATGTATCCGCCCATCTACCCACCCACCCATTCACCTACCTCCACCCATCCATCCACCCCTCCACCCACCCCTCCACCCACCCATCCACCCCTCCCCCCACCCCTCCCCATCCACCCAACTCACCTATTCACCATGTATCCACCCACCCACCCACCCCTCCACCCATCCATCCACCCCTCCACCCACCCCTCCACCCACCCATCCCCATCCACCCACTCACCTATTCACCATGTATCCATCCATCCACCCACCCACCCATTCACTCATGCATTCACCTACCCACTCATTCACCTATCTCTCTCCATCCACCTACCCATCCATCCACCCATCTACCCATTCACCCATCTATCCATCCACCCACCCATCCACCCACTCACCCATCCATCCACCTACCCACCCATCTATCCACCCATCCACCCACCCATTCATCCATCCATCCATCCACACATTCACCCACCCACCCATCTATCCACCTACCCACCCATTCACCCATGCACCCATCTATTCACCCATCCATGCACCCATCCATCCATTCACCCATCCACCCATCCACCCATTCACCCATCTACCCACCCACCCACACATCTACCCACCCACCCACCCATCCATCCACCTACCCACCTATCCACCCATGTATCCATCCATCCAATCATTCACCCATCTATCCACCCATCCATCCCTACCCACCCATTCACTGGTCCACCCATCTATCCATCCATCCACACACCCATTCATCCACCCATCCATCCACACATTCATCCACCCACCCATCCATCCACCTACTCACCCATTCACCCATCTCTCAATCCATCCACCCAGCCACCCATCTATCCATCCACCTACCCATTCACCCATTTATCCATCCATCCACCCATCCACCCATTGACCCATCTACCCACCCATCCACCCATCTATCCATCCACCCACCCATTCAACTATTTATCCATCCATCCATCCACCCATTCACTCATCTATCCACTCATCCACCCAATCACCCATCTATCAACCCATCCACCCATTCACCCATCTATCCACCCACCCACCCACACACCCATCCACCATTCTTTCACCCACACACCCACCCATCCACCTACCCACCCACTCACCCATCTATCCACCCACCCACCCATCCACCCACTCACCCATCTATCCACCCATCCACCATTCATTCACCCACACACTCATCCATCCACCTACCCACCCGTTCACCCATCTCTCCATCCACCCATTTACCCGTTTATCCATTCATGCATCCACCCATTCACCCATCTATCCGCCCATTCACCCATCTATCCACCCACCCATCCACACATCTATCCATCCACCCACCCATCCACCCACTCGCCCATCTATCCACCCATCCATCCAACCATTCACTCATCCACTCACCCACCCATCCACTCATCATCTACCCATCCATCCACTCATCCACCCATCCATTCATTCATCAATCTATTCATTCATCTATTCATCCAGCAGTGAAGGGTGTGTGTGTTAGGGGTTGGGGGGTTCCTACATGCTAGAAGAGAAGGCAAACATAAGACACCCTGCCTGAAGAAAGGCCTCCTCACCCACCCCCACATGGCGTCATCTCCCCCACTGCTCCCACACCCTCCTCCAGTTCTCTGGCCATCCTGTAGATTCATCAAAGCCTGCCTTAGGGCCCCTCTGCCCACCCAGGGGCAGTTTCCCCAACTGCTCTACGGGCCCCACATGCTGGGCCATGTTGATGGAACGTGTCTCCTACAGTTCCCAGACAGCAGGACCAGGGGCTGTCTTGGACACTGAAAGAACCCCAGTGGGCCCGAATAGGTCTTTTAAGAAGGAAGGAAAGGCCCCTCCCGCCCTGCCCCTCGAGGCTGGATGCTGGCTGCAGACAGCAGGGGTCTCTGGGAGAAGATGTGCCCCCTCCTGCTGCCTCCACCTCTGCAGCCACTTCCTCCCCAGCCCCTTATCTCCCGTCCGCCCAGCTCTGAAAGCCACAGCCAACGTCTGCTTCCCCACAAGCACCAACTGCCCGGCCTGGGGGAGATGAGGCGGGTAGTGGGGAGGTGGGGAGTGGTGCCCATACCCCCAGGTGGCCGCCAAAGTTGGGGGGCAGCTCCTGCCCCCAACTTGTGGGCAACTTTCTTCTCTTCTCTTTCCAACCCCACCTCCTTCAGACCCCCTGATTAGACACTAGGCAAGACAGGGCCAGGCGGGGAGCTCAGGGCCTCATTGCGAAAGTGGAAGTGTCCCATCTGCGGGGCGCGCAGGTGCAGGCCTCGAACATCTGCCTCAGGGCTGGGGGCAGGGCTGCCTGTCTCCTACCCTGGTGGGCGGAGCCACCACCCCCACCCAGGGTGCTGTCCTGCTGCCTCACGGAGTGAGGGCTGCGCCCCCTGAGACCCTCAGTTCCAGGACTCTGAGACTCCCACTGCACACAGCTGGGGAACAGGCACTGACATAGACAAACACCAGCCACATGATCACCATGGCCCTGGCCCGTGTGGCCGCTCAGCGCCTCTGCTGTCTCCACTCCCGGAAACGCTCTAGGAGCAGAGGCCGTTAGGATCGTGCGCCCTGCACAAATGAGGAAACCAAGAGGGTCAGGGCCCCCAGGACCCTGACTGTTAATCCCACCCTAAGCCAGAGCACAGGGAATAGCAGGGGACGTGGGGACCCAATGATGGCACCAGGGGACGGGCCCCGGGCTGGCAGGAAGGTCCCCTCCAGCCTGAGTCCACAGGGAACATCAGGGGACGTGGGGACTCGATGATGGCACCAGGGGACAAGCCCCGGGCTGGCAGGAAGGTCCTCTTCAGCCTGGGTCCTGGGGGCAGAACAGCCGACCACCCAGGGCCGGGGAGGCCCTGGACGGGCCTTGCGTCTGGGAAGTTCCCCAGCAGGAACAAACACATCCCCACTGTAACTGGACACACACGCTGGCATGCAGCTTGTTGTCATGAACTCCAGAAGGACACTCGATTACCGGGACAGGGAGACCTGGGACACCTGGAGACCCTGCGGGGAAGGAGTCGGCTTTTACCCTGCATGGCTTGAATTATTAACCGTGTGCAGATGTGACCTAAAAATCAAATCAAAATAGCACAGATGCCCGTGAGCCGGCCCTGGGCCTGCAGGCTCCACACCTCTGACCTGTCTGAGGCCGCAAAACCTCCAGCCAACGGCATCAGAAAAGCCATCAAACCAGGGCTGAAGGGCCGAAGGGTCACTGTCCCCTCCCAGGAAGCTCCAGCCCTCTGACTGTTGTCAGGGAGCTTTAGAAAGTGGCTTTTTTTTTCCAGCATCTGGGATGTGCCTCACTCTCTCAGCCCAACAGCCGCTAGGAAGGGGTCCTAGGGACTCTCACTAGGGTCTGAGTAGTCACAAGAGGGCTCTGAGGTGGCTTCTGGCATTTCTCAGACTGCAGAAGCCACCCTCCCTAACCCCCGAAAACTCCAGGCTGCTCACCAGAGGCGGCCGCTGGGGCGTGGGGTGAGGGTCTTTCCAAGGCACCCCCGGAGAGTCGGGGAGCCCTGCTGTCTCCACAGAGGGCCAGAAGCCCTGTGAACGAGGCCAAGCAGAGAGACAGCATTTCCTTCCCAGCAGGCGGGAGGTACTTTGAGGACAGGTCGGGGGCCCAAGAACCCCCATCATCTGCGGGAGCCGGGGCTGCCGGGAGGCTGGTCAGAGGCCCCATCTGGCTGGAAGGCACAGTCGGCAGCCAGAGGAACATGGGCAAGGTGGCCCCTGGAGTGGGGGCAAACTAAAAGGGGTACTGGGGAAAGTCCGGCTGACTGAGGGCAAGCGGAGAGGGAGGAGACCCCCAGATACCACAGGCTGAAGGAAGGGCCAAGCCCTGGTGGGAAGATGGGTGGGCGGGGCAGGCCGAAGGCTCTGGGCCAGGACGGAGCTGCCCTCAGGCCTGCAGACCTGCGCTGGGGCTGAGGAAACACATGCCCAGTGGCCGCGCAGTAGGGCTCAGGGTGGGTGGGACGTCACCAGAGCTGCCTGGGAGGAGGAAGTTGTTGGAAGATCAAACCGGAATGGCCCGAGGGAAGGCCGCGCAGGGCAGGGCCCCAGATGGTTCCTGTCAGGGAAGTGGCGGGCGCAGCTGCAGGCCTCCGGCCCCTGCATTATCACGGGGACACAGCTGGCTGCCTCATCCGCAGGCTGCAGGGAGACCTCCCCCAGCCTGCAGCCCCAGGCCCGCCCCGCATCACATGAGCCCCAGGGCTCCCACCCCCTCCCCAGGGCAGAGGACACCCAGTTGGTAGCCAGGAGGGCCTGGGCTTTCCAGGGACAGAGGCCCAACTCCAGGACGCCCCAGCTGGCCCAGCCCCTCCTCTTTCCCTCAAGGCTGCAGGAGGTCGGGAAAGGCAGTCCCGGAAGAGGCCTGTCCTGGGTCCCAGGTTGGCCCCTGAGGGCGGCCCTCTTCATGCCGGCTTCCAGACTGAGGGACAGGGCAGCCGGTTCAGCCTCGGGATCCACCTGTGACTCCATGTCCCAGACGCACCCTGTGCTGGAGAGCGGCCTCCTGGCTTCTGCCGGCTGCTCAGCACCCCGGGGTCCCAGGAAGGGCGGCCCAGGTAAGAGGCTCGAGGGGAAGGTGGTGGGGTGGGGGCAGAGGGCGGCAGCCGGTGCCAGGGCTGTGACTCCTTCGAGCTTCGCGGGGCCTGCCCGGCTTAGTTGACAGCGCCGGCACGGACAGCCATGTTGACTCACCTCAGATATCAACAGGGCCACCCCACAGGCAGGTCCTGCACAGCTGGGGCAGGTGGGCTGGTGAGGGCTTGGCAGGTGCCAGCTGGGTGCCCCGGCCCCACCCAGAGGCAGATGCTGGAGGCCGGACTGCTCAGCCCCGTCTAGGAGGGTGGGCTGTGTTCTCCTGGGGTTGGGAGGGCTGCAGCCGGGAAGTGATGGAGGGCTCCTACAAAGAGAGCCCTCCTCCTCCTGGGATGCCCTCCGGGTGCGACGCCTCACAGCAGGTCGGATGAGGAAACTGAGGCCAGAGGGGAGGGCACTGGCCCAAGACCCCCGTGAGGAGGAAATGGACCCGACCCCGGGGCCCTGTCCGAGGAATGATTCCAGCCAGGGCAGTGGGGGTTTACGGGGAACCTGGGCCTGCCCTCCTGGGGCTTCGGGCGCTGGGGAGGGGTCCAGCGGGATGCCAGCTATTGCTGACACCCCCACCCGAGCCTGCAAAGTCCCAGGACAAGGCTCCCCGGATGCTGGGGGCGGCAGCTGCAGGCTGGTGGCCCCGTTTCCCAGTGGCTCTCGTGGCCACGCTCCCAGCAGCCGTCGGAACCTTCCGGAGCTCGCGGTCTCCCGTCTCTCGGGGCTCTCACTGCGGCCGTCAGGTCCCAGGTCTGACTGCACCCCTGACACTCACACACAGAACCCGGGACCGAGGGCCGTCCGCACCTCCGGAGACCACATTCCCTGAGCAGGTCCTGGCGGCAGCTGCCTGAGGCTGTTCCCACCTGCAGCTGCCCGTGGGGCCCCAGGGCCATCCCCCACGAGGGCCCCAGACGTGAGCAGGAACATCACAACCCCAGGTGCCCGGCATGCAAAGGCCGGACCTCACCACAGCCAGTGCTACTGCTGCTTTCTCCCTAGTGGGTGACGCAGAGCCGCCTTCGAGGCAGCACCAGCTCACTGGCCCTGGCATCTGCCATCCTGTCCTCTCTGGAGTGGCCCTGTGTGTCCCCTGGTGCTGAGTGGCCTTGGGCCAGGTGCTTCCTCCCTGGGCCTCAGTTTCCTCATGGGTCAGACCCTTCCCACCTGCTCCCCGCCTGAGAGCAGGTTCTCACCGGTGGGGACAGAGACGGGCTCTGAGGTGCATGGAGAGCCGCCGCTTTGTTAGCATGGGGGTGTCTACTGTGGAAGGACGGGGGTGTCTACCGTGGAAGGAGGTTAGGGCCAAGAGGTGGCCCCGTACCTTAGTCATGCGAGGGGCTGCTGGCTAGAGGCATGAAACAGAGGGTCGGGGCGGGCCTCTGACACGGCTGGAGGGGAGGAGCAGAGAGGGTCAGGGTGGGCCTTTGATATGGCTGGAGGACAGGAGCAGAGGGCCAGGGTGGCCTCTAACACAGAGTACCCAGCCACTGTGCCCATCCCCAGGGAGCCCCTGCTTAGGGGCTGCAACATGAGGAGGGAGCAGGGTCTCACTTGGGTGCAGGGTCCTGCCCCTGGCTTCTAGGGGCTTCTGTCCCTGCAACCACCCAGCCCTATTCCAGGGTGCCCATGGGATAGCCTTGGCCACATCAGGCAGCAGAGATACACGTGAATACCAGGGCTTGGGGCTTCTCATCCTGTACCCCAGGGGCCCCCCAAGGCCCCCAGGGGACAGATGTGGGGGCCCTGTGATGCCAGAAAGCCTCAGCATCAAGCCTCGCCTGGCTGGAGGAGCGGGCGCCATGGGGGCCGTGGGAACTGTGGGGGGCCCTGGACAGACCTGAGGGCCCCTCAGTCCCACTGTGTGGATCTCAGGCACGCAGGCTTCCTAAGAGTTCCTAAAACCTTTGAGGCCTGAAAACAGGCCGATTGGCTTTAAACTCTGGGGAGAACAGTAATATCTTTAAAAGCTGAAGTAGAAGAACCTTCCTGTCTTTAGACCAAAGGCGTATTGAACAGGGCTCTGTTGCTGCGTGTTTGGTAGCAGGCGGGAGAGGCGTCTGTGTGCTGTGCAGGGAGTGGGAGGACCTCAGCCTCTCGTCTCCTCTGACAGTGTCCTGGGGGCTGAGATGTGAGCAATCAGAAGATGGCCACAGAGCACGCGCCGCCGTCTGGGGGCCAGCACCCCTTCCCTGGGCTCCTTCCCTAGCCCCCTCACGTGGAGGATCTGGATCCTCACTGACCCCTTGGCCCAGTGGTGCAGAAGGAACCCATTAAGACAAGTGCTTGTGGTCCTGGGTTTATGAGGCGCCCGCTGTGTGTGCTCGGAGCTGTGCAGGCTCTCACCGCCTTCTCCCCGCAAGCTCACTTTGCAGAAGAAGAGGCTGAGGTCAGAATGGTGACCTGACTGCCCCAGGAGAGAGGGTTGGGAACCAGGTCACCCGAGGAGGGTGCCGGGGACGGAGACTTTGAAATCCACCTGGCAAGTGTAGGCTGAGGCAGAGAAGGTTCAGTGCCACGTGCTGGGACCTCCATGGGGGAGAAACTGAGTCAGGCCTGCCTGGTGTCACCTTAGAGGGACGACGTGGGATCTTGGGGAGGTGGTGAGCACTATCAGTGGAGGGGTCCAGGCAAAGGCGGGCTGGTGTCACGGGGACCGGGCAAGACAGGCAGATGTTATGGGGAATGGGCAGATGCTGTGAAGGCACCATCCGTGCAGGAAGCTTGAGCCCTGGCTGGAGCCCACCTGGCACAGGGGTCACGTCCAGAGCCTGCAGTCAGCCTTGGCTCCCTCCACCCGACCTTGCCCTTGGGGCTGGGCTTTGCCACCAGTCACTCCCCATCCTCCATCCCCTCAAGTGGCCATCCGGGCCCAGCTGTCCTCTGGAATGTTGTGGGTCTGGAACGTCCTGGGTCCGGAATGTTCTAGGTCTGGAATGTTCTGGAACGTCCTGGGTCCGGAATGTTCTAGGTCTGGAATGTTCTGGAATGTTCTGGGTCCAGAATGTTCTGGGTCCGGAATGTTTTGGGTCCGGAATGTTCTGGGTCTGGAATGTTCTGGGTCTGAAATGTTCTGGGTCTGGAATGTTCTGGGTCTGGAATGACCTCCCCCGGTGTTTCTATCTCCTGGGGCTGCAGTAAGGACAGGCTGCAAGCTGGGTGGGGGCTCAGAACGACAGAGGCTTCTCCTCTCACAGCGCCGCAGGCCAGAAGTCCGAAACTAAGGCATCAGATGGCTGTGCTCCTCCAGGTCCTGCCTCCTCCAGGTCCTGCTGGCCCCAGGTGTTCCTGGGCTGTGGCCGCCGTGCCGCAGCCACTACTTCTATCTTCGCGAGGCCTTTTCCTCCCTCCCAAATCTTCCTCTGCCTCCTTCTTCTAAGGGCCAGCCCACTCCAGGCCAGACTTCCAGCCACTCACTCTGCACTCCAGGCGGTGGGACACAGGGAGGCACTGGAGAGGCTGCAGGCAGCCCCTGTTATGGGAGGTGCCCCATCAAGGGGGTGTGGTGGGAGGGGGAGTGGACACGAGCAGCCGGGCGGTCTCAGCCCGACTCCTTCAGCCGCAGGCCCCGTGTTTGCTGGGCTATGGAGCTGGCGGATCATGCAGAGCTCGGCCAGGGTGTCCGTGGGCTCCAGCCAGAGGCAGGGAAGTCAGTGTGTGCATGACAAGACGTCTGAGGCCACAGACAGACAGACAGACAGACAGGCAGCCCCAAGGGTGCCTGCAAAGGGGCCAGATAGTGGCTGTCGGACCGGCGTCTGTGAGCAACGTGCCGTCACAGCCGTCATCCCAAGGGCCCCAGCACCTGCAGACCTCACCTCCCGCCTCCTGTCCCCCCTTTTGTTGACCACATGGTGGTCGGGGGCTCCATGTCGGGGAACCAGCCCGGGAGTGCTGCTGCTACTGCCATCACAGAAGAGACTGAGGTTCTGAGAGACACACAGCAGGCTCCGCTGACCCTGTGGGGCAGAGGCAGATGGGCTGGAGATGTGAGGATCTTGCTGCTGTGAAATCAGACTGACCGTGGAGTCCAGCCCCAGGCTCGGAGGGAAGCTTGCCCTGGAATCCCTTCTGGGTCAGTCATGGCGGGAAGCCAGCAGCACCGCGAGGGGACAGGGCGGCCAGCGCATGGACAGCTCCATGAGGGAGGATTTACGAAAGTCAGACAGAGGTGGGAGAGTGCAGAGCTCTGAGGCCAGAAGGTGAAGAGGAATGGATGAGCCAGGAATAGAGAGAGGGGCGTCCACAGAGGCAGGAAGTCCTCAGGAGAGTAGACGGTGGGACAAAGCCCGACCCCCGCAACTATCTCCCCACTGGACACTCCACTGGCGCAGAGCAGGGAGCAGGGGCTCTGGGCATGTCCTCACTACCAGGTGCAGCCAGCTCTCCAGGCCCCATAAGTGCACGTCCCTCCCTCCCCAGTAAGCGTGGCACTGCTTCCCTGAGGCCTCAGTGGCTGCTGGAATGCTCCACTCCTTCCCCATACCAGCCCATCCCCACAAACAAGGACAGCAACCAGCCACGTCCTCCTGTCCAGCAGAAAGACCTCGAATCAGCACCTAGGAAGACTGGGGTGGTGCCCAGGGTCAGGGTGCAATCCAGGCCAGCTTCCTGGAGGAAGTGGCCCCACGGGGGCGGCTCCAGGAGCCACTCTTTAGGCAAAGACGACTTTCATTTCTCACCACATGTGGACCGAGAAGCAGTGCGTCCCGTTAACCTGCTGGGGCGCTGGGCAGGGGTTTTCCGGCACTTTCACTTCTGTGACTGCAGTTGACCAGCGAGGCGGAGGCAGAAGATCCGGTTAGGGCAGGAAGAGCCCTGAGCAGGGACAGGCCGACTGGTCACAGCTGAGCCAGCACTCGCCAGCCAGTGCTCCTCTGAGGAGACGTCAGCCAGGGGCAGCTGGGGAGAAGCAGGGAAAAGAGAGGCACGTCTGAGTGCCACCCACCCACTCTCTGAAGGAATTCCAGCTGGGAGCTATGGACTGGGTCACTCAGGTCGACTGTTACAAAGCCAGAGGCCAGACTGCAGCAGGAGCCAATGAAGTTCTCAGCACTAAACCCCCAAGTCCACCCCCAGGACGGCTGCTCCGAGGCCTGTCAGGCAGTTGCCCAGGACACAGGTCTGCAGCAGGGACCCCACTGAGGGGCTTCCTCTCCCAGCTCTGCTCACCCCAGGCCCCAGGCAGCTCTCTCAGGTGGGCAGAGAGTGGCTGTGTCACCAACTCATTTGAAAAATCAAGGCCAGGTGCAGTGGCTCATGCCTGTAATCCCAGCACTTTGGGAGGCCGAGGCGGGCGGATCACTTGAGGCCAGGATTCTGAGATCAGTCTGGCCAACATGGCAAAACGCTGTCTCTACTAAGTATACAAAAATTAGCCAGGTGTGGTGGCGGGCGCCTGTAATCCCAGCTACTCGGGAGGCTGAGGCAGGAGAATCGCGTGAACCCGGGAGGCAGAGGTTGCTGTGAGCCAAGATTGCCCCCCTGCACTCCAGCCTGGGTGACAGAGGGAGACCCTGTCTTAAAAAAAAAAACAAAAAAAAAAAAAAACAAAAACAAAACAAAAAAAAAAACGGAAAATTGAGTTGATGAAAACACCTCAGCCACATTACACCTGCGCACACCCACGGCCCAGCCCTCCCGGCCCGACCCCACCGCGTCCGCCTGCGGCACTCACAGCCTCAGCTGCCTGGTGGCTCCGCGAGCCTCCCGAGCCCGTGCCTGTGCTGTGCCCTCACCGAGGAGCCCCCTCCCCACCGGCCTCCTTCCCGGGGTTGCTCTCAGCCTCCGCTTAGCGAGGTCTCGCTCCCACCGGCCTCATTCCCTCGGTGTTCCTCTCCTTCAATCTCTCACCCCATGAGACAAACCAGCCGTCCCCTTATGTACTACTCATCCCCCTGCCCCCAGCGTCGGCTGCACGAGGCGGGAGCTCTGGTGCCTGCTTGCAGCAGGGCCCTCCGCAGACAGTACTGGCCCAGGAGGGTGCTCAGCCCTGGAAGGCGTGAGTCCATTCCATCTCCAGGCGAGGCGAGGCCTCCTCGCTCCTGGTTCTAGAGTTGTTACTTGGCTGTGTGCATCCTGCTGGTGCGGAGGCAGGGACTGGCTCCACAGTTTTCCCAGGAACTCAGGCCCTGTGGCCCCGGAGGGAAGGGGCAGACAGCAATCCCGTTCCCGGCTTTCACTCGGCAACACTTCAAGGGCATCGCTGACCTCAGATGAGGACACAAATCAGAAAGGTCAGGAAACCAGCTGAGCTCACACAGCGGGGCTGGGGTAGGCCACGTCCTCCCAGGCTGTGCCTGTCTGCCAAGGACCCTCCGGAGGCAAGGCAGCTGGAGAGGGACCCCACTGCATGCCCTGCTCCGAGACGAGAGCCACGCCATCAGCTGAGCCCCTCCGAACCCACCTCTCCATCACCCTGCTTCACTTGAGGAAGCCCCACGCAGGTGCTGCCTGACACCCCCGTCGCTGACCTCTGGATCAAGCATGTCCTGACACCCAGCTGATCACACAGCAAGGCTGCCGGCTTGGGGCCGCCGCCACTGCCTCCTGGACTGAAATTCTCTCTCTGCCCAAGACAGCTGCAGAGCAGCTGTTTCACTGGCAGCTTTTGGAGAGTGGGCTAAACCCTCCCCCAGGCCTGCCCCCCACTGACGTGAATTTCCGTCAGCTTTTCCAGGCACCTCCTTTGTGGAGACAAGGGCTCCTGGGGTGAGGGCCCCAAGTGTGGCTTTCTCCCTGGGAGGAGTGTGGCCAGAAGGCATGCCCTCCCGAGAAGACATGGCAGAAGCCGCCAACAGCCACAGCCACTGGGGCTCATTTGGGGAGGCCCCTGCGGAGAGGGATGGGGTGAACCCACAGCCTTGCAGAAGGTCGGGGGCTCTGCCAAATTGCAACCTCCCAGGCCATGCTCACCCTAAATGGACCGGGTCCATGGTGCCCTCTAGCAGGGCCCACTGGGAGCCCTGGCACCTGCCCCACTGGGGCAGCCAAGCCTGGCCTGCTGCCCTGAGCCTGCAAGATGGAGCCCCAGGGGCGGTGCTGAGGTCTGTGCGACTTCGGGCCGGCCCCGCCCCCTCTCCCTTGGCTCCCTGGTCTGTGAGGGGCAGTGGCTGGACCTGACCATGGAGGGAATGGAAACTGCTGTCCATCGGCCACGCCAACCCCAGCCTGTCTCCTGTTTGTAAAACGGGGTGGCGGCGAGCCCCTCCTTGAGGCTGGGGTGGGATTTGGTGAGGAAAGACCCTCTTCCTGCCGCTCCCTCCCAAGGGGTCCCGCTCTTGCGACCCCTGCAGCTGTCCCTGCAGACACCAGACCTCCCACCCCTGCCAAGGCCAGGAGGCGCCAGCTGGGAGGGAGCCCCATAGAGAAGGAACTGGAGAATTCACCCCACCCTGTGGGCTCCCAGAGCTTCCTCCTGCACTCCCAAGTTCAGGTGCGTTTTGAGTGTCTAGAAAGTCCCGACTTCACAGACCTGAGGGGGACAGAGTGGGGGAGGGGACCTTGCAACCGTCCCTCCAGCCGTGTCCGCTGCAGCCCCTCACTCCAGACGGCAGTGACCCTGGCTGCATCTGGGCCAGGCCGCAGCCGATTCCCAGAGCCGGTGGAGTCAGCCTGACCCTGCCAACTGCTCACGAGAGGATAGGGGATACCTCAAAACGGGGACCCCAGGCCGCACGCTGAGGCTGGGGCTGCTGAGGGCTTGCTCAGGCTGGGCTCCCAGATTTAGAGAACAGATCTTGGGCTCCCGGCCAGCAATTTGTGTGAGGCCTGCAGCGCTGCAGACCCTGGAGCTCAGAGGGGTTATGGTCCACGGGGGTCACAGGGCACTGAGGTCCAGGGCCTCACCACCCTGTCACTGCAAGTCACCCAGTCAGCCCCCACCCGCTGACCGCACACCCCTCCGTGCCAGGCGCAGGGTGCAGAAATGAAAGAGGCGTCCCCGCTGGAGGGGCTTGGTGCAAACTGGACCCGGAAGCTTCTTGCTGCTCATTTCCAAGGGGGCCTGCAGTGGTGGGTGTTGTCCTGACACCCCCAGCCCCAGACAGATGGACTGACGGGGGGGGACGGACAGCCGTCTCAGCTGCTTCTGCCCCTCCAGCACAGCAGCATATTCTAGACCAAGGGTTGGGACCACGTGTTCTAAAAGGTCACCAGCAGGTGACAGAAGATGCCAGTCAGATCTGCCCTCATCTGCTCTTGGCCCCCAGGGGCTTCTCCCACCCCAGGTCCTCCTGAGACGCAGCTGAGGCTGGGCCTGGCTCTGTCCCCGCTGCCAGGAGCCGTGAGGCTTGTCCTGCGGCCCCTCAGCTGGGGCTTCGTCGTCTGCAGTGCAAGGGGCCGTCCCCACCTGGGGGGCTCTCCGGGCAGCGGGTGGGAAGGGAGACAGCAGGCGGCCACTTCCTGGTGAAACCGAAACTGCCAGGTGCTTCCCGCCCCTCCCTGCTGGGCCCCTCCCCAGGGCCAGAGACAGCTGGGACGGGCAGGCCTGCGGCCAGGGCCCCTGGCAGGCCCCTGTGGTCCACCTGACTCGGCCTCTCACCAGGGCGTGCCTCTCTGGGCTTATTTCCTCCAGGTGGGCCCCAGCATGGGCGGTATGGGGGGGTCCTCATCAAAGCCCTGTGGTCACATGGTCCCAACTCGGCCACCTGACCCGTCGAACCCACCGAACTTCAGTCATTTCAGTCATGGTGCAAAAAGAAGGATGCAGAATGCCTTAATAATTTATAAACTGAGTATGTGTGAAAATGGTAACATTCCGGAGGTCACAGAGCGACCTCTCCTCTTTGCCTTCCGCTTCTTACCTCTGGCTGCAAGGGAGGGTGGGCGTCTCCACACAGCTCTCACGCTGACCCCCGCTGGACACGCTGCTCCGGGGCAGGGAGCGTCCTGAGCGCTCGGGGCCCTGGACGGGAAGGGACAGTGTGAGGGCTGAGCCGCAACAAGCCCCCAAGCAGTGTGCACCTGACCATCACCCCTGTGCTCTGTGGCTAATCTTTAACCCCCCTGGAGAAGCCAGGTCATGGGAGACACGCAGGGCAGCACGCCGTCCCCATCCCCAGCCTGCTCCTTCCTTCCCTCTTCTTTATAGAAAGGAATTCCTGTGGGTTCAGTGTCCCCGCCTGGAAGGCCACCCCACCTGGGGGCGGCGAGATGGGATCAAGGGGTTGGGAGGACCTAGCTCAGATGCTCAGCCACCCCACACCCCACCAAGGCTTCCTCATCTGTAAATGGGGCAATAGCAATCCCCGTCTCCGGCACATCCATGAAAACTGAACAGGTGGACGCACGGCAGCACTTAGGGTGTGGAAAGCTGTCCCGCCCCGTCCCCGTCGCTCCCAGGCACAGTGTGTCTCACACAGTTACAGAAAAGGCATCGAATTCTCATTTTCCTTTGCAATTTCCTCTCTTGATAGCTGCGAGGCTGACTGCATTGAGCATGGTGCTGCCTCGTGCTGGGGCCGAGCGGTGCCTCGGGGGTTAGGGGGGTGGCATGGTGCTGCCTCGTGTTGGGGCCGAGCGGTGCCTCGGGGGTTAGGGGGGTGGCATGGTGCTGCCTCGTGTCGGGGCCGAGCGGTGCCTCTGGGGTTAGGGGGGTGGCATGGTGCTGCCTTGTGTTGGGGCCGAGTGGCGCCTCGGGGGTTAGGGGGGTGGCATGGTGCTGCCTTGTGTTGGGGCCGAGTGGCACCTCGGGGGTTGGGGGGGTGGCGCACACCAGTGCGCTGTTCTTGGCTTCCCTGTGGAGAGAGGTTGAGTGCGTCAATTTCCAGCGCTACAAACAATGCTTCGATCAAGGATGCTTTCCCTCCTCCCCTGGGACCCATATGGTTTCTCCAAAGCAAACACAAGACATTGGCCACAGGGGCAAGAGTGTGATACGAAGTTCTCATCCTGGGCGTCCGGAGTCCAGGGTGGGTGTGGGCCCTACCCGGCTTCATGGGAGAAATGAGGGCCTGGTCTCTGAGGGGCAGCAGTGGGCGTGCTGCATCCGACTTTCATCTGGGTGACAAGCCAGGCAGGGCCAGGGCACGGGAGTCACTGGAGATGCCCGCAGCCCAACCCACCCAGCTCGTGTTCGGAAAGGCCTGTGTGCGGCGCCGGTGCTGGTGATGGCAGGCAGTGGCTCTGGAGGTCAAGAGTGTCCGTTGCTCCTGGAGGAATTCCTTGTTCGTGGAAACCAGGGCCGGCCTCCAAGGGAGGCTGGGTGCTGGGCAGGGCCTGGCACTGGGTGCTTTTATTGCTTCCACTACTGAGTTCACGGGAGGCCAGAGGTTGATCGGGCCTGGGCCTCCTCTGGACATGGGTTCGCGGTCACCCCAGGTGGGATGAGGGTGTGGCATGGGAGGAAGCCCAGCCATGCTGCTCAGGTGGGAGAGGGGCCAGGAGGTCTGTGGACTCGCGATGCCCCGCTCTACTCTCCTCTGTGGGCACTCACAGGGGCTGCCACCCCCCACCCCTGGCACAGGCCTCACTCCTGCCAAGGACCAGGGGAGACTGGCAGCCTTGTTAGCTGGCTGCTCTGGAGTCTGTCCCTGGAGACAGCCTAATGTGGCCAAGATGCGTTTCAGGGTGCTGTGCCGTGACTCAGGTGGGGGAAAGTCCTGGGACCGTGCAGGCCAGTGAGCAGAGTGACCCTCAGAGCAGAGCGACCCACACAAACCGGGAACCCCCGCTCCGTCCTGAGCGGCCCCACCTTGCAGGTAGAAGAGGAGGCGAGGGCTTCAAACCCTGCTCCATCCTGAGGGGCCCCACCTTGCAGGTAGAAGAGGAGGTGAGGGCTTCAAACCCTGCTCCATCCTGAGGGGCCCCACCTTACAGGTAGAAGAGGAGGCGAGGGCTGCTTTACCTGGCCAAGGAGTGGCCCGGTGGGAACTCTGTATCCGCCCATGCTCTGTGGAGTCTCTCTGTTCCTGCTGCCAAATGGGCCCCGATCCCCTCCCCTGACATCAGCCCACAGAGGAAGGACCAGGCACAGTGGAGGGGACCCGTCGGGTGCCAAGCACCAGGCCCGATGCTCAAAGCCGGTGGTTCTGTGGGCTTTTAACGCTTTTGTTTGCAAGCTCCTTAAAACTTTTTTTTGACAAGCCAAGTTCCCCTATAAGATGAAATTGCTTACAAAGCAGCCTCACCCAGCCTGGCCACACACAGACCTTGTGCTGCTTCGTTTTTGGCAGATAATGGTGGCCCAGGGGCCACTAGAGAGGTTTTCAAACATGACAGGTATCTGTGGACAAGACGTTGTTAAAATAAATAAGGTGACAGCTGCACCCCACAACCTTACCACTGGGTCACAGAAGAACAGATGCATAAAGTGTGTGAGGCGTGTGTTGGCCGTGGCACATACCTGTTCTGCAAACTCTCTGCCCTGCAAGGACCTAGCCCTCTGGGTAGCAGAAGCAGGATTCAGGGCCTCTGGCTGGCACTGCACACCAAGTATCTTTCTAAACCAAAGCTGGACACAGGACCCTTGGCAATGGTGCCACATGGGCCAATTTGCAGCCCCTAAACATCGATTAAACAGTCTCAAAAACTGTATTTTCTAGCATACCTAATATGTTACCAGTGTTTGGCATCTAGTCTTACGAAAATCTGCAGATTTAGCTCACTTGATTTATAGAAATGCTGCCTTAAAAACAAAGGGCAGAACTGGTCCTCATTGAAAAACAATCTACCCAGAGTGATGTTTGTCAGATATTAATTCAAATAAGCATGTTATTAAATGATCCAAATGCCTCACTTTGAATTCTAATTGTGATATAGATGGATGGATGGGTGGGTGTGTGAATAAATGGATGGATGGATGGATGGATGGATGGATGGATGGATGGGGTAGGTGGATGGATGGATGGATGGGGTAGGTGGATGGATGGATGGATGGATGGATAGATGGAGTAGGTGGATGGATGGATGGATGGATGGACGGATGGATAGATGGATGGATGGGTGTGGTAGGTGGATGGATGGATGGATGGATGGATGGATGGATGGATGGACGGACGGATGGATGGATAGATGGGTGGGTGGATGGATGGATGGATGGATGAGTGGATAGATGGATGGTTGGATAAGTGGATAGATGGTGGATGGATGGATGGATGGATGGATGGACAGATGGATAGATGGTGGGTGAGTGGATGGATGGGTGGGTGGATGGATAGATGGATGAATAGATGGGTGAGTGGATGGATAGATGGTGGATGGATGGGTGAGTGGGTGGATGGATAGATGGGTTGGTGGGTGGATAGATGGATGGGAAGATAAAAAAGTAAGGAAGCAGGAAGGAAAGGTCAAAGTGTATTTTTCAAAACTTAAAAACATAGTTCTTATACACACATACAGTAAGCATGTGTGAAAGGTGTATTACTCCTTGACGAGGGAGCCAGCCGGACAGCCCAGGTGATTCAGAGGGGGACAAGGGACATTAAAAACCCTGTGAAGAAGAAATGCCACACGGAACCCGATGAATGGGAATTAGTGAAGTGCAATCTTTCTTCAGAACAAAAAGTAGCCTGCAACTTGTCACTTCCCTGCACCCTAACCCTAACTGAAGACTCACCAGCAGTAAATGAAAAGTCAAAAGAGGCCACTGGGCCCTTGGAAGCCTGGCTGACACCAGGAGGGCCGGAAGTCAACGTGCCTTTTTATACCTTTAGGTCTGTGGTTTCCAAACAGGAGGCAGGCAGGGCATGGGGCCCGCCCCAGGTTTTCGCTGGTGGGTCGAAGCCCTGTAATCAGACTCAGGCTAGAGAGAGGCAACCCATGAATTGGGGGAAGAGCAGGCAGGAGCAGCATACAGCTGACTCCAAGCCGTGTTTGCAGAACAATCTGGAAGCTGAAGACCCGCATATGGATTCCTTTAAGCCGAATGGCCCAGGTATGCGGATGGTCTTGTGTGCGTGCCCCTTTAAAGACCCCGATAGAGCTGTGCCACTTGCAGCACAGGTGCAGGGCTGGGAGCCCAGAAAGCTCTCTGTCCTCTCCTCACTGCAGACAGAGCTCTTCTCTTTCTCAAGATGCACTGCAAGCGAGCTGCAGAGTCCCCTAAGTCACCACGAGAAGACAGAGGCTCAGAGGGATGAGGAACCCACGCCCGTGTGGCCAGGCCAGGCCTCCTGCCTTAGACGTGCACCGACCTGAACCTCTCTGCATTCCAGGATCCCGCAGGACCCTGAGTCACAGAACGCGGCTCTCCTCGGGCCACTGTGTGCCTGGCTCATGAAGTGTCAGCTGAGCAGGGAAATCCAGGCGTGACGCCGTTAAAATCTCTTCCTGATGTGCACTGCAGCGCGATGCTTCACCTCTGAGAACATTACACTAAGTGAAAGAGCCAAGAGGCCACATACGGTCTGGTCCCATTTTATGGAATGTCCAGGATAACAGATCCATAGAGACAGAGTGGATTTGGGGTCACTGCAGGGAGAGTGTGGAGAAGACAGTGACAGCTCCTGGGGCCAGGATTCACTGCGAGGTTGATGACGTGTTCTGGAGTTAGGTAGAGGTGCTGGTTGCAGAACATTGCCAGTGTACTAAATACCACTGAATTGTGCACTTTAAAATGGTGAAAATAATAAATTTTGTGTTCTGTTCGTCACAAATTTTTTAAAGATCTTAACGTTCTTTAAAAAAAAAAAAGCCTGGCAGAAGATGAGCGCCTGCCCCCGGCAGAAGATGAGCGCCCGCCCCTGGCAGAAGATGAGTGCCCGCCCCTGGCAGAAGACGAGCGCCCGCCCCTGGCCTTCCCCCAGTGCCCTGGACTTTGGTAGAAACTCCTTACAGCCTCTGTCCAAGCCCCCACCTTCTCTCCCTCCGGCCCTGGCCTGTGTCTGCTTCTTCTGGCTCCCCCTCCAGATTTGAAGAAGCACCCCCAGCATCTTGCCAATCCCAGCTACACATTTGCCCAGGGCCCCCAGCACTGACTCTGTCCCTGCAGCTCAGGTGGTGGGGATGTGGCTGCGGACCCAACCTCCGTTATCTCCCCTCTGCAAACCACAGTGCGGGGTGGCGTGCCCTGTGCCCTCCTAGAGGCCCTGTGGAAATTAAGCAAGTGAAAGTTCTTGGACACGCAGGGTGGGGTTGCCCAGCTCCCTTCTGAGTGGACCTGGGAATTCACGTCGGTGCTCAGAAGCCGTGCAGGGTCAGCGCCGCTCATCTCCGGGGTTCGGGGCACAGACTAGAAAGAAGCAGCAGGCTTTGCTCCCCCTGTTTTCCCACCAGGCAACATCTAATGACACCCATGTTCATGGCTGTGCCAAGCACCATGAGGAGGAGGTGCTGGGTGGGAGGGCACTGGCTCCGGCTGCGTGGCTCTCTCCCCCTGAAACGTGGTCCACAGAACTTGGCATCTGTGTTCAGTCCTCTCAAATGCGCCCTTGGGTGATCCGGCCCCACCATGTGTCCTTGGGGTGCAGGGTGGCCTGGACCCTGGGCCCCTCCTTCAGGACTCAGGCATGGCTAATGGATCACAGTGCTTTTCCTGCTGAGCACAGAGGAAGCCTTAGTGTCCCCCACATGACAGTGACCCCAGCAGCCACAGCAGACACAGTGGATGCAGCAGCCTGGGAAGTGCATTCACCTTTGAGGCTGGGTCAGGGCGTCTCACGTTATTTGTGGAAAATAAATATCCATTGGCAATTGATGCTTTTGTAAAAGTAAAATAGTACGAGTATGCTGTGGAAATATCCAGTGCTGAGTATCAATTACAGTGGAGTGGGAATGCCGACCACTGAGTGTCAGTTACTATGGAGTGGGAATGCCCAGTGCTGAGTATTAGTTACTATGGAGTAGGAATGCCCAGCGCTGAGTGTCGGTTACCATGGAGTGGGAATGTCCAGTGCTGAGTGTCGGTTACCATGGAGTGGGAATGTCCAGTGCTGAGTGTCGGTTACCATGGAGTGGGAATGTCCAGCGCTGAGTGTCAGTTACTATGGAGCAGGAATGTCCAGTGCTGAGTGTCAGTTACTATGCAGTGGGAATGTCCAGGGGTGAGTGTCAGTTACTATGCAGTGGGAATGTCCAGTGCTGAGTGTCAGTTACTATGCAGTGGGAATGTCCAGGGGTGAGTGTCAGTTACTATGCAGTGGGAATGTCCAGGGGTGAGTGTCAGTTACTATGCAGTGGGAATGTCCAGGGGTGAGTGTCAGTTACTATGCAATGGGAATGTCCAGGGGTGAGTGTCAGTTACTATGGAGTGGGAATGTCCAGTGCTGAGTGTCAGTTACTATGCAGTGGGAATGTCCAGGGGTGAGTGTCAGTTACTATGGAGTGGGAATGCCCAGCGCTGAGTGTCGGTTACCATGGAGTGGGAATGTCCAGCGCTGAGTGTCAGTTACTATGGAGTAGGAATGTCCAGTGCTGAGTGTCAGTTACTATGGAGTGGGAATGTCCAGTGCTGAGTGTCAGTTACTATGGAGTGGGAATGTCCAGGGGTGAGTGTCAGTTACTATGCAGTGGGAATGTCCAGGGGTGAGTGTCAGTTACTATGGAGTGGGAATGTCCAGGGGTGAGTGTCAGTTACTATGGAGTGGGAATGTCCAGCGCTGAGTGTCAGTTACTATGGAGTAGGAATGTCCAGTGCTGAGTGTCAGTTACTATGCAGTGGGAATGTCCAGTGCTGAGTGTCAGTTACTATGGAGTGGGAATGTCCAGTGCTGAGTGTCAGTTACTATGGAGTGGGAATGTCCAGGGGTGAGTGTCAGTTACTATGGAGTGGGAATGTCCAGTGCTGAGTGTCAGTTACTATGGAGTGGGAATGTCCAGTGCTGAGTGTCAGTTACTATGCAGTGGGAATGTCCAGTGCTGAGTGTCAGTTACTATGGAGTGGGAATGTCCAGTGCTGAGTGTCAGTTACTATGCAGTGGGAATGTCCAGTGCTGAGTGTCAGTTACTATGCAGTGGGAATGTCCAGTGCTGAGTGTCAGTTACTATGCAGTGGGAATGTCCAGTGCTGAGTGTCAGTTACTATGCAGTGGGAATGTCCAGGGGTGAGTGTCAGTTACTATGGAGTGGGAATGTCCAGGGGTGAGTGTCAGTTACCATGCAGTGGGAATGTCCAGGGGTGAGTGTCAGTTACTATGGAGTGGGAATGTCCAGTGCTGAGTGTCAGTTACTATGCAGTGGGAATGTCCAGGGGTGAGTGTCAGTTACTATGCAGTGGGAATGTCCAGGGGTGAGTGTCAGTTACTATGGAGTGGGAATGCCCAGCGCTGAGTGTCGGTTACCATGGAGTGGGAATGCCCAGCGCTGAGTGTCAGTTACTATGGAATGGGAATGTCCAGGGGTGAGTGTCAGTTACTATGCAGTGGGAATGTCCAGCGCTGAGTGTCAGTTACTATGGAGTAGGAATGTCCAGTGCTGAGTGTCAGTTACTATGGAGTGGGAATGTCCAGGGGTGAGTGTCAGTTACTATGGAGTGGGAATGTCCAGGGGTGAGTGTCAGTTACTATGGAGTGGGAATGTCCAGTGCTGAGTGTCAGTTACTATGGAGTGGGAATGTCCAGGGGTGAGTGTCAGTTACTATGCAGTGGGAATGTCCAGTGCTGAGTGTCAGTTACTATGCAGTGGGAATGTCCAGGGGTGAGTGTCAGTTACTATGGAGTGGGAATGTCCAGGGGTGAGTGTCAGTTACTATGCAGTGGGAATGTCCAGGGGTGAGTGTCAGTTACTATGGAGTGGGAATGTCCAGTGCTGAGTGTCAGTTACTATGGAGTGGGAATGTCCAGTGCTGAGTGTCAGTTACTATGGAGTGGGAATGTCCAGTGCTGAGTGTCAGTTACTATGCAGTGGGAATGTCCAGTGCTGAGTGTCAGTTACTATGCAGTGGGAATGTCCAGTGCTGAGTGTCAGTTACTATGCAGTGGGAATGTCCAGGGGTGAGTGTCAGTTACTATGGAGTGGGAATGTCCAGGGGTGAGTGTCAGTTACCATGCAGTGGGAATGTCCAGGGGTGAGTGTCAGTTACTATGGAGTGGGAATGTCCAGTGCTGAGTGTCAGTTACTATGCAGTGGGAATGTCCAGGGGTGAGTGTCAGTTACTATGCAGTGGGAATGTCCAGGGGTGAGTGTCAGTTACTATGCAGTGGGAATGTCCAGGGGTGAGTGTCAGTTACTATGGAGTGGGAATGCCCAGTGCTGAGTGTCAGTTACTATGGAGTGGGAATGTCCGGGGTGAGTGTCAGTTACTACGGAGTGGGAATGTCCAGAACTGAGTATCAGTCACTATGCAGTGGGAATACCCAGGGGTGAGCGTCGGTTACTATCCAGTGGAAATCTCCAGTGCTGTGTGTCAGTTCCCGCAGAAGGTTCCATCACTCCCCTTGTGCCCCCTGTCTGCGAACCACCTCTCATGTGCTCTAGCGGCGATCACAGGCCCCCTTCTTTACACATCTGTTACAGCAGGTTTCAGAAAGCTCTAGAGACACCAGATCAGGATCAAAACAAGGAGGGGCCGAGGAAGACAGAAGGCAGAGCCCCACCCACCACCTGCCCACAGGGAGACCTCAGACAGGTCTCACAGCCTCTCTGGATTCTGTGACTTCATCGGTGAATAGCGTTGCAGTTAAAGTCAAATTTCAGATAAACAAATTCTTAAATTGTAAGTGTATCTCAAATATTACCTGGGACTTGCACTAAAAATCAGTTATTGTTTATCTGACATTCAAATTTAACCAGGCATTCTGCTTTTGTAATCTCCAAAATCTGGCAGCCCTCCCTGTGACTGATTTGATCCCTGTAGCCAATAGGGTTATGTCAGCTGCAAATCACAGAAAACCTAACAGGAGTGTAAACAAGGTTTGTTTCTACATGACCAAACCCAGAGGCAGGTGGCCCAGGCTGGTGCTGCAACGACACTGTCTGGTACCTGGCACTTCTGCTCTTTCAGCTTCACTATCCTCTTGCTTTTGGTCTCCTGGCTGCAAAGTGGCTGCCCCTGCTCCAGGCATCACGTATGCATTCCAGGCAGGAAGGAGGAAGAAGGGGCAGAGGACAAAGACTAGGCCAGCCTCTTTTCATAAGGAAAATTGAGACTCTTGTGGAGGCCTCACTTAGCTGACTTCTGTTTATGCCCCATGACAAATGGATTCGTTCCAGTAGGTTCCAGTCCACAAATCAATAGTGTTCAAATGTGACACTCCTGAGGCCCTTCTCACACCAGGATTTTCAAGCTTCTTTCTTCACATCTTCTCTGCTATCTGCAAACAGCCTCTGCACCCATGACCCCATCGACCTCGCACCTGGCCCCGTGAGTTCAGCAGAGCAGGTGACGCGATTCCATTTCACAGATGCCGTCCACATTGAACTTAGAGCTTGAGGCAGAAGACTGCCCTGCCCTCCCAGCCCAGACGGTGCAGGCCTGGGTCATTCAATACCACTCACATCTCGTGGGCCGTCCTGGGAGGGCAGACAAACCTGGGAATCAAGGACCTTGTCTTATCTCTGCCTGTTTTCTACTGAAAATCATCCGAGGGAAACGGACTCATCTTCCTTGGAAACTTAATGATCTATTTAGTTATGTTAATTTATTATTATCATTTTTTGGACAATCTGGCTCTGTCACCCAGGCTGGAGTGCAGTGGTGCGATCTTGGCTCACTGCAGCCTCCGTCTCCCTAGTTCAAGTGATTCTCTGCCTCAGCCTCCCACCAAGTAGCTGAGATTACACACGCCCGTCACCACACCCTGCTAATTTTTGTATTTTTAGTAGAGATGGAGTTTCACCATGTTGGCCAGGCTGGTCTCCCACTCCTGACCTCAGGAGATCTGCCTGCCTTGGCGTCCCAAAATGCGGGGATTACAGGCTTAATGATCTTTTTAAACAACGAGCCACTTTTCCTCCAGTAATCCCAGACACCGTCTCTGCCCTGCTCCCATTTTCTCTCCATCGCCTTTCCCAGCGGCTGGGAGGAAGGAGGAGGAAAAGGAGGGTTTCCCTGGGACCTTCCCTGCCCTGCACCTGGGTTCCCTCTCAGGCAATCACAGCATCACATTTATTTCTAGAACATTCTCTACTGTGCCTGGGTTTTACAGGTGGTATGACCCATGCCACCTCCTGCCTCTGCCTGCCCCTCTGTCTAAGACCTGCAGGCTCTGTAAGCTCTGAGTGCTGCCCCGGTGCCCGGGCCTCCTCACAGGCCTTGAACACCCATGTGCCTCCAGCCCCGGGCATGCACACATGTTCTCTCCACCCCGGGCATGCACGCGTGTTCTCTCCATCCCTGGCTGTGCATGTGTGTTCTCTCCACCCTCGGGCATGTACGTGTGTTCTCTCTGCCCCCAGGCGTGCACGTGTGTTCTCTCTGCCCCAGGTGTGCATGCGTGTTCTCTCTGCCTCTCCTGGGAGCCCACCATCATCACCAGGACTACTTCAACTGTCTCCCGCAAGGAGGCCACTCTGCTCCCCCAATAGGGTCATGTCCTGGCCCCACCACCCATCCACGGCCACAGCAGCTGCTCATGTGACTGTCCATGTAGCGTTTATGAGACCAGGACCCAGCGGGCCCAGGCCAGGCCTGAACACCTGGCACAGAGCACACGCGGCGTGCCTGCCGGTAAGGACGTGGGCACATGATTCAGCCCGTCAATCAACAGGGGCGTTGCCCCTCCAGCTGCTGGGACCTTGGCATCGTAAGGATGGGGCTTTCTCTCTGTTCCCCTCCGAATCCTGGCCCTGGGTTGGTGCGGCACAGCCCAGGCACGCAGCACTTGTCTGTTGGGTGAATGAGCAGCTGACATGTTTGCCAGGGGTCGGGGCAGAGAGAGGAATTGGCCCTCTGGGAATTCAGGCCCGCTCCATGGAGGCAAAGGGAAAGGGGAGGCCGAGGTGGTACAGGATCCCAGTCTCACCATCCCCCTAGGGAGCCAGGTCTGCAGCGTGAGAGCTGCCCACAGGGGACCCACAGCCTGCAGCGGGAAGAGCACAGAGCCAGTGCAGACCTGGGCCACGCTGAGGCCCCGAGGCCCCAGCCCTGGGAGAGCAAGTTCATCTCCTTCCAAAGGCCACACCGAGGCCCCCAGCCCCCAGCCCTGGGGGAGTGAGTTTTTCTCCCTCCAAAGGTAGTGCTGGGCTGCTGGGCGGCGACTGTGCTTCTCCACCTGCCCCCACCCAGGCCCCAGTCTCCCCATCTGAGAAATAGGAAAGACGCCTCTCCACCAGCAGGCTTCTGCTGCAGACGACACGTGTGTGATGCCCTGGGACGTGGGGTACTCACGAGCTCTGCACCAGGACCTGGCATTACTCTAATGCCCCCGCCCCAGAACCTTTTTCCCCGTCGCCCCGCCTGGCATTACTCTAACACCCCTGCCCCAAATAAAACTTCTCCTTTCCTTCCTGGAGGAGTTCCCCATTCGAGGTGACCACATCAACCTCAACTTCTCCCTGGGAGCTTTGGGCTCTTGAAGCTATTTTAGGTCTCTTCTGCCATAGCCTGTACCCAGGGCCCTTTCCTCTTGGGATAGGTTTGTGCCATCTGAGGCCCCAACAGCCTGACCAGGCTTCCTACGGCCTCATGGGTGTACACAGCCTTGACACCCGTCCTGCTCGTGCCCGGTGCACTGACAAAGTTCCGTGGCGTCTCTGTGAGCGAGGGAGTGTCCGCAGCTCACAGGCGCTTTGGTTCTGGATCTACTGTGATTTTCAAGCAGGCTTGTTGAGATATAACCCACACATCTTACAACTCACCCATCTCAAGTACACAAGTCAGTGGCATTTAGCAGGGTCACAGAGGTGTGCAACCATCACTGCTAACAAGTTTTAGAACATTTTCCCCCAAAAGAAACCCCACGCCCACGGGCAGTCAGGCCTGTTCCCTCCCTCAGCCCTGCCCACCAGTGATCTGCTTCCTGCCTCTGTGGATTTGTCGTTTCCAGCGTTGTGTGTAAGCGGGATCCTGTGTTCAGCTCTTCCACTCGCCCGTGTTTTCTGAGTCCATCCCCACTGGAGCGTGTGTCGGACCTGCCTTCCTTCTTATGTCTGAATAACATTCCACTGTGTGCACTGCATCTGCTTTTGAGTTTATCTATGCTCGGCTGACAGTCCGTTAAGAACCTTGTCTCACCACAGCTGTGTGTCTCAGGTGAGCCTCCGACCCTCTCTGGGCCTACGAGATGTACAGTGAGGACAGATGTGGGGGTCAGCAAGGGGATGTGCCTGGGGGTGCAGGGACTGGCTATCACCTTCGTGTTGTCCTCCCCGGACTGAGGGGGCGTCATGGTCTCTGTGCAAGCTCCGACCCCGTTTGTGCTGTGTGAGTAGCACTGTTGTCCCGAGTCAGGTGGCAGCCCCACGGAGAGTGCTCAGCCATGTCTGCTACTGGCCCTGAAAGGCAGTGGCATCTGCCGTGGGGGCGGGGTGTCCCAGGGCAGAGAAAGGCAGCACTTCTGACCAGGAACCTCTGGGGCCATCAGCTGGCTGTCCAGATTGTGAGGTTACAACCATCTGCAGCGTTTGGTGAGAGGGAAGATTCCGGGCAGTGGGTCAATGGGGGAGGAGTGAGCAACCAATCCCGTGTGATGGTGGTTCTGCTGGGCAGCTGCCCGTGGGCATAACCCCTGGGGCCTGAAGCCCAAGGGTGGTTTTGTTCTGGGGGAGAGCGTGACAAAGACGTAGAGGGCCCCGACTTCAGGCTGCCGCAGTCTCCGGGTGAGTCACTCCTTCCATGGTTCAGCCTCTGCATTTAAGAGGCCCTGGCAAAGTACAGTGTGGACTGCACGGTGCCAGGCAGCCCAGAACCCCAGGGCCCGGGCTTGGTGCAGCTGCTGCAGGCCTCGTGATGCCACCTGGAGCAGGCACGGAGGGAGGGCAGGGGCCATGCGGTCCAGTTCAAAACTTGGCCAGGAAAGCAGCCAAGGAGCAGATGCCAGGCCCCACCACTCACACCTGGAGCGCCTCTTTCTCCCAGGGCACCGCCAGCAGGGTCCACCAGTAACAGACACCAGGCCAGGTGGGGTGACGGAGACAGAGCCTGTGGGTCCCAGCCTCGCCTCCCTCTGCCATGGAATTGTGTGACTCCAGACAAATACCTCCGGGCCTCCATGTCCCCTGCTGGGAAGCCCCGACCCGTGGAACTGAGTGAATAGGGCCATGCCTGTGAGGGCCGTAGAAGCTCCGCGTCCCTCCACCCTCCACCCTCCGGGAGCTGCTGGGCTCTGAGCCTGGGGGAGCAGGGTCATCCCTGGGCTCAAACAGCAGAGAGCCCTGAGACCCCTGGGGAAGAGCAGGTGGACACGCTGCATCCCGGGGACCCGGCGGGTGGGTGAAGGTCTCCCGCCCACCCTGGCACAGGCCGTGAGCTCCGTGTGCGTGGGATTCTCCCATGATGCAGGTCTTCGCCCTCCGTCACACGCATGATAAACAGGGCTCCGACCCAGTTTCCTGGCCATTCTGTCTGGAAGCTCTACCTGGCCTTTGGGGCTGGGGCCAGGCGGCTGCCCTCCAGGGCTCTCCTGGCAGACAACTGACATCCAGGGTCTCTTTCCCAAAGCCTCAGGGAGCGGGAACTCGGCAGGCCTGGGGGTTGGGAGCCCTGGGCAGGGTCAGGACCCTTGGGTGGGTGAGGAGCCTTGGCTGGGGCCAGGAGCCTTGGGCAGGGCTGTCTGGGAAGGGGGCAGTCAGAGTAGATCAGGGGCCGGCCTATCATGGTGGAGAGGGTGCCTATTGTGGTTAGGGGACCTTTCATAGCAGTTGGGGTACTATCATGGTGGCTGGGGGAGCCCACTGTGTCAGGGGGCTATCTTGGTCAGTGGTGGGATTTGGGGTCTTCAGAGGAGGAATGGCAGCTCCTGGGCAGTTCTCTGACTGGCAGCTGTACAGGGGCCATGACCACACCCAGGCATGGCCACGGCGCATTCACGCCCGAGTCCAGAAGGACCAGGACTCTAGATGAAAGAGCCTCGGGCTAGGTGGCCACTGTCCTGACATGGTATCAGCGGTTAGAGGCCACCGCCCTCAGCTGCCCAGGGCAGGAGCACAGCCCACACGCTCTGTGGGCATCTCTGTCCCTGTCCTCACCAGCCCAACACAGGTGACAAGGCCTATGGCAGCCCCAAAGTCATCTTAAGGGGAGCCATCCCCCTTAAGGGAAACCCAGAGACACACATGATTAAGATTCAGGTGATGCAGTCACAACCAATAAACCCAAATGTTTATTTTCCCGGGAGTAAACTGTGCCTTCAATAGGTAGACATAAGGGTCTCAGGGTGCCGAATACAGCAAAAGGTGCTTTGGCATCCAAGCCACACACAGTCTGGGAGCAGACACCTCACTTTCCCGTCGTCCCGGCCACTCCTGCTGGAGCTGTCCCCAGCCGGGAGCCCCCAGGCCCCTACATTCCGATCCTGCCAGATCCTGATCCCCACTGCTCAACCCCAGCCTCCCCACACTTAGGGTCCCAAGAGTGGGCGGCAGCTGTGGGGACCGTTTTGAGGGCTCCGCCAGGAGCTGTGGGGACCATTTTGAGGGCTCCGCCGGGAGCTGTGGGGACCATTTTGAGGGCTCTGCCGGGATCTGTGGGAACCGTTTTGAGGGCTCTGCCGGCCTCTGGACACAGTGTCTCCAGGGCAGGGCCAGCTCACCGTCTGGGTGGACATGGGGAGCCTGGCTGGCTCTCCCCACACTCACTCCTTCCTTCGCTCTTCCGTCAACCCTCACCACTGGCTGTGTGCCTGACAGCCCCGCAGGCCCTGGGAGAAAGGGATGCAAAGGCAGAAATAAGGGTCACTCAGCCTCTCCACCAGCAGCAGGTCTGGCTGAGCATGACAAACCCAGCCGAGGGAGAGAGACACTGGCCCAGCCCAGGCACGGCTCTCCTCATTCCTTCTCCTCTGTCATCGCTGGGGCCAGCAGGACTGGGGGCCGATCTAACCGGCAGATGGAGACCAGGTTGTGTTTTTTCTCGTGGGTGAGGATGGTCACTCATTAGATCATCTGCTCATTCAGCAGCAAACCCGATGGCAGCACATGCCGTCTCGACACAGGCCCTGCGTGGGGGTCCTGGATGTGCCGTTTCGACACAGGCCCTGCGTGGGGGTCCTGGACGTGCCGTCCCCAGGGTGCGGGGGTTGGGGGGAGGAAGCCTCGAGCTGTGGCTCCAGGGGGTCTGACAACTATTCGTTGAGGGAGAACACAGAGATCCGTGAACAATCGTGATGGGCTATCGTGGGGGTATGGGAGGCATCTCTCCCAGACTCAGGAAGGGTAGATCAGGGAATTCCTGCCTCCCAGCAGGAATGGCCACTCAGCAGGGACCTGAGGCTGAGAGGAGTCTGTGGGCAGAACGTTCTGGGCAGGGGAGCAGTGTGTGCCTGTGAGGCTGCAGCTCAGAGAGGCGGTGGGGGTGAGCAGCACGCACCCCACGATCAGGAGCTGAGACTTTATTTCGGGCAGGGAGTGGCAGGGTCCCATTTGTCTTGCTGAAAGCCGTCTCTGTGCTCCGCGGGAGAAGGACTGGAAGGCGGCAGCTCCCTCACCCCGTGGCAGAGCCTCCCCGGGTGTCCTGGCTCCAGTGATGTTAGACGGCTTTGTCAGTGCTGGGATGCGTGCGGTTTGGAGATCGTCCACCCTGGGGCCTGGCCAGGTCTCTGACTGATAAAAATGAGTCTGTCTCTTCACAGCAGCGGGCCTGTTCCCATCACTGGGGCTGTCAGCACTCAGGTGCCCGGAGCAGCTTCCGGCTTAGATCTCACAGGCTGCGGGGGCTGCTGGGGCGGGGGAGACCCAAACCCACCTCTGCACAGGGGTCCTGGGCTAAAGGTCTGTGTCAGAATGCTGCAGCCACAAGCAACAGAAACCCAGCTGGGAGGCATCAGGGAGACCTGGGACTGTGCTGGCTCAAGCACCAAACTATTGGATGGGCAGGGGCACCAGCTTCAGGCCCCACAGACCCAACCAGTAGCACACCCTCAGCCGCTCTGCCCACCCTCTCTTCCCAGCAGCTGTCCAGGCCACTCTGGGCTTGTCTCCCACGCAGACCAAAGAAGAGGTCCTTCCTCTCCTGTTCCAGTTCAAAAACTCCCAGGGAAGGATTGTGATTGGCCACGTGTGGTCACCTGCCCTCCTCCTGGACCAATCGCTGGGGCCGCGGCTGCCCGCATGACTGTCTTGCTAGCCCTGTGCCCACCCTGGGGCCATGGCAGCAGGTCTGTGACCTGAGCTGGAGCTGAGAAGCCACAGTCCCGAGGGGAGGGAATGGCAGCAACCCAGTCGCCGGTCTGATTTTGTACTGCAGGTGCAATTTTAAAACTGATTTTTTAATTTAAAAAAGCAAAGATGAAACAAAAATACTTATAGGAAAATTCAAACATACAGGTAACAGAAAAGAAGGTGAAAATAAGATGCGGATAATGATACCTCTTGAAGAATTGTATGATAAGGAAATGAGAACATATGCAGTCACTCAGCAAACAAAGGGAGGGGTGGAGACCCGGAAGACAGGTGCCAACACTCCTGACCCTCTGTGCCGGTGCCGGTCCAGGGGAGGGGTGAACAGACTGGTGTGGTTCCTGCCCTGGAGAACAGGGAAATGCAGAACAAGCACAGATAGATCCAGATAAACAGAGGTAAAGAGAGACGGGAGAGGAGGGGAGGGGGCCAGGCACGAAGAAGAGAAGCAAGGAAGCCATGTGACTTCGAGCGTGGTGGGGGTTATAGTTCCTTTTTTTCTTGTTTTCTTTTTTTTTTTTTAGATAGAATCCTGCTCTGTCACCCAGGCTGGAGTGCAGTGGTGCCATTTCAGCTCAGTGCAACCTCTGCCTCCCAGGTTCAAGTGATTCTCCTGCCCCAGCCTCCCCAATAGCTGGGATTACAGGCACCCACCACCACGCCTAGCTAATTTTTGTGTTTTAGTAGAGACGGGGTTTCACCATGTTGGCCAGGCTGGTCTTGAACTCCTGACCCTAAGTGATCTGCCTGCCTCGGCCTCCCAAAGTGCTGGGATTACAGGCATGAGCTACCGTGCCTGGCCCCTTTTGTTTTCTTCTTGTGGGATTTGCCTACTCATGAACTTTGTTGAGCGTTATTTTGACTGCTTGTATCATTCTTCTCTGTAGCAATGTTTGTGTGCTAGGGCCACTGTCGTTTGTCCCCACAACCACTCCCAGCCCATCTTCTTTTTTTTTTTTTTTTTGAGACAAGAGTCTCGCTCTGTCACCCAGGCTGGAGTGCAGGTGGCTCGATCTCAGCTCACTGCAACCTCTGCCTCCCGGGTTGAAGTGATTCTCCTGCTTCAGCCTCCCGAATAGCTGGGACTACAGGCACACACCATCACACCTGGCTAATTTTTGTATTTTTGGTAGAGATAGGGTTTCACCATGTTGGCCAGGCTGGTTTTGAACTGCTGACCTCAAGTGATCCGCCCTCCTCGGTCTCCCAAAGTGCTAGGATTACACGCGTGAGCCGCCGCGCCCGGCCTCCCAGCCCATCTCTTATCAGGGTCCCCGGTCTCTTTCAGGACATAGAAGTTGCTCGTGCCTACGCGGCCTAACCCCTCCAGCTTCTTAAAATTTTTTCAGTGTTTCTCGGCTGCCTTAATTTTAAACTGGTATGATATAAATGCTTTGCTTTTTCTTCTAATCCTTTCACTGTTTCAGTTTTTCACATTTTATTCTTTAACCCAAGTGGAGTTTATTTTTCCAAGTGAAGTGAGGAGTATATAATTTATTTTCCCCACATGGGGCAGTTGTCCTGACACCATCTACTGGGGAGTTTGTGCTTCTCCAGGGATTTTAAATGCCACCTCAATCCCACCCACATTCCCTTTTACACATGTGCACCTGCTGGTTTTCCTGCGGGACACTTCCAATTTCCAACTGTTCGTGCCTGGACTGATTCTCTTGTGAAGTTCAACAAAGACAAGAGGGAACTCTGAACTTGTCTTTGCGCCACATTGCAAATGTGTAGGCCAGCCAGCTCTTAGCCCCATTTTACAGGAAAAACTGAGGTTTGGCAAGCTTCAGTAACTTACCTTCCATTGGATATGGAGAGTGAAGGAAAAAAGACATGAATACGTGAATGAAGCCACTTCACAGTTAGGAAACCTCATTCTGCAACAGCAGCGATGCCAACATTAGCCAGGGGAGAAAGCCAAGAGACACTCTTGAGGCAGGGAAGCTTCCCGGCCGGAGCCCAGACTCCCTCTGCTTTAGGGTTCCTCCCTGCCTCCCAGGAGGGCCTCCTTGACCTCGCTGGCAACTTGAAGGCGCGTCATCTGGTGCCCACGCCAGATGGCCAAGGCAGAACCTGCTTGGGCCAGTGTGGGTCCTTTTCCCAGCTACCCCTGCACAGTCACCCTCTCCCAGTTCCCCAAGAAAGACCAACGTCTCTCTGCCTGGGGCCAGCCTGGTGCCTTGCCCCCAGCTCCCCACTCACCATGAATGTGTCTCTGCTGCAACCTGCTGATTTCTTGTCTTTGCATGAAACAGAATTGAGGGGGGACAGAACCGATTTGTCAACTGATAGTTATTAAAAATGACTTCCATGACCAATCGCCACATGGCTTGCGGCATCTGACTCTCAGAAGGAGGTCACAGTGAGATTGTTAGGACACAGCTCCCGTTCTGATCGAGTTATTTATGGGACTGAAGATTCTCTGGCTTTCACATTAAACACCCACCACGGGAATGGAATTAATGTCAAATCTTGTCTTTTTCTGGCAGTATTATTCATGCATGAATACACAAACTACTACCAAAAAGTGCCCCTCCCTCCTTTTAGGAGATGCCTTCCAACAAAAATTTACTTTGTATCTTTATTTTTATTTTTGAGACAGGGTCTCGCTCCATCACCCAGGCTGGGGTGCAGTAGTGTGATCATAGCTCTCTGCAGCTTCAACCTCTTGGGCTCAAGCAATCCCACTGCCTAGTAGCTGGGACTACGGGCACGCACCGCCACACTCGGCTAACTTTTTAATTATTTGTAGAGATGAGGTCTTGCTACGTTGCCCAGGCTGGTCTTGAACTCCTGAGCTCAAGCGATCCTACTTCCTTGGCCTCCCAAAGCACTGGGATTACAGGTGTGAGCCACCAAGCCCAGCCCACTTTTTATCCTTATTAGTTCTCAAAATGTATAACACATTCACATTGTTTGTGTCGGTTGTATACTACCAATAATTACAATGATAATCCAGCTCAGGAAATAAATGTTAACATAGGAAAATGTTTAAATCTTGACATTCCAATTATGTACCTAGTTTTGCACGATAGGAGAATCAAAAGACTTTCAAACATGAAAACATATGAGGATAAAAATCGGCTGGGTAGAATGGAAGGAGGCATTAAGGGAGAGAGGGGCTACGTAGAGATTCAGGAGCTGGAGAAGAGTCGATTTGTATCTGTCTTTTAAACGGCTCATAAAATGTTATTGATATCCTCATTTTTGTCTGCTGAATTTTTTAAGGTAATAGATTTTATTCTTTGGCGTGGTTCTGGGTTTACAGGACAACTAGGCGGAAAGCACCGAGTTCTCCCTACTCTTTCGGACTCGTTCCCTGGGGTGGGGAGTGGAGGGTCCCTGCATTGCACCTGGCACTGGTGTGATACATTTGTTACAGCTGATGAACCAACACTGACACCTTTTCATTAACTGAAATCCATAGTTTACGTTGGGCTTCTCTCTTGGTGTTACATTCTATGTGTCTAGCATATGACTTGTGTCTCCCATTAGAGTATCATACAGAATAGTGTCACTGCCCTAAAAATCCCCTGTGCGGTTGGGCAACACAGCAAAACCCTGTCTCTACAAAAAAATGAATAAAATTAGCTGGGGCTGAGATGGAAGGATCACTTGAGCCTGGGAGGTCAAAGGATGCAGTGAGCTGTGATCACACTACTGCACTCCAGCCTGGGAGACAGAGTGAGACCCTGTCTAAAAACGAACAGACAAAAAAACTCAGCCAGGCGCAGTGGCTCATGTCTGTAATCCCAGCACTGTGGGAGGCCGAGGTGGGTGGATCACCTGAGCTCAGGAGTTCCAGACCAGCCTGGCCAACAAGGTGAAACCCTGTCTCTACTAAAAATACAAAAATTAGCTGGGTGTAGTGGTGGGCACCTGTAATCCCAGCTACCCGGGGGGCTGAGGCAGGAGAATCACTTGAACCCGGGAAGCAGAGGTTGCAGTGAGCCGAGATCATGCCATTGCACTCCAGTCTGGGAGACAAGAGCAAGACTCCGTCTCCAAAAACAAACAAACCTCTCTGCCCTCCCTACTCAACCTTCCCTATTCTATAACCCCCTGAAAACCACCGACCTTTTTACTATTTCCATCATTTTATATTTTCCTGAATGCTATTGAGTTGGAATCAGACAGTATGTAGCCTTTTCAGATTGACTTCTTAGCCATATTCACTTTTTTTTTCTTTTTGAGATGGAGTCTTGCTGTGTTGTCCAGGGTGGAGTGCAGCGGCATGATCTTGGCTCACTGCCACTATAACCTCTGCCTCCTGGGTTCAACAATTCTGTCTCAGCCTCCTAAGTAGCTGGGATTACAGGCACTGCCACCATGCCCAGCGAATTTTTGTATTTTTAGTAGAGATGAGGTTTTGCCATGTTGGCCAGGCTGGTCTTGAACTCCTGACCTCAAGTGATCCACCCCCTTCGGCCTCCCAAAGTGCTGGAATTACAGGTGTGAGCCACTGCGCCCGGCCATCAGTGTTCACTTTCCATGGCTTGATAGCTCACTACTTTTGCCATGGATAACATTCTATCATCTGCATATGCCACAGTATTTTATCTATTCACCTATTGAAGGCTGTCTCAGTGGCTTCTAAGTTTTGGCAAATATGAATGAAACTTCTATAAACATTTATGTGCAGGATTTTGTGTGGACATTAGTTTTTAACTCATTTGGGTAAATACCAAGAAATGTGAATGCTGGGTCACGTGCTAAGAGTGTGTAGTTTCATAAGAAACAGTCAAACTGTCTTCCAAAGGGCTGTACCATTTTGCATTCCTGTCGGCAATGAATGACAGCTCCTGTTGCTTCACATCCTCACCGGCATCTGGGGTTGTCAGTGTGTTGAGTTTTAGTTATTCTAACAGGCGTGTCGTGGCCTCTCATGGCTTTGCTGACCCACTCCCTAGTGGCAAGGCTGCTGGGCATCGGTTCCTACGCTTATTTGCCAGATCATCTTCTAGATCTCTTCTCAGATAAGGTGTCTATTCAGATCTTTTGCTCATTTTTAATTGGGCTGTTTGTTTTCTTACGGTTTGGTTTTAAGAGTTCTTTGTATATTTTAGATAACAGTTGTTTATCAGATATGTGTTTCCCAAATATTTTCTCCCAGTCTATGGCTTGTCTTTTCATTCTCTTCATAGTGTCTTTTGCAGAGCCGAAGTATGAAATTTTAATGAAATTCAATTTACCAAATTTTTATTTTATACATCATACTTTTGGTGTTATATTTAAAAACTCACTGTTTTAGGTAGGGAGCTGAGTGAAAATGCAGGTGTTTAAGAAGAGTTTATTCAGATATTTTTAATGAACGACAGTGGCTATCAAATTGCTATGGTATGTACAATCCATTAGCCACCCGCTTATTTTAAAAAATCTATACCTACAGTGTATCAGACTTTCTATTCTTGGCAGCTATCTAAACTTTTGTTGCAGATTTTTAGTTATAACAGAAAATGTTTGAGAGTCTATAGTGCTCAGAACTATTTTCTGAAGATCAGCAACGGTGATGGCCTGGCCTCCCCCTGGACCACGCTTGCCTGGCAGGACCCCAGCTCTGCCAAAGACCAGCCTGTGATCTGCGATTACTCAAGCTCTCTGGGTCCCGGTGTTCTCCTCTGGCAAACAAGGCTGGTGGCAAGACCTACCTCCTAGGGTCACGGAGGGCACATGAGAGGGCCTAGTGCCTGCCGTTTGGCCAGGGCCCCACAAACAGCAAGTCTTACCTGGTGTCAGAAGAAGGGGCCATGACTGTGGGGGGTGACAGTGCAGGGCCGCCTGTGGAAGTGTTTATAAACTGCTTCTTTTTCCAGACCTTGAGCTGGGCACTGTTGGGCAGTTGAGAGGGAAATCAGATGTGGGTGCTGCCCTTTGGGGAGACGGATCAGGATGGCCAGAAGTACAGATGGCAAGACAGAAGGCTGGGTTTGTTTTCCTGAGGGCAGCAGGGTGGGGCCTCAGAGGCCGACCCAGCACAGGTCAGCAAAGCTGGGGCTGCCCTGCTGTGCACTGCGGGCCCTAGAGCCAGGCACGGTCCCCTGAGGCTTCCATGGATGTGTGATCGCGGCACTAAATGCTGGTGGGGAGTCAACTTTACTTGGAACCGCTGCCATGCCATGAGGAGGGGAGGTGGTTTCCTTGGAGTGCAATGGTGCGATCTCAGCTCACTGCAAACTCCACCTCCCAGGTTCACGCCATTCTCCGGCCTCAGCCTCCCGAGTAGCTGAGACTACAGGCACCTGCAACCACGCCCGGCTAATTTTTTGTATTTTTAGTGGAGACGGGGTTTCACTGTGTTAGCCAGGCTGGTCTCGATCTCCTGACCTCGTGATCCGCCCGCCTCAGCCTCCCCAAGTGCTGGGATCACAGGCGTGAGCCCCCGCGCCCGGCCGTGGTGGTTTCTTTTAAGTGAATTGAGCTCCTGCCGCTATAGACAGTGACACACTGGGGGCTCCATGGGCGCAGCCTCGAGCTCCCTCCTTCACTGCTCTGCCTCTCCCCGAGCCCTGAGTGTGGTCCTCTGAGGTCCTGCTCGCCCGCGGTCTGTCTCCCGCACAGGTGACGCTGGCCTTGTCGGACAGACTGCAGACATCTTTCACACAGGGCTGGGAGTCTCCTCCTTAAATGTCCCCTCGAAATGCCCAGGAGCTGTGACTTGGCCGCATCCAGGGCAAGAAACCACTCCTTGGATGAGGCAGCAGGAAGTCCGTGTGGCTGAGAGGCTCAGCCTTTCCACCTGTAAAATGGGCATTCCGGGAGCATCCGCACAGCACGGGGAAATGCAGAGACGGTGCCCAGCTTTGTGCTGGCTACTGCCAGGATCATCTGACCACCCTGTGACCACTGGGCTAGGCGTCAGGCTGACCCACTCACGGCACAAAAGGAAGCCCTCCTGCCCGCGATATCCCTTCCTTCTCTACCATGCCACCGCGGTTCTCCTGAGTACGGAGGAGTAGGGAGGAGGGGCTGTGGTGGGGCAGGTGCAGCGCCTGGGTTGTGGTGTCTGATGGCTAAAGTGTTATCTTCGGTGCCTTCAGGTCTGTCACTCCTCAAATGGTTGTATGCACCCTGTGTAAGTCAGAGACGTTGTAACTGGTCACTTAACACCTGAAGCCTGCGGTCCAGAGAACCGAGACCACCGATGTGCCGCTGGTGCTGGGTGAGGGCTTCCGGCCCAGGTCCAGGCCAGCTTCTGCTCCCAGGCCCTGTGGGAAGCCAGAGCTGCCGCAGGCATTGTTGAGCTCAGAACCTGACTGACTTCAGGGTGGTTCGCTGCTGAATTCTCCCACCTGCCCCCACTCCCACGTTGATGTTGCTTTGTAAAATCTCTGAAACCTGGGGGCGTTTTAGGATTACCACCGGCAGAATGTTTTCCTTTCTTAGTGGCACATAAAATAATGGTGCATCTTAAAATCCACTGTGCCTCAGAGTCCATGAAGCCAGGGAGCCAGGATGGATAAATTTCGAGCATAAAATCGGTAACCTTAGGCAACACACCCAATGCATGGAGACTCACACTGTTCTGTGGGGTGGGCTCAGAACCCCCCCACTCCATTCCACAAGGACTGGGCTGAGCCACGTGGGCAAGCACCAAGTTAAGCGCAGTCTGAAAACCAGGAGAATGAAGGTGCTTGGCGTTTGTGTCACAATTTTCAAGGAGTCTGGCGGGCTTTAGACAGCACTTCCCACAGCCAGGAGCTGGAGGAACTGGCTGGGCCACACTGCGGTTAGTGACCCAGCTGACCAGACCGCTGCCCAGGGGCTGCAGGGGGGGTGGTGCTGTCCTCCCCCTCACGGGACCCCCGTTCTGGGTTTCTGTCCCCTTCCTCTGCCAGCTCAGGTGGGCAGAGGCAAGTCCATGAGAGGGACGAGGGGTGGAGGAAAAAGGCCGCGGCACAAAGCTGGACTGGGCCATGTTTCGCACGTTGCTATATTTTTATACTGGGGACCTCGGACCATCACATGCAAAATTTATGCGAAATGAGAGGCAAACCAAGGCCCTGCTGCTCTGAAGGTCTGGCCTCTTGTGTCTCCTAATGGTGACCCCTGGGCCCCCCCAGCCCCGTTTGTGTCTAAGAAATAAGAGCACGTGTGAGTTGGGGCAGGAAACAGGGAAAAGGCGCCAATTTTACTAAAATGTACTAAGCAGGCAAATGCACCAGATACGCCACAAAGTACTTTAGGGAAAGGCAAAGCGGGTGGGGGAGGGGGCCTGCCCGCAGAGAAAGTGCGGAGAGGCCAGAGCAGCGGCTCGGGGCGTTTCTGCAGGTGGACACGAAACGCACAATATGCAAATGATAGCAAAGGATATGCAAATGACCTGGCCCCGGGACCAGCGGGGAGCGAGGGCTTCGCATCGGACCCGCCCGGGAGGCTGAGCGGGGGGAGCGCGACCCCTGCCGGCCACGCACGGAGGTGGCCCCAGGCCAGGCCGGGCGCCGTGCGGGGGGCGAGCGGGGGGCGGAGGGGGCGGCTGCGGCCGAAGAAGCGACTTCCCCCCCAACTCCCCACCTCCCCACACCCCCAAACCCCAACCCCCGTTCAGCCTCCCGCGCGGCCGCCAGAAGCCGCGGCTCTAAAGCTGCGAGGCCCGCGGCCGCCGACTGCTGCGAGGTGGGTGTGCGCGGCCTGCGGAGGGGGAGAGGGTGGGCGCAGGCGGGGGCCGCCCCCAAGAGCCGCGCCCCTCAACCTCTTCGCGCGCCCCCGCGCCGCCCCCCGCAGGAGGCTGCGCGCCCCTCGCCCCCCTCCCCGCGCCCCTCGCCCCCCTCCCCGCGCCCCTCGCCCCTCTCCCCGCGCCCGGCGCTCGGTACAGCCCCGGCCCCCACGGCCAGTTCTTAGGGCGCGCCCCGGTGGCGGAGGCGTTGGGGGAGGCTCTCGGCGGCGGGGAGCCCCTCTCCAGGCTGGCGCCCCGGGGCGGAGCTGAGCGCGATGGGCGCCGGGCGGGAGGCAGGTGGCGCAGCGGCGGCGGCGGGGGGCAGGAGGCGGAGGCGGAGCGCGCGGGGCGGGGGCCGCGGGGCCCCGTGAGACTCTCGGGCAAGCGCGCGGCGTTGGAGCCACAGGCGCGGCGGCTGGACCTGGCGCGGGCCGCGGAGGCCGGAGACCGCCCGGGGCGGGGTGCGCGCTTTGTTCCCGCGCGGGGTGGCCGGAGCCGAGTCCCCGGCATGGCCCAGGAGGCCGCCCCGCGCGCCCCAGCCCCGCCGCGCGCCTGAGCCCGGTGCGGCGCCAGAAGACAGCGCGCAGCCGCCCCTGAGTCGTGGAGGCGGGGACCAAGCTGGAAGGAGCAGCGACTCCCGGACCGAGTCGCGAGTGTGCGCCGTCCGCCGCCCCCCGGATCCCCCGGAACCCCCGACCGTAAGTGCCGTGTCCTCCCCGCGCGCCGCCGCCGCTCTCCCCCGACTCCGCCCGCGGTTGCCGTTCCCGGATCTGCGCCGCAGCCGCGCGGAGCGCACGGGCCGTTTTCAAAGTTGGTGCCCACGGCAGGGTGGAGCCAGCCCGCCCAGCGCCCACCCATCCGGGCTGAGCGCAGCCCCCCGTGAGCGGAGCCTGACCTGCGGGGGCTGCGGCGAAACTTAGGGGGGAACGACGCGCCCGGGCGCTGGGAGTCTCGCGGGCTCCCCTGGGGCCGCCCGGTTTTCCTAACAAAGGCCCCGCGGCCCGCGTGACGGAGACCCGGGTGTGGGGAGGCCGAGGGCGGCCCTGGGAGTGGCAGAGGTGCCGGCGGCCCGGCTGGGGAGGAGAGTCCAGAGCTCCCTCCAGCCGCTCCCTCTCCTGCCCAGGTCCCGGGCGCTGCCCCGCAGGCTAAAGGTGGTCCGCGCTGGGGGCCTGGACCCTGCCTGGCTTGCGGTCTCTGGGGTCCTGACGGCTGCGGGCCTCGGCACAGCCGGGTGGCAGCGATGGCGCGCACAGCCTTTGGGAAGCGTCCATCTGTGTTGGGCAGGCCCTGAGCCAGGCTGTGGGAACAGCGGGGAGGGAGGTGTGAGCCTCTGTGGAGGGACAGATGGCTGAAAACGCAGCCCTAGACGGCTGACTTCACTTACGTGGAGCAGAAGGCGGCCAGGCTGGTGGCGGCGACTCAGAGCCGCTGGGCTCCGAACACACTGCGGGACTGGCGCTCCCCCGCCCCTGCGCGCGCCCTGTGTGTGCTGGGGCCGCGGCCGGGCTGTGCCCACCCCTCCTTCACTCTGTGGGCTGAGGCCGGCCGACTTCAGGCCCATTCCAGGACCCAGGAAGAAAAACCTTTCCCTTGAAAAGAGAGCACGTCGCCTGCTCCTGTGGGTGGGGGTTTGTCGGTAGCTGTCAGGCTTGTGGCCCCGGCCAGGGTGCGGCTTCTGTGCGTCCGGCCCGGGTGTGCGTTTCCTCTCCTGGACCAGGAACAGGAGGTTCCCAGGGCAGGCACCTCGGAGGACGGGTCGGCCGGGGATAAGGGGCGGGGGCCGGTTATTCGGTGCCTGGCATTGCTCCTCAAGTTGCTGAGAGGTTGGGGAAACTTCTTGAGGCTGGGACTCCACTGTGTCCCCCAGACCCGAAGGGGTGAGGGCTGGGCCTGAGCGCTTCCGATCCTCACCTGCTCCTGGCATCGCTTTCCCGGCAGGGGAGGAGGCAGGAAGGCCCAGCCCACAGTTCCTGGGCAAGTTTGTCCGTGGAGGGCTGGCTCTGTGTGCCTCTGGGGTCGGGCTGTGTCCTTCGGCCCGCTCCAGTCTGGGCGTTGGGAATCAGAAACTTCCCCGGGGGCCAGACAGGCAGACAGGCGGATGCTGTGCAAGCCGGAGCCACCGGGAGGGTCCTGTTCTGTGCGGCCGACAGCACCGTGCCTGGAAAAGCCATGCTATTTGGGACCGTCCTGCTGGGCAAGCGGCCACTCTTCCACACTGAAAGGGAAACAGAAAGGAAGAAGCGCCCAGAGCAGGAGGAACAGATGTGGCCTCCACCCGAGATTGGGGCTCAGGGAGGGAAGAGTATGGCATCAGGATTGGTCTTCCGGCAGGCTCCATCTCTCCTGGGATGTGCTGGGATCCTCTAGTGACAGGGGACAAGGGAAGTTCACATGAGTGGTTCGTGGTGCGGGGGCCGTGCTGTCGCCACCTGTGAAGCCAGGGCTGGTGAGTGGGAGGGCTTTCCCCAGACATCTTCCAGAACCCTCTGGGGCTGCAAAGCCACACGCCAGCCGCCCGAGCCCCCCCGAGCTCTTCCCCTGCCGCCCGCTATCCGCGTAATTCAGTTACCACCTCCAGGAAATCTCTCTGGTTTGGCTCCACATATTTTCATTTCTGCATGACTGGAAGAAATTAATTTTTCTCCCTGCGCGAGGATCTGGAGATGCTGCCGGCAGGCTGGGTCACTAATCCCCAAGATCCCAGCCCTCAGGGCTGCACCGGGGAGGGCCGGGCCTCGCCGCTGCCCCATCTGGGGTGGCAGGGAGGGTGTGAGGTGGGTGAGGCATTTCCCTGCCAGCTTCTGGAACCATCTTGGGGCTCTCCGCTGGCCTCCCCCTCCCCTGCTGCACCGTTAGCAGGTTGACTTTGGGGTTTTCTGATTCATCCTCAGCCTCCCACAGTGCCAGGGTGGAAGGATGGTGGTTGAATTAAGTGGATCTGAATTTCCTTCCCAGGCAGGGAGGAACCAGAAACAAGTTCAGCGTGCCCCAGTGCTGTGTGTGCCACACGGGTGTTCAGACCCAGCATGGAGGGAGCAGCAGGGCCTTGTTAGGTGAAGGCACTGGCGTCTCCGTGGGGCTGCTCTCCCGGCCCGCGCTTGCTGCACTGCCTGCCTGTGGCCTGTCTCTCCTGCCCACAGGGTCATGGAACCTTCCTGGGTGGGTCTTATAGCCTACAACAGCACTGGGGCTTACACGCACTGTCACGTCCCTGTAACACCCATGAGGGCCGTGGAGCGTTCCCCCTCTCCGACGCCGGGAGAGGTACAGTCACTCCACAGGTCATGCAGGGAGCCAGTCTGACGGCGGGCTGCAGCGAGTGTCTCCAGGCCCCTGTCCAGCCCCACCCAGTCCCTGTCCAGCCCTGCCCGGGCGTTCCTTTGCCTGTGCCGTCAGTCCCCATCCCCAGCCTGCCAGGCCACATTCTTAGAGCATGTGAGCACCCCCAAGGGGCTGGGGGATCTGGTGGCTGAGGGCTCAGTCATGACTCGGGGTTAGCACTGTAGGTGCAAAAGCCCTCACCTGGATACAGGCCCTGGGGCCCATCTGGGGTCAGGGCACTGGTGGGAGAACTTGACCTCTGCCCTGCCTGGATCATGGAGCCCCAAGGCCAGCCTCATCCCAGCTGCTCTAGTCCTGCACCTCTGGCCAGCCCCACCTCTGCTTCCTGCCCTGCTGTGCAGAGGAGGGGGGTCATTGTTGCTAAAGACCCTCCAGAAGCCACTGGAACATTGCCCGGCTATTAACACAGACACAGCATCCACTGTTCGTAGAAATCCACGTCCAGGCAACTGATGTCACCTCCCAGGCTGGCCCCAGGCCCCTGGGGATGGGAGGGACCCAAACTCTACAATTTGTCAATGCCAGAGGGTGGCTTTGCCATCACTTCACTTACAGGACAAAAAGTGCCTTTACTCCAGTGCTCATTCCCGGGGCAAGTATTGATCGAACACCTACTCCATACCAGGCGGGGGCAGAGTCACATGCAGTGAGAGGCACCCAGGCCCTGCATTGGATCCTCACGGCAGCCCTGAAGCCACCGCTGCTGTCCCACTTTCCAGACCGGGAAGCTGAGGCCCACAGAGGTTCCCAGCTCGCAGCTCAGGAGCCCGACGCGGGCGGGTACCACCGGGCTCTGCTTGCAACACATCCGGGGTGGTCAGGCCCCTGGAACTTCCCACTGAGTTCTGACACGGGAAGGCCAGCGTGGGGACGGCAGGGAGTGGGCCGGGCACCTGCAGAGTCCAGTGCACACTGTGGGCTGGGACCCGCTGCCTCGCAGGGGCAGGAGGGGGTGGAAACACAACTGCTGGGGTACTGGCTAGGGAGGTGCAGGCCGCTTGAGGGTAGCTCAGAGGGAGGCTCACGACAGCGTCACCATCCCTGGTGTCAGGGTCTGGGCCAGGTTGGGTGGACACCACGCTGTTCGTCCACCTCGTGGCTTAGTCTCCCTGGGAATGCCTGCGTCAGTGAACCACACCCCAGATCCTTTCCTGGGGGTTTTATTCTCCACCCTCTGACTTTCCTGGGCAGAGTGAGAAGGCCTGGTTCTGCTTCTGCAGTTCCCCAGGCCGGGACCCTCCTTTCAGCGGAGCCCAGGCTGCGCTGCGGGAAACAGTCCACCAGGCAGGCCTGGGAGGGCCGCCTTAGCCAAGAGCAAATGCAGGCAAGGGCTTTGCTTGTCTGGAAAAAAATTCCTGGAGTGGAAGCCACTCTTGTAGCATTGGTGGAAAAGGCTCAGGCGGAGACCTGGCAGTTGGGCTGGAAACTGACGACGAGGAGAGTGAGAAATAACCGCTCCCCAGTCCCCACTTCTGAGCTCGCAGCTTGCCCCAAGGGTGGGAGCTGGGGACTCAGGACCCGCTGGGATCCGGCTTTCTGCCTGTGCTGTGGCAGTGAGTTTCCTGTGGCAATAAAACAGAAGTTCAGACTTTTCTGCTTTTTGTAATTCATGGGACCTCACTGAGAGCCAGATGTCACTGGGAAGGAAAACAAAGATGAATTTGGCCGTAATAAGGAAGATGTCTCCCGGAGCCAAGGCACCAGCAGCCCAGCCGGCAGCTCACCCTGTGCTGCTCTCGGCCGCCTGCCTCTGCGTTTCTCGCCTGCTCAGCCACCCAGGGCTGGTTCTGCCCCGTCTGGTCTGGGCAGCTCAGAGCCTCCTCGGCTGCCCCTGAGGCTGGGGTCGTGGTGGATACTCGGCGGCCTCTGAAGCTGGGGTCACGGTGGACGTGGCAGGAGGAGATTTGGGGAGGAAGTCTGGGCACCAGGGCAGTCTTCTGTTTACTCAGCAGAGGAAAGTCCACACTGGGGAGGCAGCAGGTGGGACCTGCCAGCGACCAGGATGGGAGATGCCTGGGAGACGCCCAGGAAACGCCCGGGGCAGTCAGGAGGGCTCCTGCGCACCCTGGTGGCTCCAGGTCACAGATGGAACTCATGAGGAAGTCCCCGCCCAGTGTACCCGACCTCCCTGAGTACCCGGGAAAGTCAGGGTGCCGTCAAGCCAGCAGGGGAAGCAGCTCCAGCTGCAGTGAGACCCTCTTACAGGTGGGGAGGGGCTCCCCTCCAGGGCCAGGGGTGACTGCAGCCCCCTGCCCAGTTCCCGGAGCCAGCGGGGAGGGGGATGGGCAGCCCCTTGGCTTCTTGGAGCCCCCACCTGGATTCGACTCCCCTCCCAGCAGCTGCGTGACCTACAGCAAATATTCCCATCTGTCTCTCAGGTCTCAAACGCAAAATGCAGTCACAAAGGCAATCTACCCCTTCGGGCTGTGATGAGCTGGGAAAGGTCTGTGTGTGTATGGGCTGCGACCAACAGCCTCGTCCCCTTTCTGGGGGGACACCCGGTGGTGTCCTGAGGCTCAGTGGTGGATGCGGCATGAAGGCAGCTCTGCACCCAGGCCCCTTTCTCTGCAGGCCCCCGAACAGAAGCTCACTGCCTGCACCTTTGCAAAATGGGGTGGTCCAGAGAGACCACCTCGATGGTTAGACTCCTGCACAGTCCAGACCGCAGGCCCTGTGCCTGTTCTACCTACGGGAGGACAGCCTGCAAGCTTGGGGCCCGTGTGCACCAGCCACCTGTAGACCCATTTACAGAGGGGAAACAGGGTAAGATCGGTCGCACTTGAGTTTCTCCCCGTCAGAGGCAGAATTCCCACTTGGGAGCCGAGGCCACCTGACTCGGGCCATCCAAAGCCCAGGTATTTCTGCACCACCAGGGTCCCCACGCAGGTGGTGGGGGCCTCTCACCAGGCCTGGGGATCGTCAGGCCCCTCCCCTTGCCTTGGCCACCACCCCGGGGCTCCACAGCCTAATCCAGCCCAGCCTGTACTCAGAGCGCAGTGGACACGGGGCCCTTCCACACAGCCTCTCCTGCGCCAGAGACATCAGAATGCAGGACTGCCCCTGACCAGGGGCAGTATTGGGTCTCTGGGCTGTGGCTGTGCCTGAGTGGACAGAACAGGGGCCTTGGGAGCTGGACTCCACGTATCCCTGTGGCCGAGTGGACGGAACAGGGGCCTTGGGTGCTGGACTCCACGTATCCTTGTGCCTGATGGCAGCTTGCAGCTCCACGACGTGGCCTTCAGCTCCCTTAAAGAATGCGTCGTTCTGAACTTCGGGGGTGGAAGAGGGCAGGGAACGTTCATGCCTCTTTCGCGGCGTCTCTGCCTCCCTTACCAGGTCCTGCCAACAGCAAGAACAGGCAGGCAGCGAGGCCAGACTTATCTCCGCTCCTCTGGGCCGCCGTGTCCCCATCTGTCCCTTGCGGGGGTTGCTCAGCACAGCACACTGTGCACAGGGAAGATGGAGCCTCGCCTGTCGCCCCCCAATGGTGCGGGCCAGGTGTGTGGCTGAGACCCTCTCTGTGTGGCCCTGCTGGCTGCCGTGTCCCCACCGTGCCTCTGCGGCCCAGCTGCTCCATCAGGGTCCAGCACTGTTCATGCCCAGAAGCCCAAACCAGCCCACAGGGGACCTGGGAGCAGAGTGTTCGGGAATGTGCACGGAGCCTCCCCTTTGGGCCCGAGTCGGCCTCTCCTGTGACCTGAGCAGGTACCGTGGGGCAGCCATTCTCGCCTGTGCCTCTGTCTGCCAAGGGGCGGCCTCTCCCAAGGGAGCTTCGGCGTGCCAGGGAAGGGGCGTGGATCGTTTCAGACTGTCTCATGGCCACGACGAAAAAGGGAGAAGACCGGGCAAAATTGATGTTTATAATATATAATCTTACTTAACCCAGTGTGTCCAAAACTCATTATTTTCGACATCCACTGATTTTTAAGTGACTGAGGTATTTTATTTAAGCTCTTGTGGGGGCAGCGTGCACCTTGGCTCACTGGGGTCTCACCTCTGTCCTCCTTGTGCCGGTGTTGTGCTTGCTGCTGCTGCGCTGCACAGAGCAGAGGGACAGGGATTTCACCAAGTCACACACGCATGGCATGAAGTGGCCACTATGGCTGTGGGGATGCAGACGTGTGGCACTCTGAGGCGTATAGAGGCATGTGATGTGTGCAGAGGTGTGCAGACGTGTGGCATTGTGAGACGTGTAGTCTGGGACCCTACCCTGGGGGAGCGCAAAGCAGCCCCCAGGAGTTGACCAGTGAGGCAAATGGGAGGTGCACCAGGCAGGGCCGGGACCACAGGGCAAAGCCTTTATGGAAAGGAGAGAAGGCTGGTGGCTTGCACACCGAGGGCCTGGCCTGTCTCTAGGCGTGCGGACTTCCATTAGAAGTGACGTCGCCGGGTCCTGGCTCCATGCCATCACCTCCCTCGAGCTCCCAGGACCTGGCCCAAGAGGCCATTTTTCTTTTCTTTCTTTCTTTTTTCCCCCCAGACAGAATCTCACTCTGTCGCCCAGGCTGGAGTGCAGTGGCGCAATCTCAGCTCACAGCAACCTCTGCCTCCTGGGTTCAAGTGATTCTCCTGCGTCAGCCTCCCGAGTAGCTGGGATTACAGCCACATACCACTGCACCTGGCTTTTTTTTTTTTAATTTTTATTTTTAGTAGAGACGGGGGTTTGCCATGTTGGCCAGGCTGGTCTCAAACTCCTGACCTCAGGTGATCCACCCGCCTCAGCATCCCAAAGTGATGGAATGACAGGCGTGAGCCACCGTGCTCGGCCTCTTTTTTCCCTTTCCTTAGAGTCGGGGTCTCCCTCTGTCGCTCAGGCTGGAGTGCAGTAGTGCGATCATGGCTCACTGCTGCCTTAACCTCCTGGGTTCAAGCGATCCTCCCCCTTCAGCCTACAGAGTAGCTGGGACTGCAGGTGTTCACCACCATGCCCAGCTAATTGTTTCTTTAATTTTTAATTTTTTTGGTAGCGATGGGGTCTTGCTACATTGCCCAGGCTGTCTCAAGCTCCTGTGCTCAAACGATCCTCCTGCTTCAGCCTCCCGAAGTGCCGGGATTGTAGGCGTGACCCACTGCACCCAGCCTAAGAGGCAGTTTTATGGTCATTGAGTCCAACGCCAGGGCGGCTTCTTTCCTGGAAGTGTGCTCTGCCTGTTTGCTGGGATGGGAAAGCGGGGGCCGTGTGAGGGGCCACCTGGCAGGCTGTCTCCATGAGGACACCAGCCCCGAGGTCACTGCGTCGGGTGCCATTGCCAGGGGCACACATGCAGGTGCGTGTGTGTAAAGTCTGAGTGTGATGGTGTGCACACGTGTGCATGCGTGTGGGGTACTACGGTGTGAAAACCGGGCCAGGAGGAAGCATGACCTATGACCTGGCTGTCCAGACTCACGGGATCCCCACAGCCAGCCTCAGAGAATGTTCCACAAACAATAAGTGCCTCGGCGAAGTGCTTACCCTTCCCAAACCCTCTTTCCCGTCCCCTCTGCACTGTGATCCCATGAGAGCTTTTATAAAGCATGAGCCGTGACACTAGGGCTCACTGGGGACCACAGCACCTACATCCAACTAAACCTGCCCAGAGCCAGGGACCATGCTGCCCCAGGACTGGGGTGACCGGAGGGATAAGCAGAGGCCTGAGCTGCAGGCCAGTGTCCCCAGCATCTGCTCACTCTGCACCACGGGGCCAGCCCACAGCCCTTCTCCACCGCTGGCTCATCCACGGGTCCAGCCCACGGCCCTTCTCCACCTCTGGCTCATCCACGGGTCCGGCCCACAGCCCTTCTCCACCTCTGCCTCATCCACGGGGCCGGCCCATGGCCCTTCTCTACCTCTGGCTCGTCCTTGGCACGTGAAGGGGCTTCTGCCCAGGAGACCTTCAGGTTGGAAAGGTCACTTGCCACAGACCGGTCCTTGTGGGTGCCTCCCACCCTTGAGGGTGTGCTTGTGTCTCTGGAAGGGGGGTGTTTGCAGCAAGAAGGTCGCTCAGGTCCCACTCCAGCCACCAGCCTTCTGGGCCTGGCCTCCACCCTCCTGGTTTCCAGCACAGCCAGGCCCACAGAGCCAGGGCTGGGGTCACAGCAGTGCCTCCCGCTACCTGCCTGCAGGTCGGCCCCAGTTGACAGGAGCAGGGCCCCTGGGAGGGAGGCTGAGCCCTTCTCACATTTGAGGTCCCCAAAGTCAGGGAAGAGGTGGCTCCACTCATCACCCCTGGGCTGTGAGCTGGTGGAGGGGTCCCTGGCAGGGGGAGGTTAATAGGTCATGAGCTGCCTGTCTCAGCCTCCCCGCTGTTTTTTTAATTGTGGGAAAATACACATAATATTTATCATTTTAAGTATCGTACAGTGTAACTTCAGTAGCATTTAGTGCACTCACAATGCAACGCAACCCCCCGCCACGAGCTAGCTCCCATTCTCATCACCCCAAAAGGAAACCCCACTCCCACTGCCACTCACTCCTCCGCCCCCAGCCCCCAGTCTGCCCCCTCCCCCATCTCCTCAATCCTCCACCCCCAGCCCCTAGTCTGCACCCCCTCCCGCATCTCTGTGAATTTGCCTGTTCTGGACACCTCGGATGAAAGGGATGGGGCCACGTGTGGCCCTTGCGTCTGGCTTTGTCAGCTTGGGGCCTTCGTGGCTCCCCGCACTGGAGCCTAGTGGGCGCCTCCTTCCCTGTGGCTGAGTTGCACTGCACTGTGCAGAAAGACCACGTTTTGTGTGTCTGTTGATGGATGCGTGAGTTGTTGCCCCCATTGTGGTTATGTTGGACCATGCAGCTGTGGGTATGGGTAGCTTTTGCGTGGACAATGCAGCTATGGGTATGGGTAGCTTTTGCGTGGATGATGCAGCTGTGGGTATTGGTAGCTTTTGCGTGGACGAATGTCTTCTTTTCTCTTGGTTGGATTCCTAGGAGTAGAATCCCTGGCTCACCTGGTAACTCTGGGTTTAATTGTCCACGGGGTTTCAAGGGATAAGTTATCAAGAAAAGCCGCCGTCCTGGTGGGCAGGGGGCTTGGCCTTGCTGTCACCGGGTCCTCCCGCAGGCCCTTGGGAGCAGCCCTCACCACACCTCTCACAGGTGATGGTGTGCTGGCCCCGGTGATGGATGCCGTTGCCTGAGGTCACCGGCTGGTTCAGGGACGCCCTGGGTTGTTTGCACAGCGGCGGCCAGGCTGCCTGCAAGCTGCTGTCATGTTTGATTCCACAATTATGGGATCTCTCCAGCACCTGCTCTCTGACCACGTGACTTGTGCCAGATTCTGTACCTGGTTTCTTTGCTTCTATCCTGCCCCCCATCCCAGGTCTATTTTGCACTTGGCATCCAGATGGAACCCATTAAAGGCCAGTCACAGCTCTCCAGGGATGGAGCTGAGGTCCTTGTGGGGCCTCTAAGACCACACAAACTCCCCTCCCTTCTACCACCCGCTCTGCTCTGCCTTGCTGCTGCCCACCTCGCCTGGCTGGCTGCAGTTCAGGGCCTTTGTGCTGCTGGTCCCAGTGCCTGGAATGTTCTCCCCCGACGCCTGCGTGGCTCCCGGCTTCCCTCCTTCAGTCCTTGCTCAGATGTCATCTTTTCAGTGGCCGTCCACTCACCCACCTGTGCCTCTCCCAACCACCACACCTCCCAGCCTGGGTCTTGTGCATTTGCTGGGTCTTGTACGTTTGCTGGGTCTTGTGTGTTTGCACCCCCAGCCTCGGCCGTGGGTCTTGTACGTTTGCACCGTATTCCTGGGCTCCCATCCGAGGTCAGCTCCTTGGGGCAGGACTTTTGTCTGTCTGCACCTGCACCTGACACAGGAGGCACTCAGTACACAGGCACCCTGTCTTGCTTGAGGGACGGTCCCCAACACCCCACCTGGCAGGTGACAGTGCCCAGGGTCGCCGGCTGCTTCAGGGACACCCTCACTGGGTGCTGGAAGAGGGTTGTTTGCACAGCGGCTGGACTGCCTGCAAGCTGCCGTCGTATTTGATTCCACAAACAAATACATCCTCTGTGTCCGCTTTCCAGCCCTAGGGCTTGATCATGGGTCTCGTCTGTGTGGGGACAGCTGAACGTTGTGGCCACAGAGGCAGCTTGGAGTGACCTGGCGTTGTGACTGCCTCACAGACCGGGCCCGCTCCACCTGGTCATCGGCCCCCAAGGCCAGGGAGTGGGGGAGCGTCCCCTAAACCACAGGATCCCAGAAACGCCCCCTCCAAGGACAGCTGTGCCACACGCCAGGCAAGAAGCTGCCCGGGCCCCAGTGCTGCCGAACAAACTGCCCCAAACTCAGAGGCGTGAGGCAACCCTGGTGGTACTCAGCGACCCTCGGGCCAGGGGTCGGAACAGAGCCCCGTGGGACGGTGATGGCCACGTGGTGGCCAGGGTCTTGGCCAGGTGGCCTTCCCTGCTGGGGTTCAAAGGCTCGGCTCGGGGGTGCCAGGGGCTTGGTCAGCAGCGGTGGGTGCCGGGAGTCGCTGCCTGTGGACAGAGGCCTTCACGAGGCCCTCCCTGTGGCTCCCACTTCAGAGAACGCCCCACACTGGGCAGGCTTGCCTGTGTCGGCATCTACGGCTTTTCTGAGCTGACTGCAGAGTGTCACGAGGCGCCTTTCCATCGTGGCCTGTGCAGCCCAGTGAGAGGGAACCAGATCCCACCTCCTGAGGGAGCAGGTGGGAAGTGTGGCTGACCTGTCTTGGGTCAGTGTTGGCTCCAGGGTGTCAGCACAGGCGGCCTAGCAGGGATTGGCTCCCCAGGTAGGGTATGGCCAGCTGGGCCTCCGGGGCCTGGGGAGGAGGAGGCGGAAGGGGGATCACCCCAGGCAGTGCTGGCTTCCCAGGCTCCCTCTGTGTCAGCTGAACCCCCTACAGCTGCCGCCTAGCCCCAGAGCAGCCCGGAAATTATCACCTGCAGGCTGCATGCCAGGCTGGCACCTGGCTGGCGTGGCTCCTGTGGCCAAGGTCGCTGTCTCCCTGGGTGCCCAGCTCTGACCTCACGAAGGGTTTCAGGGAGGTCCCTGGAGGAGAACAGGTGGACCCACCCCTTCTCCAGCCGCTTCTCCACCCCGGCAGGATTCAGACACCCGGATAACAGGCTGGGTGTGGGGTCAAGATGTGGCTCCAGGAGGAGCTGGGGCCCCCAGTTTCCAGCTGCCTCTCCCCACAGACGGGGCCCAGCAGCCTCACCTCCGTGGGGGCATCAGTGCTGCCTGGGGAAGTCCATGCACCCGAGGGCAGGGCGGGACCCGGCTTGTCACGTCGACCTGGCCTTCACACTGACATCTCTGAGCCACGCCTCCATCTGACCCAACTCGTTAGGCGGTGCCCGTTCATTCCCTCGACAAATAGTGATTGGTGCCTGCTATACGCCCGGGGCTGCTGCTCCATCTGGGAGAGACAGAAGTGAAGGAAGGGAGCAGCGATGGTGTTTGGTGCCTGCTGTACGCCCGGGGCTGCTGCTCCGTCTGGGAGAGACAGAAGTGAAGGAAGGGAGCAGCGATGGTGTTGCCCCACCAAGGGCCGTGGGGGTTGATGCTGGCTTCTCTGGTAAAGGGATGTGGAACTTAGCTGCAGGAGGAGGGAAGGACCACACGTGCCAGGCCCGAGGCAGGAGTGTGCCGCCACCTCCAGGACCAGCGAGGAGCCTTGTCTCAGAGAAAGGAGATGAGGGCAGGGAGGTGGCAGGGGCCGGACGGGGCGGGACGCGGCTGCCCTGCTGCTGCAAGGACCTCGCTTTGAGGTGGGGCACAAGGGACAGGCACAGAAGGCCTTGTGAGCTCCTGGGAGCCCACGGTGCACCGAGGCCCCAGCCCAATCCAGAGGAGGAATTCCCAGCAACCCCCGCCGTGAACGCCTCCGTCCCGTCTTATTGAGCCGAGGAAACAGGCTCAATAGGCCCCACCCTGGCACACACAGGGCTGTGGCCAGCTTGTCCCTCGGGAAGATCCTGCCCTCGGGCCTCCCTGCAGCCGTGCAGTGGGGGCGGCGCTCATCCACGCTCTCCTGACACAAAGCTCGTTGGCTGACCCAGGGCCACCTGGTGTGACGCATGACAAACCTCCATGTCACAGCCCTGAGACTCGGCCTGGCAACTGACCCCGAGCAGGAGAGATGGAAAGAGAGATGGCTCAACCTCGACTCCTGAAAACCGCAGCAGACACCGACAGTTCGGAGACGAGGCTGGGACAGACGCCCCCCAGCCCACAGCACACCAGGTCCCTGGGAGCGCTTGGGGGGCCTTCAGTGGTGGATGGAGGAGGTTTGTCCAGCTGGACATTGGAGGAGGAATTTGTCACACCTTTTAGGTGCTGGAACCCCCTGCACGGAGCCCAGATTCACTCCTCGCCTCTGGGAACAAGGAGGTGGCACTCTTGGAGGTGGCAGCCCGGCTCCAGAAGCCAGTTGTACCCCCAGCGGCGGCTCTGCTCTGCCCTGCTGGGAATTAGCTCACTGGCCCCACCACAGTGGGATTAACCCCGTTTCACAGGCGGGGAAAGTGAGACCGCCCAGCGCCCAGCAAGTGCTCCCTGCACAATTCACGGGGGCATCCCTGGTCTCACGGAGCTGACCTTCCAGGGGGCAGAAGAGGTGGTGCCAGTTCGAGGCTGCAGCCCGTGGGAGAGAGGACAGCGTTGTCCTTCTAATCCTGGTCCTTCTCGGCCTCTCTTTTAAAAATCATCGTAAAAACGTTCACATGGCCTCTGGTATAGAAAGGATGGCACCGACTCCATAGTGCCACCCATGTCCTTGGTGACTGGGGCTCCCTATGCTGCAGCCTGGAAAAGCCCGTCGCCAGGGAGCTGGGAGTCCAGGGTGCAGGGGCAGCTCTGAGCCCCCCGGAAAGCACATTGCCAGACTCCACACACGCAGGGGCTCCCGGCGGGCAGTCGGGCAGACAGTGAAAGCTGAGGGATGGTCCCTGAAGAAACTAGAAGCGTCCGGTTACCCTGGTGCCCTGGAGGGAGAAGCAGCATTCAGAGCCATCCAGGTGGCCTCAGGCAGGTCTGGAGCCTCTCTGAGCCTGTGTCTGCCACTGCAAAGTGACCGCTTGTCCCACTTGCCACCCTCAGAGTCGTCCTCCTGCTGGGATGAGAGCAGCACGGGGCACTCGGAGCAGGTCTCTGGCTGCCAGGCACAGGAAGGGCCTCCCTCCCCTGCAGAAAATTCCCTGGGGGCTGTTTTGACTCAGCAGCACCACCCCCCGGCCGCCCGCAGATCTCCTGGAGGCTGCGTGAGAGCGCTTGGTGGATGAGTCAGGGTACCCGGAAGGCTCCGCTCAGGAGGGAGCAGCAGAGCCGGCCCCTCATGGGTCTCCCCCGAGCAGCTGCCACCACGGCTGTGGCTGCACCGTGCCCGAGCCCAGCCCATCTGCCTGCCTGGCACCTTCCCAAGGCCAGGAGCTGAGAGAGGACCAATCGGGGCAGGGCTGGAACCCGGCCCTCTGCCCACCGCGGACATGGCCTGCTGCCCCAGGGTCAGGGAGCTCGGTATCCAAGACGAGGCTGTTGCTGTGTGACTCCAGGGGGGTCCCTGTCCTCTCCGCTGCCTCCCCCTTGGGCTGTTGCAGAGCTGAGATCGCTCACAGACACAGCAAGCCCTGGGCTTGGCCACGGTGACCAGTGGCTTGTAATTTCTTCAGGGCCGTCCCTGTTTTCACTGTCTGCACCCACACTTGGTGGCGGGGAGTGTGGCTCTGTGGCCTTGGTGGAGAAAGCACTCAATGAGGTGGGAGGCGGTGGCAGCGGCCTCCATCAGCCCGAAGCTGTGGGCAGGACTTGCCGTCACGGCCCCTGGTTGGGTCTAAATTCAACAGGTGGTTTCCTGCACCTGCTTGGCCCCCAGTGCCTGGCTGTCCCCACCGTGTCCGGCCAGCTGGGGCAGTGGGTGAGACCATCCGCATCTGGGCAGCAGAGGCTGTCTGACGAGAGTGACCTCATGCTCCCGGCCATGAGGCCTCTGCCTCTGGGAGCCACAAGGTTTGTCCTGTGCCTCCTTGCAGGGACCACTCCCTGCATCCAGTTGCTTCGAGGCCCCACGGCACAGCACCGAGAGCTGCCCTGGTGGCCCCCGCAGCCACCACTGGGCCCTGCGCCCGCTCTTCTCCCCGTGGCCTGTGTCTGCCCATTGCTGGACCCCTCTCCAAGGCCATCCCGACCATCGGCCCCAAAAGCCTCATTCTCCACCACCTTCCTGGACCCCAGGTCCCTCCCCTTTGGTCTCAGCAGAGTCTAGTCTCCTCGTGGTCGGCGACCCCAGGGAGGCAGGGCCAGGGCGGAGCTTGTGCAGGGCCACGGGGGAGCTTGTGCAGGGCCACGGGGGAGCTTATGCAGGGCCACTGGGGCGGTCCTCAAGGCACACAGTGTGCCCCACATCAGCACAGCCATTGCAGCTCCCAGGGAATAGCGAGGAAGGTGTGGCCCAGAGAGGGCAGATCTTCACTCAGGCTCACTGGGACTCAGCCCAGCAGGTGTAGCCCCTCCAGGGTAGACATGACCACCACCTGCCCCGCCCCCACCGCGGCGGTCCTTGCTTTAGCCCAGCAGGCATGGCCCTCGCACCCTGGCTCCTTGCTTTAGCCCTGGCTGGGTTGCTGTGACCTTGCCTGACCACGCCCCCACCTCCACCCGGGGTCTTTGCTATAACCATGGCTGGGTCGCTGTGCACCCTCAGCATGAGATCCGCAGGGCATCCTGGTCCTTGCACTGTGGTGATGTATGCTTCAAAGTCCTGGCCAGTGAGCCTGGCCTCTCACCTTTGACTGGGCTCCTCCCCCGGCCCCACCTTTGAGAGAGGACAGTGCTTGGGGGTGGGTTTGGCATTCTGGTCTTTTCCAGAGCCTCCCCAACCTGGAAGGTGCCGGCATCCAGCCCAGGAGCCCAGATCCTGCGTTCCAAAGCCGACCTCCATGTGAGGGCCTTCCCACCCTGACAGCAGGAGCGACAGATGTGTGAGCCGGGTTGTGGAGGATGCACAGCTTGGCCTCCCTCCCCAAGCCGTGCTACGCACCAGGACTGGGCTGTGCAGAGCCTGCAGCCCCTTCACGACTCAGCTGCTCCCCAGCTGCCCCTTCACGGCTCAGCTGCTCCCCAGCTGCCCCTTCACGGCTCAGCTGCTCCCCAGCTGCCCCTTCACGGCTCAGCTGCTCCCCAGCTGCCCCTTCACGGCTCAGCTGCTCCCCAGCTGCCCCTTCACGGCTCAGCTGCTCCCCAGCTGCCCCTTCACGGCTCAGCTGCTCCTCAGCTCACACAGCAGTAAGTGCATTTGTTGCTCAAATTGTCTCAAAGGCCGCAAACAGCCCTTCTGGTGGCAGTGGATATGGCAGGTAATTTGGGCAGCCAAAGGTCTGAGAGGCCCCCACTCAGCCTGAGGTCTCTGTGCAAGTCCCTGGCAGCTCAGGAAACCTCAAGGCGACTAGCAAGAGCTCAGCCTGGTGGGCTCCCTGGAAAAGGAGGCAGGCAGGGGGCAGGAGGCGGAAGCACCGAATCCTCACCTCCTCTGTGCGATGAGGAGGGGGTGCGGGTCCCCCCGTTTCACAGGGAGAATGCTGAGGCCCAGCAAGGCCAGGGGACTCGCCCACACCAGTGGACGCTGACTTCAAACCCAAAAGCTGTGCCCCCAGCTCGCCAACCTGCTGTGCCATCTCAGCACATCACAAACTCCTCCGCGTCTCTCCCTCCACATTTGGCAAATTGGGGAGACGTGGGGTATTTGGAGGGACCTGGTGGGAGCCAGGCAGCTGGGGTGCGCTAGGTGAAGGCGCTGGGGGCCTGTGTAGAGAGCTGGTCGGGTCCCAGCTCTGTCCGTCCGCTGTGCACCTTGAGCATTTCCTTCCTCTCTGGGCCTTTGCTGCCCCAGCTGTACAGTGGGAAGAGTGAGAGGTTTATGTTTTCATCATGATTATATAACACAACAGCCTCCTGGGTGGGGGGGGCTGCCAAGGTTAAATGAGTTAGTATTTTGTTGGCCACGTGAAACCACGCAGGGGCAAAGCCTGTGCTACGGGAAAGTTGGCGTCGCTGTCTCCGAGGTCGGGATGGGATTCCAGGAAGGGGCCGTCCGCCACCCTCCAACAGCTGCCAAGCTGGGACCCGGCCTGTAGGAGGGATTTGCCCAGGAACAGGCGTGGGTTGGCTGCTGTCCTGGGCATTGGTGCATTCTTGACCCGCCCTTGGGAAGGCCTCAAGCATAGCCCTGGCGTGGGGTAGGAGAGGCAGACTGCTTGCAGAATGTCTGCCCGGGGCACCAGCATGGCCAGGCCCTGGGACTCAGGTCCTCTCTCCTCTGTGCTGCAAACGGCAGACAGGATCTAATGCTCCAGCCCATACAGCCCCTTCCCGCAGCACCCACGCTGGAGCCCAGGGCAGACATGGTGAGTGCACCGCAGCCCTCGGCCCCCTCAATCCTGCTAAGGCAGCAGCAGCCTTCTCGTGGAGGGCCCTAGGCCCTGCTGCTGGACAGGACTTTTACTCTGGCTAGACTGGCTCTGAGAGCCCAGCCAGCTCTGGCCACCTCCGCATCCTTAGGCTGCAGAAACCTAGGGTAAGAACAGGGTCAGTTTCTGTGGGGACTGCTTTCCAGGGAGGCATGGGGCACCCTCTTGGGTGAAGACCCTGAAGATGCCTTACATCGGGAGCACCCCCACCCAAAGTGTGGAGCAGGCGGGCTTCAGCCGCTGAACCCAGCTCCCGGGATGTCCTGGCCGCGACACGTTTGGTGGCATCGACACCAGCCCTGAAATCAGAGTCCTGGGCTCACGGCTCACCCTGGCCTGTCCCAGTGATTTAACCTTGGACAGGCAGTTGCCTGTGTGGGCCTCAGCTTTGACGTGTGAACTGGGAGTCAAAATGCGCCGCGCAGAGAGGTCTGGGTAAGATGGGGTGAGGCGTCCCCATTCCCCAGGTAGACATTTACTGAAGCAAGTGAATGAGTAACTGTCATTACCACGAAGACTATGGCGCATATGGGGGGTGTCCCAGGTGCCCCCGAGGAAGCAGCTTCAAATGAGGGAGCTGCAGCCACAAGTCCCCCGGCACCTCGGATGTACGGCTCAGGAAATGGCAGCTGACACGATCCTAATTCCCAGGGGTCCTGTTTAGGGTGACTGTATTCTCCTACCACCCTAGCCTTAAGGCAGAGCTTCCTGGACAAAATCCAGGCCTCCCCCGCACCGCCCCTCCCTCCCTCCCCCAGCAAAATGTGGCCCAAGAAGTGAGCAGGGGGCTGCAGACAGAGAGGGAGGGCAGGAGAGGGGCAGGGGCTGGACCCCCTCCCAGGGATATCCCGGGAAGAGGGGCCCACTCACCGCCCTGGATGGGGAAATCCCGGCTGGCGGCGTGCCACCACCTCCCTGCCACCCCATCCGTCACCAGCCAGACACATTTCCGATCCTGCCAAGCTGGGGTGGGGCGGCGTGGCACGGAGGATCAGCTCGGCTTCCCTGCTCCCCCACCATCCTTTCTGCTGCCTGCGTGTAATTAACAGAGTAATTAAAAACAGGATGAGTTAATTGGTATTCATTTATGTGGCAGATGTTTTTAATTGAGGCAGGAAACAATTTACCTGTTTACATCAACAATGGCAAAGGCAGGCTTGTAAAACACATTTTTAAAAATATTTTCCTCCCTCTTCCTAAAAAGAATTGAAATCACTTGGTCTCCCCTGCCCCAGGCCTCCCCCCTGTGAGAGCCGGGCAGGCCCCGCCTGGGGGAAGGCCCAGGGTGGGGGTGGAGCAGGGAGGTTCCGCCAAGAGGAAACATCTGTTTAAAAGGTTTGCCTCCAGAGCAGCCTGTTTTCCTTAAATTCAGAGAAAGGATGTGTTGTTCCAGGTTGTGGAGACACCAGTCCCGCTGCTCTCCAAGACGCCTCCCCAGTGAGTCTGGCCCTGCTGTTTAATGTAGGCCCCTGGCCAGGGCTGGGCCTCCAGGAGGGCGGGAGGCAGCTTCAGGTGGGCCTGGCTGGAGGAAGACCACCCAGCTGGGGCTGGCAAGCAGGCAGGGCAGGGAGGGGCTGGGGACCCAGTCCTCCTGGCAGAATCCGGGAGCAGGCAGGTGTGGCTGCCCCCAAGGGGAGGCAGAGGCTGCCCTCGTCCACCTGCACTTTTGGTGCCTTTGGCATTGCGTGGTGGGGCCTCCTGCCACTCCGTCACCACGCACCACCTGTGGCTGTTGGAATTTACATTAATTAAGATGAAATATTCCTGGCCAGGGGTGGTGGCTCACGCCTGTAATCCCAGCCCTTTGAGAAGCCGAGGTGGGCAGATCACTTGAGGTCAGGAGTTTGAGACCAGCCTTGCCAACATGGTGAAACCCAGTCTCTATTAAAAAAAAAAAAAAAAAAAAAAAAAAAGGCTGGGTATGGTGGTGGGCGCCTGTAACCCCAGCTACTCGGGAGGCTGAGGCACAAGAATCACTTGAACCTGAGAGGCAGAGGTTGCAGCGAGCCAAGATCATGCCTCTGCACTTCAGCCTGGGTGACGGAGCGAGACTCCATCTCAAAAAAAAAAAAAAAGATAAAATGTAAAATTCAGTTCTCCCCTCATAGGGCTTCCTTTCAAGTACTTGGCAGCCAGGTGGAGCTCCGGCGACTGTCAGTGCATGGGCCTAGAACATTCCACTGTGGCACAAGCTTCATTGGTCAGCTGACTTGCGCGTCCCTGGTATGGGAGGACTGCAGGCCTCGGGCGCACACCGCCTGACCCTTTCACCATCTGGGGAAGGAGGGAGGCAGGAACGCCCACCCCAGGGAGCGTGATGAATCCTTGAGCAGAGCCCTGAGGAAGCTGCTGGTTTACAGACTGGCACTAATTGAGCACTTGCTGTATGCCTGCCCTTGTAAATCGCTTTAATTCTCATTAATTCTCATGCTGCTTGCCAAGGTAACTCTCCAGGGAGACGTTATCACTGGCCTCTTTGTGCAGATGAGGGAACCGAGGCCCAGGAATTGCAGCGTGGGGCGGGGTCTGACGCGGCCTCCAGACCTGCATTGAAACGGCGTCCACGGACTACGTGGAGCAAAGCTGACTTTCCAACAGTTCCACTTGTAGGCACCATCCGTGTCTTACTTTTTAGAGTAAACATTGCACGTGCTCAGAAGTAACTGGGGTCCCGCCAGGGGACTTGGCGGAGAGGCTGCTCTGGGTGGGAGGGAACACCCGTGCTTGCCGTGCACCATGCGTCCAGTTTGGAGAATTCAAGGAGTGGGTTTTGCCTTTGTGATCATGGCCTTGGGCACTGAGCTTCTTACCTGTAAGGCTGAGTGAATACTGGGCCGTGGGGACAGCGCCTGAGGCCACGCTGATGTTAGGAATGTTTTTTTAGAAATAGAATGCTTGTTCCCTGGTGCTGCAAAGAAATAGTACTTGAACGTAAATTTAATTCTCTCAGCAAGGCCATTTTTACTTTCTGCAGAAAGGGTACGCTCGCCAGCAGTTTTGCCCGGAGAGTACACCGAACAAAGGAGACAGGGTCATTTATAACCTGACGCGTCCACCCTATTGCTGTGTCCGGTTTCCATTGGCTGGAACGGGACCTCACGTTCTGTATTTGTCCCGATTGGTTAGCAACTTAGAACTTCTTAAAAGAGGCAAAGGCAGAGGAGAACAAAGGAAGGAGGAAGTAACTTGTGGAATGCTGAGAAAGGTAAAAACACCTTCAAATAAGGAAGAGGAACAGGCTGTGACCTAATGCTTGCTTGGATCAGTATAAGCATGCCAGGGCAGATACTTAGGCTAAATTGTGGGAGCTTAGAACATAAAGTACATTGATTTCTTTATTATGGCTAGCAGATATTTAAGAATGTTAGTACAGGTCTTTGAATAAATTCTGCCTCTAAGAGAAGTTACTATTTATTCCTGATTAGACGGGGAGGAAAGTCTTTGAAGAGGAACCTCTACTTTTTTGCACGGATGACCCGGTGATCCTGCAGCTCCAACCTCTCTCGGCACCAACCCTGGAGGCCGTATGGCCCCAAGGTTCTCGGCACCCCCTGCTGTGGGAGGCCGGGCTGGGCCATGTGGGCGACCTGCCATGGAACTTCTGGGACATTTCAAAAGTTCTTAGGGCAAGAAGACAGAATGTTCTGGGCTGGGGGCTCTGGCCTGGGCATAGCTCTGCTCCACCCTCACTCCTGGAGGCATTGGAGGCCACCCAGCCTCCTGTGTGGGGCTCACAACATAAATTTTGAGGAGGTTGGTGGGCCGCACGCTTGGAGCTCGAGGCCTGTGCCAGTAGCTGTACAGCTCTGGAGGGGCGGGAGCCCCACCCTGTCTGGGAGGTGAGAGTGGCGAAAGGCCTCCCCACGGCTGTGGGCTGGGTCCTCGATGTGATGCAGCTGGTCCCAGGGGCAGCCGCAGCCCACACTGCGAAGGCAGGGGGCCCAGGGCAAGAGGACGGGGCCCAGGCCATGGTGGGGTTGTCTCCCAGGCCTCCCTTCACCCCCGGCCTGCAGGGATCAGGGAGGGCCCAGGTCGGGGCCTCAGTGTCAAAAAACTGAGAAGCAAAAGGGCCATTTGTGTGCGTGTTTGCATTTGGGTGGGGGTGAGAGAGAAAAGCCGCAGGCATCCCCGGCCCAGGGTCCTGGGGTCCCAGGGGCTTCCTGCAGTCAGCACCAGGGAGGTCACGCTGTCTCTCCACGTGGGCCACTTCCACTCACAGGATGTGGCGGGAAGCCCCAGGGCGAAGCCAGCCCAGGCTGTCCCCTCTTCCACTCCAGGGAGGCCACCTCTAAAGCTCTGTCTGGGCTGCTAGGATTTGCGGGTTTCACCTGCACCGTCTCCTGGGGTCCCGCCGCACACCCGGGAGGGACCAAGGGGATGGTGGCCCCGCACTCTCGTCTGCACCCACACTCTCCCCCACGCCCGCACTCTCCCCCGCGCCCGCACTCTCCCCCGCCCCCGCACTCTCTGCATGCGTGTGTCATCGGTGCGCACATCACATGTCACACTCATGACGCTGCTGGGGGTTGCTGGGAGAACATTCTGGCACTTCAGGGGAAACATTCTCGACGACGCAGGGGCACCCTGAGCCACCAGACCCTAATTACTCCTTAGCGTCCACAGGGGCAGTGGCATGACTTTAAACTTGGCAGCCGCCCTCTGCAGAGTTCAAGGTGATTTGCAGCCAATTCGCACATTTTTTTAAACAGCATTGACACTTTGGGAACGGGTTTAGCCTCCCCTGGCGCCTCATTGGCGGAAAATCCTAACAGAGGCCTCAGGTTTCCAGGGGTTTCCAGACCCTCCAGACAGCCGAGCCTTCCCTGCAGCCCCCACCACTGGGCCCTGCAGGCCCTGCACGTGGGAGGGTCTTGTTCCCAGGGCTGTGCGGCCTGCCTGGCCCTGGCATCCCAGCCTCTGTGCCCTCCCCAGGGCAGGCCCTCCCCTCCCACGGTGGCACCTTTCTCCCACGGTGCCAATTCCGCAGCCTTCAGAACCAGGTGCAGCCTCTTCCTGTGAGGTTCTCTGCTCCGCTTGTGTCTGGGGCTGTCTGTGGGACTTTCTGCTCCACACCTAAGTCCAGGCACGTGGCTGTGCCGAGGGCAGGGTCAGCTAACTCACACCTGCAGCCCGGGCCTGGGGTCAGCCGACAGCCGATGATCTCAGATTCCACCAGTTCTCCTCCTTTTTCCTTTTTCTTTTTTTCCTTTTTTTTTTGAGATGGAGTCTCGCTGTGTCGCCCAGGCTGGAGTGCAGTGGCAGGATCTCGGCTCTCTACAACCCCTGCCTGCCTGGTTCAAGCGACTCTCCTGCCTCAGCCTCCCAAGCAGCCCTCCTTTTCTAGAAGAATCCGTGCTTCTGCGCCTGTCTAGTAACCGATACAACGTTCGCGACCCTGCCCTCTGTTGGCCCCTCCACGCCTGTCTAGTAACCAATATGACGTTCGCGACCCTGACCTCCTCTCTGTGGGCCCCTCCTCCACCTAGCAGTCACGTCTTCACCCCCAGGGGCTGCAGCGAGGAGGGGCCTATGCCAGTGGCCAAGAGGCATTTTTAAAAATAAAACAAGGACGTGGCATAAAATAAAGGACTGGGAGGCAAAGAGTGAAGGCAAAGGAGCCCCCCCAACCCCCTTCCCCGCCCAGCCCACCCACCTCTCCCCAGGGGCCGCCCTTCTTCCTTCCAGAGAAGCACTGTCTGCAGATCAGACCACCTCTGACTCAGGCCGGAATGTTCTGCGGCCATCCCTGAGGTCACACAGCCCTTATTAGACAACATGCACACGCGAACACCCACCCCACGAATACGCACAGAAATACACACGCACACATACACCAACATGTACATGTGAGTGCACACACACGGACACACACCCATGCACACACATGAATACACACACGTATGAATACACATGCACACATACCCCATGTACACGAGTGCACACACATACACCGACACACACCCATGCACTCGCATGAATACACCCACATGAATACACAGGCACACATACACCCACGTGTACACGAGTGCACACACATACACTGACACACTCATGCACACACATGAATACACACGCACACACACACCCACATGTACAAGTGAGTGCACACACATACACGGACACACCCATGCACACACATGAATACACACACGTATGAATACACACGCACACATACCCCATGTACACGAGTGCACACACACTGACACACACCCATGCACTCGCATGAATACACACACTCATGAATACACAGGCACACATACACCCATGTGTAGACATGAGTGCACACACATACACTGACACTCATGCACACACATGAATACACAAGCACACACACACCCACATGTACAAGTGAGTGCACACACATACACGGACACACACCCATGCACACACATGAATACACACATGTATGAATACACATGCACACATACATCCACATTTATACGTGCGTGCACACATATACACGGATACACACCCATGCACACATGCACCCATGGACACCCATGAATACATACCCATGCACCCACGTACACACACACATGCACACACGCACACACACCTGATGGATAGAGGGCACCGTGATGCTCTTGAGAGGGGAAGGTGGCAGGGAGTGGCCCAGAGAGGGCAAGGTTCTGACCGAGGTGACCAGCCACACAGCCCACCAGGGCCCCCGCCCACCCTGTGTCCAGCGCACGTGTCTGCTTGTTCTCTGTGCTCCCCCCTCCACGCTCCTCCCTCCACACTCCCCCGTCTACGCTCCCCCCTCCAGGCTCCCCCCTTCACACTCCCCCCTCCACGCTCCCCCCTCCACACTCCCCCCTCCATACTCCGTGCTGCTTGTGGAGCTCCTGAAGGAGCTGTCCCTCCTCTGAGTTGAGGTCAGACTGGAGAACTCACTCAGATAGGCAGACCCAGGGCAGGAGGCCACCACCCACCAGTTCCCCCACCCCCCGACCCACCCATAGGCCCCCGCCAGCCCCATCTCCTCCCCCGCCAGCCCCATCTCCTCCCTACCCCACACCCACGCCGCCTCCTGGCGGCACCCCCGGCACACAGATCCTCAAGCGGAAGCTTGCTTGTCTGCAGGTCGGCTGCCTCCCTTGGTGGCTTGGGGGCATGGGGACAAGAGAAGGGACTGGCCACACCCAGGACTCCCAGGGTGCCAGGGCCGGTGCTGGGCGAGGACAGCACCCCTTCCTCCCTCCACCCCTGCCCCGGCTGGCAGCCACACCCCACCCTCACCCCGCCCTGGCAGCGAGCGGCCCAGATGGCAGGGCCGCCTCCCCCAGGGCGCTCAGGGAGTTGCTGTTGGCAGCGCAGCTCCAGCAGCTGGGCGAGGAATGTGCTTCCTTTGTGTGCAGCCACGGGGCGAACAGGCCCCGGACATCTGGGTCCCATTTGCGGCCTTTTGGGGAGCAGGGAAGATTTTTCACTCCAGCCTCTGAGCTCACCACTCTCCCCCCGCCTTTCCAGGCTTCACTCGACCGGCAGGGTGCTGTAGAAGACTAGGCCCTGGGCGCCGTCCGCAGGGTGCAGGGCAGAGGGTCAGGGCACCTTTGATGGCACCTTTGATGGCTTGGGGCTCTGGGCTTAAGCCAGAGGACAGGCCCAGACTCACCCTGGTTGCTTTGAAACCACGGCAAGAGTGTGATGGCTGCGACAGCGTCCTGCCCGGCAACCACGATCACTTTTTCTGTCTAGTCGTCTTTCTGTACGTGTTTTTATTTCCAAAATAGAACCTCACGCTTTGTCGCCTTGTTGGTGTTCACTCATAGGGGATGTGAATAGAGAGCATCCCGTGACATCATTTTTGAAGGTAAACGTATCCTTGCGTCACCGCACACACAAGCGTGCAGCCCGACAGGCTCCACAAAGCATCACGTGCACACGGATACGGGTCTGACCAACAAACGTTTTCCGACCTGCCCCCAAGGCCTCCAGTCCCCCTCTGGTCACTCCGCTGTCAGGGTGGCCACCATTCCTGACCTCTAGCATCACAGAGTGTTGCTGCCTGATTCTGAATTTTGTAGAAACGGACTCTCACAGCATATGCTTTGCGGGGCCTGGCCCTTGTGTTTGTGAGAGACCGTGTGCAGTGTTGTACTTGGTGGGCCTGTCCTTTTTCCTTGCTGTATTGTATTCCATTGTGTGGCCATGCTGCAGCCTCGTGTCCCTCTACCTCGGTGCACCCTTGCTGAGGAAGTTGCCGGTGCAGCTCTGGCTCGTTGCCCTGGAGGCACATGTGTCTGTGGGTTGGCTCTTCTGCAGGTTCTGTGCCCAGGAGTGAGCCGGTTATTCCAGCAGCTGTGACTGCTCCAGTCAGCAGATACCAACAAACAGCTTTCCAAAACGAAGGTGGCCACAGTGTGATTTTCAGGTTCCTTAGTTTTGCATCGAGTAGATAATTTATCTACCCAGCCCTCTCTGAGGAGTCATCGTATTTATTCCTTTTGTCATTCTCATAAACGATGCTTTGACGAACATCCTTGTAGATCACCGTTTGTGCATATTTCCTGAGAATGCATTCCGGAAGGTGGAATTGCTGGTCCCAGTTGAGACCCCACCACAGAGGAATGAGGTGTGGAGTAGCGGAGGGCAAGCTCAGCATTGGCATCTGAGGCCTGGTTCGGCTAGAGACGAGATGGGTCACTTCTGTTCTCCAGCTTCCCAGCCTCCCTCTCACCAGCTGTGAAATTTGATTGATTGTCCCTCAGGTCCTTTGCAGCTCTGATATGTTGAGATTCTTTTTTTTTTTTTTTTTTTTTTTTTTTTTTGAGATGGAGTCTGGCTCTGTCACCCAGGCTGGAGTGCAGTGGCGCGATCTCGGCTCACTGCAAGCTCCGCCTCCCGGGTTCACGCCATTCTCCTGCCTCAGCCTCCCGAGTAGCTGGGACTACAGGCGCCCGCCACCACGCCCAGCTAATTTTTTGTATTTTTAGTAGAGACGGGGTTTCACCGTGTTAGCCAGGATGGTCTCGATCTCCTGACCTCGTGATCCGCCCACCTCGGCCTCCCGAAGTGCTGGGATTACAGGCGTGAGCCACCGCGCCCGGCCGATATGTTGAGATTCTAAGTAGCAATAGCAAAGTGTATCAGTCAGCTATCGCCGTGTAACAAGCTACCCTCAGACAGTGGCTCAAAGCAACCACCATTCTTTGGCTCACAGTTCTTTAGGTTGGCAGTTTTGGCAAGCTCAGTGGGGTGTTCGTTCTGGGCGTGGCTGGGTTTGCTGTCTGGTCTGTGGTCAGCCATGGATCAGTCCAGCTCCACCAATTGGCTGGGCCAACTCTGTCCTGCGTGTGTCTCATCCTGAGCGTGTTCACGTGGGCGCTCCACAGAGGGCTGGTGGGGCTGCCCGCCGCTGACGTCCAGGCTCAGCATAATCTGACATCCCTTGTGCCACATCCTGCCCCCCAGCCAAAGCAAGTCCCCCGGCCAGCCCAGATCCAGGGGGCAGGGAAGTAGACCCCTCCTCTCCACCGGAAGAGCTGCAATCACATCGAAACGGCAGGGGCTTTGGCAGGGTGGGAAATCGAGGAGATTAGCGGGAAACCCACCTTGCGGGAGAGGGCCCCGAATAGCCATGACCGGCATTCCCTGCGCTCCTGCTGCAGGACAGACTCAAGTAGCTCCTTAGTCCTCAGACGCACCCCCGGGAGGGGTGTTCCTCCCACTTAATGGATGAGGGGAGCTGCCTGCTGGGCTCACACGGCAGAGGGGGCAGGCCTCAATTCAAGTCCAGCCCAGGCTGTGTCCTGCAGCAACGAGCCGCCCCGTTGAACCTGCAGAGGACAGGGCCGCCAGGGGAGGCAGATGGGGGGCTTTGTCCTTATGTGCCAGTCAGCAAACCTTTATGGGGCCCTGCCATGTGCCAGGTGCTGTTCAGGGCCCTGCCCTGGGGGAGACGGGCATAAATACGAGGACCAACACAAACAGAGGCTTCAGACATTGACGAGTGGCTGGAGAAGAAAAATGGGTGATGTGGCAGAGAGCGTGGGGGCAGGGACATGGGCAGTCAGGGAAGGCTTCTCTGAGGAGGGACATTTGCGCCAACACCTGAATGATGAGGAGACGGCTATGCAGAGATCAAGGGAAGTATTCCAGCCGGAGCCAAGGCCCTGAGGCCGGCGAGAGGGACAGAAGTGCAGCTGGCATGGCTGGCCAAGACTGGTGGAGAGACCCCCAGCCCACCTGTCCCCATCTGGCCCCAGGACGCACAGCACACTTTGTCCCATCTTCTGCATTTCTTTGGCGAGCCCTGGGTTCACTTGCAGGGTGCATTTATCCAGAGAGGCTCCTTGGTCCTCAAAAACCCATGAGGGAGGATTTCTTCTCTCCTTGGGAAAGGAAGAGGCAAGACCAGGTCTGCCTGGAGCCACATAGTGGGTTGGGGAGGCGCGGGTGGGCCCAGCCTGCAGGCAGAGGCCGGCCTGTGCACCTTCCAACGGGGAGCCCTGGGCCGGGGTCCGGAGGGAGTTTCAGTGAGATTTTTGTCTGCTACGGTTTAGCAGCACATCTGTGACAGAAGGTACCTCTGCACCCAGGCCAGCTGAAGGGATGCCCTGGGTACCTGTTCGTGGTGGTGATGGCAGCCGGTGGGCAGTCCGGGCCCTGCCAGCCAACTCTGGGCAACAAAGCTTCCCCCACACAGCTGCGAGGCGGGAGGGGGGTCTTCATGGTGCCCCAGAGGCTCTCCGGTTGGTCCCGTTCCCCAGCACGGATGCTCACTGTTACCCATGGGCCAGCTCTGGGCACAGTGCCAAAGACAAGCCCCACCTGTGCCAGCTCCACGCGGCCGTTGCAGCTGGACAGACGGCCCGAAGTATGACAGCTGGGTGGCCGGGGCGAGCGGCCAGGCGCTCTGTTCTAGACGCTTTTCGTGAGCTCATGCACTTCATCCCTCCGTGATTCTGCGGGAATTCCATCCTCATTCCCATTTTACAGATGAGAAAACTGAGGCCAGATTAGGAGATGGAAAAGCCAGCTCCGTTCCTGCAGGGAGAGGGCACCTGAGGTTCCCGTTCCCTCCCTGCCCTGTCCTTCAGATCGCAAGAGATGACGTCCCCATGGCAGAGCCACAGAGGGCTTTTGAGTTTACGAAAGCCTTTTTGTTCGCTGTCACCCCACCCAAAGAGGCACCCCATCTTACCCGAGGGGAGCCGGAGACTCATACACATTTGGGGACGGCCCCCACCCTGAGTTCACAGAGTCGGTTCACACAGCGGCGCGGGAGGCGAACTGGGTTTCCTGCCACCTGGCCCCGCTCTGTTGCCATGGCAACCCCGTGACCTCCATCGTCATCACCCACAGGCCTTGGGGTTAGGGTCCCTTGTTCCTGTACGCGGCGGGAAGGGCAGCAGGGGTGAGTCAGTGGGGCCAGAGGAAGGGTCCGCCCTGGGTCAGGCCCACGAGGACCCGGAAGGGCCTGCGAAAAAAATGGGACTTGGCTCTTTATCCCTGCAGGGGCGGGAGGGTCCGCGTAGACCGATGGCAGAGAGGGCACTGCTCCCCTGTGTTTATATGGCTGCCTATTCGCCAGGCAGGAAGGCTGGATACAAGCCAGATGTGGAGGCAGCTACAGGGCAGCGCCTAAGGCTCTCGGGCCGCCTCCACCCACCCTAGATCCGCACACTTGGCACAGCCCTGGAGGCTGGGGGCGGGGGCGGGGGAGGGAGCCGCCTCCTGGTCATCCGGATACGAGGGGATTTGGGGGGGCACCCGCTGTCCTCAGGCCTGCCCAGGAGGAGCCCCACATCCCTTCACTTTGCCTCTGTCTTGGCCTGGGAGCCCCGGGTCTGATGCAGGTCAGAGACCTTCTCAGGGCCCTTCCCAGAGTGAGCACCAAGTTCTCCTCTGTTTCACATGCCCCTCAGGGGCGCCGGAGAGCGGCACAGAGACCCCGCTGCGAGGGCCACCCTGCACTGCTCACACCATCCGAAGCTCACCCCACAGCTCTTCCCGAGGTGGGAGGACACTGCCTGTCCCCAGGCCTTCAGATGACGGTGGCTCTGGAGGACACTGAGGCTGGGACTGTCTGGTCCTCAGTGAGCTGTGCCTTTCCAAGTTTTCTCCGTCACCACGCAGCAAGTGTTTGCTGAGCACCTGCGGTGTGGCTGGCACTGTTGTGGGCTGTGACCGATGCACAGGAAGCCCAGCCCTCCTTGAGCTCACCGGGAGCATCCACAAGAGAAGAAGAGGAGCAGGACAGGCAGGTGGGCTCAGCGGCAGAGCTCCAGGGAGAGCTGGTGACAGGAGGGGAGCCAGGGCGAAGGGCTGCGCGGGCTGCAGCATCACCGGGAAGCAGGCAGCCTGGGGCAAAGGCGTAAGGATGAGAGGCAGACTTGCGAGGACCTGGTGGAAATGCATAGCCTGCAGAGACACCACCATGCAAAGGCCCTGGGGCAGGTGCAGCAAGTGACCGAGGCCCAGCGCAGGTGGGTGCAGGGTAGTGTGGGTGGTGAGGCCAGAAGGGACAGCCACGCACCAAGTGAGGAACAGCCGGGCCACTCTGGCACTGGCCAAGCAGCTGGCGAGCCGCTATGGGACCGCCGTGGACTGCTCTTGGGAAATGTGTGCTAGAGGGTGGCTCGCCCCTCTGACTCCCCAGAAAGCCAAGTGTGCGGGTTTACCTTGGCCTGGGCTCACTGCATTGGATGACTGCCGGCCAAGTAGAGGCTGGAATTCAGAGGCTGGGGCTCCATTCCCGGCTCTGCCCCTTACTCCCTGCATGGCCGTGGCCAGTGACCTCAGGTGACCTCACCTCTCGGGGGCAGCGTGGGTGCGGGGTTGTCCATCTCCAGGGCCGTGAGGAGGTGGAAGGGCGGCCGTGGACGGATGACTCTCGTGGTCTCCTCTTTGCACATCTGTGCCTTTCCCAGAGGAAGGTGTGGGACCGTGTGATTCTGAAGGAAAATAAACAGCTGTTTAAAGCAGTGGCGTTGAACGTCCCCGCCACCGTCAGGGTCACCCGGGATGCAGTGGTGTTCAACATCCCAGCTGCCGTCAGGGTCACCCGGGATTTGCCAGTGACTGTGACGCGTGCATTCATGTCAACCCTCACCCCCATTGCACAGATGTGGACACTGAGGCTGCCCACCCAGGTTGCAGGGCCCGGAGCCTGAGCTCAGCCCCTTAATTCTGCACTTTTATGGAGGGGCCAACTGAGGCACAGCACTGTTCTGGGTCCAGGGCCCGTCCTGGACGTGTCCTGAGCATATCCAAGCCCGGCCTGCACCACAGCCCCAGAAAGGGCTTTGCAAGGGGCCTTGCTGGGCCTCTGAGGGTCGACTTTGGGGCATCCTGGGATGAGGGGTCGGCTGGACTAACAGGAGGAGAGGCCTGGAACCCTCAGGTTGGTTGCAGGCCATGCCCTCCTCCTCCCCTGCCTGCCTGTGGTCAGCTCCAGCAAGGGCAGAGCCGGTGCCCCCCGCTCCCCGGGAGCATGTCCCAAACCCACGGAGAGGATGGGATCCAGAGCCAGGTGCCCTGGGCCCGTGCCTCAGTTTCCCCACCTGACAGCCTCTAGACCTTCGGGGGCACGAAATGAGGTAATCTGCACAAAACGCTCAGGTCAGGCCTGGCACGCAGTAGGACGCCATCACCGTGGCTGTGTTGCCTGTGCCAAGGGGTCAAGACAGGTCACCTGCGTTACCTGCCCGGCGTCCTATGCCCCAAGGCTTTTGTGAGGGCTCAAAGGAGGTTACAGCAGAAGCAGGGCTTGTTACTCCAGAGCAGGCGAGGGTGCGAGGCGGGGAAAGCCAGGAAGGTGCGTTCTTGCCCTGGTGGCCATGGGTCCTCCTCCCATGGAGGGTTCTGGAACTCCCAGGCTGGGAGCCCTGGGCTGTGGCCGTTTCCCAGCTGGGCAGGGCGGGTTGGGTGCCCCCGCGGACGGGGAAGTGATGGATGAGTGGTCCCGGCATATTGCAGGCTCCTTCCCACTCGCTCTGCCCAGCCTGGAAAGTGGCTTCCTGTCCCGGCCCATTAGTGACATTTCGCTGGGAACTGGATGTGCCGTCTGGGAAAGACACAGCCTCTCCCATGGGCCTCGGGGAGCGGCCTCCAGGGTCTGGGAATTTTCTTTTCTTTTTTTTTTTTAAAACAGAGTCTCGCTTCGTTGTCCAGGCTGGAGTGCAATGGCACGAATTCGGCTCATGGCAACCTCTGCCTCCCAGGCTAAAGTAATTCTCGGGCCTCAGCCTCCTAAGTAGCTGGGATTATAGGCATGCATCACCACGCTCGGCTAATTTTTGCATTTTTAGTAGAGACACGGTTTCGCCATGTTGGCCAGGCTGATCCCGAACTCCTGACCTCAAGTGCTTCACCCAACTCGGCCTCCCAAAGTGCTGGGATGACAGGTGTGAGTCACCACATCCAGCAGGTCTGGGAATTTTCTTGATTAGTGGGAGCTTGGGAGGCAGATGAGGCTGCAGCCAGGGCTGGGGGAGGAGCTGGCACCCTCTCCCTGTCCTCTTCCTTTAGACGTCTGACCAGCTGCTGCACGCCCAGACCCTTTGGGGAGAACCGCATAGAGGGAAACCCAACATCAGGGCGGACTCAGGCGTGCCCAGAGACGGGCGCATTGTGCCCGGAGCCAGTGCCTGAACCATCCAGGGCGGGAAGGACAGGCAAAGCCCCTGCTCTGGGGTGGGGGGGACAATTAGAAGATGCCACCATCAGCCATGGGCAGGGAAAGTGAGAAGGACACTAGGCAGAGGCCCAGGCCACAGAGGGAGGCCTGGAGGGCAGGTGCCTCCCCTCGGGGTTCCCAGGCTACAGGTACCCTCTGTGGCCAGTGGGGAAGGGGCAGCTGGGCCAGGTCACCTGGATCCACACCTGGCTCTCCCCCTCCTCAGCCTCTTTGTGCCTCTGTTTCCCCACTCGTAAGATGGAGAAGCGCAGGATCTCCCTCAGGGCTGTGGAAGAATCCGTGAGGACAGGGTTGGTCCTCTGTGTGAGATCCCTCCCCTCCAGGCGTCAGAGCCCTTCTCATCAGACTCTGCACCTGCCACCCACCTGCCTCTGAGCCAGGGCCACAGGGAAGGGGCTGGGACCCAGATTGACCCCACCCACCCCAGCAAGAGGACCCCAGTGCTGTTCTGAGCCAGGCAGGGGTTAGGACACTTGTGTAGGCCCCGGGAGGACAGCCAGGGTAGGGACAGCAGGTACCCCGGGGACCCCCTTGTGCTGGGCGGCCGGGCCTCGGGACTCCTCCCCAAATTCCATGCTTTCTTCTGCACAGGCAGCGCTGGGCCTCGGGAGCTGTTTGAAAATACATGGGGGTGTCCTCGGGGACTGGGGTCCCCTTGCAGCTGATGTAGGTTTCCGGGATGCTGGAGGCCTCGTTTCTGTTTCATGGGCACTTCGAGCTCTGGAAAGAAAACCCCTTGGGGTTTGAAAGATGGTCCTTACGCTCATGCCTCAGAGCCGGCCACCCCAGGCACTACCCCAGACTCTGCATGGCGACGGGCCACCCCCCCCCAGCCTCCAGTACAAATCAGCATCCCTTTAGCCCACGTGACACCCACAGGGCTGCGCGTCCCAGTGTGGGGCTGGATGCCTGGGCTGTCCCAGTAAGGCTCAGTCAGGGTCCAAGCTGGCTGGCATCGGGACCGTTTCATCTCCTGGGGGCTCCAGGCACATGCCCTGGTGCTTCTGGTCCCTGAGACCCAGAACAAGTCACTCACCCCCTCTGGGCCTCAGTTTCCCCATCTAGAAAGTGGGTGTAGTGACAGGGCCTGCCTCATGGGGCAGCGGGTAGATGGTGCTGAGAACAGGCCTGGGGCGCCAGGTTCCTCCGTGACGTTAGCCCTTCCTGCCACTTCTCTATTCTGCCTTGAGATACAAACCCCTTGAGACGGCTGCTGAGCCCCCGGGGTTGCCTGAGGGCCATTGCACCAGGATGCTGGGGTCTACTGTGAAGCTCTGTGCGGTTTTATTTTTCCGAGTGGTTTGATGACTTCATTCACCTCCGTGTGTCTGGGCAGGGCCGTCTTGTGGATGGAGTGGGGAGCAGGGCCAGCAAGTGGTCTTGGGGACGAAGGGATGTGGCCAGGCCTCTTCCTGTGTGGTTCGCAGCCATGGGCTGGTAGCCCATAGGGCCTCCGAGCCTCGAAGTGGGTCTGGGGAGTAGAAATGGCCCGTGGCTGAGGTGCAGGGTCTCAAAGGGGAATGGGGTGGAAAGCCAGGCACCCAGGAAGGACGAGGCTGCCCCTGTCTAGCGGTGCCTTAGCCTGGAGAGGAGCCTGCTGTTGGCCTTGGCGGAGCTGTGGGCTGGTGGGAGGCTCCAGAGACTCCCCACACTGCTTGCGGGTGCAGGGATAGAGGAGGATAATAATAGCCACCATTCTGAGTGATCGCAGAGAGTGCTGGACCCCCCTGCTGCGCACGGCCTCATCTCCATCCCCTTTGAAGAGGCAAGGAAATGGGCGGAGAGGCTGTGGCTTGCCCGAGGAAGCCAGGCCAGCAGGACTCAGCCTCCCTCTGTGGCTGTGGGGTGGACCCACCGTGCCTCCCTTCCCAGCCAGCACCAAGGAGATGGGTGTTCAGGGCAGCCATGGGTCCCCTGCCCTGAGCAGCCGGCCCCCCATGTCTGCAGAAAGCACCTGTCCTGCAAGCTGGGCAGCCCAGCCTTTCCCACCTGCCGCAGACTAGCTCTCAGCCCCGCCCCCTTCAGCCCCACCTTCCTTCAGCCCCGCCCCCTTCAGCCCCACCTCCCCTCAGCCCCGCCCCTGACCAGGGCGCTCCACTCACCCCACTTCCCTCTCTGCTCCCCTCCAGCCCCTAAGCGGGGGAGGGGGGAACCCAAAGAGGCATTTCCCCTGGGGGACTTCCTTTGAAGGCTACCCTGGGCGAGATGCATCCTGGGGGGCCCAGTCAAGCACAGAGACCCTGTAAACGGGTCGAACAAGAGGCAGGACCGCCCAGAGTGGGGTGACATCCTGAGGACTGAACGGGGAAGGGTGGAAGAGCTTCACGGGGGCGGGGCAGCCTCTCCTGGGGAAGTGAGGTTGAAGCTGAATCCCAGAGGGAACTAGGGGTTGTGGGGGAGTCGTGCATGGCCCTGAGCCCCGCAATGGGGGAGAGCAGGAAGATGGGTGTCATGGAGGGGGTGTGGGCTGGTGAAGCCCCATGTACAGTGGAAGCTGCCGAAGGGTCTTAAGCAGGAGAGAGACGATGTGCCCCACCAGAGATGGCCCCAGCTGCTGCTGTGCAGACCTCCCGACTCCCTGCTGCCCATACCCCCACCCTGCTCCTTCCCAGGTCCCTCCTGCACCCCCACCCCCCTCCTTCCCAGGTCCCTCCTGCACCCCCACCCCCCTCCTTCCCAGGTCCCTCCTGCACCCCCACCCCCCTCCTTCCCAGGTCCCTCCTGCACCCCCACCCCCCTCCTTCCCAGGTCCCTCCTGCAACCCCACCCCCCTCCTTCCCAGGTCCCTCCACAGGTCCTGGCCAACTCCCAGGCTGTTCTCTTGGCCACAAATGCTGTTCCTCTACCTCTCCACACTCACCCCTCATCTTCTCTGAGGGTCCTTGTCACTTTCTGCTTTCTCGGGTGGAGTCTGCGCCAGGGGCAGCCCCAGGAGCAGGTCCCAGCCACACGCTGCTCCATGAGCCTTGGCCTGGTTTCCTTGTGTGCTAGGCGGGGCGTGGGGACCTCCCCGTCATCTTCCTATCACCTGGCTTCCTCCCCATGTACAGAGGAGGAAAGTGAGGCTCAGAGAGGGGAAGAGGCTCTCCCTAGGACACACAGCCAGGAGCACTCAAACAGGATTCAAGACACCCGTGAGGTCCCATCACCTGCACAGCTGCCTCCGCACAACCCAGGGTGGGGCCCAGAGAACGGAGGGGAGGACACCACCAGCTCCCAGGGTGTTCCTCAGGCACGGGGCCTCCTGCCCCTGTAGCCTCTCTTCAGCCTCAGGTTTGAATCCCAGACCTGCTGCCTCTTTGCAAGTACCCTGAGGTCTAAAAGGAAGCGAGCGTGTTGATGACAAGCAGGGACTTTGAAGTCCTGCAGAGCCCTGGCCCTGTGGGAGCAACACCAGGTCATGGTTCCGATCCAGACCCGCAGCACACTCGCAGTGTGACCTTGGGTAGATGACTTCACCTCTCCAAGCCTGGTCACTCCTAGTAAAATGGGCTGATGGCAGCATCAGCTGCAGAGGGTCCTGGTGAGGGTGCAATGAGTCATCGGTATCTGTAGAGCACTGAGAAGGGTCTTCCTGCAGTGAGCCTCTGTCCAGGTCTCTGAAGTAAAGGGGCGGCCTCCTGTTCTGTCCAAAGGGAACCACACGAAGTCCCCGACTGCTCCGGGCGCCGTCAGGGCACTGTCTGTTCTGGCTTCGGGATCCAGAGTGTCACGAGCACGCAGGTGGTGGCCATAAGCCCTTGTTGGATGACGGCTGTGGCGACTCCTTGCACTGTGGCACGACGCCCCAGCGGTCTCCTGGCCACCCTCTCCACCTTAGGAACTGTGGCGTGTCCATCCATCCTACGAGCGCCCGTCCAGCGCCCGGTGCCAGCTCCCCAGTGGGGCTCTCTGCATCCACTTCTGTTTTATTCGAGTCTCATGGCTCAAATGTAGCTGCCTCCATGGGAGGGCTTTGGAAAGTCCAAACAGGGGGCATCCCCGTGTCGTGGACCCGTGTCCCCAGAGCCAGCCTGGCGTTTGAAGCTCTCAGCCGCATCCCTGCCTGCTCCCTTCTGGGCATGCCCAACCCACGCTGGCCCAAGGGCAGCCTGGTCTGAAAGAGCTGACCCCCACAGGAATGCCCGCCACAGGAACGGCCCACCACGTTCGCCTTCTTTGGTTGTCACCAGGGACTGGCCACCGGCCCTGCAGCCAGGCAGTGTTGACGGCCCCCACAGCTGTGGCCGCATGTGTGCCCAGCCATCAGCCTCCGGACAGGCGGGTGGCCAGGAGGGGCAGGGCGCCCCGTGGGAGGGAGGCCAGCGGCTGTGCGGAGGGAACAGCAGGTGCCGCGAGGCCTGTGGCTTTTTACTGGCTGCTTCCTCCCCCCACCGCTCCCCACAGGCCCAGCAGACGGGGCTGCTCCACTCCTGCCTGGAGCACCAGGGGCTGGTTAGAGCCCAGGCGCCACTGCCCGGAGATGTTAGGCAGGACCTCAGCATCTCTGAACCTGTCTGCCCCTCTGTAAAAGGAGCCGGCGGCAAGAGGATCAGGAGAGGTTTGCACCATATTTGGCATGTGATCACTGTAGAAGTCATTTATCTGTCACCTTCCACAGAGGCCGCGTGGCTGTGGCCCTGGGTGGATCTCTCCGTCTGATGATGCTGCTAGGGCCCCGGGAATGGGGAATGGGCAGAAGCAGGGGCAGTGCCCACAGTTGACTAATAACATGACAGACACCAACCCCCAACTGTGGCCTCACCTGCTTCATGCCCCAGGCCATGGGTAAGACCCACAGGTGTTAGCAGGAGGAGGGTGCAGGGCAGTCGTGGGTGAGACCCACAGGTGTTAGCAGGAGGAAGCTGCAGGGTAGTGGTGGGTGAGACCCACAGGTGTTAGCAGGAGGAGAGTGCATTGCAGTCCAGTATTTAGCAGATTGAGGATGCCCACCTTGCTGCTCTAAGCCGCTGAAGCCCCCGAAGTCTCAGGCACGGATCCTAGGTCTTTCTGCCTTGCTTTGGCGCTGGCTGACTTTGCCTTAAGATAAATGGGGGAGGTCCAGGGGCTTACACCCGCATCCCCTGCAGAAAACGCCGCAGACAGTGTGCTGGCTTGGCCTCCCGGTGTCTCGGGCAGGTCTGTGCTGCAGCCCTTCGGTTAACCTGGAAGCCTCGTCTGCAGGCCCTGCTCTCTGGGTGGCGCAGGGGGGCTTAGTGCCCCCCAGTCCCAGCCCACCAGCGCCTTGAGCTTTTTCCTGCCGTCTCCGCACACCGCTGGCCCTGGGTAGAGCTTCTCAGACTTCAGGGAGCCTCAGACCACGAGGGAATGTTGTTCAGCTGCAGGTTGTGATGAATCAAGTGTCCTGGCATTACCACCTGCGGGGGGCTGCGCTCAGCGCGGCCAGGCCTCGGCCATCCTGAAATCAACGCCTCCTGCGCCTCTGGTGGCCGCACTCGGTGTGGCCAGGCCTTGGCCATCCTGAAGTCAACGCCGCCTCTGTCTTGGCTGTCCTATGAATCACCGGGGCAGAAGACGATTAAAATAGAGGTTTTGCCGCCCTAGATGGGCTGCCTGCCAGCCTCTCCCTGGGCAGACACCGTCCCCCGCCCGCCAGCCTAGGGGAGCCTTTTAGCATCTGAAAGTGGAAGGGACTCTTAGAACCATGGCTTCTGGGGCCCGGACCAGCAGCAGCCCCACCGGGGAACATGCCGGAAATGCAGATTCTGGGTCTCAGCCTGACCTGCTGAATCAGAACTGGGGGGAGAGGCTGAGGTCTGTCCGAACACCCCCCTAGGGGATGCTCATGAAGGGGGGAGCAAGGCACCGCGGCCTCGGGGCACTGTCCACTCCCTGGTGTGTAGAAGCCTCAAGCCTGGAGTGGGGCACGGCTCTCCCAGGGCCGCCACACACTGAGGGCCCCAGCTCCAGCCTGGCCGGCCACCTGAGATGAGCTGGCCCAAGCCCCTCCTCCGGCCTGGTTCTGCCCCCCCGTCATCCTGCAGGTGGGACGTCAGCCACCTGTCAGGACATCTGGGGCAGACTGCCCCAGCGCTGAGCAGACACGCAGTGGGGCCTTAGCTGGGAACCGTGGGGCTGCGGGCACTGGCCTCTGCACTTAGCCTGCTTCACCGACTCTCTCTTTCTCCTTTGGTCGCAGCCCCAGTGGACAGGAAGGCTAAGGCCTCAGCGATGCCGGACTCCCCAGCGGAGGTGAAGACGCAGCCCCGGTCCACACCCCCCAGCATGCCGCCCCCACCGCCTGCCGCGTCCCAGGGGGCCACACGCCCCCCTTCCTTCACGCCACACACACGTAAGTAGCCCCCACCTGGCAGCTGAGGGCCAGGTGTTTCAGGGGAGCCCCTTGTGTTGTTTGAAATTCTGAGCTTCCTGCCCAGAGCCGGTGTGCACCTGCTGTGAGCCCTGAGTGTGAGGCGCTCATGTGGCCCAGAGCCCAAGCTTGGCCGATTCAAATCCCAGCTTCCCGGCTTCCCAGTGTGTAGCTCTGGGCCATGTCCTTGCCTTCTGGGGGGCCTGGGCTTCCTCTTCTGCAGTGCAGGTCCTCCCAGGGCTGTGGTGGGGCCAGGTGAGCCCACACAGGCCTTGCACCAGGGCCGGCCGTGGGTCAAAGCCGGCCGCTGTGCCTCAGGCTCCTGCCTCGTCCTGCAGGCCTAGGGATGCCAGGCTCATCCAGAGGGAATGTGGAACTTGGATGGGGTCAGGGGCTTCCCCAGGGTCACACAGCAGGTCACCTGCGTACAGGCCCCATGGAGGGACCACAGAGGCAGCTCTGGCCTTGGAGGGGCTCAGATCCCAGGAGCTCCACAGCCTGGCTGAGCACAGGGGCCAGGGTGGGGGCCTCGGCACAGGAGGCCGGAAGGGCGGGACCTCGAGAAGCTGTCAGGCCTTGTCTTGCTGGCCCTGGGCAAGGGGTTGGCCATGCTTGGCGCACAGAGCTGCCAAGGGTGTGGGGAGCTCTGGGAGGCTCCACTCTGTGGAGTGCCTGGGAGGCTGTGGGGCAGGGAGCAGCCAGTTCTCATCACAGTCACCCCCAGAGCCTTGGCTTTGAGGACAGACATTGGTGCTCTGTGGCCCAGTTGCTGGGCTGGTGGAGTGGCAGCATCCCTGCCCTCAAGGCCGGGGCTCAGGAGTGCATCTCAGTGTCTGCTGGGAGACTCCATGTGCCACCTCCGCATTCAGAGGCCAGAAGGCCCTGTACCTGGGGGACCCTCCCCAGGCTCTGAAACTCAAATGAAGCCCCTCTCTGGGGGAGGAGCCTGAGACTTCCGTCCTGCTGACCCCGGGTCCCCCACAGGCCAGGAAGAGCTGCTTCCTCAGTCCCTTTATGTCACGACTGTCCCCAGAGCACCGGGTGGCTATAGGCCAGGCCTGGCTCCCTTCCTGGCTCTGGCCCTGAGGCCGGGGGCCTGCTTCGCCGAGGGCTTTGACCATCATCTCCCCTCCATCTGGAAAGAGCACTGGCTGTGGGGTCAGGCAGCAGATTTGCGGCCCTGTTTGTAGGATGTTGGCTCTCAGTCAGCCTTCTGACTTGGTTGGGGAATGGGGTGGCCCAGCATTGGGGTGCCCCCAGGTGTACCGCCCAGAGGCAGGTACAGCTGGAAATATGCCCAGCACTCAGTAGGAGCCAAACAACCTAACGCCTACTCCCTGCACCCGCGGGGGCGTCCACATGTCACGGAGCCTGTACTGGGGGCTGGCCCTGCTTCGGACAGTCGGGACGCCGCACTCATGATTTTGCAGGTCCTGGAGGACGGCAGGCCCAGCGTGCAGGTCCTGGCTCTGCGGAGCTGGCCACGGTTTCTAGTGAGAGGTTGGCTGGGCTTTTTCTCACGTGTCCTTGTCACACGGCGATGTGGCGGGGCTGGGATCACCCTTCCCTCTTCCGGAAGAGTCCTCCCGTCTGGTATGAACCAGGAGCCATCTCTCCACCAGGCAGCTTGTGACCACACCGAGCCCACGTAGGTAGAGAGGGGAGACCCCTGGTGTGTTGAATTCGCAGCACACCCCCCCGTCCTGGGGGAGGCAATGCTCAGGGCGGACCACAAGAGACCCAGCCGTGGGTGCAGTGCCTAAAACGCCCGCTCCACAGACAACCTCAGGCCCCAGTATCGGGGACAAACGCCGTGGGCTGAGCCTGGTTCCCCAGACCCTCAAGCCTGCGTCTCCCCCACCTGCTCTTCCCTGGGGAGCAGCAGCCTCTGCTTCGAAGGTGCTGGCCTGATGCTCCTGGCTGGAAGTGGGTTGGGATCAGCGGGGCCTTGGGCTCTGCTTCCGGAGACCTGTGAACGGATGTGAGGGCAGCCGGCATGCCTGGGGCTGGGGTCCTTCCCGCCCCCTCCACTGTCAGCCCGCCTTGGGGTCATGTTTCTGGGGTGAGGGCCCAGCTGGTTTAAGGAGCACGAAGGTTATAAAAGAGATAAGCAGCTGCTTTTTCTTTTCTAAGCCCATGCTTCAGTCCCAGCGGGCTGTCGGGAGCATCAGTCTGAGGCTCTGGCCACCCCTGAGGTGGCCTCAGATTCATCCCCTAATCCACGCAATTCCCTGAAAGCCAGGTGGTTGGCCGCACCCCTGCCCCTGGCTGGTGGGTGCCCTTGAGGGGCCACAGCTCAGCTGCAGAGCCCTGCCGGGAGGCTCCTCCCCGGGAACTGGCCTCTGAGCCAAGCTGATGGGAGACTGAGCCTGAACGGAGACTTGAGGGCCGAAGTTTTTCTTTCCCAGTGACTGCCCTGGGCGCAAATTCATCTTGGAGTTGAAGCTAAGATGCTGCTGCGGGGCTGGGGGGTGGGGAGAAGGAATATAAGGAGCAGGGACCCAGACCAAGCTCCTCTAAAGCTGGGAGGACCCTTAAAGGGCTAAGGCTTTATCCTGCCCTTGACTACCCCCATGACAGAGAACTCACTACCCGTGTTTACTAGCCCTACAGCCTGTCTTCCTGTGGCCTTTGCCACTAACTTCAGCTCGGACAAATTCAATCTTTCTTTCTTTTTTTATATAGTAGGGTTTGGGTCTCCCTACCTCGCCCAGGCTGGTCTTGAACTCCTGGTCTCAAGCGTTCCTCCCACCTTAGCCTCTCAAAGTGCTGGGATTACAGGCATGAGCCACCGCGCCCGGCCGAATCTTTCTTCCTGTTTGGTGCTTCCTCCTCCAGCGCTGACCCAGGGCTTTGTTTTAGAGACTCCAAGCTGAGACTCAGGTCACTTTTAGGACATGCGGCTTCGGCCCAGGTCCCTGAGAATGGTGCTGATGGGGTCACAGGGGCCTTCTGGGAAGAGGAGGTTGAAAACGGGGGGCCCCGCCCCTGCTCATAGAGAAGCCGCAGTTCTTGTAGACCCTGGAACAGTCCTGCCATAATGGCCCTTAGGGATCACCCACTCTCAGAGAAGGAAACTGAGGCTCGGAGAGGGGAGTGGCCTGGCCCCAGGTGGTGACAGAGCCCCATCAGAAAATCACTCTGAGAAGCAGGAAACGTCGGCCCGGGCGCCCCTGAGGGCGGAGTCTCCTGCCCACGCCCCCACCAGAAATCACTCTGAGAAGCAAGAAAAGGCGGCCAGGTGCCCCTGAGGGCGGAGTCTCCTGCCCACGCCCCTCCTGACAGCGTGTTCTTCTTATTTTGCTTACAGATCGAGAGGACGGGCCTGCGACGCTGCCCCACGGCCGTTTTCATGGCTGCTTAAAATGGTCAATGGTCTGTCTCTGTAAGTAAAATAACAAAAACCGCAGGCCTCCCCGGAGGTCTTCACCGCAGCACCCTCAGCCGGCCCAACACTGCTGCCCTGGGGGCGCTCGGCTCTCCTCCACGGCCTCCGCATCCTCAGTGTTGCCTCTGTTGTGTTGGCCCTGCCTCCTTAGGGAGAAGAGGGCACAGGAGGGCAGAGCTGCCGGGTCCCTGCATCCCACAGACCCTCCGCTCCAAGCCGCAGGGCCTTAGGCAGGAGCAGAGCCTCTCTGAGCTCTCCTTCCCCAGCAGCAAAACATGGCCAATGGGGCTAACTGCGAGCGCCGAGGGGAGGGGCGAGACACCGACCCTGGCCAGCCTGTAGCTCAGCCATTGCTAGGGCAGACCCCACCTTCCCGGAGTCCCAGCTGCAACTCTTCCTGCCAGGGTGACCTTGGCCAGGTACCACGCCCCCCGTGCCTCAATTTCCCCACCTGTAAAATGGAAGTCATCACGGCCCCTAGTGCCAACGGCGCTCTCCAGGAGCCATGAGATGATGGCGCCAGGCACACGCTGGGAGCTCAGCGGGCTTGAGTCACCAGCAGACATTTCTGTCGACCTGTGTGGCCCATGGCAGGCGTTCAGGGAGCACGGGCTCTTACCAGGCGGTGTTTAGAGTTTTTGTCAACCAGTGACTGCAGCCATGCTTGAGCCCATCAGACAGCTCCGGTCCATCACTACCAGCCAGCATGGCCCAGGTGTGGCTGCCGCGGCACTCCCGGCTCTAAGAACGAGGGCGGCAGAACAACTGTGCGTTGTTTCTGTTGCACAGGGCTGTCCTTGTCACAGCCGTTATTCTGTGATGGGCCTGGCCGTGCACCCGCGCCTGGCATGCGGCTCCTGGACAGTGGCCGTTGTCACCCACTGTGTGAACTTATGGATGGTAAAGTTGGTGAATCTCAGCTCCTGCAGCCCCCACAGCAAGGAGCAGGGGTGACAGGAGGGGCTGCCTTAGGGCGCCTCTGTCGCATCTGACCCCCCACCAAGGCTCTGAGGCTGGGGGAGCCACAGGGGTGCTCGCATGTGCCCGCAAACCTCAGCTGGGGACACGTGTGCGGTCTAACTTAGTAACACACCTGTTGCAGGAATGAAAGCACTTGTGCTGGGGTTATTTTTGGCGTCTCTTTAGCTGCTGAGACTGCCCAGCAGCGCGGGAGGGAGTGCGCGGGCAGGCGAGGGCTAGCAGGCCGCCGGAAGGACCAGGCACCCAGGGCAAGGCTGGTAAGCGCACCTAAGGGAGGGCCAGGCCCTGGCCGGCCGGGACGGTGGGCAGGGGCCCCGGCGTGCACCGTGGCGTGTCTGAGAAGCCACTGGAAGGTCCGCAGTCCTGACGACAGTCCCGTCTGTCCTGGAGAAACCAGCCTCCTGCTGTGGTGAGGTCTCCCATGGTGACGGGCCATCTCCTGGCCTTGCTGGGTGACCGCAAGTGGCTGTCCTCAGTCTTGACGGGGTGTGTGTGTGTCAGAGTCCACCGTGTGGCCAGATGGAGCTCACCAGTGAGAGGGAAACAGCAGCGCGGTGGGGTCCTCCGGACAGAGCCTCAGAGGGCGAGAGACCAGGGGCTCGCTGCATCCTGCGTCAGTGTCCACTGTCCCCCTAGAGGAGGGAAAACCCCAGAATACAACGCCGTTATCGGTGCCGCGCACTCCAGAGGGCCTGTGCATCCATCCTGAGCCCAGGAAGGCGCTGCTGAGACCATTCAAGTCAGGGGCGCAGACAGGCTCCCCCCTGCGCAAGTTGCCCCGGTTGAGGGGAGCAGCCGCTCAGAGCACCGTGTGGAGGTTCGCGGCCCCAGCAACAGAGATGTCTCAATTCTATGGCCACCCCATAGGAAAGGCCAAGGCGCGCCTGCACTCAGGTTTTGTGCCGTATCTGACCTGCAGTTAGCGGTTTCCAGAATTCCACTAAGCCGTTTATTGCCAACAGCCTCACAGAACACCCAACCCATAAAACCAGTCAGGAGGGAGCGACCCTGGGGGCCTGACTTGGGCAGCGCAGGAGAGGCTGGGGAAGCCCAGGTCAGGCCTGAGCGACTCTGGCTGGGGACACACGGTACAAAGGAGGTCAGTGCCGTGCTGTCCTCTGGTCCCTGGAGCCCCACTTGGAACTCCAGGATGGGTTGGGAGCCATTTGCAAATGAAGAAACTGAGGCTAGGCGCCGAGTCTGACTGAGGGCACGTCTGGGCCTGGCGGCCGGTCCTCACTCCTAACCAGGGCAGCGTCCCCCAGCCCTCGAGGGCAGGGCTGTGTCTGTCTGGATGTCCTCACCACGCTGGTGTGTCTGAGGGCCTCTGCGGCGTCCCCCGCCCTCCTGGCCTCCCACAGCCCCTGCAGCGGATATCTGTGAGGCCCAGGCTGGAGCGAGAGCAGGGTGAGCGCTGGGCTCCGGGGGAGGCCGTCGTTGTGGGCACATCTGTTCCCCCCGCTCCACCAAGAACATCCTGGGCACAGGGCCAGCCTCACCCCTGTGCCGCTGTGCCCAGCGCTGGCTGCTCGGTGTGTGGGGTCTGCCGGGGACGGGAGGCAGTCTCGGGGAGCCGGGCCACCCTGCTGTGTGTCTTCGGTTCCTCGGAGCCCATCTGCCACGTGGGATGTGTGTGATAACCGCGCAGCCTGTGTCTGCGCAGGTGCAGAGCCAGGCTCGGGCCACAGCACAGCTCCCTGACCCGGAGGCGCCTCGCAGGTGCCGCTAGAAGGCTGGTCGGGAAGGTGGGAGCCTCAGGCGGCTTCTGGGAAGGTGGAGTGGAGGAAGCCGATGGCGGCCACCTGAGGGTTACTGAAGGAACAGTTAGAGATGCCTGACCCCTCAGAAGGGCCTTGGTGGAGGTACGGGCTGGTCAGTCGCCCTCCGGAGGGTGCGGCCCCTTCCAGTGCAGGCCTGCAGGAGCGGGTAGAAAGGGAGGCCTGGCCTAGCTGGAGCCCCAGCTGTGGGGACGCAGCGCAGGAAGGGGGGCCGGCATGTGGGCCCCCACGTCCCATGTTCCCTCCCGTCCAGGCAGAGGCCACAACACTCAGCAGGGGTCACTTCCCAGGGCCCAGGTCAGGATGGGCAGGGCTGGCCTGATCTGAGGGGTACACCAAGACCCCCCACCATCCAGGGCACATGAAGTAAACAGCTGGTGCCTACCGGCTGCCCAGGAGGAGCCGCTGCACCAGCCCAGCCCAGCAGCATCTCCATCCTGGAGAAAGGGTTTTCCTCTCCTCCTCGGCACACACAGACCCCGCCAGGCCTCAGCCGCAGGTGCGAACACATGGCTGGAGCCTCAGAGGAATTCGGCCCTGAGGTAGCAGGTGGCTCTGAGCTGCCCCCCCCAACCCCCAGACCCACACTCTCAGCACAGGTGAGGGGTGGGGCCCCTGGAGAGGGGCACTCAGGGCCACAGTGGAGCAAGAGAGACGCGCATTTACATCATAGCCGTGCATGCGTGTGTGCATGTGTTCACGTTGTGTGCATGTGCACATGTGTACGTGTGTAAGGGTGGTGGGGGTGAGTGGAGGTAGGGAAATGGAGGGCTCACTCTGGGGGCAGGCGAGTTGGTACCCTGTGTAGGGAGCGTGTCCTCGTGCAGGAGGCGGGAGCCAGCCGTGAGTGTGTGTGGGGCTTCGGTCCTCCTGACAGCAGGAGCTAGCCAGGCCTTCAGGCCTCCCAGAGGCATCTGGTCCCCCTCCCCTGTCAGCAAGGGACTTGGGAGCCCTGTGACCTCTGACCTGTCTGCAGAGCGTGGAGGTCACCTGTCAGGCTCCTGAGGCCAAGGGCACAGGGTGCAGGTGTCCCGGGCACAGGAGGGCTGCCCTGGCCTTCTTGCAAGAGGCTTCGCCTTAGCTCTGTCACCTGAGAAAAGGGGTGAGGCCCGGCCCTGGGACTTTCCATAGCAGCCCCATGTGTGCCAGGCCCCTGGAACGCTGACCCCAATAGCAGGGCCAGCCAGGCAGTCACGTCTCAGTGGCCAACAGGCGGCCCTGCAGCGCGCTCATCAGCTGTTCCTTATGTCACCTGCTTGTCCTCAACATGCGCTGGCCTGTGTGCACGTGCATCTGCGTGTCCAGCCGCCAGGGGCAGGAACCCACCCAGTGTGCCCTAGCCCTTCTGCCTCTTGGAACCCCATTAGCAGGCGTTGGAGCTGTGTGCAAATGAAGGCATTGCTCACGGCTGGGAGTCACCTGTCTGGGACATTGCTCAGGGCTGGGAGACACTTGTAGGAGGGACATTGCTCAGGGTGGGAAAGCACCTGCAGGGGACGTTGCTCAGGGCTGGGAGATGCCTGATTGGGGTGGGGGTATTGCTTGGGAACATCACGCCAGAGGTGATGGAAGCTGGCCTTCCAGGGGGATGAGCGACTTCTCATTTTCCAAGTCTCCTGTGCCTCCAGAAAGTGGGAACTGAGCCGTCAAGCCCCCAGTGTGTGGAGAAGCCCCTCGCTCCCTGTTCACAGTGAAAACCTGAGCCAGCCTGGTGGGGTCACTGTCTCCCAGGCCAGGCGTAGGGGCCACACCCCTGCTGGATGTGAAGGGCCTGACTTCAGCCCCAGAGCAAGTCCCAAGGGTGGTGCCAGGCAGGAGAAGCCACACTCAGAACGCAGTCACTCCACAGCCACCACCATTGTGGGTGCCATCCCAGCCCTTACCCACTGGGGACCTGGGGCAAAGAGGCTTTACCTCCCTGGGAATCCATTTCCAGGTCTGTAAGGGGGTGTGTGTGACCTCTCAGAGCAGGCTGGAAGGACAGACGGTCAGCCTGCAAAGGTCCGGCTCAGATGCTCTGGGCGGGCCCAGGGCTCCCGCCGTCATCCTCAGCACTACTGTTCTTGTGTCTCGTCATTGTCGCCGTCACTATTAATATTGTCACCTTGGTCGCTGCTGCCCTCACTGTCACCGCCGTCTGGGTTGTGTTGTCACTATCACCTTTGTGTCCTCGTGTCCCTCGCCCTCACACCCGCTTCCCTCCTGCAGTGATGAACGGCAGCAGCCACTCACCGACAGCCGTCAACGGTGCACCGTCCACACCCAACGGCTTCAGCAATGGCCCGGCCACCTCGTCCACGGCCTCCTTGTCCACACAGCACCTGCCCCCGGCCTGCGGGGCCCGGCAGCTCAGCAAGCTCAAGCGTTTCCTCACCACACTGCAGCAGTTTGGCAGCGACATCTCCCCAGAGATCGGGGAACGCGTGCGCACGCTGGTGCTGGGCCTGGTGGTGAGTTGGGCAGGGGCAGTCGGGGCCTTGGGACGTGCATATTCCCTCCGTTTAATGAGGATGCAGCCACAGCCACTCCTTATGTGGGCACCACGCTGACAACCGGGCGTGGACCCGCTCCCCCGATGCCACCTGTGCCCTCCCAGGCCGTGCCCACCTCCTGGGCTGCCTGCCTGCCTCCCACATGGAGCCTCCTCCTCGGGCATGGGCGGGTCGGCGCTGGCTCATGCCGAGCGCTGCTGATGTCAGGTGGGTTTTCTCCCCTGCAGAACTCGACGCTGACGATCGAGGAGTTTCATTCCAAGCTTCAGGAGGCCACCAACTTCCCTCTGCGGCCGTTTGTCATTCCCTTCCTGAAGGTAATAGCAAACCCATCCTCCGTGCTGCAGAGGCCTCCCTAGAAGGCCCCTAATCCCATTCCTTGCCGGTGTGGATAGCGGTGGACAGGCGGGAAGGGGCTTATGTGGCCAGGTAGGCAGGTGGATGAAGAGGTGTCAGGCATCGACCTTGGCCAACCTGGGACCCTGTGGTACCCTAGGGGAGCACTGCTGACTAGTCATGATTGATTCCTCCTAGTTAAGGCCTGAAAACTGGTTGCCAGACCGGATGATTAGTCAGCCACTGAATCCAGCGCAGGACAGAGCTGTCCGGTTCGGCTCTGGTTGCCGTTGGCCGAATGTGCTCGCTCACTCCACAGGTGATTTTTGAGCACTAATGACGTGCCAGTGTGGGGCGAGTCTCGGGGACAGGGCCCAGGACGTGCAGCAGGTCCCTGCTGGAGCCAGCACCCTGGGGTGGGAAGGCGCTCGGCCCACAGCCACTGTCAAATCTGCAGCTGTACGTGTTGGAGAAATACTCCGAACATCCCTTGCATGGAGGCATATTGGTGAGGGCTGAGGATGAGGGCAGAGCTGGTGCAGAGCCAGCCCAGGCTTTTCCAGACAGCAGGAACTGCACGTGCAAAGGCCCTGAGGCATGAGGCGCCCGCTGTGCCTGAGGAACAGCAGAGGGGTCAGTGTGACTGGAACAGAATACATGGGGCAGAGAGAGCAGAGGTGAGGGCGGGAGGCGGTGGACAGACGGAAAGGGGCTTATGTGGCTGCGTAGGCAGGTGGATGATGAGGTGTCAGGTGAAAGCAGGTCAGATGGTCACACCCTGATCAACCGTGGACCAGGGTGGCAGCACGCAGGGCTTTTCAGCTATGCAGGCTCTCAGCCCAGCCCAAAACTGCTGAATCAGAGCCTGCATTTTTTAAGATGCCAGTCTGAGGAGTGGGGAATGCTTGAGGCCAGGAGTTCAAGACCAGCCTGGGCAACACAGCTAGACCCCATCTCTACAAAAAATTTAAAAATTAGCTGAGCATTGTGTGCACCCATGATCCCAGCTACCCAGGAGGCTGAGGTGGGAGGATTGCTTGAACCCAGGAGGTTGAGACTGCAGTGAGCTGTGATCATGCCACTGTGCTCCAGTCTGGGCAACAGAGCAAGACCCTGTCTCTGAACGGACGAATGAATGAATGAATGAATGAAGCAAGCCAGTGATTCCCATGGAAAAGTGATTCCCGCACACACAGATAGGACAGGCACGGGAGTGCTGTGGAGTCAGACTGCCATCTCTGCGGGTCTCCACTTCCCCAAGACGGCTGCACATCTCTAGCAGGAGCTGAGGGAAGGTTCCCCACATGTGTCTGACCACATGCCCATCTCTGCTGAGCACCTGCTGGGGTCAGGGTTCCATGGAGCTTAATTGGGAGCTGCCAGTCTGGCCACACCTTCAGGCCCACCCTGAGCACTGCCCGCCCTGCTGTGGGCTCCGTCTCTGCTGGGCCGGGCCTCCCCTCGGGGGTCCAGAGGACAGACCAGGCCAGATGTTCCCTGGCTTGAGCCCGAGACTGCCACTTAGCAGCTGTTGGCCCCTGGGCCAGGCCAGTTCCTCTGTGCCTGTGTTTCTGCATCTGCAAAGTGGAGTCATTCTCAGGCTGTTGAGGGGACAGCATGGAGGGACACACAGAAAGAACGGGGCCTCGCTCCCGGGCTCAGGGGAATCTTCCACCTCAGCCTCCCAGGTAGCGGGGACCACAGGGAGGTGAGGCAGGTTCTAGATTCACGTGGGGCATCGTCCAGGGATTTGAACTGTCCCTAGAGGAGGAATCGCGGGGCATCGTCCAGGGATTTGAACTGTCCCCTAGAGGAGGAGGAATGCTTCATGAAGATCTCTCACAGCCCTGTTGATCTCTGTCAAGGTGTAGCATAGGCACTGCCATGTTCCTGATTAACAGGTGGGGAAACTGAGGCTCTGGGTTCCCCCCAGGTAGTGGAGAGATGGAGCCAGGGCTCAAACCTAGATTTGTCAAACTCCAAACGCCATGGTTGTCACAGGGCACGTCCAGGGCCAGACCCTCATTCCCCTCAGTCCCTCCCCAAGGGGACCCCATATCACACCCACCTCTGCTCCCACCCTCCTGCCCTGCCTCCTCTGCTTTTTCCTGCCCTCCCTCCCTCCTCCACCGCTCCCTTCCTCCTCCTGCCTTCCTCCGCCCCCTCCCACGCCCTGCTGTGCTCATGCTCCCAGCTGGTGACAAAAGAGAAGCTTCTGGAGTGGCAGGAGCCTGGGCCCATCTGGCATCGTTTGCAGTTCGTTAGCGGCCCTTCCCTGTCCTTCTTTTAACTTGCTGCAGACTCCACCCCTCCCAGTCTTTGGGGACACGGTGCGCCTGCTTATTAGCCGCAGATGCCCCCAGCCTCAGCCATCCTTGCTTACCCGAGGAGCAGGGCCAGGCAGAGAAACGCTGCAGCATCCCCACCCCTGCCCCCACCAGGCCTACGGCCCCTGTCCATGACATCTGGTCAGGCCCTGGTGTCCCCCAGCCACACCCCAGCAGGCGCCGCCCGCAGCACTGCTTTCGTGAGGTCCGTGTCCACCTCAGTCTCCCCTCGGTACACAGGGGCTCCCACAGCCTGTGTGGGGTCGTCGAGGCCAGCCCACCTCGTGCCCCCACCCGGGGCCCAGGGCCAGTAGGACGTGAAGTCCGTTCACTTCTCTGACATGGAGCTTCTGAGGGAAGGCCAGGAGGATTCAAAAATAAAAAATGAAGATCCTGCGGCCAGTCCTGGTTCCAGGGCTTGTTGCTCAGATGCCGGCCAGAACCCCGGCCCTGCTGTCCCACCCAGGGAGAAGCCCCCACCCCACCCCACCCGCACCCCTCCCCAACCCCACCCAAACCCTTCCGCCACCCCACCTGCACCCCCCACCCCACCCACACCCCTGCAGGGCCACAGCCCCTTCAGACACAGAGGCAATGGGACAGCCCGACCTTCCGAGGCCAGACAGGAGGTGCCGAGTGGGAGTGACCCCCAGCCAGCCCCCTTGGGCCTCGGTGTTCCTGACTGTGGCCTGGGCTGGGGGAGGGGTAGCACCTTCCCAAGACATTCACAGCCCCCCAGGCCCAGTCTGGGGTACCCTCACGCAGCCCTTGGAGACATCATCCTAGAAACGGCAGGAATCGTGGCTGAGGGGCCGGAGAGGGTGGGGGCCTGCCTGGCTGGAACCCCAGCCCTGGCTTGGGCCCTCTCTCTCATAGCTGGGATGGTGAATCTCCCCCACGGGGTGGTGGGAAAGGACTGAGCTAATTCACCCAGAGCTCCCCAGAGTCCGTCTCGGCCAGTGTCTCCACAGCACCAGTTTGCAGATACAGCAAGGGTCAGAGAGGTTAAGTGACCAGCCCAAGGCCACAGCCCCTCTATGGCAGAGCCCACAGTCAGGGAGGCTTCAGCTGGGTGCTTGGCAGAGCAGCGGAGTCCGCGAAAGGCCTTGTAGCTCAACTAGTGCCTCAGCCACCGCTGCCATCGTTGCAAACACCAGTTCCCCAGCCTGAGCTCCCATCTGTGCAGAGGGCAGCTTCAGATGTTCTGCAGCCACAACCACCGTTTGGTGGTGGAGTTGGGGCATTTTTGACCAGCTCAGTTTGTGTAGCATTTTAGTGGTGACACCTCCCCGGGTGCCCTGGGTTCCTGGGGACAGAATGGGGACACTGCCTGGAAGGAGGCTTTGCAGGAGCCTCCCACAGTCCCCACCCCATTTTGCAGGCCTGGGGGAGCCATTCCCTGCTGGCCAAGGGCTGCTGTGCATCCGGCCCCCACGCTGATGCTGCCCAGTCCTGGGTCCCCTGCACCGTTTCCTGAGCCTGCCCCACACGCAGCCCAAGGGTAAGGCCTTCCAGAAGCTGGGGGATGGAGCCCCACCCACCGCCCCGGCTCCCAGCTGGCCTCAGCCGGCCCCAGCCAGCCAGAGATCCAGATGTTCTCCCTGCCCTAACAGCGACCAGCCGGTTCCCGAACTGGCCGAGAGGAGGCCCCTGGGGAGGGGCTGATGAGGGAGAGAGGATGTTTGGCTCCTCAGACCTCCCGGGACCTCGTTTCCCAGCTCATGCTCCTAATGTGCTCGACAGATGGCCGCTTGGCCCCTGTTCAGCTATCCAAAGAGAAAAACAGGCCCACAGCCGGCACTGCTGGAGGGCCTGGTGGATGCACTCATGGGGAAGGGGGAGGCGCTGGCAGGAGAAGGCGGCGTGGCAGCTTTGAAACGCATGAGAAAGTTGGGGAATTGTATTTATTTACAAATGCTTAGAACTGCTGGCTCTCCCAAGTGGCCTGCTGCTGGGCCCTGGTCCAGCACGCTCGGGGTCCGGCCTGTCCGCCCTCCCGCGGCAGCTCTGGGAAGACTGGGGAAGGCGCCCGAGGAGCCCGGCTTACGGCCCAGCAGTGCCAGCCTGGAGCCAAGGAGGAGGCGGCGGGCACCGTGGGTACACACAGGCGTCACAGGCAGGGTCTGCATACAAATCCTGTACACTGGGCCGCCCTTCGGCCACATGCTGCGGGGCCCTTACCCGCAAACGTGGAGCCTGGTCTTGAGGCTGTCCTCATCCAGGTTGGAGGATCACTGAGCAGCCACAGAACGTGGGTGTCCACGTCCTAGGTCCACGCTCCATCCAGGCCAAGGCTGGAAACCAGCGGGAAGGGAAGGGGAAGCTGAACCTGAGGGGTTTCCCATCAGGGCTGGAGCAGACATACTGCAGGCAATCCCAGCCGGGTTTCACTCCCAGCTCCCTCGTGTGAGCCGCCTGCAGGCCCAGGGCCACCTCCCCGTCTCTGAGCTTGCATTTCCCCAGCTGTCTTGGGTCATGTGGTGCCTGCTGGGCGGGGCGAGTGCAGGCGGGAAGACCAACCAAGATCTGCTGCCCGTTCGTCCCCTCCTCGCCTTCTCCAGACGGCGCCATGGGAGGGAGCTGGGTGCAGTGGAAAAGCCCCAGCCTGGGAGTCCAGGATCTGGGCTCAAGTCCCACACACCCGACCTTGCTGTGTGGCCCCGGGTGAGGCACTCCTGCGAGCCTCTGTGCCCACCCTCCCATGGCACCCTCCCACGGCACTGCTAGGAAGGAACTTGAGGCCCAGAGAGGTCAAGCACCTTGACCTTTGAGGCCCGAGGTCAAGTTGAGCTTTCGGCCACCCAGCCCAGGCCCCCTCTGCTCGGACCTGAGCAGGGCTGTGCACCCCTGCACACCACCCAGTCCCTCATTCCCCACCCCACAGGCAAACCTGCCCTTGCTGCAGCGGGAGCTCCTGCACTGTGCACGCCTGGCGAAGCAGACGCCTGCCCAGTACCTGGCCCAGCATGAGCAGCTCCTGCTGGACGCCAGCACCTCCTCCCCCATCGACTCCTCAGAGCTGCTGCTGGAAGTCAACGAGAACGGCAAGAGGAGGACGCCCGACAGGTACTTGTGGGCTCCGGGCATCTGGGCTGGGGGCGCCATGGACACGCGGCTCACCCTGCTCCCCTCTGGGTAAGAGAGGGAACCTCCTCTGGGGCGGCAGCCAGCCTGTCCAGCCCTCTGGGGCTGAGGGAGCGTGGCGAAGCATTCTAGGGCCAGCAGGCTTGGAGGCTGCACAGGCAGACACCCCAGTGGGCTGCAGACTCAGATGCTCCGGGGAGCCTAGGAGGACAGGGAGGAGGCTGGTGGGAGGACGGCTCTCCCCTGTGTGCCAGGCGTGGACTCTGAGTGTCCGGGGTCCAGGGTCCCCAGGTGCCTGGGCCAGGCCCACTGTGCTGCCCCAGACGCTCTTGTGCTGTTGCTGCCCAAGGGCTGGGTGGTCTCCAGTTACGGGAGGTCGGTGTATCCCTCTCCTCATTCCCAGAGCAGCGAGTCCGGCTCTTTGACCACCAGGCCCCAGGATCCCGGGCAGCTGGAGCGGGGGTTGAGGCTGGCATGGGCCCCAGCAGAGGGGTGGAGAGTGGGGGCGCCGGGCTGGGTTCCCCCGGGCTGGTGTTTTGCTCCGTGTCTCTGTCTCGCCCTTACGTGTCCTCTTTCTCTCTGCCCACGCCTGTCTGCCTCTCACCCCACCTGCGCCTCTGTCCCTGGCTCATCCTATATCCACTGTCCCCGCCCCACCTGCTCTTGGGGCTAGGACCAAAGAGAACGGGTCAGACCGTGACCCGCTGCACCCCGAGCACCTCGGTAAACGGCCGTGCACCCTGAACCCTGCCCAGCGCTACAGCCCCAGCAATGGGCCATCGCAGCCCACGCCGCCGCCGCACTACCGCCTGGAGGGCATAGCCATGGCGCACCACTTCCGGGACGCCTACCGCCACCCAGACCCCCGGGAGCTGCGGGAGCGCCATCGGCCGCTTGGTGAGCAGCACGGTAGGGCGGGAGCTTGGACGCGTGTGACAGGAGCACACGTGCACCTACATGTGTACACCTGAGCATGTGGGCACAGGGCACCACGGGCAGCTATGTGCACCTGCGGTCGGGAGACCCCTTCCCCCTGCCTGGCACTGTTCAGGGCCAAGGGGGGCCCCATTCCCCACCGGAGCAGAGCGGCGGCTGCAGAGGGGCCTGTCCTGGGCCCTGAACCCACCTCTCCCCCTGGTGTGGGCGGCCTCGGGCCTGGAACTGCCCACGCAGTTCTCATCCGGGCTTGGCGATGCCCACTGCACCTGCAGGCGGGCCACATGGCTGTCTGCATCTCAGTTTCCTTCTCTGTCACTTGGGTCAGACGAGAGTCCCAACTCTCAGAGTCCAAGGCCCGGGGGAGTTAATGCAGAGCTCAGCAAGGGCTGCCGTGAGGCCTGGCTGGTATCTAGAACAGGAGGTGGGCACGGAGTCTCGGCGTGAGGCGTGGCTGGTGTGGATAACAGAGAGGTGGGAACAAAGTCTCCGTGCATTTTACCCTTCACTCATTCCTGAGCCCGTCAGCGGAGTGGCGTCAGCACCCCCATACCACAGATGAGGAGACTGAGGCCTGAGAGCACACATAATGCACCCACAGTCTCACAGCCCGGCCTGCCTGACCTTTTGACAGCCTCTGTGCTGAGGACCCAGAGATGGTTAGGCCCAGCCCCACCCCAGGAGCCCCCCAGGACAGGCTGCAGGGAGGCCTCCAGTCTGCCATGCTGAGACAGAGGCCCAGGGCACGGTGGGGGCCTAGCAGCAGGGTCAGCAGAGGCCTTGCCCTACACAAGGCCATCTCCCAGCCCCCACCTTGCGGAGGGTTCCAGGGCCTAGGCAGCAGGTGATGGCGTCTGGCATGCTGCAGCCGGGTCGGGCAGGTGCTGACTCCCACCAGCTTCTGCTGATACAGAAATAAACGCCAGCTGTCGGGCACGTCTCAGCCACTATTTTGGTTGGGGTGTTGGTGCCAGCTGCAGCTTCACAGGCGGCAGAGCAGGGTGATGACTGAGCTGTGGCTGCCACCTCCCCGCTTCCTCTGCAATTTGGGGGAGCCATTTCAGGTTCGCGGCTAGGAGATCTTTAGGGGATGAAAAGGCCCAAAGAGGGAGACCCCAGCCCCAGCAACGTGGGCCGTGGCCAAATGCAGAAAACAGTGGGGCCTGGAAGCCTCTGATGTCTCCAGAAGTCATGGGCGCAGCTGCCACGAAAGAGTCAGCCACTGCCGGGCATCACTCACGTCTCCTGTGGGTGCAGCCACCGCGGAAGAGTCAGCCACTGCCGGGCATCACTCACATCTCCCGTGGGCACAGCTGCCACAAAAGAGTCAGCCACTGCCAGGCGTCACTCATGTCTCCCGTGGGCACAGCCACTGCGGAAGAGTCAGCCACTGCCGGGCGTCACTCATGTCTCCCGTGGGCACAGCCACTGCGGAAGAGTCAGCCACTGCCGGGCGTCACTCACGTCTTAGTTTCTGGTGACCTGTGGGAGTGGCCTCTGCGGCTTCAGTCCTGGAGCCTGTCAAAAGGGAAAAACCTTAGACACGCTGCATTGAACAGAGTTTAACTGAGCAAAGAACAACCCCCGAATAGGACAGGCCTCAGAGCCAGTGTGTTCCGAGAGCCCTGGTCTCAGCATGGCTGGCGGTGTTCACAGGCAGAGACAGGAGGCGGGTGCCGAAGCCACGTGGTTGGGTGTTGTTTGGTGTGGCCTCATCTGAGTCGCGGACACCTGCGGGTGACCACAGAGGGCTGCCGTGAATGACTGAGACCAGCTCCTCCCAGCGAGGTTACCCGTTGGTTCACAGACTAAGGCAGGTCCAGGTCGTGCTGTGACTCGGCACTGAGGCATCCTCAGTTCATGCTTAGTCTAACAAGGCCTTCCTGGGCAGTGGCTGAGGACAGTGCTCCAGCTCCAGCCTCGGTCCACACCCCGCCTCCACCGCTCGCTGCCTGGTGACCCCGGGCAAACACTTCATCTTAACCAGCCTCAGTTTCCTCAGCTGCAGAATGGGACTGAGACTGGACCCTCCCTTGGAGGCGTGTGCCGGGTTGCAAGGGAAGAGCAGTCGGCCCAGAGCCCCAGGCAGCTCAGTAACCCAGGCATCCTCCACGTTCACCAAGTCAACCAGCCCTTCAGTTACCCTGTCCCTTGTCCCCAGTGGGCAGAGCCCATGGGTGGGGCCTGGGAGCAGAGGGCGGGGTCTGGGAGAATAGGGCGGAGCCTGGCTGTGGGCGGGACCTAAGCGTGCACCTCCCCCATCCACAGTGGTGCCTGGGTCCCGGCCAGAAGAAGTGATCGACCACAAGCTCACAGAGCGTGAGTGGGCAGAAGAGTGGAAGCACCTCAACAACGTGAGTGTCCACACACAGCCACGCCCGTGCACACAGCCACGCCCATGCACACAGCCACAGCCATGTGCACAGCCACACACACGCACACAGCCACACACACGCACACAACCCCACCCATACACAGCCACACATGCACACAACCACACGTGCACACACAGCCACGCCCATGCACACGGTCACAGCCACACCTATGCATACAGCCACACACACACAGCCACACCCATACAGCCAAACAGCCACACCCACACAGCTGCACGCACACACACAGCCACACCCACTCACAGCCACACTCATGCACACAGCCACACCCACACACAGCCACACCCATGCACACCACACCCACACAGAGCCACACCCACGCACAGCCACACCCACACAATCACACCAATGCACAGCCACACCCACAGCCATGCCCATAGCCACACCCACATGGCCACACCCACACACAGCCACACCCACACACAGCCACACCTGTACACCCATGCATAAACATGGCCATGGCTCTGCCCCATGGGGCCTGGGGCTGCTAGAGACAGCAGGGCTATGTGGGCGCCCCTGAGCTCAGTGCCCGCCTGGGTGGCCTGCCCCATCCCTGCCCAGCTGTTGGATCCTTCACCTGAGCACCCCTCCTCCCAGCTGTCGGCGCAGCCCAGGCATCGCGAGAGGCACAGGGAGGAGGATTCCTAAAACCATCGTGGCGGGCCTTGCCTTCCCTCCACTTACTTTCTGTTCACTGGCTCTTCCCAGAGTGTATCCTGAGTCTTGCAAGAAGTGTGGGGAAAAGCAGTGCTGAGGCCTCTTTGAGGCAGGACATGTTCAGGGACGGCCGCGGAACTGGGCTCCTCAGAACCCACCGGCCCCATCCTGCAGCACATCCCAGGAGGGGTCGCGGGGCGTGGGGCCAGCACCCCTCCCAGCACTGCTGTCAGCCTCACCCCTCGCCCTCGTCCTTTTTGGAAAGGGGAGCCCAGGCAGAGAGCCAGGTCCCTGAGGCAGAGCCCCGCTGAGCGGGTTAAAAAGGAGAATCCCAAACTCCTGCGTGCGTCTAAGCATGTGTCTGTGTGAGTCTGGTACCCCCAGGCGCTCAGCAGTCCCAGCCTAGGGACCCATCTTTCTAAGCATTGGAGGTGGGCCCTCCCTCACCCCCTTATCCTCATGGGTGGTGGACTCGGGCACCCATCCTGTCCAGGGCTCTGGCCGAGTGGGCTCGGGGAGTGTCTGGTGCGTGCTGGGCCCTCCGAGGTGCTGAAGGCTGCCCCGCCCGCCCCCAGCTCCTGAACTGCATCATGGACATGGTGGAGAAGACGCGGCGCTCGCTCACGGTGCTGCGCCGGTGCCAGGAGGCCGACCGCGAGGAGCTCAACCACTGGGTGCGGCGCTACAGCGATGCAGAGGACACCAAGAAGGGCCCCGGTCCCACCACGGCCCGGCCCCGCAGCAGCTCCGCGGGTCCTGAAGGGTCTCAGCTAGGTGTGTGGGGGTTGTGGGGGGAGGGAGCAGACACGGTGCTCTGGTGGGGCGGACACCTGGGAGCTGTCAGGCAGGCAGTGCAATGAAACACCAGGCAAAAGTTGCACTTGAGAAAGAGGCACCTTTTTCTCTTTGTACGAAAACACTGCCTGGTCTGCCGGGAAGCCTGGAGCTCAGGGGCGTCTGCTGGGCCAGAGGCTCAGAGCTGGGAGGTCCTGAGGGTCTCTGCTCCTCCGCCTCAGCGATGAATGCTGAAACCAGGAGGGGCCCAGGACACACACGGCTCCCAGCCGAGTCCAAAGTCCACAGCTCCAGTGCACCCCCCCCACGTGCCCGGGCACTGCCCTGGGTGCCTGGCGACTGAGCTAGACCTTGCCTAAGGGCACCTGGGCCCTCCCCCAGGGACGCACACCCTCACGCCCTGCACTCGGCACAGCCAGGGTGGGGAGGGCCCCAGCATGGGAGGGGCAGCCGTGTGGCCCATCCTGTGTGACGCCGGCCCCTGTTTCAGACGTGCCCCGGGAGTTCCCGCCAAGGACCCTCACCGGCTACATGCCCGAGGACATCTGGAGGAAGGCTGGTGAGTGGGGGTGGTCCTGGCAAGCAGAGCTGCGGGAGGCCAGGGCCCCGGATGTACCTCTCACCAGCTCAGCTTTGAGGAGCTCTGCCTCCCTCTGGGGGCTTAGGCTACAGGGCTTTACGCATTCCGCTGTGTGGCTCACGAAGGGGTCAGAGTAGATTCACACTCAGGGCAGGACAGCTGCTACCTGTGCCTACCAGAAAACGGACCGGTGGCCGCCCAGCAGAATAAAGAAGGTCCTGGACCTGCACACCCAGGAGGGCAGGCAGAAGCGCACACACTCGGAGCCTGGGCGCGTCAGGCACGCGGGGCCAGAGTCTGGGCAGAATGGGGTCAGAACATGGGCAGACATGGAGCTGGGTGCTGGGCAAGGCTGTGGGGACATTTGCTCATGCTGTGGGAACCAGCCTTGGGGGAGGGGCTGGGACAGAGCCGGATCTGTGGGCAGCGAGAGGGGTTAGGGTTGGGCAGCGGTACCGGGGTCTCCGGCTGGCCTCAGGGTCTCTTTCAGTGGTGGAGTTGAAACCTGGTCTCCAGGTGGAGGCCTGGTGGAGTTGAAACTGCTGGGCGGGCAGCACTCCCTGGAGCTGCTCTGAGCTTACCCCATCTTAGCACAGATCAGGATCTGTGTGGCTGTGTGTGGGTCGGGGAGCGTGGTCTTCTGAGGCCAGCCAGGTTAAAGGATGGCAAGTGCGGTGAGGATAACAGCAGGGTCTGGGGTGACAGCACAGAGCCCTGGACGAGGGGGCTTCCTGGGCTGCGTCTGGGTGGGGCCAGAGGCGAAGGCGGAACCGCAGAGTTGTCCGAGTGCTTCAGGTGCAGCAGCAGCAGCAGCTCCCCCAGCTCGCGTTAGGAATGCAGGTTCCGGGTGCGCCCCTGGCTGACCAGGCCCTGGGGTGGGCCTCGCCGTTGCTCTGCAGGGGTGCAGTGCCTGGGGAGCCGCTGCAGTGGAGTGCAAGCTTTGAAAAGCTCCCCGTGTGCTCGCCACATGACCCAGCTTTGTACACACGTGCCTGGGATGCTTGTGTTTGTTTGCGTGCACTTGTATGCACAGGCATGAGGGCCATCAGCGTGTGTCTGTGTGTGCACAGATGCATTGTGTGTTCAGCTGCACACAGCCCTTGTCCCCAGGTTGTGGCCACGCGTAGGAAGTCCAGAGGCCCGTCTGGGATGGCCCATGTGACCTCCAGCCCTGCCTATGTCCTTTGCAGAAGAGGCCGTGAATGAGGTGAAGCGGCAGGCGATGTCGGAGCTGCAGAAAGCCGTGTCGGACGCAGAACGCAAAGCGCATGAGCTCATTACCACGGAGCGTGCCAAGATGGAGCGGGCCCTGGCCGAGGCGAAGCGGCAGGCCTCCGAGGATGCCCTGACGGTCGTCAACCAGCAGGAGGACTCCAGTGAGGTAGGCCACCCGGCCACGCTGACACCCATCCCCTGCCTCGGCTCCCGTGCAGTCCCACGCCACCCCCGTGAGAATTGTGAGCCTCCACATGGCATCAGCACAGTTGTCGTGGGCGTCTTGCAGCAGGCACGCCGTCCCTGCCCACACTGTGCTTATCAGCACGGAGATCCCACATGGTTTGGTGAGGCGTCCTGTGGGTGTCCCTGTTCTGTAGTTCCAGAAACTGAGGGCTCGAGAGGGTTGGCAGCTTGTCTGAAGTCACGGCCTTGGGAAGTGGTGGGGCCAGGACTCGAGCCCAGGTTGGCTGATGCTGAGATGGAGTTTCACTCTTGTTGCCCAGGCTGAAGTGCCGTGGCATGATCTTGGCTCATTACAGCCTCCGCCTCCTGGGTTCAAGCAGTTCTCCTGCCTCAGCCTCCCGAGTAGCTGGGATTACAGGTGCCCGCCACCACACCTGGCTAATTTTTGCATTTTTAGTAGAGATGGGGTTTTGCCATGTAGGCCAGGCTGGTCTCGAACTCCTGACCTCAGGTGATCCCCCTGCCTCAGCCTCCCAAAGCGCTGGGATGACAGAAGTGAGCCACTGTGCCTGGCCTGAAACCCCTGTTCTCTAGCCTGTGAGAGCAGGAGGATCCAGGAGAATTGTGAGGGCCCTAGGTGGCATCCAAGGCGCCCGGCTCCCTCCCGGTGCACACGGCAGGCCTGAGAATTACGGCGCTTGTGCCTGTGCACCTGGGAGGCAGGCGGGGGCAGAGGACTCTCTGTGAGCCTTTTCTGCCTTGTCCACGAAGCGGGGAGAGGGAGAGACACTTTCCAGGGGAGCCCCAGGACTGTCCCTTGAGACAGAGCACATCTCTATCTGAAGCCCCTGTGTGCATCTGTGCCTGGGCCAGCCCTGGGGTGGGAGGAGATGGAGCCCCATCGATCCAGGGGTCTCTGCACCGGCCCTTTCCACACATGCTCTCAGCTGGGGAGAAGCTAGAACACCACAGGCAAAACTCTCACAGAGCTGGCACTGAGAAAGAAACACCCAACGCAGAAGTGAGGCGTGCAGTTTCGGGAGGTGGAAGTGTGTGGGGAGTGGGGCTGTGGAGGCCTCAGGGCAGGTGACACCTGAGCAGATGCCGGGAGGAATTAAGCTGGCCACGCAGGCATCGGGGGAGCAGGCCCAGCGGAGGGACCAGCAGGGGCCAGGGCCTGGAGCAGGGACTGTACCTGGCAGTGCCCGGTCCTTAAGGAGGCTGCTGCTGCTGTGGCAGTGAGGGTGAGGTGGGGTGGGAGGTGGTACCAGAGGCTTTGGAGGCCAAATAGGGACCTGGACTTCTCCCCTGGGGCAGGTTTGGGCTTCCTACCCTACAACCCAACCGTCTGTGAGAGATCCAGCCAGGCCCCAAGAAGAAATATGCTCAGGCTTTCTGTGGCATCCCCCAACCCCTCTGCCCACAGGGATGCCTAGGGCACAACTTACCCTACAGGAAGGGAGCAGAGCTCACCACAGGGTGGGGGCAGAGGTGGGGGGGGGGCAGCAGAGGCGGGGAGTGGGGCAGAGGTGGGGAGGGGGACGGGTGGGGGTGGATGAAGCAGAGGCAGGGGTGGGGCAGAGGTGGGGAGGGGGACGGGTGGGGGTGGATGCAGCAGAGGCAGGGGTGGGGCAGAGATGGGGATGGGGACAGGGGTGGGGGTGGATGCAGCAGAGGCAGGGGTGGGGCAGAGGTGGGAGGGGGACGGGTGGGGGTGGATGCAGCAGAGGCGGGGGTGGGGCAGAGGTGGGAGGGGGACGGGGGTCGGGGTGGATGCAGCAGAGGCGGGGGATCAGAAGGAGGGTGCAGCAGAGGCGGATGGTGAGAACTCAGCAGCCTCAATTCTGCCGGGGCCACGCCCTTCGGTTTTGCGGTTTTGGAGCCTGGTGAGCTCAGGAGGGCTTCCTGGAGAGGAGGCAGCGGTCGTCGTCCAGTTAGCACAGCGCAAATCTATCTGGGTGGGCTGGAGCGTGAGACACAGTAGCGGGACGCCGCCCCCAAAATGGCCCAGTGAGTGGCTGTATCTGGGGAATGGCCCGAGGGCTGTGGGGCTTTGGAGTTTCTCTCTTCTCACCTGGTGATGACGTGGCTGGGTCTGAGTGGCTTGGATGAGGCGTGTGTTGGGGATTCGGGTGGCCAGACCCAGCCCTGACTGGACCCTCTGCCCCCACCCAGAGCTGCTGGAACTGCGGGCGGAAAGCCAGTGAGACGTGCAGCGGCTGCAACGCCGCGCGCTACTGCGGGTCCTTCTGCCAGCATCGAGACTGGGAGAAGCACCACCACGTGTGTGGCCAGAGCCTGCAGGGCCCTGCGGCCGTGGTGGCCGACCCGGTGCCTGGACCGCCCGAAGCTTCCCGCAGCCTGGGCCCCTCCCTGCCTGTGGGTGCTGCCAGCCCCAGCGAAGCCGGCTCTGCGGGGCCTTCTCGCCCCGGCTCCCCCAGCCCACCCGGCCCACTGGACACCGTGCCCCGCTGACCCCACCGGCCCCCAGCCTGCTGGACACAGCACCGTGCCAACCCCACCCAGCTCCAGACCCGCTGGACGCTGTGCCTGGCCTCTGATGCCCGGCCTACCAGACACTGCGCCCCACCTGACCTGGGGGAGCCGACCAATTAGAGTCACTGCTGCTACTGCCCCTCTCCAAAAGAAGACACAGAACCAACGAAACCGCATTCGATGCACCTGCCTCAGCTACCTAATGACTCCGCGTGGAGACCTCCTGACAACCTCTCTTCAAGCATCCTCAGAAGCCTCGACTGAGCTTTAGACAGCAGAGCGGATGCCGCGGGCGCGGTGGCTCTGCCCGCCTCTCTCTCTCTTTTCCTCTCTCTCTGTCTGTCCTCCTCTGTCTTCTCTATCCGCTCTCTCTCTGACTATCACACACTTTCTCTTCCATGAAAAAATTGAATTGGTGGCTTATATTTTCAGCAAAGAATTTTGGGGGCTTTTGTTTGTTGGCAAAAGAGCTACTCAGAAATGGACAAAGAAAACTGGGGGGTTCTCCCCCTCCTGATTAAAAAGGGAGAAAGAAAACTGCAATTTTATAGCCAGAGATCTGAACCCAGCTGTGCCCCTCCCCCAGGGGCGTGAGGCTGATCAGCGAAGACGGGAGGAAAGATTTCAATTTCTGACTCAAGAAGCATTTTTGGTTTCATATTTTTTTTCCTGTAATGTTAAACTCTTTGGCTTTAAGTAAAAATCCAAAAAGTTTTTTTTAAAAAAGCAAAGGAAGCATACTTGTGAACTACCTTGCTAGCTAGCCAGCCAAGGATACCGGACAGACCTCTGCTCGAAAGGAAGTCCAAAAAAGCAAACACAAGAAATCAAAATCCAAAATTTATTTGTCACTGCCAAAGTATTTTTTTCACTGTTTTACTTGCTCTTGGGTTTGTTTGGATGTGGGTCTTTTTCCCTTCTGTTTGGTTTTGTTTGTGGGTGTCGGGATATTGGGGTGCAGAGGGTTTGTGCCCAGTGAGAAGCGACTTTCGTTCCCTTCCGCGTAGGCGTTGGTGCGTCCGCCGCGTGTGCGCGGTCTGTGTGCCATTGCTCTGGCCTGCGTCTCCGTGTGTGTCGGAAAGGACACACCATCTGTCCTCACGCCCCCTGTGACTTTTCATATTTCCTTTTTCCACTTGTGGAAAAAAAGTGCTAAAGTTTTCTTCCCAGAGAGAGCATAATTCCGAAACAAAACTGTGACAATCTTTTGGGTTGATTCTCGACTGCTTTCGAGCATGCGGAGCCAGCATGGCTCCCTGAAACACTGCTTCTCAGCCAGCCCGTCCTCCTCTACCTCTTTCCTCTCCGTGCCCTCCGACCTCTCTCGGCCCCATTGCCCCAACTCCAACCTCTCTCCGCCCCATCGCCCCACTGCAGCTACTCCCCTTTCTTCCAAACTTTTGCAGAAAAACAAAACAAAAAAAACTACAAACAAAAGCAGCCATCTGCCTCCTCCCCGGGGAAGACCCTGACCATGTACATAGCCCTGGTGCTCCTGCCCAGCCACCCCTCGGATGCGTTCGCCTCTGGCCCTGGGGTGTGTCTCGGTGATGTTTTCTATCAGACGTGCTCCCTCCCACCCTCCAGCCCCCCAACTCCCTTCACTCCTCTCAACTCCCTCAGCGATTTCAAGAAGGAAATAAAGGGATAAAGAAATGCACGCTTGCACTGAGTGCAAGGACAGACAGCAGGCACAGCCCATGGTCTGGCATCTGCACGTGGCTATCAGGAGTTCCAGGAACTCAGTGCAATACAGGAGTGACCCAGCTACTGAACCGGCCGCGAACGGCCCGCCAGAGGCCCGAAGCTGAGAGTGTACGTTAATGTGAATGTATATAGTCTTTGCAGAGGTCCAAATAATATTCATGATGGTAATAAAGAAGAGATGTTTGCCAAATGAAAAAAAGAGAAACCGTGGGAGTTTGCAAAGTGTAGGAAACAGATTTTCAAAGAAATCCGAACAGTGGCCCTGAGGGGAGGAGCGGTTTGCCTGCTGGTGGTTCTTTCACGGTGGTGAAAATTCATTCTTTGAGCATCGTAAGGATGGATCCTGTCGGGTCACCACCAGCCAGGTACCGTCTGGACCAAGTCTGACAACAGAAACCTCGTTCTGAAAGTCAAGAAGGAGTCTGTCCTCCAGACAGTGCCCTGGCCCTGGCACCACCTCCACTCCTCAGTGACAGGTCCAGCAAGCTCCCCAAGGTTTGCTTTTGTGGGTTTCAGAGAAGCAAGGACCGGTCTGGGATTGGGGCTCTCGGTGAAGTGGCAGAAGCCCGCCTCTCCTTCCAGGGCTGCGGTTCTCCAGCTCCGAACCCACATGGCGGCAGCAGCGGACACGCCCGTGCCCACGAAGGGGACCCGCCTCCCTCGGAGGTAGGCGTCCTGGGACTCTTCTTATCTCTCTCCCCCACTGGGCCTCCATCTTGTCCCCACCCAAACTCCAGTGCCCTTCCAGGTGGGCAGGGCAGTTGGCTGTGGTGATCAAAGGCTCTAGGGGACAGGAAATGGGCACGGTGCTGTGGGGGAAATTGAGTTAGGCCCTCCAAGGCTGTGCGGGTGAACCGGTGGTCTCTGTAGAGCGCCGAGCCCCAGGGCAAATGGACCCATGGGCAGCTTCCCTGGTTACTCAGGTCCCTGGGGTCAGGACTGTGGTGGGGAGCGTGGAGGAGGCACTAGTTTACTTTGTGGGCAAAAGCCTCCTCTTTTTCCCTCCCCTCCCTGGATCCTTCTTTGGGGACACACAGGCGTACCAGGGACAGTGGCATGCGCACCAGCTGGCCGTGTCGATCTGGCCAGCAGCCTCCAGGGGCCAGACCACAAGGCTGAGGGTGAGACAGGCCCTCCCACCTCAGATCTTGGGAAGGGGTCAGCCCTCTAGCCAAAGACGAATGCCATCTGCCCTGCGTAGCCCCCCACCATGCACGAATACAAAACCTGGCGTGAGGACCTGGCCAGAGACCAGGCAGACGGAGCCCTGCGGCCAAGGGCCACACGAAATCAGGACGGCTGGGGAAACTGAGGCCCGGAGAGAGAAGAGGGAGATGTCCTGGGGGCACTGTGTCAGGGAACCCTGGGCAGGTGTTGGCCAGGTCAGATGAAGCAAGGCAGCTCCCACCCAGGGAGGCTCTGGGGCCCCCTCCGATGCTTCAGAGACCCGCCTTTCTGTAGCTCATATGCCCAGGCCCTGGTGGCCAAAGACCTCAGCAAACCAGGTGGAACCCATGGCTCTGGGGAGGGGACGGGGACAGGCGGCATTCTTGTGTTAGGGGTGGTCCCCCTGGTGGCCGTGAACACCCATGCCCATGGTTCCGACCTGCAGTCTGCACCTGCAGGCATCCGCCTCTCTTCCGCCAGGCAGAGGGGGGTCTGGACAGAGAGTCTGGGCAGAGGCCACACCTGGACTGGGGAGAGTCATCCTGTCTCTACCCCTTCCTGGCTGCCACCTCCACAAGTTCACAGATCACTGGCCAGAGGTGCAGCCTGCCAAGGTGTCCTCCCGCCAGCCACCGTCAAGACAGGACCATGACAAGCCAAACACTCCTCAGAGCCTTTTCCTCAAACCCCAAACCAAACGGCAGCTGCATCTCCCATCCTGAGACCACAGCCAGGACAGGACGGCCGTGAGGTGAGGGGCTCCCAGCCCCAAGGCCCAGCTGGAGGATGGCCTGATGGGTTAGCAGAACCAACGTGACCTCTTTGGAAAGAGGCTCATCATGCACGCCCCTCAGCCTTTCCCACCCCTCCTCTCACTGCTCCTGGTCCTGGCCAGCCTCGGACCCAGGAAGCCTTCCCCTGAGAGGGCCTCCCAGTCCCCAACAGAGCCTGGCTCTGTGCTATGGCTGTGCACCTGGAGGGCTCCTTCCAGGCCAGCCCTCTGACCTGAACGAGGCAGAGACCAGCGTTTCCCATGGCGCTCAAGGAGTGGGTGTTGGGAGGGGCCAGATGGACAACCCCAAGCCCCTCTGCCTGCCAGGGCCGCCCCAGGACCTGACCAGGGGTGAGGCTGCAGGACTGGAGGGGCCAGCCTCCCAGAAGGACCCACGAGGCCCAGCCAGGTGGGGACAGGCCGCAGAGGCCCGAGAGGTTCAGTGATGGGGGGGCCAGCGGGAGAGCCAGCGGCAGGGGCGGGGGTTCACCCAAACGACACAGTAACAGGGATCAAGACGGGCCTAAAGGGCTCCTATTGCCCGTTTTTCCAAATAGATCCTCAAGCTGACACCAAAGCCTGACTCCAGCATCGACCCCCATCCATCCCAGACATGTGCATGCCAGCCCCTCCGTCCTCGTGCTGGCGCCACCCGGGCCCCAGTTACTGGTTCTTCTCTCTCATCACTTTTTCTTCTGACCTATCTGTCCAGTATCCCAGAGATCACTTTTCCCCACCCCCAGCCCCCGCCCTTCCCCCCCCTCCACCCCCACGCGCCCCACTTGCATGTCCTCTGTGTGTCCTCTGGCCACCCACACAGCCGTCCCTCCGTCCCACCCCACCCTCTCCACCCACGGACCCCAGAGTGGCACCAGCTGCCCCCCATCGTGTGCCAGTGACAAGGGCTGCTCCTGCCATGACCTCAGCTATTGCCCTAAGGGAACCTGCTGGTGGGCGGCAGCCTCTCCCGTACCCAGCCCAGTCCAGGACTGCTCCAGACACCTCCAGGGGCAGATAAAATTCTGCTGCAGGTACTGTGAGCAGGTGGGACCAACACCTCGCAACAGCTCTGGCCAGTTGGGGCCACCTGGAGCTCGAGGTGGGTGGCCAGGGGCCAGGAGCACACACTGGGTGGCGGCCCGCACACCTGCCCGGGGTCCCTGACCAGGGCGCCAGGGTGAGCACATTCCCCGGCAGGGCCGCGACGCTGCGGGGCCGCCCTCTCCTCCTCCTCGTTTCCGGGGGTCAGTGCCTGGAGGGGGTGTCCCCAGGAGAGGAGGGCAACCCCATGCAGCTTCCCCAAGATCCCCGCACTCTTGGAGCCCCACTCCTGGAGGGGGTACTCAGGTGCCAGGCCCCCGTCCCCTTTCCTGGGATCCCAGATGCCTCAGAGTTGAGTCCTTACGGCCTGAGACTGGGGGCTTCTGGGAACAGACCTGCCTGGATAAATTCCGCCAGGAGTGGTGGGGGCCCCCCAGGGTCCTCTGCAGTCTCCCTGCCCTGCACCCCCGAGCCCCAGGGGCCTATTTCCTCCCGCACTGCACTGCAAGCTCCCACACTGAGGGGGCACTCTCTAAAATGGGGCTGGGGCCACAGCCCTGGATGATGAGCGTGCTGGCCAGAGAGGAAGACAGTGAGGAGAGGGGGGAGTCCATGGCGCTGGCCTCCCAGAGGCCCGCCAGCTCCCGTGCACACTTCAGAGATAAGGCCAGGGCGCTGCTGACAACCCCTGCTCTGTTTTCCCAAAGTTCTAGGAAACTCCATTTTGGACACTTTCTGTTCTTTATGTTTCAATCCAGCCAAGCCCCGGAGTAGCTTCCCAAAGACCCCGAGGAACGGGAACTCAGCGTCAGTACTCAGAGTGAAGCCTGCTTTTGAAATACGTGAATGACGGCAACAGGCCTCCCTTGTCCCCACCTGGCTGGGGTGGAGAGCCCGGCCAGGCCAGCTGTCAGCTCCCCAACCCCATCTGCCAGGGCCAAGGGGGTCGGGCCGGTGAGGACCAGGCTGTGGCACAGCCACGTGGAGCCTGGTGTGGAGGGGACTTACTCTCTACTTCCTCCTCCTCTTTTTTTGAGTCACCCAAAGGAGTTGAGTTGTTTTCCTGTAGTTGTGAGAAGCCCATGCCCCGGATCTGCGGCTGTGCAGGGCTGCGAGGTGGCCCCCGCCGCCCCGTCTGATGTACTATGGGTTTGGCCTGTAGACGCTGTGAGATGCAATGGTCGGGTTAGCGCCGTGTCCGTGTAATAAAGCGAACGTTCGCTCTCGCCTGGCTGTTCCTTTCCTTGGGTCCCAGGAGGCTTCGGCTGCGCCTCGTCTCACCCGTGAATTCACTGATTACCTGCTGCGGCTTCTCCGTGCCCGGCAGGGACGGGCCTCCCTATGCACCATACACGATGCAGGGACAAAGAAGCCAGTGTGTGACGTGCGGCTGGGGCGACGGGGAAGAGGCAGGGCGGGAGCACACAGGCGGGGAGGAGCAGCAGCCGCAGCCACAAGGGCCCCTGCAGGGCTGGCAACAGCTGAGCCTGCAAAGGGGACGTTCGGGGGGGTCCCGACTTTACACCCGGGAGATGGTTCTGAGGATTCCAAGACTGGAGCCCCTGCCTGAGCAGCACCCCCTCAGACAGTGCTGAGGCTGGGGCCATGACAACTCCGACCCCGATGGGGGACACAGTACCTCAGGGGACACAGACAAAACTGAGGGGAGACCGGGCGAGGTGGCTCACACCTGTAATCCCAGCACTTTAGGAGGCTGAGGCAGGCGGATCGCCTGAGGTCAGGAGTTCAAGACCAGCCTGGCCAACATGGTGAAACCCCGTCTCTTCTAAAAATACAAAAAATTAGCTGGACACAGTGGTGGGTGCCTGTAATCCCAGCTACTTGGGAGGCTGAGGCAGGAGAATCGCTTGAACTCGGGAGGTGGAGGTTGCAGTGAGCCGAGATTGTGCCATTGCACTCCAGTCTGGGCAACAGAGTGAGACTCCATCTCAAAAAAAAAAAAAAAAAAAGAAATGAAAACTGAGGGGACAGAGGGGACCTGAGGGTGGACAGCGCAGGAAGGGATGGCTCACCCCTCTCAGCCATCCCCATGGGGCCCTGGTGTTGGGTCACACTTGGATCCTGTCTGAATAGGAGTTGGGCTGGGCGGTGGTGCCCCTGGGGCCAGACTGCCATGAATCCTCAGGCCCGGCTCTGGGACAGGGTTTATTTGAAGAGCGTCACTGGGAAGGCCAGTGTCGCAGCTGGCAGGATCCCTGGCCAGGCCTCGTGTGTCAGCAATCTCAGACAGGGTGAGGACGACAAGGTTTTCCATGGCCAGGGCCCGAGCTCAGAGTGGCATGCGTCAGGGCCTGGGCCAAGTCCAGCAGGCTCTGGTCTTGGACGGAAGTGGCTGCAGTCCTGCCTCTGACAGGGAGGTGGAGGCACGGGTGCTGGCAGACCCTCTGACACACGAGCACAGACACACGGGGCAGGGGGCTCCATCCCAGCAGGAGGGGCCCAGGCTGAGGCCGCACTCCACCCTCGTCTGGCCAACCCTGGCCAGCGTGCCTGTCCTCAGTGCAGACGTGGGCGCTGCCCCTGAGGAGCTTTGGTTTATAAGGGGAGAGCTGGCCAAGTCATCAACACTGGACGGACAGCAGGAAAGGCGTGAGGACAGCGGCTCTCAAGGGAGGAGGAGCAGCCCGGCGGGCTTCCCGGAGACAGTGGCACCGTGCACAGGGGGAGGTGTCCAGGGACCACGAACACGTAAGTGCGTGGCTGTGCGGAGCCAGGGAGAGGGGAAGGGGCATCCAGGGCCGTAGCCAGGTTCCAGACAAGGCCCGCTCCTCCCTGACATCATGAGCCTGCCCCAGAAAATCCTCTGGGTGGTGAACAGATGGGGTGACAGCATGGTCTTCAGTCAGCCTCCTGGAGGTGTGAAAAGAAAACAAAATTTCAGGACCTAAAACTCACTAAGCCAAAGGGACAAGTCAAGCTGGGAGCTGAGTCACACACACCTGCCTCCCACTTTCTTCCTAACTGGACAGCTACGAAGATAAAGGAGCCTGTGCCCCCTCAATGCGCTTGCAGGGAAATTCCTTGTGGGTCCCAAGATCTTGGCTCTGAAACAGTTCTGCTGGATCCCACCCAGACAGTGTGATCTAGTAGCTTATCTTCCCAGGTACGGGAAAAAGGGCAGAGCTAACATCACCCTCCACTCACCGGAGGCGAATGCGAATCTGCCAGGTTCCTATTCCCTGTGGCAGTTCTATCCTCTGTGGAAACGCAGGGTTGCTGAGCGTGGGGCTATGTAATTCACTCTTCTACCCCCACCTTCCATATTTCAAAATGTGCATTTGGTGACTGCCTATGAGAGATTCAAAGGAACGCTACCGCTTGCCTTTTATCCGCCCTCCCTTTTCTTTCCTTCCTGTGTTCCCCTCCTGCCCGCTCTTTCCCTTTAAATACAAAAGCTTCCAAACCCTCTTTGGGTTTTTTTGTTTTTGTTTTTTTGAGACAGTCTCACTCCGTCGCCCAGGCTGGAGTGTAGTGGCGTGATCTTGGCTCACTGCAACCTCTGCCTCCCGGGTTCAAGCAATTCTCCCGCCTCAGCCTCCCGAGTAGCTGGGATTACAGGCGCCCACCACCATGCCCGGCTAATTGTTTTTGTATTTTTAGTAGAGACGGGGTTTCACCATGTTGGCCAGGCTGGTTTTGAACTCCTGACCTCAAGTGATCTGCCCGCCTCAGCCTCCCAAAGTGCTGGGATTACAGGCGTGAGCCACCTCGCCCGGCCTCCCAAAGTGCTGGGATTACAGGCGTGAACCACCACGCCCGGCCTCTAACTCCTCTTTGGAAAAAGCAGAGCACAGATGTTGCCTGTGGCTTCGTGTTCCTTTTTCCTGAGTGCACCCTTAACCTTGGCAAGATAAACCTCTAAATTGATTGAGACCCATCTCAGACACCTTCTGGCTTTTACAGAGGTGAGAACAGAGTGGGTGCAGGAGCCTGGGTCCCCAGGCTGTGGCAGCCTCCATGTCACTACCTGCTCCCCCTGAGCCCCCAGCCCAAGGTGGAGGAAGGGCCACCCTGGGTGGGTGGTACATGGTGCAGCAGTACGGCTCCAGCCTAGGCCACGCCGTGTCTCTCTCTCCTCCCCCAGTCCCAAATTCCCAGGAATCCCAGCCCCACTGACTGAACACTGGGGTGCAGTCACAGAGAAGATGGCCTCGGCCTGGGGGTGGCAGCTGTGCAGGGGGCCCCGTCCCCCACCACCGATGGCAGGGGTAAGAGCCATGCATGACTCCCTGGCCCCAAGTCCTTCACAGACTGGGTGGGAGACGGCAGCACTGGAGACAGAGGCCAGAGCAGACTCCAGCAGCCGCAGTGGCAGGTGCAGAGGGAGGCGCGAGGGCGGACCGGGTCACCTCCTCCTGCAACCCTGCATGGGTGAAGCCAGGTGCAGACACCACTGGATGCCCAAGGAATTCCACCACAGTAACTCACACCGTCACTCCCCAGAGCCCCCACCCCACAGTAACTCACGCCGTCACTCCCCACGGAGCCCCCACCCCACAGTAACTCACGCCGTCACTCCCCACGGAGCCCCCACCCCACAGCAGAAGAATTCTGGCCTCATGGAAGTGGCACCCATCTAAAAGATGACCCAGGCCACGTGCAGTGTCTCACACCTGTAATCCCAGCCCTTTGGGAGGCCGAGTCGGGCAGATCACCTGAGGTCAGGAGTTTGAGACCAGCCTGGGCAACATGGTGAAACCCTGTCTCTACTAAAAATACAAACAAAATTAGCTGGGCGTGGTGGCAGGTGCCTGTAATCCCAGCTACACAGGAGGCTGAAGCAGGAGAATCACCTGAACCTGGGAGGCAGAGGTTGCAGTGAGCTGAGATCACGCCACTGCACTCCAGCCTTGGCAACAAAGCAAGACTCCTGCCTTAAAAAAAAAAAAAAGGCCCAGAATGAGGGTTAGAGAGGCAAGGGTCCCTGGGGACTCCAGAGGGGTCAGGATGCAGAGACAGCTGTTGCTGCCCCTCCTCTGGGCCCAGGACCCCGCCCCGACCTGCCTCGGCCCTCTCATCCCATGCACCTGCCCTCGGTCCCTGCCCAGGCCCTTCCCTCCCCCGGGACCAGCTCAGCCCCTGCCTCCCCTGTCGGAAGCCACCTCCCCAGCCTGCTTGGATCCTGGTACTAGAAGAAACCACTCCCGTGTTCCCACTTGGATTGGGTGTTCACGCCATGTGGTGTTCGTGCCATGTGGTGTTCGTGCCGTGTGGATGCTGCTGAGGTGTGAACCCTGTGACGGACCAAGGCTCCAGTGAGCCACAGCGTGGCCGGGCAGAAGCAGAAGAGACCAGTGACCCCCACTCAACTCAGCCTCTCCTTCCTCCAGGGAGTGTCCCGGAGGTACCTGTCCGAGTGACAGGGAAGGGGCGGGGCCAGGAGCCAAGGCTGGAAGCTCAGCCCCACTCGGCCTTTGCAGATGCTCTAGTGGGAGCAGCTGGCCTCAGGGGAGGGCTTAAAACTCCAGGAGAGCCCGGGCAGGTGCGGACGCGAGGGGAGTGGAGGAGAGGCCTCGCCTGGCCCACCTACCTCCTGCCCCTCCACCATGTGGCCCTTCCCGAACCGCTCTCTCTTCCCACCCCCCACTCAGGCTTGGCTCCAGACGGTCTCCTCAGACCCTGAGGCCCAGGGCTGGGGGGCCTGGAACGAGACCAAGGAGATTGTAGGGCCAGAGGGTGGAGAAGAGAAGCAGGAGGAAGACGAGGCAGAGGAAGACCAGGATGGGGATGCAGGCTTTCTGCTGTCTCTGCTGGAGCAGGAGAACCTGGCTGAGTGCCCAGTGCCTGACCAGGTAACAGCTGTGTGCAGGCCCTGAGGATCTCAGGGGACCTGGGGCACAGGGGCTGGTGGAGACACGGGGGCTGGTGGAGACACGGGGTCTGGGTGACGGACGGCTACAGCTGACTTAGGAGGGGCGAGGGCCATTGCCCACCTGCCTGGACGAAGGTGGCAAGGAGACCCCCCCGCCCCCGGCCACACAGACTGCAGGGTCAAGGTGGCCTCTCTGGCCTGGGGAAGGGCCCTTGAGGTGCAGTTTTGGGGGCTTCTCTGCAGGGGCGAGTTCGTCACCCCAGCCAGCCGCCCCAGGAAGGAATGTCCCTGTCCAGAGAAGGGCTGCCCCTTGGGGCTGTGACCCGGTACTGGAGCTGGCAGGCCACACACCCACCTTCCTCGAGCAGAGCCTGCAGGCTGCCTGCCCCGCTCAGGGCCATGTGTCGACAGGAGCTGGAGGCCATCAGGATGAAGGTGTGCGCCATGGAGCAGGCCAAGGGGCCACCGCGGCCTCCGGGAGTGCAGCAGCAGGCCGAGGAAGAGGAGGGCACTGCAGCCGGGCAGCTGCTGAGCCCTGAGACCATGGGTAGGAACCAGGGGCACAGGCAGCCCCCCACTGAGCGAGGGTCCCACAGTTTCCATGAGGGTTGGGCCTGGCAGGCTCCAAGGTGTCGCCTCCCCTATGAGCCTGGGCGACCTTCCCCGTGAGAGGAGTGAGGAAGGAGCCGAGGGCCTGCGGGCCTGAGCTGTGTTCTCCGCAGGCTGCCCCGTCCCTGGGACCCCGGAGGAGAAGGTGGAGGCTGACCACAGATCCGTCTACGTGGGCAACGTGAGTGGCGGGCGGGGTGGGGGGCAGGCAGTGAGTGGGGCCCCATCTCTTCCAGGGGGTCCGGCGTCCAGCCATGGGCCAGGCAGCCTTGCTGGGAAGGGGGTCTGACACTGGGGGCAGCCCCGTCCCCTGGAGGAAACACTGGCCTGGGCACATATTCCACTTTTACAACATGAGCTGGAATTGAGGGTTGCAATTGAAATCTCCACTTTTGAGAAGCTTTTTAAAAGGCTCCAACCCTCCAGAAGGAAGTGCTCCATACGAGATACCCTTTATTTTCTTCCCTCCATCCCCAGCAGGGGTGTGGGGTGCAGGCCTGGGGCCATCCCCGCCACGGGGCCCAGCCTTGGGGTTTCTTTCCCCACCTCTAACAAGAAAGCCCCAAGTCAGGGCAGACGTCTCCCTCACGTGCGGGTCTGGGCCTGGATGCAGGTGGACTACGGGGGCTCCGCCGAGGAGCTGGAGGCCCACTTCAGCCGCTGTGGGGAGGTCCACCGAGTCACCATCCTGTGCGACAAGTTCTCTGGACACCCCAAGGGGTCAGTGTGGGGCCTGGTGGGGGCACTGGCCATGTGGACAGGGCCCGGCCTCACCCCTCCCCTCTCTTCCCTGCCCCTCCCCTCAGTTATGCCTATATAGAGTTTGCCACCAAGGGCTCCGTGCAGGCCGCCGTGGAGCTGGACCAGAGCCTCTTCCGGGGCCGGCTCATCAAGGTGCGCCGGTGCTCCCCAGGTCCAGGAACGTGAGCGAGAGGGGCTGGCCCACTGGCCCTGGGACACACAGCAGCCCCAGCTGGCTCCTCTCTGCACCACATGTCTCAGGCACGGTGCTTGGCTGGGCCTGGACAGGATGTGGCGGGACTCTCAGACCTGAAGCTGGGTTTGGTCTGCAGTGGCGTGGTGGGGAAGTGTCCCCTCTCAGGGGGAGCCCCCTCTGCGGGGGTGCTGGCCGTGACGGGGTATCATAACGACAGCTATGGTAGGCAAAGGCAGGGGACCCTGTAGGCCTGAATGGCGTCCTGAGCTGGGCAGGACCCCACGCTCCAGGGTGGTGGGGGCTGCAGCGGCTGCGGGCTGGGTCTTGGCTGCCCCTTGAGAAGGACTCGAAACAGGCCTTTGCTCCAGGTACTGCCGAAAAGAACCAACTTCCCTGGGATCAGCTCCACAGACCGCGGGGGACTTCGCGGACACCCAGGCTCCAGGGGGGCACCCTTCCCCCACAGCAGCCTCCAGGGCAGGCCCCGGCTCAGACCACGAGGGCAGAATCGGTGAGTGGGTGCCTGTGGGGGCAGCCTGGGGGCGAGGGCCATGGAGGGGCATCGTGGCCTGGGGATCAGGGGCGGGAGGGGGTCCCTGAGCTCGTTCCTCATGGGGCTGCAGGAATGTACCTGGCGGGGCCTGGGTGAGGGCTGGGGCTGCTGTGTCAGCTGGGGAGGTGGGTGCTTTTTGTAGCCTCTCTGCTGGGAGAGGTTGACCCCTTCTTGTTCCCACAAAGGCCCCGGGGTGGGCTGCAGCTGCCCCAAGGGGCTTTCCTGGCGCTGCCTTTCCCTTTCGTGGGACTGTCCCAAGAGAGCAGCTGGGAGTCACCAGACAGCCCCTGGGGCATTGCCTGAGCAGCCAGGTGACCTCCCTGCGTCCCTATCCTGCTGTCCCCCAGGGCCCTGGGCCACCACCCCTTCCCCTCTGGAAGGCCACTCACCACGTGTTCTCTTTCCATGCAGGGCCCGTGGAAAATTCTCACCATGGTTTTCACCATATTAAAGGGAAGGCCCAATTTTGAGAGAGGGGCTGGGGGCTGGGGGCTGGGTCAGGAGTAAACCACTTGTGCTCCATCCTGGGGCTGGGGCAGGGAGTGGGGCGGGGATGAGGCCAGAGGAGAGGGGTGTCCAGAGCAGCCGCTGGCCCCCTCTTGGCCGGGGGGTGGCCCAGACCCACGGCCACAGCCACGAGTCACAGCCACGGCCCTGTGGTGGGCCTGGCATGGGCGCCACGGGGATCTAGGGGGCTCTGGATGGTGAGGGAAGGGAGGGGCAGAGTCCCAGGCAGTGCCAGGCCAGCTTGGGGTTGGCATGCTCGGCTCTTCAACTAAGTCATTTTAAGAAAAATAGTAACATGTCTCTTAATGGTGAAGCGTAAATTAATTATTAAACTTGGGCACTTTTTAAAAGCAAATGGCAGCAGCACTCCTGTGCATTCCCCCCATGGACACAGTTCCCTTATGCGTCTTCCCCTGGGACAGGACACACAATTCCCTTTGCGTCTTCCCCCGGGACAGGACACGCAGTTCCCTTTGTGTCTCTCCTGGGACAGGACACAGAAGGTGGCTGGTGGGCCGTGGCTGTGGGACGGGGACAGGGCTCTAGACCCCTCAGGACAGCAGGCGGGCAGTGTGCACAGGCTGAGGCGGTGTCGATGTCACTGCCATCCTGGTAGGCTGCGACTGCCTATGTGTCAGTCAAGGCACCCCCCACCTCGTAACCCTGCCCTGGCACATGTCCCCCACCAAGTGACACAGACACCCAGGACGCTGGCCCTTGTCAGAAGCTCAGGGAGCAGAAGTGGAGGTCTCTGTCCTGGGCACTTTGACGACTGTCCCCTCTGAAAGCACAGCCAGTTAGGCTCTCTGGCTGCATGCACAGCTACGGAGGCCCAAGGCTGCATGCACAGCCACAGAGGCCCTGCTTCTGTGCACACACCTGACTCCAGCATTCCACGACTAGCAGCGCCTCCCCTTCGTGCCTCATCAGGCTGTGTGTTAATTCCTGGAGCCCTGTGCAGACCAGCTCCTATTCAGTGGGCTGGTGCCCACCCACCCCTCAGCCACCTTCCTCCAGCACCAGGCCAGATGCTGCTCCCGGGAATGACCCACCCTCCTTCCCCACCTACACCGGCCTCTTCCCCAAACCAGCCCCACACCCAATCTTGGGGTCTTGGGTCAGTGTTGGCCTCTGTACTGGGGCGAATGATGCTCCCCAAAATATGTCCATGTCCTGATCCCCAGAACCTGTGAATGTGGATTTCTCTTGAAAGGGTCTTTGCAGATGTGATTCAGCAAAAGGTCTAGAGACGGTCCTGGGTTCCCTGTGGTCTCTAAACCCAACCACATACTGGTTACAGAGACCAAGAGACGCTCCAAGACCGCGTGACGACAGAGGCAGAGGCTGGAGCAATGCCGAGGATTACAGGGACCGGCAGTGGCTGCAGACATGGGCTGGAGCAGACCCGCCCCAGAGCCTCCAGAAGGAGCCAGCCCTAGCCACACCCAGCCTTCAGACTTCTGCCTCCAGCGCAGGGAGGGAATGCGTTCCCGTGGTTTGAAGCCCCTCCAGGTGGTGCTCTGTTACAGTGGAGCCCTGGAGACTGAGCTCTCTGGCCTCATTATCAGGATACTCGACCAAGGACCCATCATGGCCCTCCAGGATCTGCCCTGATCTGTCTGAGGTCCACTCTGGGGCCCGTGGGCACTGTGGTCTATGAGCTGCTCTACCCAGGCCTCTGCTGGTTTGCCAGGGAGTCTGGCTTCAGGGTGGGCTTGAGGGGGCTGTCTCAGCGTCAGTGAGAGCCAGGCGTGGCACAGAAGGGAGCTCCAGCTGCCCAGCCGTCTAGGGCGGGGCCTGGTGCGGACTGCTCACAGCTGGGGGCTGCAAGAGGGACCTGAGGCATGCACAGCCCTTTGCAGATGACAGCCCCTGCCTGCTCAGTACCCAGGCCCAGGGTCCGGCCCTCAGTGAGGGGTCGCTGCTGGCCTTGATGTGGGTGTCACGCCCATGGGTTTGTCGGGTCCCTGGCAGTATTCTAGCCCATGTCGCAGGTCAGTTCCTGTCCATCTTTAGCCTTCTGTGTGGCCACTGCAAGGAGACAGCAGAGCGAGCCTGCGGAGTCCCTCCTTTCTTGTGGACTTGAGGCCTGAGCAGGCCAAGGTGGAGGAAGAGCTGGGGGAACCCCTCGGCGTGGCCCTTACAGGTGATGAGACCCCGCGCCAGGAACTGCGGAGGCCTTTGTGGCTGCATCGAGAAAGCAGATGCTCTGGCTGGCTCAGGTGGGCAACTAACAAGAACAGGCCCCTCTTCCCCGGCCTGCGGGAGAAGGAAGAGGCAGTATCGCTGCTGCCTGAAGGGGAGGAGGGGCTGCCCTATGTGGTGTCCAGCAGAAGTCACCCGGGGTCAAGGAAGGAGCAGGCAGGCGGGCTGTGGCCCTCCGTGAGGCCAGCCCCACGGTGGAGACAGCGCGAAGGTGCCACGTGACAGTTCTGCTGTCAGATCAGAGGTGAGCAGATGACTTCTGTTTCTTTGGGCTTAAAATGGGGATGCTGCCTTACAACGCTTGTGAAAACTCCCTCATGTAAAAAGTTCTCACAGGTGGGTCTGGCTGCACCTAACAGAAAACCCAAATATCAGCGGCTTAAACCAGAGGGGTGCATTTATTTTCTCACATTTAAAAAAAGCTGAACTTAAGTAGTCCGGGGCTGGTACGTCAGCAAAGGCCCAGGGTCCTTCCCGTGTTCTGCTCCACTGTCCTTAGGGTGTGACTCTTTCCTCATGCTGGCAGTACAGCTGTGCCAGCACCAGCCATCACATCCATGTTCCAGGCAGGCAGAAGGCAAAGGGGGAGGGTCCTGCACGTGGCAGCTGGGCCCCCTTCACAGGAGCTTCCCGGCAAGTCTCTCCCAGCACCACCCACCTCCACGCCACCGCTGCACACCCCGGGCTGCAAGGGAGGCCAGGCCATGGCTCTCGTCTGCCCGCTATTGGAACTGGGCAGAGGCACCGGGGTTCTGTCAGTAGGAAGGAAAGAGAATGGACGCTGGGTTAGCAACTTGCAGAGTCCCCACCACGGCCAGGACTCAGGCAGGAGTGATCGCCACTAAAAGGCAAAGATTTCCTGCCAGGCTGCAGTGGGGAGGTGCTTGGGCCGGGGTCCCACCTTCTCCTAACAAACATGAGGCTCTCGTTAAAGATTTAACCTTGTGAGGGTGGCCTGTGGCCCACATGCACCCAGATCAGCTGCCTGGTGTGCCTCGGCGCATTCCAGGACTTCCAATTCACCCTGGCGCAGGGGAGGCCTGGGGCATGCAGTTTTCACACACTCCCTGCTGATTTTTTCTTCTATAATTTATAAAATTAACACTGTGCTTGCTGGATGGGATGAAAAGGCAAATATGTATCGAGAAAGTTCCCCTCCCTGTGTCCTGCCCCAGGCTGACCCCCTCTCACAGCCTTTCCTGCTGCAGGGACTTCTGGGGTCCTCAAGGTCCTAGAGAAACTCTCCAGTCCTGGACCGGTGCTGGAACCAACTCCGGGCGGATCTCCTCAGCGGGCTGAGCCTTGACTACTGGACCCCAAGGACGGAGGCGGCACTGACGCCACTATGGGCTCAGCCACTGCCCTGGGTGGTAGTCAGCCATGTCATCAAGTGACACAGCACCCAACCCCCTCAGCACCAACAGGCAGGAAGGGGCGCCTCAAGTCTGTGCTCCAGGGTTTAGGACCAGGGCTGCAGCTGAGCCAACGCCGCAGGGCCGCGAGGCTTCCCAGGTTTCACAAGGGCTCCTTTTAAGGCCAGGATGAATCCAGACGTTGGGCCAGATGCAAAGAATGGAGGCCAAGTCCAGAAAGAGGAGGGCCCTCCCCTGTGGGAAGGCACGCCGGCTCCCCTTTTGCCCCTAGATCCTAGGCTGTTTCTCAGCTCAGGACGCCGCCCCCTCCAGACCAGCCCACCTGTTCAGCCAATGGGTGACCCACATGGTCACAGGTCCTGCAGGCTCAGGAACTCTTGGCTCCAGGTGCCCCTGCCTCTGCCCCTTCGGGACAACTGGGGACAGGCTATCTGCGCCATCTGATCCCAAACCTCTGCCCACACCCCTGAAAGTCCTTAGTTGAATTCTTCTTAGTTAAATCCTTGGCTGACACGGAAGGAAAAAGCCAAATCTCATCTCACAAGACCTTTAGTTGAGAGAACATGCACAGCTGCCTGCCCTGAAAGCCCCGGGCGTCCCATTCAGGAAGAGGCGACGGGAACAGACTGACGGCCCCACCACAGTCGTGCGCGGGCTCCTCTGCGATGCCTGGCAGCACAGCTCACTCAGCACACCTGTATCATCATCGACGTCACCATGTTATCAAAGGCCCTGCTAAGAGAAACAGACCCACTCAGAGGAAAGCCAGGCCTTCCACCCCTCTGCTCACAGAGACAGGCTGGGCAGCATGGCTCCATCCATAGGACCCTTGGGGCCTTCTCCAGGGTCCAGAAATGTGAATTCTGCTGAGAGGCCAGGACAGGACTCCCACCCCACAGGGCACTGAGATCCCATCGGCTCCCTCCAAGTTCCCTGTGCAGCCTCCCAAGGCCCCAGGAAGGGGTGGAGGAGGGAGCAGTGTGGGCAGGCAGGGCGGTGTGGGCAGCAAGCCACCCAGGCACGGAGGCAAGAGACCGAGGACACCAACTGTTCCAGTATAATATAAAATAAGAATAGTGGCCGGGCGCGGTGGCTCACGCTTGTAATCCCAGCACTTTGGGAGGCCGAGGCGGGCAGATCACGAGGTCAGGAGATCGAGACCACGGTGAAACCCCGTCTCTACTAAAAATACAAAAAAATTAGCCAGGCGTGGTGGCGGGCGCCTGTAGTCCCAGCTACTCGGAGAGGCTGAGGCAGGAGAATGGCGTGAACCCGGTAGGCGGAGCTTGCAGTGAGCCGAGATCGCGCCACTGCACTCCAGCCTGGGCGACAGAGCGAGACTCCGTCTCAAAAAAAAAAAAAGAGTAGTTACACCCGCTAAGTAGCGGGTGTTGTTCCTTGACACTTTTCGCCACTGCTAGAGACCGTCCGCCTGGCAATGGGTGTCTTCCCAGACGCTGGCGTTACTGCTAGACCAAGGAGCCCTCTGGTGGCCCTGTCCAGGCATAACAGAAGGCTCGCACTCTTGTCTTCTGGTCACACCTCACTATGTCCCCTCATATCCTATCTCTGTATGGCCTGGTTTTTCCTAGGTTACGATTATAGAACGAAGATTATTATAATATTGGAATAAAGAGTAATTACTACCAACTAATGATTAATGATATTCATATATAATCACATCTAAGATCTACATGTGGTGTAACTATTCTTGTTTTATATTTTATTATACCGGAACAGCTCCTGTCCCCGGTCTCTTGCCTCAGCGCCCGCATGGCCCACAGGCGGTGGTGTCGCAAGGGCGGCCCTGGGCAGCCCAGGAGGCAAGTCTGCGTGGACATTCGCCTGCCTGCTCCCACCTGGGACCAGGATGGCCCCGAGACAGTGTCCTGGTGGAGAGAAGGGCCTGGCTTGGGTCACTGCGGCGTCCTCTTGCCTGCCAACCACAGGGAATGATGTCTTAGAACTGGGGACTCACTGGAAGCAAGTCTGGAGTGTGGGCGTGGACCCCACATTTCCCTCATGATGTTCAAAGGTTAAATCTGTTGACTTTGTGGACTAGTTGGAAGACGCCTGCAAAGCAGGTTCCCGACTGTTCAAATTCAACATAAAAGATCAGGTAGCTGCAAGAAGATGTGTGATCCCTCAAAGCCACTGCCCATGTGCTTGGCCCTGAGTCCTGCAGGTGCCCCAGGTACCCACTGGGCACACCTGGGAAGCCAAATGGGCAAGCTCTGCTCCCCGCACCACACACACTCTATCCACTTTATGCGCTGGAGATCTCTGTAAGAGTTGATGTGGAGAAACAGGGTTTTGTGGCTTTAAAACCTCTGCCCTAGGGGGATGGTGCTCATAGCTTAAAAAGACCTTTCCTCCCTTATTTTCCAAATGGTTGCATTTTGGCAACCAAAATGGCAAGGCAGGTCCTACAGAAAGAAGGTAGCAAGACACAGAAAGTAGGGCCCACCTGGACTGGATGCGGTCCCCCGGGTTGTAGAAGGGGTTGCACATAACGTCCGTATAGGAGTTGTGTAGCTTCCGGAACATCTGAAAAAGACCCAGCAAACCGTGACCTTGCCACGTACACACAGCCAGTGCAAGATTTTTGGTTTCTCAGCATTTCAAAACAAAGTGAAAAAGGAAAAACAAAACGCCCACTCGGGCATGGCCTTCCAACCCCGACTTACGCTGCGAATTTCATTGTCTCGAAGGGCTGTGTTGGAGGAATCCACCACCATGACAAACTTCACCTTGGAGTTGGTGACGTAGCCGTATCTGCACAGCTGGTTAGGGAAGACACTCGTAACACAGGGACTGCCGGCGAAGGGCCCTCTGTGGGCCCTCACTTTGGAGAAACATGGCAACCTTGAATCACAGGAAATGCCCAGGCTGGGCTGGTCCTGCAGTGGCCGTGCTGGGTGCAAGCCTAAATACTTTGCTAGGGCGACGTCTGGTGTTTGCAGGAGAAGCAAAGAGCAGGCAGCCAAGCCTTACCCAGTTCACACTCCAGGAGCCGAACCACCTAGACTCTGAGTCTGTCTGTCTGGAACACCTCACCCTCTTTATGAATCAATGCCTGGCCCAGAAAGTTAACTGCAAAACCAGAGGCTTCATAAACAAGGCAGACCCCGTCTCTAGAGGCCACATTATCCTGTAAAATAGTGGCTACTAGCAGATGTCACCATGGACAAGCTACATTACTGCTTTTGGGAAGGTCTTTGAACTCCATGGCCTCAAGTGATTTGTCCCAAGGGACTAGACGAGAGTGTCTAGTGACGTACGAGGCAAGGCCTAACAAAATAAATGAAACCGTTATCCACTGCTCAAAGGTGGTGGCTCCCCTTGAAAAGCACAGAAAGAAATCCTTGCAGGTACAAAGCAGAAGTGTCCCAGTTCCTCTGCAAACCAGACAACGGACACATGCAAACCAAAACATCCTACAGGGAATTCTAGCCTTGCTTTTCCCAAATGACTCTTCCAATAAAAGAGAGAGAAGAGTTAGAGGCCTTCACTCACCTCAGGCTTCCCTAATTCCCTGGCTGGCCAAAAACTCTCACCTCTTTTTTTTTCTTCTCAAAGGTTTCAAGTTATCTGATCCTAAAGTACATCTTGCAATTGTAGGTCCTCCCTGACACACCCCCTGCCCTGAAAGATACACCTTGTAGTCCTCCGTGGGGTAGAGCAGGCCCAGGTACAGCTCCCTCTGGTCGACCAGGGCCTTCCCCATCGCGGAGATCTTCTCATCCACCACGTCCAGAGACGTGTGCACCATGTAGTGGAACTTCAGTTCGTTCTCCATAGGGGTGCTGCGAATATAGAGCGGGTAATTCTGCAAGAAAGGATGACGGCCACTGAAAGGACAAGACTCCACCCAGCGCACACCAGCTCCGAACTAGGCTGCAGAGCCGTGACCTGCAGCCACCTGGGGAATGCATTCCCCTTCTCTAAGGCCCACCGCTTCATTCTCCATGCCGCAGTGGGCACTGCCTTCAGGGGATCCCATCTGACCTAAGGAGACTTATGTGTTGTTTGCAAAGCAGCAGCAGTAGGGTGGGCAGAAAAGAAAAAATGAATCAGAAAAATGGGCCTGAGCACAGCCTGCCGATCAAGCCTGGCACCTGGGCAGGCCTCTCACCTTCTCCTGGAGGCCACTCTGCCTCAGCCCACCTCTAACTCTGCATGGGTCACCCAAATACAGCACCCTAAATACTGGCTTTTCTTCACCTTGACAGCGACCCTTTTACTAAACCCTTCAAGACGCAGCTCAAATTCCCTTCATCTCTGCATTTCTGACCATTGTAAGACCAGCATTAACAGCTTCTTTCTTGGGCTTTCACACACCGCCATTTACCCTGTCTGTTCAGCACTAGGTCCTGCAGAAATACAGTGAACAAGAGTCCTCGCTACCTCGTGGGGAGTGATACCTAGTCAATAAACCCACCAACAAGCAAATGATCATCTGTGGCCAAGAGGGAAGCCCATGAGCAGCTTAGCAGCAGCCACCGCGCAGCAAGGAGCGGCCTCGAGTCCGGTCTCAGGGGAGACCCTGGCTAGGAAATGAAGGCTCCGTGCAGCAGGAGGGTGGACAGTCACCCAGCTCAGTCTTAGCCTTCAGAAAATGCTTTCCAGTTGAAATATATGTGGGCCAGTAAAGAGGATGGGAGCTGGGGAGAGGTGTTCCGCGTGCAAAGGCTCAGAGGTAAGAGGGCAGAGCATGTCCAGGGAGCTGCAGAATTGTTTGGTTGGAGCGGAGGGTGCCAAGGGTTACGGGGGGGAAAGGATCCCAGACCAGGTTATTCAGACACCATCCTAAGGCAACGAGAAGCCACTGCAGAGGTCTCAGGCAGAGGCGTGACAGGATCCGATTTGTTTTTATCTCGGCTCCGGGGAGACTGGCAGGAGGGCCGGGGCCGCCGTCCACGGGGAACCAGCGCTGGACGGGAGAACGGGCAGAACCTGCTGAGGACGGAGGACGGAGGCAGTGCCCCGGACCACCTAGGTTTCTGGTGGGTCCTGGCGGGGAGGAGACCTGGGGCGTCGAGGGGTGCGTTCACCAGCGGGACGGGCGAGCGCGGAACTGGGGTCTCAGGGTGTGCCTGGTGGCTCGTCCACCGCGAAGCCCCTGACCGCTGGAGCTCGGGGAAGGCCTCCTCCAGGTCCCATTTCCTAAGGTGCCTTCTAGGCCCAGGGAAGAAGGGGAAAGAAAGCGGAGAGGCGAGGATGGTGCGGGCCCGGACGCCCCACGCCGCGCGTACGCACCTCCTTGGCGATCACCGCGATGCACACCGCCATCTTGGGAGGCCCGGCGCCAGGCACCTCATCACGTGACACAAATAGACATATGAGATGGAAAAGCAGCTGCCCAGGTCACGCGGCCTCCCAAGCCCCGCCCCGCCAGTCACGCAGCTGGCTCAGGCCCCGCCCCGCTGGTCACGAGTAGGTCCAGGCCCCGCCTCCCGTCCCTCCACGGACTCTGGCCCCGCCCCGCTGGTCACGTGGTCATCCAGGCCCCGCCCCGCAGCCCAGCCGGAAGGGCCGGCGGACGTTCGCTAGGTCGGCTCGCTGGCCCGGGCTCCGCGGCTCCCGTGGTTGCCATGGCGGCGGTTGTCGCAGCGACGAGCTGGTGGCGGCTGTTGCTGGTGCTCAGCGCCGCGGGGATGGGGGCCTCGGGCGCCCCGCAGCCCCCCAACATCCTGCTCCTGCTCATGGACGACGTGAGTGCGGGCGGTGGGACGGGGCAGGGCCGGGGTGGAGCGAGGTGGAGGTGGGGGGTCGGGGAGGGGAGGGGTGGGGGGAGGGCGGGAGGGGTGGGGGGAGGGCAGGAGGGGTGGGGGGAGGGCGGGCGGGGTGCGGGGAAAGGTGGGGGGGGTCCCGCGCGGGGAGGAGGGGAAGGGGGGTATCCCCTTGCGGGGTGGGGGGAGGCCCCGCGGGGAGTGTCCGCGGGATCCAGGCGTGGGGTCTCGGCGGTCAGCGGTCACCACACGCGCTGCCACTGTGCAGCATGACCGGGACAGCGTCCTCCCTCGCAGGTGGGTGGCCGGCGTGCTACTGGGCCCTGCCTCCCCCGTCTGACCTTTCCCGCTCTCTACTCTTGGGAAGGTGGGCGCGCAGCGTGGCCTCCCCAAAGGGAGGAAAGGGCTGCTCCTGCCGCTCTGCCTGAGAGCTGCGTCGCCCTGGGAATCACTCCCGCCACCTCGGGCCTTCGGGTCCCCCCGCTGGGCTCCAGTCTTACCTGGTGGCTGTCTCTGTTCCCTGGAGAACGCTGAGCAAAGGTCAGGTGTCCCTGAGGTCTGAAGAACTGAAAGGCTGAAATGTCTCCTGGTGGGCAGGTGCGGGGTCAGGGGTCACAGAGCCGTCCTGGAGGCCTCCGTCCCTAACTTCTTGTGGGAGCCACCTGGAGACTCAGGAATGAGTCTGCCTGGGGCACGGGTCACCGTGCAGGACCCCAGACACATCTGGGGTGTCTCCAAGCTGGGGGGTCACTTCCACTCTTGAACCTCAGCCGCCTCACCTGGGGGGTCACACCTGTCCCGCTGTGCTCACGTTGTGTGTGAGGACTGGGACGACACCGAGTACCAGACAGTTTTGGGCCGTCGATGTCGCTCAGCCCCTGTGTGCTGGCTCCAGACCAGCAGAGACCCTGACAGGGGCCTTCAGACCCACCTGTGCTGACCAGTGGGGGCCACAGGCCGCACGCAAGGGCTGGGCAGTCGTGGCTGTCGGAATTGGAAGGTGCTGGTCGTGTAAAATACACAGATTTAGAAGACTTGGTGAAAAAAAAAAATAATGTAAAATGTGAAGTGAGCTTAACAATTTTATTAAATTAATGGTTTTTTAGCATAAAGATACACTTGAAAAGATAACAGACACCATCCATAATTTCCCCACCCAGGGTGACAGCTGACAGTCCTGGGCAGCTGCTTTTCCATCTCATATGTCTATTTGTGTGCACTGACTGCTTTCCAGAGCACGCTTTCCAGCCCCCAAGGGTCCGTGTCCTGACAGCAGTGGGCAGGCCTTTCTCAGCACTGAGTGGTATCTCTTTCCTAAAGATACCTTGCTTCAGAATTTCATCCTTTCACTTTTTAAGTTCCTCTGGGCCAGTGTAGATACTTTGTTTCAGAATTTCATCTTTTCATTGTGTAAGTTCCTCTGGGCCAGTATAGATACTTTGTTTCAGAATTTCTTCTTTTCATTGTGTAACTCCCTCGGGGCCAGCATAGCTTCGCTGGGTGAGCTGGGCTCTGTAGGTGAAGCCTCCCTGTTCAGCTTCTGCCTTTCCTGATTTTCTCAGAGGACAGAGGGCTGAGGCGGGGCAGCTCATGAATAATTTTTTATGTTGAAGACTTGTCGAAATAATATTTTGGATATGTTGGGTTAAATAAAATATAAAGTTAGTCTGTATTTCACCTACTGCTTTTCTAACGTGGCTCCTGGTAAATACGGAATTGCATGTGGTCTCACCCTGTGTTTCCATAGGACAGCAAGGGTTCAGGCGTGCAGGGTGGAGGGGTGGGGTGTGGCCACCAGGGCACGTGTGGGGGAGGGTGACAGGAGAAGTGCCGCCCACCTGGGCACCTGTTCTGTGGCCTCCTCTGTGTGGCTTGTGGGGTCCTTTGGCAGCTGACGCCTAAAGAACCCCAGAGGAGCTCTGTCCTGGCCTGTAGGTGTACTTGTGAGGACTTTCTGATGCCGACAGCAGAAAATGAAGTCAAAGTGATAAGCAAAAGTGGGAATTTCCTGGCCCTTCTGACTCGACAGACCAGGGCCGCCTGGCGAGTTTCCCCTTTCGTGGCTCTGCTGTCTCTGAATTGGCCACATCCTCACTCAGCCCGTGATGGTCCTAGGTGACTCCAAGTCACCCACTGCAGTCAGCAGACCCAGTGGGAGGTTGGTTCTGCCACTGTGTCATGTGAGCCTCGTGTGGGTCTCAGCCCTGCGCCAAGCACACTGGGGGTGGGGCGCACGCTGAGCTGTCCAGCCAGGCCTCAGAGCCTCGGGCCTACCCCAGAAGGGAGACTGCCCCTGATCATCTCATCTGCCTGGACCCAGCACAGAGGGGGTTCCCTGAAGGGCCCATGGTGCAGCTACCAGGACGGGGCAGGGATGCTGGCAGGTGAGAGCCACAGAAGCTCGCGGTGGAGCCCCGAGGTGCCCTGACGTGGCCCAGGGTGCAAGGGGTCCTCACAGGCTGTCTTCTCTCCTCGGAGTCCGGAGCTTCCTCCGCAGCCCTGTCCACACCTCTTCCTGGACTGCAGACCAGTTATTTCTGCCAGGGCACTGGTGTCTGAACCTGCAACAGGTCATTCGGGCTCTGGCATGACATGGGATGGCTTGGTGACCCACAGCCCTGGGCCCGGCACCACTTGAGGACGAGTGTGCATGTCTCAAGTTCAGATTTTGGAGCATGGCCCTCCATGGACCGGCTGCCTCCAGCCCAGTCTCCCCCTATCCAGTCCTCTGTGGCTGGGCATTGGGGGTCTGGACCCCCCTTTCATCTAAGCAAGTGCAGTTTCAGAAAAGGGGTGTCCCCAAAACTAGCTTATTGCAGCCCTCATGGCCAGAAGCCACTCTCCAACTGGTCACACTGACTGGGCAGAGAACCACTGCCCCCAGAGTCGGGACCAGAATGGGAAGCTGGGACTCAAGGGTGAGAGCAGCTGGCAGGAGCCCCCACCTGTCCAGGGGGAGCTGAGCCGGCCAGGGCAAGGACAGGTCCACCTGCACTCCCCAGGATGGCCCTACCCTGGCCTTTCACTGACGCACGTTCCAGCGCAGCCTGGCTTCGCCGCACCCTGGGCACCTGCTGCGTGAGCGAGGAAAAGTGTCCCGCTCTGCTCTCCAGGGCTTCTGGGGCCTTGGAGACAGGTGAGACCCAGTGACAAGTTCCACTCCGGCCCACACACAGCTCCTGCCTCCCAGGGTCAGCAGCACTCTGTGTCTCTGCTCCTTAGTTGGAAAATAGGGTTAAGGAGGGTCAGCCCTGACCACAGAGGAAGTGGAGAGTCAGGGCCGCCCAGGCCAGCTCCTGTTGCCACAGCAGCCTCATCGAGCCACCAGAGTCGGGGGAGGGCTGCTCAGCGCCCCTCGTTTGAAACAGACAAGCACTGGCCTGCTCATCTTAATAATCCCATAGCAACCAGTAGGAATAGAGACTTTGCATTTCTTAAAACTCTGAAATTCTCAAGGATACTGATCCATGGCTCACAGCTGTGCTCACTGAACATGGACAATCATTTGGGGGCTTTTAGGCCCTTTTTTTTTTTTTTTTTTTTTTTTTTTTGAGATGGAGTCTCACTCTGTCACCCAGGCTGGATTGCAGTAGTGTGATCTCAGCTCACTGCAACCTCCGTCTCCCAACTTCAAGAAATTCTCCTGCCTCAGCCTCCGAGTAGCTGGGACTACAGGCTCCCACCACTGTGCCCAGCTAATTTTTGTACTTTTTAGTGGAGACGGCGTTTCACCGTATTGGCCAGTCTGGCCTCGAACTCCTGACCTCAGGTGATCTGCCTGCCTCAGCCTCCCAAAGTGCTGGGATTACAGGCGTGAGCCACCGCACCCAGCCAGGACTTTTTTTTAAGACAAGGTCTGGCTCTGTCACCCAGGCTGGAGTGCGGTAGCTCGATCACATCTCACTGGAGCCTCAAACTACTGGGCTCAAGCAATTTTCCTGCCTCAGCCTCCTGAGTAGCTGGGTTTATAGCCGCCTATCACCATGCTCTGCTAATTAATTTGATCTTCAATCACTGATACCCTTTCTTCCACTTGATCGAATCAGCTACTGAAGCTTGTGCATGCGTCACATAGTTCTCGTGCCACGGTTTTCAGCTCCATCAGGTCATCTAAGGTCTTCTCTACACTGTTTATTCTAGTTAGCCGTTTGTCTAATCTTTTTTCAAGGTTTTTAGCTTCCTTGCCATGGATTGAAGCATCTTCCTCTAGCTTGGGGAAGTTTGTTCTTACCGGCCTTCTGAAGCCTACTTCTGTCAGCTCGTCAAAGTCATTCTCTGTCTAGCTTTGTTCCATTGCTGGCGAGGAGCTGCGATCCTTTGGAGGAGAAGAGGTGCTCTGGTTTTTAGACTTTTCAGCTTTTCTGCTCTGGTTTCTCCCGATCTTTGTGGTTTTATCTGCCTTTGGTCTTTGATGCTGGTGGCCTACAGATGAGGTTTGGTGTGGATGTCGTTTTTGTTGATGTTGATGCTATTCCTTTCTGTTTGTTAATTTTCCTTCTAAGAGTCAGGTCCCTCAGCTGCAGGTCTGTTGGAGTTTGCTGAAGGTCCACTCCAGACCCTGTTTGACTGGGTATCACCAGTGGAGGCTGCAGAACAGCAAATATTGCAGACCAGTAAATATTGCTGCCTGATCCTTCCTCTGGAAGCTTCGTCACAGAGGGGCATCCGCCTGTAAGAGGTGTCAGTCGGCCCCTACTGGGAAGTATCTCCCAGTTAGGCTACAACGGGGGTCAGGGACCCACTTGAGGAGGCAGTCTGTCGGTTGTCAGAGCTCAAACACTGTGCTGGGAGAACCACTGCTCTCTTCAGAGCTGTCAGACAGGGACGTCTGCAAAAGTTTCTGCTGCGTTTTGTTCAGCTATGCCCTGCCCCCAGAGGTGGGGTCTACAGAGGCAGCAGGCTTTGCAGAGCTGCAGTGGGCTCTGCCCAGTTCGAGCTTCCCCACCGCTTTGTTTAGCTACTCAAGCCTCAGCAATGGCGGACGCCCCTCCCCCTGCCAGGCTGCCACCTCGCAGGTGGATCTCAGACTGCTGCCTAGCAGTGAGCAAGGATCCATGGGCGTGGGACCCTCCAAGCCAGGCGCGGGATATAATCTCTTGGTGTGTCGTTTGCTAAGACCGTTGGAAAAGCGCAGTATTTGGGCAGGAGTGTCCTGATTTTCCAGGTGCAGTCTGTCACGGCTTCCCTTGGCTAGGAAAGAGAAATCCCCTGACCCCTTACACTTCCTGGGTGAGGCGATGCCCTGCCCTGCTTCAGCTCGCCCTCCATAGGCTGCACCCACTGTCCAACCAGTCCCAATAGGATGAACCAGGTACCTCAGTTGGAAATGCAGAAATCACCGTCTTCTGCGTCAGTCACGCTGGGAGCTGCAAACTGGAGCTGTTCCTATTCGGCCATCTTGGAATGGAATCCCCATGCCCGGCTAATTAAAAAAAAGGTTTTTTTTAGTGACAATGTCTGTGTATGAGACCCCGGGTTGGTCTTGAATTCCTGAGCTCAAGCGATCCTCCCTCCTCAGCCTCCCAAAGTGTTGGGATCACAGACTTGAGCCACTGTATCCAGCCCTTTTAGGACTTTTAAGGGAGAGAATAAAGGTGGTTCCCACCCGTGGTGCCCTGTGGGGGTTGTAGATGTTCACATGGTAACCCGCTCACCCTGCAGGGAGGCTGTCCACACCGGCTTTTCATAGCCGAGAAAGCTGCCAATAAATAAAGCACGGATTCAGCAGATGAGAGTTGGCCCAGCAGCCTGGGACGCTGTCCTCAGAAGGCCCATGTGTGGGACGTCGTCCTCGGCTGGTCAGAAGGCCCATGTGTGGGAAGTTTTTGCCCTCGGCTGATGTCTGGAAACAGGAGGTCCCCCCGCTGTTTGCTGATATGAGCAGCTCACCTTGCCGCACTGTTTTTGCAGATGCCACGATTTATGCCCAGCACCCTCCTCCTGGGCATCAAGAGTCTTGGCACATGCCAGGCAAAGGCAGCCGCACAGCCAGCCCAGGCAAAAGCCCTGGGAACTGAGTCTCGCACAGCTTCCCCGTCAGCATCCGGCACCTGTGCTTACAGCCCGAGCGTCCCGTGTGGCTCCGCCTGGGGAGGGTTCCACGCTGCGGCCGGTCTCCCCGGCCCCGTCCGCGCCTTCTCCCCTGGCTGATGCCCTCCCCATTGTAAGTCATGGCAGTGAGTGGGACTGTCGCTGAGACCTGGGACTCCTCCCAGCAAGAATGCTCCCCTGCAGTATTTTCTGAGTCAGTGGTGAGCGTGGAGCCCACTCCCTTTACAGCATTTTCTGCCGCATCCATTCATGTTATTTGTGGCCTGGAACAGGTAGGAGAATGACCCAGGTGAGCACAAGCAGACCCGGACGCAGCTCTGCTGACTGCCGACCTTCTGGGGAGGCCGGACCCACCTTGGGAAGCCTCAGGACGCAGCCTGCAGGGAGGGTCGGGCACATGGCACCCAGTATTCAGATGTGCAGCCTCACTCCCAGCCCGAAGGGAGCCCAGCAGTGGTCCTGGGCGTGGGCAGACAGTGTAACGGGCGAAACATACTGCTCCCTCCCATCCCAGGCCCTGTGCCCCCGGCCCACCTGCCATTCTGCACTCTCCCACCTGGACTGGAGACAGCAGGATGTGCAGAAGCCACCTGGGAGGATGAATCTGCACGCGGAGATGTGGAGGGCAAGGAGCTTTGGGCGTGTGTGGCCGGTCCCCCTCAGGCTGGCCTCAGGGAGCTGCGCCGTCCCGGCCTGCATTGCAGGTTTCTGCTGCCTCAGCGGGATGCACCTCACCCTGACATGGGCGCATTCACCCACTGTGACTGGATGCCACTGAGCCCAAGCTCTCTTCTCAGCCCATGAGCAGCTCTGCGGGCATCCTGCCCCCTCTCCTCCCACGTCCCTTTCTTCCTCATCAGGTTCAGGGGACACCTCTCTCCAGGTGCCTCCTTTCATTGCAGCCTCCATTGTCCTCAGAAAAGCCATTTCAGTGACTTCAAAATAAACCATCTCCGGGCTGGACATGGTGGCTCACACCCGGGGTCTCAGCACTTTTCGAGGTGGAGGCGGGTGGACTGCTTGAGCTCTGTTCACTCAAGACCAGCCTTGGCAATGTGGCAAAACTCCATCTCTATCAAAAATACAAAAAAATTGGCCAGACACAGTGATTCACACCTGTAATCCCAGCACTTTGGGAGGCCAAGGCAGGTGGATCACCTGAGGTCGGGAATTCAAGACCAGCCTGGCCAACATGGTGAAACCCCACCTCTACAAAAAATACGGAGATTAGGTGAGCGTGGTGGTGGGCGCCTATAATTCCAGCTACTCAGGAGGCTGAGGTAGGTGAATTGCTTGAACTCAAGAGTCGGAGGTTGCAGTGAGCCGAGACCACGCCACTGCACTCCAAACTGGGTGACCGAGTGAGACTCCATCTCAAAAAAAGAAAAAAAAAAGTTAGCTGGGCATGGTGGCGTGTGCCTGTAGTCCTAGCTACTCAGGAGGCTGAGGTGGGAGGATCACCTGAGCCCAGAAGGCAGATGTTGCAGTGAGCCAAGATCACGCCACTGTACTTCAGCCTTTTTGTCAGAGTGAGACCCTGTCTCAAAAAAATAAATAAACCAGCTCAAAAGGGACCCAAAGCTAAAAGGGCCAAACAGAATTGTGTCCCATGAGACGGGGAGGGCCTTTGAGAGGAAAAAGCCCAGACCTGGCCCAGCTCTGGGACTCCACACGTCAGGAGGGGCTGAGGCGAGGAGCAGCCACCCTGCCAAGCTGAGCCTTATAGGCAGGGGCCATGTAGCCTGCTGTCCACCGGGGAAATTGATCATTGCATCCAGACAAAGACCAAGGTGTGACCATGCAGACCTGGATGTCCCGCCACCCACGTGCCCCCAGAGCGGCCCACTGTCCTCCCATGGTCCCCGGGGCCCAGCGCCCGTCCCTCCAGCAGCCGTACCCAGTCAGCACGCTGCTACGCCCACCCCGTTGAGGGCTTCCCCTCTGTTCAGATGCCTGTCACTTCACACAGGCCCCGAGGCTTCTTGTTCTTTGACTTACCAGGACCCAGCGAGTCAAACGCCCACCAGCCCCAACCCAGGAGTGTCAGGGGAGCCCCTGGTCCATCTGCAGAAAACCAAGATGCCCCCGCATCCTTCTTTTTTTTTTTTTTTTTTTTTTTTTTTTGAGACAGAGTCTCACTCTGTCGCCCAGGCTGGAGTGCAGTGGCACGATCTCGGCTCACTGCAAGCTCTGCCTCCCAGGTTCAGGCCATTCTCCTGCCTCAGCCTCCCGAGTAGCTAGGACCACAGGCACCTACAACCACGCCCGGCTAATTTTTTGTATTTTTAGTAGAGACGGGGTTTCACTGTGTTAGCCAGGATGGTCTCGATCTTCTGACCTCGTGATCTGCCCGCCTCAGCCTCCCAAAGTGCTGGGATTACAGGCGTGAGCCACCGCACCTGGCCCTTCCATCTTTTATAGCCGCCTTCCTGAGATGGAATTCACTGGTGGAAGTGTGTGGGTCGTTTTTAGTGTGTTCTCAGAGTCGTCCTGCCACCACACATTGTGACATCATCTTCGTCACCACGGAAGGAAGCCCCAGCCCTGATGGGGGTCACTCCCTGGTGGTCCCCAGAGCCCCTGGCAGTCCCTCTCCCCTGTCTCTAAGGATCTGCCTTTTCTGACGTGTCAGGTGAATGGAATCTGACGGCGCATGGGCCTTGTGCCTATTTTCCCCTCACATGGGTGGGGATTCACACACACAGCCTGTGTGAGGACTCCATTGCTTTTCATGGCTGAGTCATGGTCCACCGTGTGGAGGGACCACGTGTGGCTGAGGCTTCCGCCCATGGATGGGCATCCGTGTGTTTCCAGCTCGGCTGCCGGGGAGCGAGCTGCTGTGGGTGTTGGTTCATGCATAGGTTTCCGCGTGGACACACTTTTCAGTTCTGCTGGGCGTGTACCCGGGAGGCATTGCCGGGCAGCGTGGCCACCCTGCGTGGCGCCGCCAGACCTCTCCCCAGGTGCTGCGTGTCATGTTTTTACATGGCGTGTGAGGGCTCCAGTTTCCAGTGAGTTCACGTTTAATGTTTTGTTTTGTTTGGTAAAAATCAACCTTAGACAATCAGCGATCAGACTCTGGTTCCTGTCGTGGTGAACTGTGGAGGCACCAAAGTGAGCCTCTCTCCGGCTCTTGGAGCATCAGAGCCCATGGAGCCTGTCTTGGGGTCATTTGAAATGGTGGAAACTTTACAAAGGCCCGATGGGCAAGTGAGGCCCACTTGGCCTCCAGGCACAGCCCTCCTCGAGTTCCCTGCTGTCCATGCAGGTGGCAGTCCTACTCTGTGGGTGAGTCCCGGGGCCACTCGTGGCAGGAGGAGGCTGGATGGGGTGAATTTGGAGAAAAGTGGCAAGTTTTTGTTTTTTATTTTTTTGAGACAGGGTTCTATCTCTGTCACCTAGGCTTGAGTGCAGTGGCGCCATCTCAGCTCACTGCAACCTCTGCCTCCCGAGCTCAGGGGATTCTCCTGCCTCAGCCTCCCAAGTAGCTGGGATTACAGGTGCGTGCCACCATGCCCGGCTAATTTTTTGATTTTTTATAGAGATGGGGTCTCACCTTGTTGACCAGGCTGGTCAACGAAAGAGAAAAGTATTTTAGAGATTTAAAAAAAGAACCATCAGTGTAGTCTCTAGTGCGCTTCAGAGCTGCAGGTGGAGCTATTTGCGTTCCTCCTGAAGGCTTTGGCTCCCAGACGTGGCTGGGCTGCAGATACTTGCTTTACTAAGAGGTTTTCCCTCCCTGCCATCCACGTGTCTCCACAGGTGTCCACACAACCAGGTGTTGTGAATGTCTTTTCACACTAAGTGGGCTTCTCAGTAACCCCTGGCCTCACCCCCATCTCACCCATCCTAGGAGCCTCCTGGGACCACACACAGGGGTGGGAGCTTAAAAGAACAGAAACACGGCCGGGCATGGTACTCACACCTGTAACCCCAGCACTTTGGGAGGCCGAGGCAGGCGGATCACTGGAGGTCAGGAGTTCGAGACCAGCCTGACCAACATGGCGAAACCCCGTCTCTACTAAAAATGCAAAAATTAGCTGAGTGTGATGGAGGGCGCCTATAATCCCAGCTACTCGGGAGGCTGAGGCAGGAGAATCACTTGAACCCGGGAGGCAAAGGTTGCAGTGAGCCGAGATCGTGCCATTGCCCTCCAGCGTGGGGGACAACAGCAAGACTTCGTCTCCAAAAAAAAAAAGAAAAAACAGAAATGCATTCTCTGTCGGTGTGGAGACCGGAAGTCTGAGATCAAGGTGTGGGCAGGACCTCGCTCCCTCGGAGAACCACAAGGGGCCTCTTGCCCCTGCAGCTTCTGGGGGCCCCCAGCCGTCTGGAGCCCATGGCTGTGTGTCTCCCGCTTTTGACCCCATCGCCGCACAGCCGCCTTCACCCTGTGTCCTATAAGGACTGCAGTTGTGTGGGATGAGGGTCCACCCCCATGTTAATGACCTCATCTTACTGAATCATATCTGCGGCAACCCTGTTTCTTTTTTTTTTTTTTTTTTTTTTTTTGGAGACGGAGTCTCGCTCTGTCACCCAGGCTGGAGTGCAGTGGCGCAATGTCGGCTCGCTGAAAGCTCCGCCTCCCGGGTTCACACCATTCTCCTGCCTCAGCCTCTCCGACTAGCTGGGACTACAGGCGCCCGCCACCACGCCCAGCTAATTTTTTTTTTGTATTTTTAGTAGAGACGGGGTTTCACCGTGGTCTCGATCTCCTGACCTCGTGATCCGCCCGCCTCGGCCTCCCAAAGTGCTGGGATTACAAGCGTGAGCCACTGCTCCTGGCCCACCACCTGCTGTTTTTTAAACCCATAAGCTAGGAATGGATTTTATAATTTTAAATTGTTCAAAAAAACCAAAAGAATATTTTGTGACATGAAAAATTATATGAAATCCAGATGTTGATGGATAAAGTTTTATTGGCACACAGTGTGCACATCTGCTCGCATGCCGGCTGTGGCAGGGCTGAGGGGCTGTGACAGCCCCATATGGCCCACAAAGCTGAAAAGATTTGCTGTGAGGCCCTTTACATAATGCGTTTGCTGATGCCAGCTCTAAATATCTGTATTTGCATTCCAGTTGGTTTCAGAAATAAACATGCGTTGAATGCAGCTGGGCCTGTGAACGTGGTGGTTGAACTCAGCTGGGCCTGTGAACGTGGTCATTGTGTTTAGATTTCGGTGTCTTTCCCCGGTGTTGTGTGTTTGTGCTGCTGAACGTGGTGTGTAGAGGGCAGGGGCCCAGGCAGGCACAGTCACTTCACTGATGTCTTGGTTGGTGCTTGGAGCACCTCAGGAGGGAATATGTCCTTAGGGAAGGAAGACAGGCTGGGCGGAGGGTCCTCGGGGTGTTGGCTTCCACCAGGCTCCTGCTGAGGTGGGCGCTTAGGGAGACGGCTGGAGGATCCGAGGAGAGCCAAAGCCCCAGGCGGTGCCCTCCCCTTCTCCTTCTAGAGCAAAGTCCTGGCCCACTGCCTGTTTAAAAGCACTTTTTTCAACAATACATACTGCGAAGTTTGAAGAATTTTTCAGTGAACACCGCCGTCGCCACTCACCCCCAGAGTTTGCGGTGGGCATTTGCTGTGCAGGCGCCATCACACCTGGCATCACCCCGGCCTCCATGCTTCCTGCCCTGTGCTCACCCGTCCTCTTGCTTGGGGTTTTTATTATAAAATACACAGAACGTAAAATTGACCATGACAGCCACCTTAACGTGCACCACTCAGGCACTCAGTACATTCACAGTGTGGCGCCTCCATCCCTTCTACCTGCTTCCGAACATTCCATCCCAAGAAGAAACCTGTACTCATCAGCAGGCCCTCCCCAGCACCCACCCCCAGCCCCGGCAGCCACTCAGCCACCTCCTGCCTCTGTGGACCGGCCTGTTCCGGAGGCTTAATGAGCAAATCACCGGGCGCGGTGGCTCACGCCTGTAATCCCAGCACTTTGCGAGGCCGAGGCAGGTGGATCACGAGGTCAGGAGATCGAGACCATCCTGGCTAACACGGTGAAACCCCGTCTCTACTAAAAATACAAAAAATTGGCCGGGCGCGGTGGCTCACGCTTGTAATCCCAGCACTTTGGGAGGCCGAGGCGGGCAGATCATGAGGTCAGGAGATCGAGACCACGGTGAAACCCCGTCTCTACTAAAAATACAAAAAATTAGCCGGGCATGGTGGCGGGCGCCTGTAGTCCCAGCTACTCGGAAAGGCTGAGGCAGGAGAATGGTGTGAACCCGGGAGGCGGAGCTTGCAGTGAGCCGAGATTGCGCCACTGCACTCCAGCCTGGGCGACAGAGCAAGATTCCGTCTCAAAAAAAAAAAAAAAAAAAAAAATACAAAAAATGAGCCGGACGTGGTGGGGGGCGCCTGTAGTCCCAGCTACTCGGGAGGCTGCGGCAGGAGAATGGCGTGAACCCAGGAGGCAGAGCTTGCAGTGAACCGAAATCGCGCCACTGCACTCCAGTCTGGGCGACAGAGCGAGACTCCGTCTCAAAAAAAAAGAGCAAATCACAGCCCGTGTGGCCCTTGTGTCTGCTTCCTTCCCTCATGTGAAGCTTTCCAGGGCCGTGCACGGTGTGGGGCGTCCTTCCTTTGATGGCTGGGTAGTGTGCCGCGGTACGTGCGTGAGTTTCCCGAGACATAACACGTTACCACAGGCCGGGTGGCCTCAAACAGCAGAAATGGATTCTTGCCAGACTCTGGAGGCGAGAAGTGCAAAATTGAGGTGTCAGCCGGGCCCCTCCGTCTGAGGCTCTCTGGGAAGGTCCTCGCTGTCCCCTGGCTGGTGGCTGCACCACTCCAGTCTCGGCCTCGGTCTTCACCTGGCATCTCTACCGCACGTCTGCATCTCTAAGGGCCCCGTCATAGGATTGAGGGCCCACCCGGGCCCAGCATGACCTCATCTTAGCTCACTACATCTGTAAAGACCCTACTTCCAAATGCGGCCACACCCATGTAGTTCACGCAGGCTGCACTTTGTCGTCCGCCGATGGGCACTCGGGGTGCTCCTGCCTTTTGGCCACTGAGTCGCACTGCCCTGGACGCTCGTATGCAGGTCTGCGTGTGGATGTAAGTTTCAGTCTCTTGGGTGTATTGCTAGGAGTGGAATTGCAGCGTGGAACTGCAGGGTCCCATGATAACTAGGCTTCTGGGGGATGGTTACTGCTCGACTTTGAAATCTAGATTTGTACAGACATATGAGGGCCTGTGTATTTATGTTGAAAATAGATGCACGTGTTTAGAGGCCAGCTCCCTGCGAGCATGCAGATGCTGGTGTCAGGCTGGGAGGAGGCAGACGGACGCATTCCGCACATGAAGACCAAGCAGAAGTGGAGGCGAAAGCCAGCGTGGGCTGACTGTGGAGCAGCCCCGTTGTGCACGCACGCAGGCGATGCTGGGGTTTGGGCTGACCTTGTGGCAGCCCCACTGTGCACACACGCAGGCGATGCTGGGGTTTGGGCTGACCGTGCGGCAGCCCCACTGTGCACACACGCAGGCGATGCTGCAGTTTGGGCTGACCGTGCGGCGGCCCCATTGTGCATGCACGCAGGCGATGCTGGGGTTTGGCCGAGCTCTGCCGCTGGCTAGGGCACAGGGTAGCGGTCGCTCCCATGGCCAGAAGCACCTGCAGAAGGCGCTCATTCCTACTTCCTGTGCTCTTCCCTGCAGATGGGATGGGGCGACCTCGGGGTGTATGGAGAGCCCTCCAGAGAGACCCCTAATTTGGACCGGATGGCTGCAGAAGGGATGCTTTTCCCAAACTTCTATTCTGCCAACCCTCTGTGCTCGCCATGTAAGTCAGTGGGGCCTTCCACCTCAGGAAGGGGTGAGCCCAGCAGGCCGAGGCCTCCCGGGTCCTTCCAGCCCTGACTCTGGGCGGCTGCATCAACCTTGTCTACTCCTACTGCTGCAGGGAGGGTAGCAGGTGGGCTTAGGCCTTTCTCATCAGGTCCCAGCCCAGCTCCATGTTGTGTGGAGTGTGGCACGTGCTGGGTTTTCAGGGTTGAAGTTGAGGTATTGTTGGTGGCTGCTGTTCTCTGTTTCCCAGAGTCGGATGCTGTGGCCGCCTGGGGAGAGGCACTGCAGTGTGGCTCCGTCTCAGGGTACCTGGGAAGCAGGAGTCCCACTCCCTCCCTCCCTGGGGAGAGTCTCTCCTGCTGGAGACAGAAACCTGGCATTGATCGTGAGGAAGAGGGGAAGGCAGGGCACGGGGCCAGTGCTCGAGGATGGGGGCATGTGGACCTGCACGCCCAGTGGGTGTCCCGGGAGCCTGTGAGAGGAGGCGGGGTCTTGGGGACAGCGCTGAGCTGCAGGGCCCAAGGGCCACGCGTCTTTCAGTGCAGTGGGTGCTGTGCCCCACCCAGGTGGTGGAGACGCTAACGGGGATTGACAGGCGTGGCAGCCCCTTATAACCCTGCGTGTGCCTCATCTGTCACGCGTCTGTCTACTCAGTGGGGCTCTTGTTGGCGCGCAGGGTCTGAGCCTCAGCCTTCTCATCCAGTTTGTTTCTGTCACCTCCACGTAGCCAGGGCGGCACTGCTCACAGGACGGCTGCCCATCCGCAATGGCTTCTACACCACCAACGCCCACGCCAGAAACGGTAGGCTGCCTGCCGCCTCCAGGGACACCCTTGGGGTGCAGGGTTGGGCAGGCGGGGTACGGGTGGTACCTGGGTCTCTGGGACTCGGGTGGCAAGTGGCAGGTGGGGTACTGGTGGTGCCTGGGTCTCTGGGACTTAGGTGGAAATGCAGGCTCCCCCTAGCTGGCTTCCTTCCCTGCCCCGGCCCAGTGAGGACTGAGCAGAGGGCACCCAGTCTGGCCTAAGGAGCTGAGCTGGCACCCCCACCCCAGAAGCTCCCATTCCCCAGGCGGGTGAGCCGCACACCCACAGGGAGGCCGGGGCTGTGGCGTCAGTGGCAATTCTGGAATGTTCTGGAATCGCTGTGCTCGAGAGGTTTGTATGGGCTCCCCAGGGGAATCTCACAGGGGAAGTGAGGATTTCCAGTGGCATTTGAGGAAAGGGAAGGACAGGGGAGGCAGGGGTGGGGCAATGCAGCGTCACGTGGCATATTCCAGAGACCCCTGGAGACGAGACAGGGTGAGGCCTGAGGGTGGGCAGGAGGCCCAAGGAAGGCGCTGGGGGGCACAGAGTCTGCCCCGTCCCCACCGTTTGGTGATGGCACTGGCTCTGAGGGGTGCCTGGAAAAATCCTGGGAAGTGTCATGCCCTGTGGACGTGTAGCCCCCAGGCACAGCCTTTGACCCCAAGGGACCAGTGTGCTGTTAGGATGTGTGGACGCAGCCCCCAGGCACAGCCTTTGACCCCGAGGGTCCAGTGTCCTGTTAGGATGTGTGGACGTAGCCCCCAGTGTCCTGTTAGGATGTGTGGACGCAGCCCCCAGGCACAGCCTTTGAACCCTGAGGGTCCAGTGTCCTGTTAGGATGTGTGGATGCAGCCCCCAGTGTCCTGTTAGGATGGGGTTGGTGGCAGCTTCTCGGGGTCTTCTCGGGGTCACCCAGCGCTGCTTTTCCAGCCTACACACCGCAGGAGATCGTGGGCGGCGTCCCAGACTCGGAGCAGCTGCTGCCGGAGCTTCTGAAGAAGGCCGGCTACGTCAGCAAGATCGTCGGCAAGTGGTGAGTCTCCCGGCCACGCCTGCCCAGGCGTCCTGCTCCACCCACTTCCTGGCCTTGGTTGCAAGGGACATGGCCACAAGTTCCCAAACGAGGAGGGCATCTCGGGTGGGAAACAGAAGCTGATTCTGGGTGTGTTCAGGTGTCTCCAGTGTCCCTGTGCAGGCCGGTGTGACCTTGCCAGCAGGATCTCAGGTCACCAGGCTGGGCCCACAGCCACGAGCATCCTGCAGCATCAGACTCCTCAGGCCCGTCACCGTCGTCCCTCCAGTCACAGTCCCCAGCACCCGCCACCACTGCCCCCTGGCTGCCTCCTGCCACGTCATCCTTGGAGGGGCCACGTCATTACACACAGGAGCCATGGTGGAGGAGCTGCCTGTCCACCCTAGGGGCCTGCTGGATGGTGAAAGGTCTGGTCTAAACCAGAAAGAAGCCACCAGGAAGGAGAGGAGCAGCCCAGTAGTTGATGAAATCCTGAGCTGATGAGAGCTTGGGTGCTACACAGCCCCCAGGCCGCGGTTTCAGGCGCACGGGATGTTTCATTTCTTTTACTCCGTGGGACGCATGAGTGAGCCTAGAGGGTTGGGTAGGAGTCACCTGTCCCGCGTTTCTCTCCACCTGTTGGAGTGTTCCCCGCCTGTCAGGTCCGCATGCCTCCTCCTCCAGGAAGCCGTCGCTGCTTTCCCAGCCTCTGTGATCCCCGGTCGGCTGCCTGTGGCTCCTGTCGGTCCCCTTCGGATGGATGCTCCTTGGATGTAGATGGTCATGGCAGCCGGGAATCTGCTGAGCTTGATCACTGGATGAGGTGGACCCAGAGGCTGCCTAGGGAGCACTTCATCACTCTTCAGACGAGAGGAAGCAGCCTGCCGAGCTGAGCTCTCAGAAAGCACAGGGCAGAGCTGATGGGCACAGCAGCTGCGGAGTCCTCACCACAGGGCAGAGCTGATGGGCACAGCAGCTGCGGAGTCCTCACCACAGGGCAGAGCTGATGGGCACAGCAGCTGTGGAGTCCTCACCACAGGGCAGAGCTGATGGGCACAGCAGCTGTGGAGTCCTCACCACAGGGCAGAGCTGATGGGCACAGCAGCTGCGGAGTCCTCACCACAGGGCAGAGCTGATGGGCACAGCAGCTGTGGAGTCCTCACCACAGGGCAGAGCTGATGGGCACAGCAGCTGTGGAGTCCTCACCACAGGGCAGAGCTGATGGGCACAGCAGCTGCGGAGTCCTCACCACAGGGCAGAGCTGATGGGCACAGCAGCTGTGGAGTCCTCAGCACAGGGCAGAGCTGATGGGCACAGCAGCTGTGGAGTCCTCACACAGGGAGGTCGGGCCCCATGCAGCCTGCATAGTCCCTGAGCCAGTGCCAGGGGCCATAGTGGAAGTCAGCCCCCGAGGGCCACTGGAGCGCGTCAGCGCTGTGCCAACAGGAGGAAGAGCCGGTGGCCTCTCCAAGTGACAAGCCCCACAGTGACTGGAGCTCTCCGCCTGGCCTGGCAGCTCTGTCTTGGGCCCAGCGGCCTCCTATGCATGGTCATTAGTGCCGGTGGCCAGAGCTAGACAGGGAGTGGGTCCATAGAGGCCTCGAGGCTCCTGGACAGCCGTCAGCGGGAGAGAGGGGACCCTGAGGAGTGGGAGCAGGAGCCAGGCAGGCCTCAGCGCCCCAGGCTCCTCCCGGGCTCAGCACATGGTGCAGTGTCTGGATGGCCCAGGCTGGGTCCTGCAGCAGCTGCTCAGTCAGGTGGGGGTCCCCATCCCAGCAGGGTCCCCTCTCAGGGCAGTAGGGGTGTTGTCAGCCGTGACTCAGACTTCCCTGAGGCCCCTCAGCTGGACTCAAAAAGAGGCTGCTTGATATGCCTGAAGCCACACGGGTGTGCAGGGCAGGGACTCGAGTCCCAGAGGGCCGCAGACACTCCCTGCTCCAGGTCACCTGCTGGTGAGTGCCAGGCCCCACTGCTACTTTGGGACAAGCACCTTGAGCCGACAGCTTAATTTGTGTAGCATCCTGCCCATGTGCTTCCTCTGAGCAAGGCCTTTGCGCTGCCGACGTGGATGCACGAGTGTCCTCTGTGGCCGAGCGGCGGCGACCTGTGGACGTGGACGCACGAGTGTCCCCTGTGGCCGGGCGGCAACCTGCGGACATGGACGCACAAGTGTCCCCTGTGGCCGGGCGGTGACCTGCGGACGTGGATGCTCGAGTGTCCCCTGTGACCGGACGACGACCTGCGGACGTGGACGCTCGAGTGTCCCCTGTGGCCGGGCGGTGACCTGCGGACGTGGACGCACGAGTGTCCCCTGTGGCCGGGCGGTGACCTGCCAGGGTGTTCAGGGATGTCGGGGTGCTCTAGCAATGGGCCCAAGTGCTGAAGACCCAAAGGAAACAGCCCGGAGTTGGCAGCCAAGGAAGCTCTGAGGTCACAGAGAGGTCCAGGTGTGCTTACCTGAGAGAGGAGACGGGAGAGGCAGGTCGGGAGGTCCAGGGTGCAGAGGCCATGTCCAGGGAGGCAACAGAAATCTGCTTTGGTGAAATCTGCCTCGGGGATGCTGCTTTCAAAGCCATCGTTGCAGAAGACTTTCCTCAGACGACACACGACTGACGTGAGACCCGCCCGCGGCCATGCCTAGAAGCCACCTCATACCACCTCTTCTGCAGCCCGTTCTGAAAAGCAGCCGCAAGCTGGATTCCTTCTAGGATAGGACAGGCCGTGCAGGGAAACCTGGACAGCCGGCCTGGGGGCCGGGGCGAGTGGGCACAGAGGTGTGGCATGCAGGGCTGCTGTGGGCCGGAGGACAAGAGATGAGGTGCCACCAGAGGGTGGGAGCACAAGGTCTGCGGGGGATTGTCAGAAGGGGAGTGCGGGGCGGGGTCTGGAGGGGTTCCCACAGGCCTGGTGTGTGATGCCTGGCTACGGCCATTCCCAGCAGGTGAACCCCGGTCCCAGGAGAGTGGTCAGTGGAGGTCACCAGTGTGGCCACACTGCCACGTTCTCTTGTCGTCACTCCAGTCCCTGCCTCTGTCAGGGCCCTGGGGATGTGGGCGCAGCTGGCAGGGCCCGGGGCTCCCGCACGGCACACAATGCCACCCAGTCGTCATCCTGGGGCCGTTGCCCTGAACTGGAAGATGAGACTCTGAGCGCCTCGGTGTGTAGAGACCCAGTAATTACCTGGCAGGAAATATTTTGTGTCCTGGAAAACCCAGAGGAGACACACTTGGGTTCGAGACACAACCCGTGAAACTTTCCTGGGAGTTCAGAAAAAGTGGAAGGAAGGAGCTGGAGCCCCGAGGGGCACGTCAGGCGGGTTCCAGGCGGCTGGGAGGCTCCTCACGACGCACCGCCCTTCACGGTGCAGGGAACCCCGGCCGCCACCGTGCCTGCCGCCCTCGGTTGTGCCCAGATGCTCTGCAGGGTAGGCGGACAGTGCCAGCACCCTCCATGGGGTGAGGCCTTGGTCTTTTGTCCCTGCCGTGCCTAGGCATAGCCCATACTCAGTGCTAGAGGGTGCTCGTCTTACCAAGAATTTCGTGAAGGTGGTGGATCTGTTGCTGCTCAGAACTTCAGAGTGTCCCCATGGGGTCCCTGAAGTGTCCTGGGTTCCCGTTTCCAGGCATCTGGGTCACAGGCCCCAGTTCCACCCCCTGAAGCACGGATTTGATGAGTGGTTTGGATCCCCCAACTGCCACTTTGGACCTTATGACAACAAGGCCAGGCCCAACATCCCTGTGTACAGGGACTGGGAGATGGTTGGCAGGTAATGGAGCCCCACCCCTTCCCCTCCCACGTCCTGAACTGCTGTGCCCGGCGTGCCTGCTCCCTGCCTCTAGCGCTGGTGGCCTCAAGCCGCCACTCATGGAGGCTGGGCTGTCCCTGGGTCCCCGGGCACTGAGGGCTTTGGTTTGGTGGCTTCTGTCCCACCAAGTTTTGCCCCAGAGCCTATGTGACTCGCGCCTGGGGTTTCCCACCTTTTCAGAGTCGTAGATCCCTTTAGCTGTCCTGAGAGGAAGGCCCCAGCAGAGTGAGCCCACACAGGCTGCCCTGGCTGTCAGGGCACTGCCCGTGCGGCCTACGAGTGGGGAGGCTGGCTGTGCTCCAGACGTCCAGGGACATGGGCAGCACAGGAGGCGGGATGAAACCCCCACCGGGAGGCACACCAGGAGCAAACGCCGCTGTCCAGACGGAGCCGTCCTGGTGCTGGGTGTAGGGGCAGCGCCGGCTCAGGGACCCTCATCTTTTGTGATTTTTCTTTTGCTTAACTTGACCCTTCTTGGCGGAAGTGCTCGTTCGTTACGTGACGGTGACCAGAAGCGGCACCAGCTTGCTGCCTTTCTAGATAGAGCTCCTTGGAGGTGTGGGAGTCGCACTGCGCAGCCCCCGTTTGATGTGTGCAGTTCTGTGGTTGGCAGTAGTCGCAGGCTGGGACAGCCAGCACTGCAGCTGCTTCAGAACCAGCCCCATGGCCTGAGCGGTGGCTTCCCAGCCCCAGGCGAGGGACCACAGCCGCCTCACTGCCTTCACCTTGGTGTCGTGCCCTCGGCCCCATTCCCCCATTTTCCCACATGGCATGTTATTACAGCACCAGCCTCAGCCAGGTCGTCAGATGCAACACCGTGCCCTGGGGGAGCCAGGGACGCGTCCAGCTTGGTCTGTTCCCTGAGTGGACATTTCATTTCCAGGCTTCCTTTTTTTTTTCCTTGAGACAGGATTTTGCTCTGTCGCTCAGGCTGGAGTGCAATGGCACAATCTCGGCTAACTGTAACCTTCGCCTCCTGGGTTCAAGCAATTCTCCTGCCTCAGCCTCCCAAGTAGCTGGGATTACAGGTGCCCGCCACCACGCCCAGCTAATTTTTGTATTTTTAGTAGAGACAGAGTTTCACCATGTTGGCCAGGCTGGTCTCAAATTCCTGACCTCATGATCCACCTTCCTCGGCCTCCCAAAATACTGGGATTACAGGCGTGAGCCATGACGCCCAGCCCCAGCCTTCTTTTAAATGAAGCCCATGGCTTTGCTGGTGAAGTCAGGGAGAAGGGGACTTTCTTGGCCTAAATTCTGACGTCTGTCTGGATCTGTGTTCTTTTCAGATACTATGAAGAATTTCCTATTAATCTGAAGACAGGGGAAGCCAACCTCACCCAGATCTACCTGCAGGTGACGGGGACTGCACCAACCTCGCCCTGTGGGACGCGTGGGGACGGGGACCACACCAACCTCACCCTGTGGGACGCGTGGGGACGGGGACCACACCAACCTTGCCCCATGGGAGGCGTGGGGAGGTCGGCCTGAGGCTGGAGGACAACGGTGTGGCTCTCTCCATAGGAAGCCCTGGACTTCATTAAGAGACAGGCGCGGCGCCACCCCTTCTTCCTCTACTGGGCTGTCGACGCCACGCACGCACCCGTCTATGCCTCCAAACCCTTCTTGGGCACCAGTCAGCGAGGGCGGTGAGTCCTGGCTCCAAGGAGCACAGACCGCGCTGGAGGCCCCAGCTGTGCTTGATCACTCCTGAGTTGGAGCCCTCAGTACCGTGGCCTTTAGTGCCAATTACGGAAAGGCCAGAGCACCCCCACCCCTGTGAAGCTGTCCGCTGGCCTGGGATCGGCAGAGGAGGGCTGCAGTGAGGGTGCTGGCTCTGTCCTTCATGAGCCACGTGAACTTGAACTGAAGCCATTCCTCTTCCGGGAAGAGGCCGGCCAGTTTCACTGTCGTCTGTGAAGTTACGATTTAACGTACTCCGTGAATCACAGTATGCCGTTGGCTGGCTTATCCGTTTGTCGCCATCCTCTGGGTATGGAGATGCCTTTTGTCACCATTCTCCAGGTATGGAGACGCCATCCGGGAGATTGATGACAGCATTGGGAAGATGCTGGAGCTCCTCCACAGCTTGCACATCGCGGACGACACCTTCGTCTTCTTCACATCGGACAACGGCGCTGCCCTCATTTCCGCCCCCGAACAAGGTGAGTGTTCACCGCTTCTCACGGTTTCCCCATGGCCAGCATGTCGGCGAAGAGCACCTGGACTGGCTGTGCCCACAGGATCTGTGGTGGGCAGAGCATGAAGGGTCCCTCTGGGTGCAGTGGGAGGAGCAGATGTCACTGAGCCTCGAGCAAGGCCCTTCTGGCCCAGGACTAACCTGGAAGCAGGAGTGACCTTGAACTTGGGGGTGGGGAGGAGGTGACACAGGGGAGAGGGTTTCTCTTGGAAGAGGCTGACACCTCCCGAAGGGTGACTGACCCCGGAGGCCGGAGGCTTTGGAGGCCGCGTGGAAACAGCAGGGCCGGTGGAGCGGGGTGTCCCTGCTGAGGTGGGGGCCAGCACCCAAGACCCCAAGCAGCCCTGTGAGTGTGGCCTGAACCTGGTCACCCAGGGGCCGGGCCGCCTCCATGAGGATGGGCTCCTGCCCCCACCACAGCCCTGTCAAGTGGTTCCAGGATGGAGCTTCAGCCTTTCCCCCGCTCGGCACTGATGAATGCCTGACCCGTCCCCAGCGCCAACAAACCTGAACCCGCCTCTTCCCAGACCACGCTTGGGCCTTGCAGCCTCGTCCCAGACCACACGGCGGGGGCCCTGTAGCCTCTTCCAAGACCACGTCGGGGGGCCCTGCAGCCCAGTGTGCTATGGGGAGAGGGGGCTTCAGAGTTTCAAGTGATAGAAACCAGCACAGCTGAAAGCCAAAACAGAAGCATAGGCACCCTCATGCCACGTCCCACCACATGGCTCCCCTGGGTGAGCCTGGCTCTCGTGCAGGCCCTCCGGACAGCTCCATCTCCCGCCCACTGGAGTCAGACCCACGAGTCGAGGCACCCCACAGACCCACGTGTGGAGGGTTACAGGCAGCTCCTAGGAGGGAGGGTGCTGGGCGTGGGGGAGGATGCTGGGCATAGGGGAGGGTGCTGGGCGTGGGGGAGGATGCTGGGCATGGGGGAGGGTGCTGGGCGGGGGGAGGGTGATGTTGGCCGCCATCCCCCATGGGGAGCCCGGGGGGCCTACCTCGACACCAGCACCCACCAACCACCAGCCAGCAGTGGCGAGGGCCCCAGCAACCTGAGTCTTCATGTCCAGATGATGGAATGTTTCATATAAACAAATGGCATATTTACCTATTTGTAAGAAGACGAGAACCCACACACCCAGCACCCAGCACAAGACTAGAAACAGAACATCCCAGAGAAAGAAAGCCAGGGAGGGGCCAGGCGCGGTGGCTCACACCTGTAATCCCAGCACTTTGGGAGGCTGAGGCGGGTGGATCACAAGGGCAGGAGATTGAGACCAGCCTGGCTAACACGGTGAAACCCCGTCTCTACTAAAATACAAAAAAAATACCCGGGCTTGGTGGCGGGTGCCTGTAGTCCCAGCTACTCGGGAGGCTGAGACAGGAGAATGGCAAGAACCCAGGAGGCGGAGCTCGCAGTGAGCTGAGATCATGCCACTGCACTCTAGCCTAGACGACAGAGCGAGACTCCGTCTCAAAAAAAAAAAAAAAAAAAAAACGGAGGGGAGAGAGCGAGAGAAGGAAAGGAGGGAGGGAGGGAGAGAAGAAGGAAGAAGCATAGCACGGCCTCCTGTGAGCCCTGAGTGTCCCCTAGAAATGGCCACTGTCCCCAGCTCAGTGTCCTTTGTCCCTTCACAGGTTCTGTGGCTCTGCCGCTGTGAGCAGAGCCCTCCCTGAGACAGGTCAGGTTCCAGGTGTTGGTGTGTTCGCCCGTGAGGGACTCTGTGAGCAGAGCTGCCTGCGAGGTTCTGTTCAGAGGCTTCCCCACGCTGCTGCTCGGGGGGTTTGGATAGCAGCGCAGGAGGGAGCTGCGGTGACTTCGCGTCCACCACACCCAGCTAATTTTTGTATTTTGTAGACAATAGACATGGGGTATAACCATGGTCTCTCTTTGGTAGAAACCAGTCTAGGCTAGTCTTGAACTCCCGAGTTAAAGCAATCCCCCTGCTTCCGCCTCCCAAGGTACTGGAATCACAGGTATGAGCCACCGCAGCTGGCCCCTTCGTTTCCTTTTTCCCTTTTTTTCAGGGGACCCGAAGCTGAGAGAGCCTCAGGTGGCTCAGGCTACAGTAGCAGGGATGGCTTTTGTCCCTGATGTGGGCCCCCCACCGCCTTCCTCCATGTCTGGGAGTGAGCTGGGGATGGTGTAGTCACCTGAGCTGGCCTTTGCCCCGTGACCACTTCCCACAAGTGATGGTTCAGAGATCAAAACCCGGTCTTGGGGGCTTGTCAGAAACACAGATTCCTGCACCCCACCGTGATTGAGTCAGAACCATGGGGGGGCCAGAAGTTGGCTGCATTTTAAGTACCCCAAACACCGGGAGGCTTGTGAACATTCACGTTCAGGAAGCACCAGTCCGCAGCCGCGCACCTGGTGCCCAGGGCCTCTGCTGCGGGAGGGTTCGTTTCTGAGTCTTGCTGACACCACATGGCTGCATTTCCGTTTCCTCAGTGGGCGTGATGTCCCCACTTTCTCCAGGAGACTTTGCAGCCATGGCACCTCAGATGAGCCCCTGGAGAGCCACCCTGAGGCTGGGATCTTGCACTCCAGCCACAGTGCCTTGGCTGGGCCCTTTGTCCCCATGACCGGTCTCAGTGACTCAGTGGGGAGGGAGGGGGAGGGCCGGGGGACATTGGGTCCCAGTGGCCTGACGTGGAGCCCCTCTCTCCCAGGTGGCAGCAACGGCCCCTTTCTGTGTGGGAAGCAAACCACGTTTGAAGGAGGGATGAGGGAGCCTGCCCTCGCATGGTGGCCGGGGCACATCGCCGCAGGCCAGGTGAGTCAGCGTCTGCCGGGCAACAGGTCCAGGCCTACGGCCATCCCAGGGTATGTGCGCCCCTCACTGGCCACCACCCCACGCACCCTGTGCTCAGCCTCAGGACTCTCCTCGGAACCAGGTCCCTCTCTGTCCCTCTCAGGGTGCGTAGGGCTTGCTGTGCTCGGTCAGACGGGCAGGAAGGCTCTCGGTGGGGACTGGAGCCACGTATCCTGCCATGTGTCACATGGGCGCTGGTAATGACTGTGTGGGAAGGTGACGTCCGTGGTCCAGTCACCGCAGTAGCCCTGAGTTAAATGGAGCTAAACAGGTTTCTTCCCTGCAGGACTTGTCAGTGCCTTTAGCATGCTGATGGGCACCATGAGCTTCTAGAAGGGGCATAGAGCAGGCTGAGTGTTTGAAAACCCGTCTGTCTACTACAGAATCGGTCTTCTTTTCCCCAAAGTACATCTCAGGCCAGTGTCCTAAGGACACTCAGAGAACAGCAGCTGCACGACACAGGACCGTTGGTGTCTGTTGCGTGGGGTGCAGACCTCGGTGGTGGCCTGGGCCCTGGCTGGGCGAGGGTGCGTCCTGCCATCCCAGCCTGACCACCTTCATGCTGTCACTGCATCTCCCCCGCCCAGGAAGCTGCTCCTCGGCTGAGGATCACACCGTGTGGTCTTCTGTAACGGGCACTTGAGCCAGACATGCCCATAAACACGGGGACTGAGTCTGGTGGTTGTCAACGAGAGCTGTTTCTTCACTGTTTCTTAGTCAGTCTTTTGCCCTCCCGATTGCCTCCAGAGGCAGCCATCCCCTTCAAGTGGCCCCACAAGGATGGGGGTGCTCCCAGTGGCAGCTGGAACATCACACATGACGACAGCCAGAGTCAACACGGGGCTCATGGGGCTGAGTGAAGACGTGCGCGGGGCCAGCTCCTTCCTGAGGCTCCAGGAGATATTCTATTCCCTGCCTTTTCCAAATCCTAGCAGCCGCCCCATTCCTGAGCTCCTGGCCCCTCCACCATCAAAGCCAGCAGCACACAGGCATCTGTCCCTGGCCTTCCTGTTCCACCTTTTTTTTTTTTTTTTTGAGATGGAGTCTCACTCTGTTGCCCAGGCTGGAGTGCAGTAGTGCAATCTCGGCTCACTGCAACTTCTACCTCCCAGATTCAAGTGATTCTCCTGCGTCAGCCTCCCGAGTAGCTGGGACTACAGGCACGCTCTGCCAAGCCCAGCTAATTTTTGTATTTTTAGTAGAGATGGAGTTTCACTATGTTGGCCAGTATGGTCTCGATCTCCTGACCTCGTGATCTGCCCGCCTCGGCCTCCCAAAGTGCTGGGATTACAGGTGTGAGCCACTGCACCCAGCCCCTGTTCCACTTTTGGGGACCCTGTGGCTGTGTCCCACCCCACCCCCTGCTTGCCCAGGTTGGCCTTCCTGTTTCGAGCCCCGCTGATGAGCGGCCTGCGTTGTGTCTGCCACCTCAACTGCCTGGCCTGGTTGCGCTTCTGCAGGCCCGGGGATTGGCTGCTGTTCTGCCAGATCCTCCTCTTCCCCACTCATTCTACACATCAGGAAACTGAGGCCAGAGAGGAAGTCGTTTGTCAGGGCCCCCCAATTACTAGGGGGCAGAGGTGGGAGCAGGCGCCTGGCTGTGGAGCCTGCAGTCCTGCCCACCATGCCTGGGCAGTCCCCTGTGTCCCCAGCAGCCAGTGGGACTGGGGGTGGCACCTCCCAAGGGCACCTGTTCTCTACAGCTGTCTGGGCCTCCTTCAGACCCTCTTCCCAGGGCAGCCTTTGTCTGACATGGGACTCCTGGGCCACCCCAAGTTCCCAGTACCCTGAAGGTGGAAGGACCCCCATGGTTCACTGAACAGGCAGCTGCGGCTCCGTGTGAAGGGCAGAGTGGCCGTGAGAGTGACCGCCTTATTGTGCAGGAGAAGCATGGGTGGAGGCACAGCCTCCTGCGTGGTGTGGGGTGCCCCTAGGACAGGCTGCAGCTGTGCCGCCCCCTCCACTCTCCTGAGCGCCGTCCCCCTGAGGGTAGGGATGGGCCATTTGGTCTCTTGTGTGGGGGCACCTGCAGGGAGTGGTCGGTGGTCATTCAGTGAACGCTGTGACATTGGCCTGAGACTCAGGACCCGCGTAGGTCTGGGAGACGCTGGCATGAGACCCGGGACCCGCGTAGGTCTGGAAGACGCTGGCATGAGACCCGGGACCCGCGTAGGTCTGGAAGACGCTGGCATGAGACCCGGGACCTGCGTAGGTCTGGGAGACGCTGGCATGAGACCCGGGACCCGCGTAGGTCTGGGAGACGCTGGCATGAGACCCGGGACCCGCGTAGCTCTGGGAGACGCTGGCATGAGACCCGGGACCCGCGTAGGTCTGGGAGATGTGAGGTTCCCCACTGCAGCGGGTGCCCACCAGGCCAGGACAGGGCTGGGGCTCTGCCCCCCAGGCTGGGAGCCACCCGTGGCTGTGCTCAGCAGCAGCCTGGGGAAGGTGAGGGGAGCCGCCCCAGCCCCGCCCGGCTCCATGCCCAGTTGGTTCAGGGATGTCTGTACCCCACAGACCTCCCCACCCACCTGCCCATGGAAAGGCTCCAGCTGAGAAAAATGCCAACTTCAGCGTTTGGGAACCTTCCCACCTGCCTCGCTCCCTGAGGAAGGGAGACCCCTCCCCAGAGCCACCGAGCTGCCGTTTCCCATGGGCCACAAACTGAAATTGAATTCGACGGCATCAGGCCTGTGCACCGCGGCAGCACGACAGGGTTTTAGTCAAAGCACCTGACGTTTGTCCCCACGGTTCCCCTCTGGACAGGGGAGGCTTTAGTCACTGCAGCCCTGGATTCCGAGTGAGGTCTCAAAAGCGCTGATAACGGCTTCAGCGACTTCTCCCACGGCTGCGCTGCCCACTGCGTTTCTGGACGTTTCTGGAAGGCATCGCTGCCTGGAGAGTTCTTCAAAAACGCCTCATGAGGACCCTGCCCGTGTGATGCGGTGACCGGCAGACAACACTCCAGCCCGCCCGCCCCGCCGGCACCACAAGCACTGCTCCGCAGTTATTTTTTCAGATGACAAAAGCGTCTGGATTTCTTTTCTTTTTTTTTTTTTTTTTTGAGACTGAGTCTCGCCTGGTCGCCCAGGCTGGAGTGCAGTGGCGCAACCTCGGCTCACTGCAAGCTCCGCCTCCCGGGTTCACGCCATTCTCCTGCCTCAGCCTCTCCGAGTAGCTGGGACTACAGGCGCCCGCCACCACACACGGCTAATTTTTTTTGTATTTTTAGTAGAGACGGGGTTTCACCGTGGTCTCGATCTCCTGACCTCATGATCCACCCACCTCGGCCTCCCAAAGTGCTGGGATTACAAGTGTGAGCCACCGCGCCCGGCCCTGGATTTCTTTCTTTTATTCTGTCCTTTAAAAGACACGGGAAGGATGGGAAGCAGTCGCACAGACACTGCTGACCAGACCTGGGGAAGCTTCTCACCCTCTGCAAATCTTCCCGAACTTTCCCAGCAAACGCTCACCTTTGCATTCCCTGCCCCACACTGGGCGCTGCAGACCCCAGATCCCATGAGCAGCTGCAGCTCAGTGAGTGTCCCTGTGAGGCCAGGGCTCCTCGGTTGGAGAAGCTGGCGATCGCCTTCTGCCCTAGCGAGGAGCTGACTGCAGGCGGCGAGGGTGCCCCTGGGCTGTGGGGAGGGCTGTCGGCACTGGGTGGGAGCTCCAGGGCCTGGCAGCGGATGGTGGTCCCTGCCCAGCTGCCCCAGGGGCTGTGCTTGCCAGGCAGGGCTGTGTCTCCACCCCCTCCCCAGTCTCCCCGCCGAGTGACCCAAGCCCGGAGCCCCCGAGTTAAGAAGCAGACAGGGCCACCGGGTACGGTGGCTCATGCCTATAATCCCAGCACTTTGGGAGGCTGAGGCGGGCGGATCACCTGAGGTTGGGAGTTCGAGACCAGCCTGACCAACATGGAGTAGCCCCGTCTCTACTAAAAATACAAAATTAGCCGGGCGTAGTGACACATGACTGTAATCCCAGCTACTCGGGAGGCTGAGTCAGGAGAATCGCTTGAACCTGGGAGGCGGAGGTTGCGGTGAGCTGAGATCGCGCCACTACACTCCAGCCTGGGTGACAAGAGCAAAACTCCGTCTCAAAAAAAATAATCAGACAGGGCCACTGAAGGGAGCCAGATGGCACGCTCTGGTCATGGCTGGTCAACAGTGCCCATGCCCTCCGGAGGTCGGGGTGCGGTGGGAAAGACAGCCTCCTGCCTGTCCTGGAGCTCCCTGGGCGTGTCAGGAGCCGTCCCCACCCCAGCCACTCGGAGTTGCTCCTGTCCAGCCTTAGCTGCCCCTCCACATCTGGTTTTTCTCCACCTGCTCCTCTGACTTAAGGGGCAGGGCTCACAGTGGCCTTAGGGCATTCAGTGTTAGAGCAAGGCTGATCCTCTCCAGACAGGTGGGCCTGGAGAGGTGGGACCTCCTGGCGTCTCCCCGGGAGGGCTGTAATTCTCCTTTCATCTGATCCACAGGGGCAGAGAAGGGTGCCAGGGAGTGAGGGCGTGGACTGGCTCTGGGGTCTTTCAGGCCTGGTTTGAGGCCCCTCTGCCTCTCACAGGCCTTGTGACCCCGCCCAGTCTCTGCTGTGGGCATGTGAGCATCTGTGCATATCTGTAGACCCAGCTGGGCAGCAGGGCTCATGCACCCCCAGGGATTGGCCCCCAGCCCCATCGGGTCGGTGCAGAGTGCCCTGACCATGTTGCTGCTGTGTGTTTCAGGTGAGCCACCAGCTGGGCAGCATCATGGACCTCTTCACCACCAGCTTGGCCCTTGCGGGCTTGACACCGCCCAGCGACAGGGCCATTGATGGCCTCAGCCTCCTTCCTACCCTCCTGCAGGGCCAGCTGATGGACAGGTTGGTGCTAGACCTGCCCCGGCCCCTCCCCCCTGATCCAAGTGGTGAAGCCCAGAGCTGCTGATCAGGTGCAACCCCCAGGCCCAGCTGCCCTCCTCATTCTGGACACAGGCGTGCTTGTGCCCAGGGCAGAAGGAGGCAGGGGTGCCTGTGACGAGAGGACGTGGGGACCTGCCTGTGGGGCGGGGGCCATCCTGGGGGGGTCCAAGCACAGCAAGGCCCTGGCTCTCAGGAAAGCCTTAGGAGGGAGGGCAAGGCCAGGAGAGGGGCCTCGTCCCTGCCTGTATCCAGGCACACGCCGCGCCTGCCCGCCCCACCCCTGTTCCCTGCCCTGCCTGGTTTTCCGTGCCTCATGGCTTCCTGTAGCTTCCTTCTTCCTTCCATCCAAGTCGTTGCTCTGCCAAGTCCATAGCCCGGCTCTTATCTTCTGTCCAAATCCTTGGTGTCCAAAGCTGCTGCCTCCGGCTTTCTGGGGCCGGGTAGAGGGGGGTTTTGCTCACTTCTCCCCTCTCAAGAGCTGGCACAAGTGGTTGGTCACACTGGGGAGAGACAGTGCCCAGCTGCGTCCCCCACTCCGCATTCCTGCCTCGCAGGCCCAACATGGTCCAGAGACCCCGTGCCACCTGCTTATCCTCTTCTCTGCCCACCCTCCCCAGGGCCTGGCCCAGCCTCGCCAAGGACCAGCAATGAGGGGACGCCCAGGCACCCCAGCCCCGGCCGCCCAGGCACCCCAGCCCCAGCTGCCCAGGCACCCCAGCCCTGGCCGCTCAGATACCCAGGCACCCCAGCCCCGGCCGCCCAGGCACCCCAGACACCCAGGCACCCCAGCCGCAGCTGCTCAGGAACCCCAGCCCTGGCCGCTCAGACACCCAGGCACCCCAGCCCCAGCCGCCCAGATACCCAGGCACCCCAGCCCCGGCTGCCCAGGCACCCCAGACACCCAGGCACCCCAGCCCCAGCTGCCCAGGAACCGCAGCCCTGGCCGCCCAGACACCCAGTCACCCCAGCCCCGGCCACCCAGGAACCCCAGCCCCGGACACCCAGGCACCCCAGCCCCGGCTGCCCAGGAACCCCAGCCCCGGACACCCAGGCACCCCAGCCCTGGCTGCCCAGGAGCCCCAGCCCCGGCTGCCCAGGAGCCCCAGCCCTGGCCGCCCAGACTCCCAGTCACCCCAGCCCTGGCTGCCCAGGAGCCCCAGCCCCAGGCACCCCAGCCCCAGACACCCCAGCCCCGGCTGCCCAGGAGCCCCAGCCCCGCCACCTTGTGGGGCCTTTTTACTTTTCGATCATCTTTGTAAAGTATCAACCAAGACCTCACGTGGAGACATGAGCCACTGATGACAGACGCAGCCCCGAGCCCCCAGGTGGAGCCAGCGTGTCCTTCCTGTCCTTACATGGTCCTCCCCTCCCATCCCACAGGCCCGTCTTCTATTACCGTGGCGACACACTGATGGCGGCCACCCTCGGGCAGCACAAGGCTCACTTCTGGACCTGGACCAACTCCTGGGAGAACTTCAGACAGGTACAGGGCTTGGGACGTGGGCGCAGGCGGAGCTGCCCCCATCTCTATCCAGACGTGGCCCCTAGGCGCTGTCCTGGGGGAGGCACAGGAGGGTGAGACAGGCAGGAGCTCTACCCCCTCCACAGCCTCCTCTGCGTGGCCCCCAGTCCTTCAGCGTGGCCCAGGGCATGGCAGCTGACAGGCTGGAGGTGAGGCAGGGACCTCTTCCTGCCCCGTGTGATGACAGCAGCCCCGCGGGATAGCTACAGGCGTGGCCCAGACCCTGGTCAGGTGGCCCCCATGGGCCTCTCCATCCTGCCAGGGCATCTGAGTCTCCCCCACACCCCAGGCTGGAGGCGACAGGGGCGTGGCCTGCTTCGCCCAGGTGCTACGTGGGGGCCGCAGCATCGGCATCATCACAGCAACCCCCAGTGTGGGAGGGTGAAACGCCACACGCACAGGGCCTGGGGCTCCTGCCGCCCCAGGGATACCCCAGCATGGTCAGTGCCAGGCTTTCTCCCACGAGCCCTCGCCGCCTTGAGCCTCCTGCTCCCTCCCCACAGTCTTCTCTGGCCCCTGCTGATCCCGACGCTCCAGCATCCCCCAGCCCCTCCTGAGGGGTCTCTCTCAGCCCCACCCACTCCCAGCATCAAAGTCTGGAGATATGAACCCCCTGCTAATCTGCCTTAATTGGGAAGAAAATCATTTAGTTTAATGGAGAATCTAAAGACTGGAAGTGAGGACTGGCACTGAGGGCTGAGGAGGGAAGCTGCTCATAGGGCAGCGTCTGGAGGGCAATGATGCCCAGGAGTGTTTTGGCTCCTCCCCACCCTGTGCAGGCCCCGCACCCGCTCTTCTTTCGGTTTTACCCAGCGCTGCTGCCTGCGAGGGCTGTCCTGTGCATTGGTCCCCGGCACTGCCACCTGCGAGGGCCATCCTGGGCACAGTCCTCAGACGAGCCTCTTGGCCTGCAGCACCCGCTCTGGGGATGTTAGAGGCATACCTCTCCTTTCCCAAATCAGGGAGCCCAGGGGGCAGCAGAAAGAGAACTGCGGTTACTGTGAAATCCTCGCCCTTCTTGAGCGTGTGAATCTGCGTCAGCTCCCTGGGTCTGTTTCTGTTTTCTGTGTTTTCTCTTGCCTTTCACATGTTGGTCCCGCTCCTCCCTGTCTCAGGGTTTCTATGGGGATTCTGAGCATTGTGGCTCTCCCTTCTCCCAGGGCAGGCCCTCCCCTCCCCTCCCCTCCCATCCCATCCCCAGCAGAGAGTGGGGTGTTAAAAGGGGTTTTCCTAGGCCGGGCGCGGTGGCTCACGCTTGTAATCCTAGCACTTTGGGAGGCCGAGGCGGGCAGATCACGAGGTCAGGAGATCGAGACCACGGTGAAACCCCGTCTCTACTAAAAATACAAAAAATTAGCTGGGCGTGGTGGCGAGCGCCTGTAGTCCCAGCTACTCGGAGAGGCTGAGGCAGGAGAATGGTGTGAACCCGGGAGGCGGAGCTTGCAGTGAGCCGAGATCGCCTCACTGCACTCCAGCCTGGGCGACAAAGCAAGACTCTGTCTCAAAAAAAAAAAAAAAAGGGGGGGCTTTCCTCCATGAAATTAGTGGCAGTCCAAATGTGAGGCTGGCTAAGGTGTTTAAATACGCTCACCTGCCCCACAAAGAAGAGGGGTACGTGAAAACGGGGTACGTGAGGCATGCCGGCTACGCATCTCAGGGGCCCAGAGCGGGTGGCTCCACGTCCTGCACAGGTTGCTTATGGGCCCACTAGTCCTTCAGCGTTTAGCCAGCGCCCTGCACCACGCCGAGTACCAGGGACGCTGCTAGGCACAGGCAGACGAGACCCCCCCCACGGCCCCCAGTTAGGAGCTCCAGGACCAGGCAGACGAGGCCCCTCACGGCTGCGGGTCAGGGGCTCCAGAACACACCTTCCCTCCTCTTCTCATTGCAGGGCATCGATTTCTGCCCTGGGCAGAACGTTTCAGGGGTCACGACTCACAACCTGGAAGACCACACGAAGCTGCCCCTGATCTTCCACCTGGGACGGGACCCAGGGGAGAGGTTCCCCCTCAGGTGAGTCGGTGCAGGGCCTCTTGGCTGCTGGGGCAGTGCCAGCCGAACTCCCCCAAATGGAGGCTCCACAGGGACAGAGCCCTCTGCACCTTGCCCGCCACCTCCCTTTGCCTGCGTCTCCTGTTCATACCCACATATGCTTGGTGGCCTGCCCTCCTCTCAGGGTGCCTGCTCCTGCCCATCCTGGTGGTCTCCCCATTTCTGCCCCTTCTGGGCCACTGTCCACCTGGCCCCCAGTGATGTACCCCCTACTCTGAGCTGCCTTCGGGGATGGCCGAGGCCAGAGGGGAGGGGTCCACGCCCTTTGGCCAGTAGGAGGTGCAAGGACACAGGTCAGCTAGCAGGAGGAATGGCAGAAAGCCGCCAGCCCCAGCTTCACCCTCTGCTCTCTGGGCCTTGTCTTCACCCCACTGAGGATGCCGGAGTCTGTGCCATCTCCTGCGAGTTTTCAGAGAAGCCCTCCCCTTACCCTCGGGAGTCTGGAGGGTCATGGTCGCCAATACCAAACCCATGTGCTGGCAGCTCCTTAGGGGCGACACAGAGGACCCAACACTTGGCTGGAGACCCCGTCCTGGCTCCTTTCTTTTGTCCGAACCTATCTCCCTGGGCTAGGGCTACCTGGAGGCTTCCCCACCTCACCCCAGCAGGATGAGCAGGTCCCCAATTTCTGCTCCTGGCCTGGGGGTCCTGGGGCACTTGCATGCCCAGTGGTCTCCAACATTCCTGCCCTAGGGAGTTGGTCCTGGGAAGACCCAGCAGCATCGGGAGTGGCTGTGCAGAGGCAGAACCAGGCCTGAGCACGGCAGTTGCTCCCTGCCCAGGCTGTTCTCTGCTCACCTATGGCCCTGGGTTTGAGTAGGGCCAGTGGGAGGCAGCAGAGAGCAGTACAGGACCGAGGGTGGCAGCACCACCGCCAAGGTCCCCTGAGGCTCCTGCACCCTCTGGACGGGGCAGCCGCATTCCCACGGGGCTGAGCCTGCGGTGAGGCTCCTGGGCTGGAGCCCCTCAGGGATCCCTTGGGCACTTCCTCAGCAGCGCCTCTCCTCCACCGAGCGTCAGCTTAGAAGCCCAGGATGGTGACTGTGGGAAGGCAGCATGGAGCCTGGAGTGGACAGAGCGGTGTCCCCAGACCCAGGCCCACCCACACCTCCCAGCTTGGCCTGAAAGGAAGTAGGGCCTTTGCCTTGGGATTAAGGCATGGGTGGCGCTGGGTGATCCTGGAGCAGGTGGCCCTGGGTCCAAGGCCAAATGCCCTGAGTCCAGAGGGAGGAGACCAGACACGGTGAAGGCCACAGGGGACGAGGCGGGGACTGGACCGAGCGCCACCAGCCTGGGCTCACCTGGGGCCACTGGAGCTGGAAGAGGCAGGAAGGAGCCCCAGTTCCTCCGGGGGTGCACGGCCCTGAGACCCTTGGTTTCAGCCTCTGGCCTCCGGAAAAGTGAGGGGCCAGTGTCTGCAGTTTTATTGTTTTAAGCCCCAGTTCGTGGTCATTTGTCATGGGGGTGCCGAGATACAGAGACAGACACCCCCGGGGGACTCTGATCACCAGAAACCATGGGGGGCCTGGAAGTTGGGGCCTTGCAGAGCTGGAGGGGCCATCTGGGAGCCCCGTGCCCGCAGAAGTCACTGAGGAGCCAATAGCCCCCCGGCTGGAAGGGCCGTCCCAGGGGGACCACGGGGAGCAGATCGCAGGCCCGTTACACAGAACAAGCTGCTGGTCACACCGGTGCCCGCTGCACCCCCCACAGTCTGGTCGCTCCAAGGACCACCCGAGGTTAAAGCCTTGATGGCTGTGCCCCCTCGCGTCCACTGGGCATGATTGGCATCCACAGGGGGGTCCTCAGGGCCGCTGCTCCCCACCTGTTGCGTTTGCTGGAGCCCCTCCAGCCAGGCCAGAGCAGAGACACGGTCCCATCCACCACAGCCACCCAGCCGCACCCTCACAGCTGGAGAAAGCAGGGTTATTTTAAAATAAACCCCACCCAGCCCCGCCCTCACAGCTGGAGAAGGCAGGGTTATTTTAAAGCAAACCGAGGCAGCAGGCAGAGCTTCCCAGAGGGGGTCACAAGGAGACCCAGCTGTCAGCCATGCCTTTGAGAACCACTGTCCCCGAGGTCAGAGCTTCCCCGAGGGGGTCACAAGGAGACCTAGCTGTCAGCCATGCCTTTGAGAACCACTGTCCCCGAGGTCAGAGCTTCCCCAAGGGGGTCACAAGGAGACCCAGCTGTCAGCCATGCCTTTGAGAACCACTGTCCCCGAGGTCAGACACCCATGACACAGCCTGATTCACCCCGGGCTGCTTCTAAGACACAGACACACATGTCGCTTTGCCAGGAGCCTCTCTAAATTAAAGACGGCTGGCCGGTCGCCATGGTTCATGCCTGTAATCCCAGCACTTTGGGAGGCTGAGGTGAGTGGATCACCTGAGGTCAGGAGTTTGAGACCAGCCTGGCCTACATGGTGAAATCCCGTCTCTACCAAAATACAAAAAATTAGCTAGATGTGTTGGTCGGTGCCTGTAATCCCAGCTACTCGAGAAGGTGAGACAGGAGAATTGCTTGAACCCAGGAGGCGGAGGTTGCAGTGAGCTGAGATCACACTACTGCACTCCAGCCTGAGTGACAGAGCAAGACTCCGTCTAAAAAAACAAAGACGACAGGGCCAGGCATGGTCCCTCACACCTGTGATCCCAGCACTTTGGGAGGCCGAGGTAGGAGGATCACTTGAGCCCAGGAGTTTGAGAGCAGCCTGGTCAACACAGCAAGACCTCACTGGTACAGAAAATAAAAAATTAAGGCCGGGCACAGTGGCTCACGCCTGTAATCCCAGCACTTTGGGAGGCCAAGGTGGGGGGATCATGAGGTCAGGAGTTCGAGATCAGTCTGACCAACATGGCGAAACCCCGTCTCCACTGAAAATATAAAAATTAGCCAGGCGTGGTGGCGGGCGCCTGTAATCCCAGCTACTCAGGAGGCTGAGGCAGGATAATCGCTTGAACCAGGGAGGCCGAAGTCGCAGTGAGCTGAGATCGTGCCATTGCAGTCTAGCCTAGGTGACAGCACGAGACTCTGTCTCAAAAAATAATTAAAATTAGCCAGGCATGGTGATCTACGGTCCCAGCTACTCAGGAGACTGAGGCAGGAACATCGCTCGAGCCCGGAAGGTCAAGGCTGCAGTGAGCCGCCTCTCACCACTCCAGCCTGGGTCACAGAGCAAGATCCTGTCTCTAAAAAATAAATGAGATTAAAGCAACAAGCCAGGCCAGGGCCTTCGGGGACACTCACCATCAGGAGGTGCATGTGCAGTTCTCGCTGGTTCTCAACCAGAAGTATTTGGCCACAGAATCCTGCAAAAACACAAATGCACCCGAGACCCTCCTGGATTAAAAATGGACCCTGTGCTCAGGGACGCTGTGTGAAGCCCAGGCTGGGACCAGGACAGGCATCTCCACAGGCACCAACCGGAGGAGCCCTGAAGGACCCCAGCTCTCCTGGAGGTCGCCCTCTGCTGCAACCCCAGGGCTGAAGCCTAAGCAGGGAGTGGGTGGATCGAGCAGAAAGAGGCTGGGGCGGGTGGCCGGGGGTGGGGAGGGGGGCACATCCCCGTCCCTGTTGCCTGCAGCGTCCGTATGAAACCTCATTTTTAGGGAAGGTTCTGGAGCAAAAAGCCAGTTCTCACAGCCTGCTGAGCATCCAAGGCAGGCAGACTGGGCTTCAGTGGGTCCGGGCTCACCTCCCAGCAGGTGCTGGGCCTGGACAGGTGCTGCCATCAGGAGGGGAGCTGGCTCACCTGGTAACCCCGTCTCTAGCTTTGTAAGGAGCTGCCACACCGCCTTCCAGAGCGGCGGCTCCAGTGCACGTCCCCACCAGCAGCAATGTGGCTCCCGGCCTGGGCATTGAGAAACTCCAGCTTCAGCCACACTCTCGTGGAAGTTCCTCCCTGCATCTCTGCTATGGCAGCGATGGCAGGTGTCTTTTCATGTGGATGTTGTCGATATTAGAAGTGATTGAAAATGGTAAAAAGGCATCATCTCTGCAGATGTCCTCAGAGCACGGCATGAAGGCGCCGTGGACCCTAGATTCACAGCATCGCGAACTGCGGCCCTAATGTCGCGAAATGCGGTGCCTCATCGAGCTGTGTAATCGTATCTTCGTGAAAATGAAAGGAATCCCAACACGCCGCATGCTGGCATTGGAATTTTAGAACCACAGATGCCGTTCCCCTCCATTTCCCACTTTTTTGGCAATGGGATAACGTCGCTTTTGTAATGAAAGAAGTGTGTGTCGTATTTGTAAATGTTTAGGCAGTAGTGAGTGCTGGGGAGACCCACAGGCCCCAGCCCACACGTCCCAGGTCCTGGTCACAGGCAGGGACAGGATGGGACAGCTCTACTCACCGCCTCTCTGCCAGGGCTTGGCCTCCCGAGCCTTCATTTCCTCTCTTGCCCATGAGTCTGAGGGCAGAGAATGGCTCGGGTGCCTGCTGCCTGTCCTAGCGAGGCCTGGGGCCGCTGCAGGCTTGAGCACGTGGTCCACAGTGACGGGCCACTGTGGTTCTCAGCCCATTAGACCTCTGCAGCCTCAGCCTTTCCAGGCCAGCCCCTCTCCGTCCTTCGCTGTCAGCCCCAGGCGCGCCCCTGCAGCCACAGGCATGTGACCAGAGCTCTCTGTCCCCAGCTTTGTCAGCGCCGAGTACCAGGAGGCCCTCGGCAGGATCGCGTCAGTCGTCCAGCAGCACCAGGAGGCCTTGGTCCCCGGGCAGCCCCAGCTCAACGTGTGCAACTGGGCGGTCATGGTAAGTGGCTGGTGTGTGTGCGGCTGTGTCTGCCGGGGCTGCAGCCACCCACCCGGGGCCCCAGGATGAACCGTGGCCAGCACAGGGCGGAGGCAGGCGCGCTTCCCTTCCTCCGTCGGTGGTAAAGGCCTTCGTGCCTCAGAGGCTTCCCTGCCTCCGTCGGTGGTAAAGGCCCTTGTGCCTCCGTCACATGCGGCGGCGTCCAGGGTTCAGGGGGCTGCAGCCAAGCGACTCGGGGACCAGAACAAAGCTGCGCCAGGGCAGCCACAGGTCCAGAGCCGGCCAACCGGACCTCTGCCTGGCTGAGCTGAGACTGGGGAACTCCAAGGCCCCTCTCCTGCCCCCCACAAGTGGTCACTGAGGGACAGCAGGGAGCGTGAGAGGGGCCGGGGTCCCCTGGTCCTCAACTCCCACACGGGCAGCTTCTCCTTGCGGGGGCCCTGTGATAACATCCAAACTCCCAGGGTCTGAAGGCACCGAGGCAGGAACGGCGCTGCCCAGTGGGTCCCGGGTGGGCTGGTGCCCGAGGCAGGAACGGCACTGCCCGGTGGGTCCCGGGTGGGCTGGTGCCCTAGGCAGGAATGGCACTGCCCGGTGGGTGCCGGGTGGGCTGGTGCCGGAGGCAGGAATGGCACTGCCCGGTGGGTGCCGGGTGGGCTGGTGCCGGAGGCAGGAATGGCACTGCCCGGTGGGTGCCGGGTGAGCTGATGCTCGAGGCAGGAACGGCACTACACGGTGAGTCCTGGGTGGGCTGGTGCCGGAGGCAGGAATGGCACTGCCCGGTGGGTGCCGGGTGGGCTGGTGCTGCACTGCTGCGGCCCCAGGGCCCACCTGCAAGGTTCCCATTGTGCCTCCTTCATGCTGGGCCAGCCCCAGGGACCTTCGCGTCAGACCTGATCCCACTCATAGGCACCCAGAGCAGCACCTCCGTGCGGCCTGACAAGACCAGGCCTTGTTCACCTCCAGTAGAGAAACGGCCTCATCACACCAGCATCAGCCAGAAACACAAGCACAGACGTGCCTCCAAAGTTTCACTGAAGTCTGTGTTCAAGCCACAAAGGATGCGTCTCCTTGTCCAGCCCTGGGGCTGCAGCAGTCAGGGCCTCTCAGGAGCAGCTTTTCTATCCCCTGCTTGGGGGTCCCATGGGGTGGTGTGTGGACGGCCCAGCCATCCCGCGTGTGCAGTGGCCGCAAAGGCATGTTTCCCAGCACAGCTGATGTGGGTCCCGGCAGGGCAGGCCTTCACAGCTCCTTCAGTTGGGACACATGCGGCGCTCACTCCAGTCGGCAAAAACGGGCCACACAGAGGTCTGCAGTGTCGCTCCTGGATGCCCAGAGCCCACCCAGCACAGTGGAGATGGCCGAGCCTCGAGGCCCCTGGGCCCCTGGGCCCCTGGGCCGTCGCTCACCTGTTTACACGGGCTGGGCGTTGCTGCCCACAGCCCCTGGATCCGCCGAGTGAAACCGCAGGATTCGGGAAGAGGGCCCCTCGGCAGCTGCAGACTTCAGCCTGGGCTTCTGCTGTGCGGGCGAAAAGGCCCAGTTGAAGCCTTTTTCCAGGGCCAGACCCGGCTGCAGCGTGGGAGCTGCTGGGTGCCCGCCGTGCCGTGGGAAGGAAGGTGGTGGCCCTGAACAGCCAGGGAGCCACAGCGTGGGCCGGCGCGTGTAACAGGAGAGCACCGGACATCGGGAGCACCTCCCAGCAGTGAGGACCATGGAGGGCAGATGGCCTTGTCCCTGCCCAGGGACGGTCCACCCTGCAGGGGTTCTTTAGGACTGGGCAGGGCCACCTCCGTTAGTTGTGGGGCGGGGGGGGGTGCCTGGCAAGTTTCATAGGAAGATATTCAGGGCCATTCCTTCAAAGGGACCTGGGCAGCTGGCGTCCCCGCCTCTGGACTCAGTGGTGGAGCAGCCAGGTCCCTGTCTCAGGACCCCTGAGTCTCGGGCCCCGGTAGCCCAGGGCCGCCAGCCATGGAGGAGCCCTGGCCTTCTGCCCTCCACACCCAATCCCAGTCCGTGCTGCTGGGTCCTTCTCTACGACCCAGGCTGCAGTGGCTCCCCGGGCGCAGGCCACACCAGCCATGGAGACAGTGGGCACAGGGCAGGGGAGGTGGCGCACACGGCCTGGCTGCCGCTGCCATCTCCTGGGCACTGGGGGAACTGCCCCCACCGCCACACCTGTGCCCTCTGCAGGGGGAAAAGTGGTGCCAACTCAGACCTGGCGAGCTGCGCCACTGGGGTCTGAGGGGCCCAGACACCACCGTGAGCAGAGCCACGGGAGAGATGCACAGACACGCGTGTGAAGCCTGGAGGCCACTCACCCTCCTCACCCCTTCCCTGCCCTCTGTCCCCGCCAACTCCAGGCCAGCCCCAGGCCAGGGGCTCAGTGGTGTCTCTGGCACAGAGGAGAGGGAGTCTGGCCACCTGGACCCCTGCTCCTGGGACAGCTGAGCAGCCTTCGAGAAATGCAGATCCCCCACCCAGACACACACACACCCTGCGGCTGCCTCTGCTGCCCCTGGAGTTTGGGAGCAGCTTCCTCACCCAAACCCACCCCTGCTCTGGTGGCCAAGGGGGCAGGGACACTCATGTGGCATCCCCGGCTGCCGCCCAGGGCTGGAGAGTGTCCTTAGTCCTCTGAGCAGCACCCAGAATCCAAAGTCTGTCCCAGGAAAGTGCCCTCAGGGTCATGCGGCATCTGACGTGGCACAGAGGTGGCCTGGACGAGGACACAGAATCATACTGCACTCATTTCAGCCAAGAAGGCTCCTCTTAGCGGCATAAGTCTCCCTTTCTGTTGCCAGGAAAAGTGCCCTCCCACCAAGCAAGGCTTCCACTAAGCGAGGCTGCGCTGTGAGGTCCACACACACCCAGGTGGTGGAGGGGTGCAGGCTCCGCTCAGCACTGCACTGAACTGAGCCCAGCGGTGCAGTAGGGACCGGCTCCTCCCTGGGAAAGCCTTCTTGAGAGGCTGAAGCTGCAGGAGAGGGTGATGAGTTGAGAGGCTCAGGGTGGGCCCTCCTGGGAGGACTGCCTGCCCTTTCTAACACCACTGGCCACACGGAGGTCCTCAGCCACTTGGCAGCTGCATCCCCCATACCCGGGACCTCCCCGCCAAGTTCTCATTCCTCCAACCGCAGCCTTCAGAGCTGAGAGGCCGAGTCGAGAGGGCGCCATCTCCTGAGTTCCCATGATTCCGGGGGAGGCGTCTGTGTAGCTGCCCACCTGGACCGAGGTGGTCTCCACTGAGGCCAATGGGATGGGAGTCCGGGGTTGACCTGGGCAGGGGACACATGAAAACTGCTCGAGGCCAAGCGCGGTGGCTCACGCCTATAACCCCAGCACTTTGGGAGGCCGAGGCAGGCGGATCATCTGAGGTCAGAAGTTTGAGACCAGCCTGGCCAACTTGGGAAACCCTTGTCTCTACTAAAAATACAAAAATGGTTGGGCGTGGTGGCTCACACCTGTAATCCCAGCACCTTGGGAGGCCAAGGCAGGTGGATCACGAGGTCAGGAGTTCAAGACCAGTCTGGTCAAGATGATGAAACCCCATCTCTACTAAAAATACAAAAATTAGCCAGGCGTGGTGGCACGTGCCTGTAATCCCAGCAGCTGCTCAGGAGGCTGGCTGAGGCAGGAGAATCTCTTGAACCCGGAAGGCAGAGGTTGCAGTGAGCCAAGATCGTGCCACTGAACTCCAGCCTGGGTGACAGAGCAAGACTGTCTCAAAACAGAACAGCAACAACAAAATGCTCGTTGCTGCTGGGTCCACAGAGCTTGGAATAACTGCATGTTCTTTTTCTCAATTTTCATTTCCCAGAACTGGGCACCTCCGGGCTGTGAAAAGTTAGGGAAATGTCTGACTCCTCCAGAATCCATTCCCAAGAAGTGCCTCTGGTCCCACTAGCGCCTGCGCGGACCCAGGCCAGGCCTGGAATCTCCGGTTGGCCCTGCAAGTGCCTGGAGGGAGGACGGCTCTGGCCTCGGTGCTCCCCCAACCCTGCCCAAGCCAGACAGACGGCACCTGCAGACGCAGAGGCCCTGCACAGCTCCACCTGCAGGAACGGACCCTGCAGACGCGGGGGGGCTGCACAGCTCCACCTGCCGGACCTGACCCTGGGGTGTGCTCGGCCTTCCTCGCCCACGTCGCCTCAGGCCTCAGGACCCTGCCGTCTCACGCCTTTGTGAACCCCAAATATCTGAGACAGGTCTCAGTTTATTTTGCCAAGGTTAAGGATGCGCCCATGACAGCCTCAGGAGGTCCTGACAACAGGTGCCCGAGGTGGCTGGGGATACAGTTTGCCTTTATACATCTTAGGGATACGTAAGATCAGTACGTGTGTGACGTACATTGGTTCAGTCAGCCTTCCACTGAATACACGATTGAGTCTGGCCCAGTGAATCCGCATTTTTATGTAAACAATAAGGGAATGGAGCAATCAGATAAGCGTTTGTCTCAGGGAAGCCCCAGAGGGATGACTTCCAGTTCTGTCTGTCCTTTGTCCACAAGGAATTTCCTTGGGCGCTAATTATGAGGGAGGCGTGTAGCTTCTTATCATTGTAGCTATGTCATGTAGAAATAAAACGGGAGGCAGGTTTGCCTAATTCCCTGCTTGACTTTTCTCTTGGCTTAGTGATTTTGGGGTCCGGAGATTTATTTTCCTTTCACACCTTCCCAGCAGCTGCCAAGGATCAGGCGCCCAGCTCCCGCTGCCTCCCGGCCGGCCAGGAGTCGGGACTCCCTGGGGCTCCTTGCTGTTCCCACGCCAGCCCAACAGCCCGGGGTTGAAGGAGGCGACAGGGCCAATTCTGTGTTGAACCCTCCCCAGGCCCCTCCTCCAGTACGCCCCCCCTCCACCTTCCCAGTCCCCCCTCGGGCCATCTGGGAGACACAATCAGGAACAAGGAGGGGGAAGGCGGAGGCCTCCTGGGCTGGACGTGGACGGCTGAAGTGTAGCTCACACACTTGGACCGGTGGGGCTGGCTCATGTGGCAGCTACCCCGGGGACGTGACGATGTCAGGGTCCGACATTTCCACCTTACCTAGGGGTCTGGAGCCCAGGCCCCAAGCCTTGCCAGCCCTGACCACGGCACACTGCGAGGCAGCCGCCCCTGCCACGCCCCTCGGCATCAGAGGATGGGTCCCCCACCCACCCTGGAACCGGGGCCCCAGCAGCCGCATGCAGCCTCCGGCCTCCCCCTCCGAAGGCTCCTGGATGCTGCCTTCTACTGAGTGGGTTTTCCCTTCTGCAGTAACTGCCAGGCCAAAGCTGAATTGTAAAAAGTTGCGAAATGATGGGCCGGGCGCGGTGGCTCACGCCTGTAATCCCAGCACTTTGGGAGGCCGAAGAGGGCAGATCACGAGGTCAGGAAATCGAGACCATCCTGGCTAACACAGTGAAACCCAGTCTCTACTAAAAATACAAAAAATTAGCCGGGCGTAGTGGCGGGGGCCTGTAGTTCCAGCTACTCCGGAGGCTGACGCTGGAGAATGGCCGGAACCCAGGAGGTGGAGCTTGCAGTGAGCCGAGATGGCGCCACTGCACTCCAGCCTGGGCAACAGAGGGAGACTCTTCAAAAAAAAAAAGTTGCGAAATGAAGAAAAGTCTTGGAATAGAGCACAAGGCATTTTAGCTCTGGGGATTTTTTTGAAAGGAAATTGTGTATGGGGGGAGTTGTGCCTCACACAACCCCCTGGGTACCAGTCCTCGGGCGGCCAGGGGGTTCACAGCTCCCCACCCCCAAGGCTAAGGGGTCACCTGGCCTCTGCAGGCGGACAGAAGGGCCTCTGCCCTCGCGGATGCGCGCCCTGGCCTGGCCACACCTTCCGGCCTCCCTCCCCCGGGTCCTGGCGAGGAAGAGCAGCCTCAACGGCAGGGCCCATCCGCGAGAGGCCAGCGCCCCCGGCCGGTCCAGCCCAGGCCCGCCGCCTCCGCCCTGGGCTGCTCCCTCCGGCCCTGCACCACCCTCCTGCTACTTGGACTGCTTCCTCCCGCCCTCCTCCACCCCGCGCGCCAGACTCCTGCGCGCAGCGTGGGGATCTCGGCCAATAACGGAGAAAGGGCGCGGCCCGTACGCGCGCCAGGTGCGTGGGCGAGACCAGCTCACGCCCCTCCTCCAGCCGCCAAGGCCCCGGTCCACAGCTGCCTGGCTGCCGTCAGAGGCGCAGCCCGAGACAAGGAAGGGCGCCTTGACTCGCACCTTTGTCCGGTTCGAACGTTCTGCTCAGTGGTGCGTGGAATGCGAGAGCGTCTTAAAATCGATGGCGCCTTGGAGTCCATGAAATACGGTACATGCTTCCGGCGAGGGACGCCCCTCCCCGCGGAAGCCCCGCCCCTCACCCACGCTCCGCCCTCCGGGGGTTGCCCCACCCCTCGTGGCGGGCCCGGAAGTCCTCGCGCAGGCGCGCTCGGGCTGCCGCTGGCTTATCGCACGCGGCTATGGCGGACCCTGAGCTGCAGCTGGTTGAGAAGCGGGTCCGCAGCTTCCCCGACTTCCCCACCCCAGGCGTGGTATTCAGGTGCAAGCACAGGCCGCCCTCGTGGCGCCCCGACCTGCGGGCCTACGGATGGGAGCGCGTTGCCCGCGACCTCGGGACTGTCGGGCAAGCGGGGCGGGCGGGGCGGGAACCCTCGTCCTTCGCCCCCGGGGCCGCTGCCCTCCTTCGGCCCCGGCGTCACCAGGCCTGTCCTTGGGTCCAGGGACATCTCGCCCGTCCTGAAGGACCCCGCCTCCTTCCGCGCCGCCATCGGCCTCCTGGCGCGACACCTGAAGGCGACCCACGGGGGCCGCATCGACTACATCGCAGGCGAGTGCCCCGTGGCCGCGTCTAGGGCGCCTCCGCCTCCGCGCGCGCGGAGGGCAGCACGTGGGCTCTGCGCGTTTGCTTGGGGGAGGGCTTTTGGGGTCCTTCAGGGGGCGCCGGGACGGGCGACGTGCTTGGGTTCGCCCGGGAGGGGTTGTGAGGTTGAGCCCCCGAGGCCGCCGCGCTGTGCAGGCGCCCTGCCCGCAGGTTCCGAGTCCCCAGCCCAGGACAGGCGTGATCGAGTCTCCCTGGAGTGCCCGAGCTGAATCCACAGGGCCCAGCTGCCTTGTTTCTTGTTCCTTCTGCGAGCTGGTATTGAGCGCCTGCCACGAGCCAGGCCTTCCCTGGTAAAGATCACGGAATGCCCACCCAGGGAAGGGAGGCCTGGAGGCCTCCGGGAGAGCCCAAGAGGTGGCCCAGGGAGAACAGAGTGTTCCTGCCGGTCTTGCCTCTCCTAGGGTGTGACAGCCCACTCCCTGGACACTGCCCTGAGGAAAGCGCCAGCTCTTGCTGGAGCCACAACACTGCCAGAGCCCCCTTCTCACCTCCTGCAGGAAGCCCTCCCTGCCCTCCTGCCAGGCTGGGGCAGGGTTTCCCTGAGCGTCCCCCAACCATCACAGCTCAGGGCACCTCGAGAGACTCCGTTTTTAGACAGAAGCCCTGGGGCAGAGCTGCCTTTGAGAGTAAGCTGAGGCCTGGCAGTTTTCTACCAGCCCAGTTACAGGTGGGCTGCTGAGCTCAGAGGGGCGGTGACTCCCCTAGGAATACACCTAAGAAGTGGTCCCTTAAAAGACAGACCCAGGTCTACACTTTGACCTGGAAGCAGCTCCGGGTAGGTGATGGGTAACATTCCTTAAATGGTGCACGTCACTGGCCTTTCAGCTGGGAGCCAGCCAGGTACCCCTTGCCACCGGCCAACCCTGGCCCCTGGGGACTCCCATGCTGCCAAGTCACTGCTGTCACTCACCCTGACAGGCCTAGACTCCCGAGGCTTCCTCTTTGGCCCCTCCCTGGCCCAGGAGCTTGGACTGGGCTGCCTGCTCATCCGAAAGCGGGGGAAGCTGCCAGGCCCCACTGTGTGGGCCTCCTATGCCCTGGAGTATGGGAAGGTAAGAGGGCTGGGGTGGCCAGAGGAAGGGCAGGGCCAGGCCACTGTGGCCATTCTCCCCCAGCTCTAAAAGGCCTTCCCAGGCACGTCAAGTGGAGCTGCTGTGGTTAGAGTGGCCTTGGGAGCTCAAAGAGGTTGAGACATAGGCTGAGCTCACACAGCCAGGTAACAGCAAGGTGGCGTTGGAGTCAGGGCCTAGGGTGGCAGCTGCCAAGCTCTGCAACAAAGCTGTTTTCTGCGGGAGGCTGAGGACCACACACCACTTCCCACTCCAGGCTGAGCTGGAGATCCAGAAAGACGCCCTGGAGCCAGGACAGAGGGTGGTCATCGTGGATGATCTGCTGGCCACTGGTGGTAAGGGTCTCCCCACAGCCAACTGCTGTGGCTCCAAGGGCCTGGTGGGAGTGGGACAGGACCTCGCTGGGTGACATGGGATGCAGCTTATTGTTGTCCAGAGAGTGCCTGCTGGCCAGGCCGACACCTTCCTCTCCCCGTACCTTCCCCTCCCCAACCCAGGGGCTGGCCTGGAGCACCTGCTCTCTGCAGCCCAGGCCAACTGGGGACCTCACCCTCCCATCCCCAGGAACCATGAACGCCGCCTGTGAGCTGCTGGGCCGCCTGCAGGCTGAGGTCCTGGAGTGCGTGAGCCTGGTGGAGGTGACCTCGCTTAAGGGCAGGGAGAAGCTGGCACCTGTACCCTTCTTCTCCCTCCTGCAGTATGAGTGACCGCAGGGCCTCCCAGCCCAGCATCTCCAGCTGGATCCCAGGGAAATATCGGCCTTGGGCAACTGCAGTGACATTTGCAGTCACCAGGGGCACCAGCTGCCCACAGGGAACACATTCCTTTGCTGGGGTTCAGCGTCTCTCCTGCGGCTGGAAGTGCCAAAGCCTGGGGCAAAGCTGTGTTTCAGCCACCCTGGACCCAGTTACACACAGAGGGAGAAAGCAGTAAACAGCTTTGCCACAAGAGCCGTTTCCTGTCCTCTGTTCCCCAGGACAACACCAGACTTCAGCTGTACTGTGGGCACGTGCTGCTTGGTGTGGTGCCCAGCAGTCTGGCCTGGTTCTCACCTCAGGAGCTGGAACCCTCCAGGCACTGCAGGAAGAGGCCATGTGGGCCCATGTTCTAGGGGAGCAAGCGAGGGCTCGGGGGTAACTAAGTCTGTCAATGCAGGTCCCACCCTGAGGCGGCCGATGCTACTGAAAGGGCTTTTCTGCAGATCTAGTGGCTGTAAGCATGACTTTATTAGAGTTCAGGAGGTCAGAAGTACTGAAAGTCAGAAGTGATGAAGTCAAGGTGAGGGCAGAGGCCAGTCTCTTCCGGAGGCTCCAGGGATGTCCTCCTTGTGCTGCCCTGCTTCTCCAGGCTGCCTGTATCCGGGCCAGGGCCGCATCTTCAAAGCTGGCTGGCTCTGGCCCTCTCGAAGGCTCCTGTGATGACATAGAGCACAGCCGGACGATTCAGGATCACCTCTCCAGTCTTGAAATTTTTTTTTTTTTTTTTTTTTTTTTTTAAGAGACAGAGTCTCTGTCACCCAGGCTGGAGTGCAGTGGTGCGATCTTGGCTCACTGCAAGCTCCGCCTCCTGGGTTCATGCCATTCTCCTGCCTCAGCCTCCCTAGTAGCTGGGACTACAGGTGCCAGCCACCACACCTGGCTAATTTTTTTTTATTTTTAGTAGAGACGGGGTTTCACCATGTTAGCCAGGATGGTCTCGATCTCCTGACCTCGTGATCTGCCCGCCCTGGCATCCCAAAGTGCTGGGATTACAGGCGTGAGCCACCATGCCCGGCCTAGTCTTGAAATTCTTAATGACAAAAGTCACCCTTTGCTGTAGGAGGCCCCATATTCAGAGGTTCTGGGATTAGAAGGGATGGCCTCCTGCCACCCACACTACCCAACCCCGTATTCCCACAGAGCCCCCGTCACCCCCAGCCACACTCCCGATGGCCCCCCAGGGGGCGCTGGGATCTGGCTTCCCTTCCCTACCAGCAGCAAGGACGGAGGTGCCCACAGAAACCAGTTTAATGTGAATCCACCAGGTGAGCCCCAGGAAGGGGCCCACCACCCACAGCCAGAGAGACTCGGCCTGTGCAGCCTGTAGCCCACATCGGCCTCTGGCCCTCAGGGGCACTGGGGAAAGGAAAACCAAAGTGCATCATGTTCATAAAAGAAAATGCTGGTGGGCCCAGGCCAGCGAACCTGAAGCCCACGTCTGTCCACAGTGGCCCCCAGGCTCACAGCCCCTCCTCAGCTCGTGCCTGGTGGGCCAGGCGTGCAGTGACGTGGGCCAGGTCCGCAGCCTTGTCCAGCTTGACGTAGGTGTCGGTGCGGATGCGGTGGAGGCTGAGCCAGTCCGGCAGCAGCTCAGAGAGGAGCAGCAGGTGCTTCTCCATCTCCCCTGTGGGAGGAAAGGAGGACACTGAGGCTGGTGCTGGGCCCCAGCCCCACACGGGCAGCACTTTAAACCAGCCTGACCATCTAACCTCTGTGCCTGCCTGGTCACCCTCAGAGCCCCATCAACCAGGCCTTAGGGCAGAGGTGGTTCTGATCAGAGGCCCAGGTCTGGGTGGTGTGAACAGTGACCGGAGAGAGCCAGGCCTGCAGTTGAGGCCCTGTGAGGACGCACCGAGCATGGAGGCCGCCAGCCCATGAAAGCCCTGAGGCAGGGGGTGCCCTGTAGCGTCGGGACCCCCATGTGCTCAGGGCCTGGTGATCAGAGGCCTGGGAGGCAGTGAAGGGTGCACGTGGGGCCCCTTTTGACCAAGGACTGCAGGCGGTCGGGGAAACGGGCCAGAGCTGTGAGGGGGAAGCTGCCTCCAGAGGCTGCAGGTGTGGAGGGGCCGAGCGGAGGCTCGGGTGGCTCCGAGGAGGGCAGAACGCCCAGGACACACCAGTGCAAGAGGCCAGCGCCCACTGCACATCTGAACAGATCAGTGACAGACACCCCTGGTCAGAAATCTGGGGAGACGGCTGCAGCACCAGGCAGTTCCACCGTGCACGCCCCTCACCCCGCCCTGCACATACCGGCGCTCATGACAGTGCGACAGCTGCCCACCATCCTGGCACAGGCCACCTCCATGCTGAGTGCAGGCTTGCGTTCGGACACGAAGACGCTGCGCAGCACGCGGGCCAGCTCAGGCAGCCGTTCTAAGCGCTGCAGCCGCTGCTCCTGCTCCGGGCACCGCGTCATCTGTGCCAGCTGCTTCTGTGCCTCTTTGGCTCGGATCTGCGGCAGGTACCGGAACCTGGTTAGTGGGCAGCAGGTCACCAGGCCCCCACCCGCCATCACTGGGGATGACTCACCCGCTCCAGCAGATCCTGGGACACGCCCTTCAGAGCGCTGGGAGAGGCTGCAGGCGGGGTGGCTGGTGGGGTAGCCGGCAGTGCTGGCCTGGGAGACCCGGGGCTGCTGGGCACAGCAGAGCGTAGGGCCAACTGACTCAAGGCCTTCTCCATCTGCGGGAGGGACAGGTTGGAGCGGAGAGGTCACAGGATGCAACGTGCCCCGGGCTCTCTGCCCAGGAGTCCCCAGTATCTCTCAAGGCACAAGTTCACCCAGCACACTGGGTGGTCTGTGCTGGTCAATGCAGTGTCCCAATGTGCAGCATCGCCTGCCCAGGCCAACTCCCCACACGGGGCTAGTGGCAGAGCCAGGCTTAGAGGCTGTAGCTGGGGACACAGGGCAAATGCCACCAACTCTCTGGATCCCCCAGCCAAGGAGGAAGCCAGATGAGGCGTCAAGCTCATCGCCAAGGCTCCACCTCTTACGCCTGGGGTCAGGCTGGCCCACCCACCCGGGAGAAATGGGCTGCCCAAGCCTCGCAGCCTCACCCTGGGTGAAATCAGGTTGCGGGCCCGGGCCAGCACCTCCTGGGCAGTGGTGAGTTTCTCCGTGGCAGGTGGCTGGGGCAGCGCAGCCGGCTCGATGTCCGGCACTTCATCCACGTTGAAGCGCGGGTGCCAGCGGGTCAGCTGGTCCTCCGGCACCACCATGGGGGGGCTCAGGGAGGCCAGGAAGGCCTGGGGAGAAGGAGTAGACGGGTGACCCTGGGCATATCTGAGACGAGGGCAGACTGTGCGTGAGGGAGGCCTGTCTATGCTTACGTCCCAGCCGGGCCGCCTCGGGCAAGTCACTTAGCCTCTGCCCAGTGCTCTCCTTGGAGGGACAGCACAAGGCCTCCCACAGTCCACACTCGCTGAACGCCTTGGGGACCTCCTCAGTGCCTGCGGCTGCACCCTAAGCACACCAGCCCTCAGCTCAGGGTGAACCCAGCCCAGTTCCATCCCGGGAGAAGCTGTGGGTAGCAGGGATGCTCCGAGCACAGGGTTAGGTGCTGAGGCAGTGCTGGCGCCACCACCTTCACACAGCAGGGCCGGGGGCCGCTCACCTTGTGGTGCTCCTTAACATGCTCCACCAGCTTCTGGCTGAAGATCTGCCGTCGCTGCAGGAGGTGCGAGGCCGTGAGCTGCGGGGCTGCTCCGTCAGCCTCTGTGGGACAAGTCCAGGCCTAAGTGCCCACCAGGCCACCCAGCCACCCACCCATGACCAGTCCTGGGCCAGGTGCCCAGCGCCTCATACCCACCCTGGAAAGTGTGCAGGTCACAGATAGGGAAACCGAGGTCCCGCACCCAGCACTCACCCTGCTCCAGCAGTGGCTCGATGGTGAGCTGGTAATCTGACCTCTTGACACCGTCCTTGAAGGTGGGGACGCTGCGCTCCTGGCGGAAGCGGTAGGAGGCCGGGTACACGGTTTTGATCTGGCCAACATTGCGCTCCTCAAAACGCCTATGGGAGGAGGGGCCAGCTCAGGAGGCAGGTCTGGGCCCACCCCCAGCTCCAGGACAGCCCCAGCCCGCCCGCGGCCACTCACCTGCGCATCATGTCCTGGACGCCCCGCTGGACCTTGGAAAAGGTGGGCGTCTCGCAGCGGTTGTGGAGCATGCCCACGATGGTGTCCATGCTGCGGAACATCTCTGCCAGCACCTGGTACTTGTAGGGAAGCACGAGCCCCGGCAGGCCAGGCTGGGCCAGGGCATGGAAGCGCTGGTAGGCGGGCGCCTTCTCGCCACTGTCAGGGAGGGAGGAGCCTCATGAGAAGCAGTAGGCCCTACCCCTCCAACGCCACAGCAGGCCCCTCGGCCAGGGAGACCCTCCGATGGGGCCTGCCACACCACACAAGATGGCTTTCGCGGCCCTTGCACACCCACCAGCACTGGCACTGTTAAGGGTAGCACTGGTGACGGGAAAGCCCGGCTCCACACCCCAGCTCTGCTATGTCCATGCGGCTCCCCCGGGGAAGCTCTGCCCTCTCCCCAGCCCAGTTTCGTCGGCTCTCAGGAGCAGAGACAGACAACATAACAATCCATCAGGAGCATTTGAAATCCGCCAGAGTCCCCAAGGCAGGAGCTGCCCCCCACAGGAGGGACTGAGGGCACAGGGCCAGCAGTGCCCGGGACCTTTTTCTCAGGGGTCTGGCTCCACGCCCTGGTGACCTCACCACCACACTCCCTGGAAGGAGCAGACCTGAACCTCTGACAGGCTCGCCCGGCCACGCCTCCCACCAACCCGGCCTCTGCCGGGGCCTCGTGGCCACTCACCCAGCACTCACCATGGCTCCTCAGGGTGGCCCTCGGCCTCTGGGGTGCAGGATTCAGCAGCATCCTGGGCACTGGCCTTCAGCGCCCGGACTCTTGCCCCCAGCTCCCGGGCCCGTTGCAGGCATGACGCAAGCTCAGAGATGGTGTCCTTCAGGGGGATCAGGGGACATGATGCCATCAGGCACGCAGACAGGCCGGTACCCCTCAGCCCTCCTGCATCTGCTCCAGGCTCCGCCCCTCACCTGGTCCTGCGGGGATGTCAGGTGGGGCGGCTGACCTGCTGCGGGGGTGGATTTCTTTATCTTCTGGCCCAGAGAAGGGCAGGCTGGGATGTCTGGGGCGTCGGGGGAGTCAGGAGCCTCGGGGGTACTGGGGCTGGAAACCTGGTGGGAGGGACCCCAAGGGTGAACTCATGACAAGACCTGGTGCTCCTGGCTCTGCAGAGGACCCCAAAGGATCAGAAGCCGCTCTGAGTTAACTGGGATGGGCATGGCTGGGGGGCTTAGGGCTTCCCGTAGAAGGTGGTCTGTGCTAAAACTGGCCGGGGACACAGCCTTGTTCTCGTCTTCCGGGGCCGTTTCCAGGTCGGACCCCTACCCTGGCCTCGCAGAGAAGCTGGACTTCCAGCCCCATCATCAGATCCCGGTGCATGCCCCCCAGTGCCTCCTGCTCATCTCAGGAGCCAGACAAGTCCCCAGTGGTGGCAGGGCGCCCCCAGGATCCCCCGACCTGTCCCAGAGTTCCCTGCTCTCCGCCCCGTCCCCCGCGCCTCAGTTTCCCTGCCCCCGTCCCTCAGCCTCAGTTTCCCCGAGACCTGCCCCCCGGGCCTCAGTCTCCCCGCCCCCAACTCCCCGGCCTCAGTCTCCCCGAGCCCCGCCCCCCGGGCCTCAGTTTCCCCGCCCCCAACCCCCCGGCCTCAGTCTCCCCACGCTCCACACCTCGTCCGCCGACAGCCGCAGCCTCCTGCGGGCCGGTGGCCCGGCCTGGTCGCGTCCGGGTGCGGCGGGCGGGCGGGCGCGCTTGCGGCTGCCGCTGGTGGCGGAGTCCGGGGAGCGGAGTGCGGGCCTGGCGGGGCTGGGGGTGCAGCAGGCCAGCTTGGGCGGCGCGATGCGGGGCCTGGGGCGGCGGCGCGCGAAGAAGTCGGTGACGCGGCGCTGCTCCATGGCGGCAGAGTGCGCGGCGATAGCAAAGAAAGAAGGAAGGGAAGAAGGGGCGGGCGCGGTTCCCGCCAAATTTCCCGCGGGCGCCCTGGCCCCGCCCCCGGCGCGGACCGAACCATCGGGGCAGAGCACGGGGGGGGGGGGGCGGTGGCAACGGAAGGGGGCGCGCATGCGCGCTGGTGGGCGCGTGAACCGGCTTGGCCGCGCGCATGCGCCGACGTGCGGCGGGCGGGGACGCGCCGGGGGGCGCCGTCGTGCGTGGGGCTTTAGCGCGGTCTCCGGATCTCGGGTGTGGCTCGCACTTTTCAGGGCGTGTCAGTGGGGCAGCTGGCTTCAGGGTCAGAGTGAGCGCAGTCCAGGCAAACAGCAACGCGCGCCTGACAAAACCCCGGCGCCGCCCGGGGGAGCAGAGGACGGCGCGGCCTAGGGGGCTGCAGGCTCGGGCTGGTAAAGGCGCTGCCCCCGCGGGCGGCACGCTCTTTATTTCTTTTTTTAAAATTATTTCTATCGAGGCGGAGTTTACGTTGCCGGGTGGTCTCGAACTCCCCGGCTCAGTGATCCGCCCTCCTGGAACTGCCGCCTCCCAAAGCGCTGCGATCACAGGCGTGGCCTCCGCGCCCCGCGTTGCTCGCTTTTTAAAAGGGTGGATTTGATAATGTGAGTTATTTCTCAATCAAGCTATTACATGGAAGCGAAGAAAAGGGGCCGGGCGCGGTGGTTCACGCCTGTAATCCCAGCACTTTGAAAGGCCGAGGCAGGCGGATCACCTGAGGTCAGGAGTTCGAAACCAGCCTGACCAACATGGTAAAACTCCCTCTCTACTAAAAATACAAAAATTAGCCAGGCGTGGTGGCGGGCGCCTGTAATTCCAACTACTTGGGGGGGCTGAGGCAGGAGAATCGCTTGAACCCGGGAGGCGAAGGTTGCAGTGAGCCGAAATGGCGCCACTGCACTTCAGCCTGAGCGAAAGAGCGAGACTCCGTCTCAAAAAACAAAAAAAAAGGAAAGAAAAGAAACTGCCTTTAGCATGGCTGAGATTTTAAAGTTTTAGTTCTTAAATCCTATAGCGCTCTTATCTGGGAAACGGCCTAGAGCGCGGGTTATCTGGAGACCCCGCAGCCACTCCTTCCACAGACGCCAATAAGCAGGGCCAGGCGCAGCGCCGCGGAAGTCCCCCGCAAAGCAATGCGGGCCACCGGGGCCTGGAGGACTGGGAGGGAAGGGGACGCGGGTGGCGGAGGCCAGGGCTGAGAGGAGGGTTTCTGTTTTCCCATTTTCCAAGTCTTCTGTAAAAAGCATGAATTGTGCCTATTTTTTTTTTTAATTAAAGGAATAGAAACCGGTTTGATGATGCAACTGGTGCTTGCAAAATACCTCAAAAGTGGCCTGCACGGTGGCTCACGCCTGTAATCCCAGCACTTTGGGAAGTCGAGGTGGGCGGATCACTTGAGGTCAGGAGTTGAAGACCAGCCCGATCAACATGGCAAAACCCCTTCTCTACAATAAATACAAAAATTAGCTGGACGTGATTTCAGGCACCTGTAATCTCTGCTGCTCAAGATCCCGCCACTACACTCCAGCAGCCTGGGCAACAGGGCGAGACTCCATCTCCAAAACAAAACACCTCAAAAGTGAGGAGGTTCATAAGGGGGGGTGGGGGCGTAGTGAGGCCTTTGTTTTCCATCTGTATTTAGGGGATCAGCACCTAGACCTGTGTTTTGCAAACAGCTGGTAGCAAATTTTTAGTGGGTCAAGAAATAAATATGGAATACTGAGACCCACATTTTTTAAAGCTACGTTTTGTTAAAAAGTTTTGTTTTGGTAAACGTGCTCTGGGCCACCATGCAAAATATAACTTTTTTTTTTTTTTTTGGTCACCCAGGCTGGAGTGCAGTGGCACGATCATAGCTCACTGCAGCCTCTACTCCTGGGCTTAAAGGATCCCCTTGCCTTGGCCTCCCAAGTAGCTGGGGCTACAGGCGTGAGCCACCACGCGTGGCTAAATATTTGTTTTTTGTTTTTGTTTTTTTGTAGAGACGGCAGCTCACCATGTTGCCCAGGCTGGTCTTGAACTCCTGGACTGAAGCGATCCTCCTGCCTTGGCCTCCCAAGTAGCTGGGTCTACCAGGCGTGATTCACCACACCTGGCCACACCACACCACACATTAAACAAATATCATGTATTTCTTCAGTCAAAACTGGTTGCAGGTGGGAGCAGGAACTGACTTGGAAGGAGCACAAGGAAATGTTCTAGGGTAATGGAAATGGTCTATATCATGATGGGTTTGGGTCACATAAGTGTATGAATTTATCAAAATCTGAGGGTACCTTAAGATTTGTGTATTTTATGGTATGTAAATTTATCTAAAAGCCAAATTATTAGCAAATATTGAACTCTAGTCAGTGACATGCATACAGAAGTGTTTAAGAAAAACAGGTGTCTGACACCTTAAAATGCATCAAATAAGATGGACAGGCTGGGTGCAATGACTCACACCTGTAATCCCAACACTTTGGGAGGCCGAGGCGAGTGGATCATATGAGGTCAGGAGTTCGAGACCAGCCTGACCAACATGGTAAAACCCCATCTCGGCCGGGCGCGGTGGCTCACGCTTGTAATCCCAGCACTTTGGGAGGCCGAGGCAGGCGGATCACGAGGTCAGGAGATCGAGACCACGGTGAAACCCCGTCTCTACTAAAAATACAAAAAATTAGCCGGGCGTGGTGGCGGGCGCCTGTAGTCCCAGCTACTCGGAGAGGCTGAGACAGGAGAATGGCGTGAACCCGGGAGGCGGAGCTTGCAGTGAGCCGAGATTGCGCCACTGCACTCCAGCCTGGGCGACAGAGCGAGACTCCGTCTCAAGAAGAAAAAAAAAAAAAAAAAACTTCTCCGGATGTTTGAAATTTTTGAAAATAGAATGTTTTGAAAAGGCGTATTTTGCATTGTGGGTTTTGGACAAAAGAGTTTGAAGGACCCTGGGACCAGACAACCTCCAGCAGCGTAGTTAGCTCATAAGGCACCTTTGTGAAAAACAGCTTGACAAGTGGAGCCATAGGGATCTCAGGCCCCGCTGCCGCCTTGACCAGGAACCCCTGCGCATGCCTTAGCTTGCACAGCTCTGCGTGGCGACCCTTGCTTGTGACTCTCTTCAGCTGTAATATTCCATTCTATTCTAATCAAGATGGGGATCCTGGCTTTTCTCAAAGGGGGCAGAAAGTCATCTGGGAGTCATAGTGGAACACAAACCAAATAGAAGTCGGCTACGTACGAAAGAGGGAAAACATGTAAAATGTTAGAGCTATAACAGGAGCATAAATTATAGACACATCGTCTCCTTAGGACCAACTGCAGTAAGGGCACCTTATAAATCCTTGGCATCATAACCGTTCATCAGGTAGGAGGGAGCTGTCACCTCCCCTGGTGACATGGCGGCTCCCCACTCTGTCTCACATTGAGAATAAAGAAACAGCTGGTCTCAGAGAAGCAGCGTTAGCTGCACTTAACCGCAAGCAACTGCTCCCCATCTGGCTGCTGGTGCAACCGTTTGGCCCGGTCCCTGCCTTCCATAGATAAGCTGATGGATGGGATGCTGCCAGCGGCCTCTCAAAGGCCTTCCAAATGCCAAGCCGAGTCCAGCATTGCTTCTCTCCTGCCACCTGCCCACCCACCAGCCAGAACCACAGGGTACTGCGCTGGACTGGAGCTGTGCCAGGGGCCAAGGTTAGGCCCATGGTCATGAGATGCTCCCAGAGACCACCTCAGGATGGGGGCTCCCTTCCTGACTTCAGCACAGCAGCACCTGTCACCACTCACCTCAAGAGGTGGCTCCCGAGCCTCCTGGGAGGGAAGTGGCCGGGGCAGTTGCTGTCATCGTGTCCAGCCCTGGGGCTCCGGCCCAGGGCAGAAGCAGGCTCTGGAATGAGCTGCACCCGGAAGTACAATGCACAGGGTGCTGGTAAGAGTGCAGGCATAAATGTAGCCTGGGTCTGGCCCTGTGTGGGGCAAGGGACCAGGCTTCAGAAATGTCAGGAGCTGGGAGGCTGAGGGTGGGGCCAGTGTTCACGACTCAACGACCAACAGGTTGGAAGAGGGTACCCAGTGCCTTGGGGGCCATGCCCGGCCTGAGTGCCATGGCCCCTGTCAATTATGGTGGCTCAGGATCCAGCCATGGCAACTGCTCAGTATTTTCAATGTCACCCCTGGAGAGTAGGCCGTTCGGGATGACTTCTGCCTTGGAGGGGTCCTTGGAAAATTGCCTTGCTCACCTGCAGTGATGGAGTTCATTCAGCCGCACATTTATGCTGTATAGCCCCGCCTCCCAGTCACGATTGGGCTAGAGGTGCACAGCTGAGCCAATCAGATCTTGCCCTGGGACTGGAGCTTCAAGGAGTAATAACCTATTGGCTGCCTCTCATTGTGGTGTGAAGACAGAGCCAGCCAGACACAGCAGCCAGCCCAGATGGCTTTAAAGAGTTTCCAATGTTGTCTCTCGGGAGGCCTGCCAGCCCTCCAGGCTGCCCTAGATTTTAATGAAGTAGCCTATTCCTTCCCATATATTTGCCTCTTTTCCCTAAAGTGCCTCTGAGTGGGTTTCTAGCTCTTCTAACCCAAGATGCTGTAATTAAAGCATGGTCACAAGGGTTGATTGATATGAGGCTGCATTAGTAGAAATATAGAGTCTAGTGTAAGGGAGGTGAAGGCCTTTTTCTGCTCTGTTCCATCCAGGCTCCACCAGACAGGCCATGTTGGCTTATGGGTGTGGGATGCCAAGAGGACTTAGCCTGCTCAAGTGCCTTCAGGAGAGACAGCCATCATGGCCAAGGCGCCAGAACCCCTGTCTGTGGACATTTACCATGGAGAAACCTGGAGACCAGGGTCTGTGCCTCCATCCATTTGATCAGCTGGTATTCACGAGTGCCTGCCAAGAGCCTGGCCGCCCCGGGGTGCAAGCGATTCTCCCACCTCAGCCTCCCGAGTAGCTGGGATTACAGGCAGCCACCACCACGCCCGGCTAATTTTTGTATTTTTAGTAGAGACAGGGTTTCCCCATGTTGGCCAGGCTCGTCTCAAACTCTTGACCTCAGGTGATCCACCCGCCTCAGCCTCCCAAAGTGCTGGGATTACAGGTGTGAGTCACCATGCCCAGCCAAAATTTATTAATGAGATATTTCACACTGTTTTTCTCATCACCATCATAATTATCACTGTCATCTTCCTCATCATCACCAGTATCACCATCACCACCTTCAACATCATCATCACCAGGACCACCATTACCACCCTCACCATCACCATCATCATCACCACCATCACCGTCATCATCACCATCACCACCATCATCACCACCATTATCACCACCACCTTCACCAACATTGCCATCACCATCACCACCATCACTGTCATCACCACCATCATCATCACCACCACCATTATCATCACCATCATCACCACCATCACTGTCATCATCACCACCATCACCACCATCACCATCATCACCATCACCATCATCACCATCATCACCATCACCATCATCACCATCACCACCATCACCATCACCATCATCACCATCACCACCATCACCATCACCATCATCACCACCCTCACCATCACCATCATCATCACCACCATCACTGTCATCACCATCACCACCATCATCACCACCACCATTATCACCACCACCTTCACCAAAATTGCCATCACCATCATCACCACCATCACTGTCATCATCACCACCATCATCATCCTCACCATCCTCACCACCATCATCATCATCACAATCACCACCATCATCATCACCATCACTGTCACCATCCTCATCATCATCACCATCATCACCACCATCACCATCACCACCATCACTGTCATCATCACCATCATCATCACCATCACCATCACCACCATCACCATCATCACCACCATCACTGTCATCATCACCATCACCACCATCATCACCACCACCATTATCACCACCACCTTCACCAAAATTGCCATCACCATCATCACCACCATCACTGTCATCATCACCACCATCATCATCACCATCCTCACCATCACCACCATCATCATCACCATCACTGTCACCACCATCATCATCACCATCACTGTCACCATCATCATCACCATCACTGTCACCATCATCCTCATCATCATCACCACCATCATCATCATCACCATCATCACCACCATCGCTGTCACCATCATCATCATCACCATCATCAGCACCATCATCATCATCACCTTCACCATCGCCATCACCATCATCATCACCACCATCACTGTCATCACCACCCTCACCATCACCACCATCATCATCACCATCATCACCACAATCATGCCATCTCACCATTATCACAACCATCACCATCATGATGACCTTCATTATCATCACCATGACCACCATTATCACACCATCAATGACATAATCTCTAAGTATAATCACCAATTCTAAATACCAATCTTTGAAATCTAGTGTGTATTTTACACTTACAGCACACCTAAGTTTCCAGGAAGCTACATTATCATGGAATTATATGATCCTTTTTTTTTTTTCATACAGAGTTTTGCTCTTGTCGCCCAGGCTGGAGTGCAATGGCATGATCTCAGCTCACTGCAACCTCTGCCTCCTGGGTTCAAGCGATTCTCTTGCCTCAGCCTCCCAAGTAGCTGGGATTGCAACGCCCACCAACATGCCCGGCTAATTTTTGTATTTTTAGTAGAGACAGGGTTTCACCATGTTGGACAGGCTGGTCATGAACTCTTGACCTCAAGTGATCTGCCCACTTCGGCCTCCCAGAGTGCTGGGATTACAGGCGTGAGCCACTGCGCCTGGCCCATTTGATCTTTGATGTAGATTTCATAAAATTCACATCTTGAAAAGTGGACTGACACACCCAACTTGTTCTAAGTATGCTAAAAAGTTTTTCAATAATCAAATAGTGTTTAAAAGTAATTAAAGTAGAATTAGGCCGGGTACAGTGGCTCATGCCTGTAATTCCAGCACTTTGGGAGGCCAAGGTGGGCGGATCACCTGAGGTCAGGAGTTCAAGACCATCCTGGCCAACATGGTGAAACCCCATCTCTACTAAAAATACAAAAATTAGCCGGGCGTGGTGGCGTGTGCCTGTAATCCCAGCTACTCGGGAGGCTGAGGCAGGAGAATCACTTGAACCGGGGAGGCGGAGCTTGCAGTGAGCCAAGATCACACCACTGCACTCCAGCCTGGGCAACAGAGCAAGTCTCCGTCTCAAAAAAAAAAAAAAAAAAAAGTTATTCATGGCTGGGTATGGTGGCTCATCCCTGTAATCTCAGCACTTTGGGAGGTCAAGGTGGGAGGATCACTTGAGTCCAGGAGTAAAAACTGCAATGAGCTATGATGGTGCCGCTGTGCTCCAGCCCAGGACAGAGACACAGCAAGACCCTGTCCAAAAGAAAAAAAGGGGCTAGGTGCGGTGGCTCACGCTTGTAATCCCAGCACTTTCGGAGGCCAAGGCGGGCGGATCGTGAGGTCAGGAGATCGAGACCACGGTGAAACCCCGTCTCTACTAAAAAAAATACAAAAAATTAGCCGGGCGTGGTGGCGGGTGCCTATAGTCCCAGCTACTCGGAGAGGGTGAGGCAAGAGAATGGCGTGAACCCAGGAGGCGGAGCTTGCAGTGAGCCGAGATTGCGCCACTGCACTCCAGCCTGGGCGACAGAGCGAGACTCCGTCGCAAAAAAAAAAAAAAGAAAAAAAAAGAAAAAAAGGCACTTTAAGCAGAATGCTGTAACTGTATAAATAACAAAAAATAACGCGTGGGTGGCGCCCTCAGCTTACCCTCTAGAGCTGCAGCGCTTACCCCAGAAGGAAGCTCCAGCTGCTTCCCAGCATGTGCAAAGCAAACGCGCACCCAGGGGTTCCTTCCCCTGCACCCACAGGTGAGGGTGGGCATCTGCCCTGCCTCCAACAGGCACCCCTAGGTGGTCTGTATTTGAGGGGCTTCGTAGATGTTCCTTGATTTCACAACTTTGAAGGCCCTACTACAAACCAGGGGGAGCCGATGCCCCCAAAAGTCCAGGGTGAATAAGATGTGGCCCTGCACTGAGGACTCCTCTCCTGGCAGACATGAAGGTTAGCTTAGTGCTCGAGGACTCAGGCTGGAGGAAGATGATCATTCATTCAAGAACATGAATTGAGCACCTACTATGTGCCAGGCACTGTGCTGGGAGCCGGGGGAGTCATGGTGAGCTTCCAGCGGGGCAGCGCACCTCGAACAGGCTGGTTTACGCCTCTCCAGAGAACTGTGAACTTAACTTCCCCGGGGCCTGAAGCTGCAGGCAGGCAGCTGTCAGCCTGGGAGAGAGGCTGTTCCTGGCAGGAGGGGGCTAGGCTGGTTCCTGGGTTTGGGCAGTGAGGAAGAGGTGCAGATGGGAAAGGCTGTTTCAGGGGTTTCAACCTCAGGGAACACTTGGTCTTCCCCTAAGGGGAATGGAGTCTTACACTCAAGACAGGCAACCCCAGGTCTTTTTATTATTATTATTTTTTACCCAGGAAGGTCTCACTGTGTTTGTCACCCAGGCTGGAGTGCAATCATAGTTCACCCTCGTAGCGCTGGGCTTAAGCGGTCCTCGTGCCTCAGCCTCCCAAGTAGCTGGGACTACATGCAAGAGCCACCATGCCCAGCGAATTGTATTTTGTTTATTTATTTTGAGACAGATCACTCTCTCCCAGGCTGGAGTGCAGTGACACAGGCTTGGCTCACTGAAACTTACGTCTCTTAGGTTCAAGCGATTCTCATAACTCAGCCTCCAAAGAAGCTGGGATTACAGGCGTGCACCACCACGTTCTGCTAGTGGAGACAAGGGTTCCTCAGGTTGGCCAGGCTGCTCTCGAACTCCTGACTTCAGATGATCCGTCCTCCTCGGCTTCCCAAAGTGCTGGGATTACAGGTGTGAGCCACCACACTTGGCCAAATTTTTATATTTTGGCCATGTTGCCCATGTTGGTCTTGAACTCTTGGGCTCAAGAGATGCTCCTGCCTTGGCCTCCCAAAATGCTGGGACTATCGGCATGAGCCACCATGCCTGGACTTTTAAAACATTTTTTTGTAGAGACATGGTCTCTCTATATTTCCCAGACGGGTCTCAAATGCCTGGCCTCAGATGATCCTCCTGCCTCAGCCTCCCAGGGTGCTGGGATTATGGGCATGAGCCCATAGTCTGCACCCTGCAAGACTAGGTTTCTTGTTTTAACATTTCTGTGTCTGAGGAGGAGCCTGAATGAGCTGGGCGACCTGGGCAAAGGCCCATGGTGTTCAGATGAGGGAGTGAATGGACCCCAGATGAGGGCAGATGCTGGCTTCTCTAGGGACGTTCACATATGATGTGGGCCCATGACCTGGCCCCACTTAGGAGACCATCGTGTCTGCCCAGGAAGCTGTCATAAGGGTTCATGGGGCACACCTGCAGTGTGCCTGCCTCATAGGCAGCCCTCAAGATACAGGAAGCCAGGCCGGGTGTGGTGGCTCAGGCCTGTAATCCCAACACTTTGGGAGGCCAAGGCGTGCACATCCTTGAGGTCAGGAGTTCGAGACCAATCTAGCCAATATGGTGAAACCCCATCTTTACTAAAAATACAAAAATTAGGCAGGTATAGTGGCACATGCCGGTAATTCCAGCTACTCAGGAGGCTGAGGCATGAGAATCGCTTGAACCTGGGAGGTGGAGGTTGCAGTGAGCCAAGATCATGCCACTGCACTCCAGCCTGGGTGACAGAGCAAGACTTCCTCTTAAAAAAAAAGAAAAGAAACAGGAAACCACTGATGGTTAGCAAAGGCGGCAGAGGGCCAGACATGGTGGCCCACACCTGTAATCCCAACAAGAAGGCCAGGCACGGTGGCTCATGCCTGTAATCCCAGCAGTTTGGGAGGCTGAGGCAGGTGGATTGCTTGATGCTAGGAGTTCGAGACCAGCGTGGCCAACATGGCAAAAACCTGTCTCTACTAAAAATACAAAAAATAGCTGGGCATGGCGGCGCACACCTGTAATCCCAGCTACTCAGGAGGCTGAAGGGGGAGGATTGCTTGAACCCGGGAGGCAGAGGCTGTACTAGCTGAGATTATGGTACTGTGTTCCAGCCTGGGGGAAAGAGTAAAACTGTGTCTCAAAAAAAAGAATTAGCCAGGAGAGGCGGCATGCACCTATGGTCCCAGAGAGTTGGGAGGCTGAGATGGGAGGACTGCTTGAGCACGGGAGGCTGAGGCTGCAGTGAGTGGTGATTGTGCCACTGCACTCCAGCCTGGGCAACAAAGAAAGACCCTGACTATAAAAAAAAAAAAAAAAAAAGCAGGCGGGGGCGGGCTGGGCACAGCGGCTCCTGCCTGTAATCCCAGCACTTTGGGAGGCCAAGGAGGGTAGATTGCTTGAGGCCAGGAGTTCAAGACCACCCTGGCCAACATAGTGAAACCCCGTCTCTACTAAAAATACAAAAAGTAGCCAGGTGTGGGGGCAGGCGCCTCCCAGATACTCAGGAGGCTGAGGCAGGAGAATTGCTTGAACCTGGGAAGTGGAGGTTGCAGTGAGCCAAGATAGCACCACTGCACTCCAGCTTGGGCAATGGAGTGAGACTCCATCTCAAAAATCAATAAAATAAAATAAAATATAACCTTACCTCCAGATAATACAACCCAAGCCCCAGGTGATATGATCCTAGCCCCAGGTGATATAACTCACGCCCCTGGGGCAATGACTCTCCTTGTAAAGGAGCAATTCAAGTGGCAATGGATGGGAATATAGGGGGCGTAGGCAATCGGTGGGAATATAAGGAGGCCTGGGTTGCTTGCTTGCTTTCTTTAATGGGACCAAGAGACTTCCCAGGTAAAACCCCCCATGGACTGTCACGGCTTTACACCCCGGGTTCGAGGCTTGTCGGTGGGAGACGTGGCCCTGCTGCAGGTGTGGAGTGTTCCCCGGGCTGAGCTCCACCCCAGTAACTGCCAGCTTGGGGCCGAGGTCAGCAGGTCAGGCTGGGAAGCCCACAGGAACCCGAGAGGGAGGTTCCCAGTGGACGTGAGGGTGGTTGGCCCATGTGGCGAACATGTGTATGGGGAGAGCTACCCTCTGGCGGTGTGGGGGGCCTTATCTCTGTCCAGGGGCCCCGGCTGTGGGGTCTGCGCTGTCCTCAGACCAGCTGCTGCTGGGAGTGCCCTGAAAACACACGCTTTCTTGATGGGGGCTCTCTCAATCCCGAATGCCCGGAATGCAGAGCCCGAGGCAGAGGCTTCCTGCTGGGGTGGGCAAGCCCAGAGCGGCATGAGTGGCAGGGAGAGTGACACAGGATGGACAGGAGCCCATGGACGGCGCGTGCACCCGACCACACAGTCACACATGGGGGTTCTCCAGGCAGCGGGTGGAACGCACGTCGTGCTGTGCAGGGGAGGAGGAGAAGCGTTTCTGCACCAGCTCTCATTGACAGAGGGTCAGCTGTGCTCCCCTCTGGATGGCGCCCATGGGTGTGGGTGGGTCCTGAGTACCTCGGCCTCCCTGGCAACACAAGCTCTGAGCAGAAGGCACGGGCAGAAGTGGGCAGGGGAAGGGCTCAGCCAGGGCCCACGTGACGTCGCTGCCTGGGGACATGCTGAGCTGTGGCTCAGTGGCTGTGGTGACGGGTCAGTCATCTGCAGTGGCCACTGACCTCATGGTCACTCGTCAGGCACGGAGTGAACCTCCTCGTGGCCCTGGGGATACAGTCACCTGAGACATAGCTCCAGGGAGCCCCAGGGCCACAGATGGTTACACCCCGAGGACACGCTAGGGGAGCCTCAGGGGATCAAAGCGGAGTGAGGTGAGCTCCAGGCAGTCAGGAAGGGCTCAGAGGCAGGGACTGCTGGAAGGTGGAGGAGGAATTCGCCAGGTGGGGGACAGCATTCCAAGGGGAGGCAGGACTGAGGACAGTGGCCCTGGGGGATTCCGTGGCCCTGTGTGGTCGGTGCAGTGGGGGGACTGAGCAGTGAAGAGGGGGTGTGGCCACTGTATTGAGCCGAGAGGAGGGGACTGAAGACAGGAGGTCCCTGTCATGCCCCCTGGGGCCTGAATGCCCCTAGACCTCCTTTCTCCCTTTGTTGCTCCCAACCAGAGCCCCAGGGCATGAGAGGACGCCACCCACACAGGGCTCTGCGCCTCACTGTGACCTCCATCTGCGGGATCGGCATGGGGCCAGAGTCACCAGAGCCAAATGTACGTGGGAGCCGCAGAGTGTTCCGGCTGGAGGAGGAAAGGCTCTCTGGGAAAACCTCCTCTGTCCTGGGTACTGCCTGAAAGCCAGGACTCCGAGGACCACGTGTCACCTGCTCCACCCTCAAGCGGCCGGGAGGGTCTGGACCCAGAAGTGTGGGCAGGACATGGCAGGCGGCAGGGGGCCGGTCGCTCCTCTTTCAGCTCTGACCAGGCCCCCAGGAAAGCCAGCCACTGGGTGGGCCAGGAGCGGGGGTGGCTGAGTCAGCAGGGCAGAGGTGCCCGCGAGTACTGAGCTGGGGCCCAGGCTGGTTCCAGGACTTCCTTCTCTTCACCCAGGTGATGCTCAGCTCATCCCCACTGCTGCCCGGAGCAGTCAGCAATTTTGTACCCTCCCGAGCAGGGCCCAAGCAGCCACCACTGCTCCTCAGAGACCCCACTGGGGGCCGAGCTTGGAGGGCCGGGCGGATCGTGGTTCCAGCCCATCTGTGCCTGTCTCTGAAGCCCCGAGCACTGCACTTACTCCATGAGACCACACGGGGCCACAAGACCACATGGGTGGCTGCAGGAGAGTGCGTGGTTCATCTTCACTCAGGGCAGTGTCTGCGCTCCGGCCTGGGCCCTTGGTCTGCAGGTCAGTGTTGGCCGTGTCCTTCCCATCAGCGCATCCAGCTGGGCTCTGGTTTTACGGGTGAGGTGGGGATGGTGAGAGCCAGGGACAGATCGGTGTCTTCATCCCAGCTTCCTCGCCACAGCTTAGGGGCCTCAGTGCCCCCTTCGCTGCTGGTAGGGGTTTGTCACAGGGCTCCTGGCCACGTTCCAGGGTCCTAATGCCAACCTTCTAACCCTCAGCTGGCCGCTGAGGCCAGCAGGCAGGTTCCAGGCCGGACTTCAAGCCACAGGTGTCCAGGCAGGTCCATTGCTGACGTCAGTGAGGTAGCACCCTGAGCATGGATGGAGCCGAATGCCAGCTTCGGGCAGGCAGGTGGCAGGGGCCCCCAGGTCAGCTCCCAGTGGGCAGGTGGGTGGGAGAGGAGGATGGTTACTGAGGCCAGCCATGGGGGATGATAGTGAGGCCTCCCCTCCCCTCCCCTCCCCTCCCCTACGCCCCCTCCACTCCCCTCTCCTCCCATCCCCTGCCCCCCTCCCCTCCCCTCCCCTCCCCTACGCCCCCTCCACTCCCCTCTCCTCCCATCCCCTGCCCCCCTCCACTCCCCTCTCCTCCCCGTGGGATATCATGGCATATCACAGTTGGTATGTTCGATGTCTGCGAAGTACCTGAAGTTTGTGTCCTCCCAAAAGGCAGGAGAGCACATGCTGTTTCCCAGGTGTGTTCCACGCGGGCATCTCACTCAACCCTCCTCTGAGCAGCAGCAGGCAGGACCCTCGCTTTACAGGCGAGGAGGGGGTCGAGGCTCCTGGGGCTCTGTAGCTTGTCCAAGACCTCAAGGCAGTGAGAGGCATGGCTTGGGCACACGCTGCCCAGCTTCAGAGCTTCCCTGAGGACCGGGCCTGGCTCCCACAGAGGCAGGCAGCGATAGCAGTGACCGCAGGCTTCCTCCCTCGGCTGGGCTGCAAAAGAGCGGGGGCGGGGGTGGGGAATCAGATGTACGGGCAGTGGGAACTTGTCTGCTGCCTGTGAAGAAACGGCCTTTTGCCTGTTTGGTCTGCAGAGCCCCCAGCTCGGTGCCTCGGCTGGGACCACCCCTTAGAAGAACCCAGGACCCTCGGCAGGAGCAGGTGGGAGTTTGTGCCCCGCTGATCAGTTCCTGTTCTTGGTTTCCAGGAAAGGGAGGCTGGGGAACCCAATGGGAATTCACTCAGGGAAATAAAACAAGAAGTCCCCGAATGTCACAGTCCCTGACAAGGAGTCAGGAAAGCAGTATGCAGAAGACACGGAGACTGTGGTTGCCTCTGGGGAGGGATCTTGGCTGCGAGGGAGGCATAGAGTCCACTGCATGAAGATTGTTTCTCGTTTGTGTTTGTTTTCGAGATGGAGTTTCATTCTTGTTGCCGAGGCTGGAGTGCAACGGCACGATCTCGACTGACTGCAACCTCCGCCTCCTGGGTTCAAGCAATTCTCCTGCCTCAGCCTCCCGAGTAGCTGGGATTACAGGCACGCGCCACTATGCCCAGCTAATTTTGTAGTTTTATTTAAGACGAGGTTTTGCCATGTTGGCCAGGCTGGTCTCGAACTCGCCATATCAGGTGATCCTCCCACCTCAGCCTCCCAAAGTGCTGGGATTACAGGCACAAGGCACTGCACCCAGCCTGAAAATTGTTTTAACTATGTACATATTTCTTAAAATTATCTATCATCATAAAAATACATAATATAAATGTACCTTTTAAATCATTTTTAAGTGTCCAATTTGGAGGCATTAAGCTCATTTACAATGTTGTATAAACACGACTATTTCCACGCCGGGCGCGGTGGCTCACGCTTGTAATCTCAGCACTGTGGGAGGCCGAGGCGGGTGGATCACGAGGTCAGGAGATCGAGACCACGGTGAAACCCCGTCTCTACTAAAAATATAAAAAATTAGCCGGGCGTGGTGGCGGGCGCCTGTAGTCCCAGCTACTGGGAGAGGCTGAGGCAGGAGAATGGCGTGAACCCGGGAGGCGGAGCTTGCAGTGAGCCGAGATTGCGCCACTGCACTCCAGCCTGGGCGACAGAGCGAGACTCCGTCTCAAAAAAAAAAAAAAAAAAAAAAAAAAAACACTACTATTTCCAGAATCTTTTCATCACCCCAAAGAGAAACTCTGCCACTGTTAAACAACAGCTGCCCACTTCCCCCTCTGGCCTGGTAACTACCCTCTGCTCTCAGAGTACACAGAGCCACACGGTGCCTTCCTTCTGTGCCTGGCCCCCTTCCCTCCATGTCCTGTGCTCAAGGTCCAGCCCCATGCTGGCGTGGTGGCTTACACCTGTGATCCCAGCACCTGGGGAGGCCAAGGCAGGAGGATTGCTTGAGCCTGGGAGTTTGAGACCAGCCTGGGCAACACAGCAAGACCCCATCTCTATGGGAAAAAAAATTAGCTGGGTGTGGTAGTGCATGCCTGTAGTTCCAGTTACTTGGGAGGCTGAAGTGGGAGGCTTCCTTGAGTCTGAGGTCCAGGTTACAGGGAGCCATGATTGCACCACTGCAATCTAGCCTGGTAGCCTGTGTGACAGAGTGGGACCCTGTCACACACACACACACACACACACACACACACACACACACACACACACACACAAGTTCATCCCTGTTGTAGCGTACATCAGAGTTTCATTTTTTTTTATGGACAAATAATATCAGATTGTATGAACAGACCACATTTTGTTTCTACACTCCGTTAACAGACTCTGGGGTTGTTTCCTCTTAAAATTATTATTTACTTTATTTTTTTTTTGAGACAGGATCTTGCTCTTTCACCCAGGCAGGAGTGCAGTGGCATGATCTCAGCTCACTGCAATCTCCACCTCCTGGGATCAAGTGATTCTCCTGCCTCAGCCTTCTGAGTAGCTGGAACTGCAGGCATGCGCTACCATGCCCGGCTGATTTTTGTAATTTTAGTAGAGACAGGGTTTCACCATGTTGGCCAGGCTGGTCTTGAACCCCTAACCTCAAATGATCCACCCACCTCAGCCTCCCAAAGTGCTGGTGTTGCAGGTGTGAGCCACAGTGCCTGGCCAAAATTATTATTATTTTTGAGACAGGGTCTTGCTCTGTTGCCCAGGCCGGAGTGCAGTGGCACCATCACTACTCACCGTAGCCTCCACCTCCTGGGCTCTAGAGATCCTCCCACCTCAGCCTCCTAAGTAGCTGGAACCACAGGCAGGCACCACCGCATCTGGCAAATTTTTTTTTTTTTTTTTTTTTGAGACGGAGTCTCGCTCTGTCGCCCAGGCTGGAGTGTAATGGCGTGGTCTTGGCTCAGTGCAACCTCTGCCTCCCAGGTTCAAGCAATTCTCCTGCCTCAGCTTCCCGAGTAGCTGGGATTACAGGTGCCTGCTGCCACACCTGGCTAATTTTTGTATTTTTAGTAGAGACAGGGTTTCACATGTTGGCCAGGCTGGTCTCAAACTCCTGACCTTGTGATCCATCCGCTTCAGCTTCCCAAAGTACTGGGATTACAGGCATGAGCCACCGTGCCTGGCTGGCGTGCCTGGCTAATTTTTACTTTTTGTATAGATGGGGTCTTGCTATGTTGTCCAGGCTGGTCTCCAACTCCTGGCCACAAGCCATGCTCCTGCCTTAACCCCCCAAAGTGATGGGATTACAGGCGTGAGCCGCCACACCCAGCCTGCAATTAATTTTTAAGTATAGACAACTAATGATGACTATATTATATCACTGGGGAAAAAGTTACAACCTGCGTGATAAAGCTTAAAGTCCCTCTGACCCCCCCTGCCCTGGCTATTCCTCTCTCCCAAGGGGACCTGACCATTGTTGCTCTCCCAAGACTGAGTCACTGGCCGGGCGCGGTGGCTCACCCCTGTAATCCCAGCAGTTTGGGAGGTCGAGGCAGGTGGATCATTTGAGGTCAGGAGTTCAAGACCTGGCCAACATTTTGAAATCCCATCTCTACCAAAAATACAAAAGTTGGCCAGGTGTGGTGGCACACGCCTGTAATCTCAGCTACGTGGGAGGTTGAGGCAGGAGAATCACTGGAACTCTGGAGGCAGAGGGTGCAGTGAGCCGAGATTGCTCCACGGCACTCCAGCCTGGACAACAGTGGGAGACTTTGTCTCAAGAAAATACAATAAAATAAAAAATCACTGTTTTAAACAGCGACAAAAATAAAAAGCAACAGCAAGCTGAGAAAGGGCTCCCAGCTGTGGGGCAGTGGGACAGGAGTGGCTTTGGACTTGGAATCTGGAAAGCTGGGTGCAAAGGCTGGTCTTATTCCTTTGGCAAATGGTTATCCCGCTCTGGCCCTTAGCATCCTCTTCTGCAACAGGGGTTGAGTTAGAACATGGTCCAAATTCCTGAACGGGCCGTGGACTGGGCACAGGTGGGTTCCCCTGCCCTTGGCCACCCCACCTCTCCCTGGTTGGCAAGCAGAGATCTTTTTCAGAGTATTTGTCTCCATTTTGCTAATTGTATTTTGTGAATAAGTGGATAATGTATGAAGCAAAATATTAAAACAGCACCAAAGGGTATAGGTGAAGACCAGGTCTCCCTCCCACCCCAAGTGGGTGAGCGTGGCCCTGAGTGTACCTGCTTGCTTTTCCCAATTGTAACACTGTAACTTAGCAATTGTTCCTCCTGGATAACAGAGCAATTGCAGGATTCTCTCTAACTGCTGGTGCATGGTAACTTTGTATCTTAGCTTCATGTGGATACAAAACACGTAGCCAGATTCTCTTTTTTACCTGCTGCATAGCACTCCACTGTGAGACACACTATCATTTATTTGACAGGCTTTTCTGGGTGGAGAGTTTTTCTGCTTTTTGCTACTTTAACAATTCTAGGACATCCTCCACCTTTGCAAGTCCATCTGTAGGACAAGCTCCCAGACTTCCCCACCTCTGCAGCAACTTTTCAAAGCCTGACCAGAGGGCGAGACTTGCAGAGAAAGTAAATCAGCCTTTTTTTTTCTTCTTTGAGACAGTCTCATTCTGTTATCCAGGCTGGAGTGCAGTGGGGCGATCTCGGCTCACTACAAGCTCTGTCTTCAGCGTTCATGCCATTCTCCTGCCTCAGCCTCCCGAGTAGCTGGGACTACAGGCGCCCGCCACCATGGCCGGCTAATTTTTTTGTATTTTTGGTAGAGATGGGGTTTGACTGTGTTAGCCAAGATGGTCTCGATCTCCTGACCTCGTGATCCACCCGCCTCGGCCTCCCAAAGTGCTGGGATTACAGGGGTGAGCCACCGCGCCCGGCCTATATCAGCCTTTAAACACTAGACTTCCCATGAAAATCTCCACTCCTGCTTTTTTTTTTTAAATGGAGTTTGGCTCTTGTCACTGAGGCTGGAGTGCAGTGGCATGATCTCGGCTCACGGCAACCTCCGCCTCCCAGGTTCAAGCGATTTTCCTGCCTCAGCCTCTTGAGTAGCTGGGACTACAGGCGCCCGCCACCACGCTCGGCTAATTTTTGTATTTTTAGTAGAGATGGGGTTTCACCATGTTGGCCAGGATGGTCTCGAACACCTGACCTCAAGTGATCCCCCCCACCTCCTACCCCCTTGCCTCAGCCCCCCAAAGTGCTGGGATTACAGGCCTGAGCCACTATCCCGCCATCTTTTTTTTTTTGAGCTGGAGGGTGTGGGCTTGTGCTGGGGTCTCATGAGTTGCCAGTGCCTTGAGGCTCAGTGGCCACAGTCCCCCCAGCCGCACTCACTGCCTTACGCAGCTGAGTTTGGGAGCCATGGACTGAGCCCAATTAAACGGTGTGGGGCCCTTCTCCCTCTTTCTTTCTGCGCCCACCTCAAGGGCAGACGAAGGCCAAACTGGCGTGGCCTGGGTGAGGGTCCTGAACACCCTGGACTCAGACCCTGCCTCTCTGTGGCAGGGCGCCGCGGCAGCAGGTGCACAGACCGTGGCTGTCACTCTCACCGTCTCACGCCAGAGCGACCCGGGCAAAGCCGCGCGTGGTGGCCGGCCTGGCTGGGAGCAGCCCCCGAGCCCCCGTCAGAGCAACGCGCATCGCGCGGCACTGCTGGGACCCGAGCATCCCGCGTGCTCCCTCCGGGACCACTAGGCCCGGCCGCCGCGGGAACTCCGAGCCTCCCCACGGTCCCCAGGGGGCGCTGCGTGCTCGCGCCTCGGGGAGCAAAGCGAAAGTCGCTCGGGCACGCCGGGTGCAGTTGCGCGTGGGGCGCTGCCTGGGGGAGCCAGAAGCCCCGGGACCCCTTATGTAGCGCCCCGGCCCCAGCCCCAGCCCCGGCCCACCCAGCGAGAAGCGCCCCTGCCCACCGCGGCGCACGCTCGGAGCCGCGGGGCCAAGGCTGCGGGAGGGGAGGGGAGGGGTCCGCTCCGGGCCAGCGCCGGTCGGGGGTCTCCAGGCTCCAACGCACCAGGGCAGGCCGGAGGCGGGACGGGCCGCGCCGGACAGCGGAGGGGGTGCCTGGGCGCGCCGGGCCGTCGGGGAAGCGCGGAGGCGGGCACGCCGGGGAGGGCGGGCGGGGGCCGAGCTTATAAAGGCCCGCGGGCGGAGGAGGGCGGGAGCCGCCGTCCGGCCCAGCTCGGCCTCAGTTTGCTGAGCGCTGCGCTCCGCCGAGGGGCAGGGCGGACGCCTGAGCGAGCGCGGGCCTGGGACGTCGGCACCCGCGGCGCGGCCGGAGGAGGAGGAAGAGGAGAAGGCGGCGCGCGGGTCCCCGCGGGTCAGCCATGGCGCGCCGGCCCCGGGGCCCCCGCACCGCCCCATAGCGCCGCGGCGTCCGCTCGGTCCGGGCCGGGCCTTGGGCCCTCCAGCCATGGAGCCGCACGTGCTCGGCGCGGTCCTGTACTGGCTGCTGCTGCCCTGCGCGCTGCTGGCTGGTGAGTGGGGGGCGGGCGCCTGGGGGCGACGGGAGGGGGCTGCGTCTCGGCTCCCCACGGCCTGGACACCGGACGACGCCGGCCGGGGTGAGGGCTGTGGGCGAGCGGGCGCGGAGATTCCCAGGGACGCGCGACCCGGGTGCCCGCATTCCTGAAGCATGAGCGCGCCAGGCGGCGGCGGGGCTCCTGTCCCAGGGCCGGGCTGGAAGGGCGGCGGCGGGTGGGGGAGACGGCACCGCGTGCCCACGGGGGCGGTCGAGCGAGCGCCGGGGATAGCGAGGCTGGCGTCTCCGCCGGGGTGCTGCGGAGAGGGGGCCGCCGGGGGAGGCGGTGTTTGTCCGGGTGGGAAGGGCCGGAGCGGTGGTTGGGGGAGCACGAATCTCTTTTTCTCTTTCGGGTTTAAAAAAAAAAAAGCGCAAAATTGCATCAGGACTTCCTGACAATCTGGGAGAAGGCGGGCTTCCTGCCTGGAGCTGTTTAATTTGGAGCTTCCCGAGCCCAACGAACGTCCGTGCCCAGGGCCCAGCCCCGCTCACCACTGCACCCCCGTCTGCCGGACTGAGGCGGTCCCACACTTTGGAAAAAAAATAGTGTGGGTTCCTCCCTTGCCCTACCGGGCTCAGTTTCGCAGGGGCGTGGGCTGGCCTGTGCCCTGGTCTAGGGGAGGGGACACCCTCGGAGGCTGTGGCCTGGTGTCAGGCCGGGGCAGGGGTCCCCAGTCCTGGCATCTGTGTCCCCTACTTGCTGGGCAGTGGTGCCCCTTTCGCGAAGCACACCCGGGTGGCTTGGTGCTCCACGGGCTGGCACCCCTACCCCTTTCCTGACCCTGGCCTACCCGGGACCCATGGCCCGCGCCCTCTGCCCGGGGGCTCCCCACGTGTGACTGAGCTGGGAAGCAGTCAGATGAAACTAACTCACGGTCAAGTGGGATGGTTTGCATTGGGAGTCCGCCGTGGACACGGCAGGTGGGGCGTTTTGATTCTAAAAGCCCTTCCACAGCCCTTGCTCCAGGTGGGAGCTTGCGCAGCGCTAGCTTTGGGGATCTAGAGCCGCCTGCCTGAGGCTCCCAGACAGACTGCGTTTTGATCGGTCGCACAGAAAGTTGGTGAAACTTGGGGAAGATTTTCTAGACAGGAATCAATGAAAACCATTGAGGCCGGAGAGCAGAGGTTTTGAGCAACTGTCTTCAGTGTGGTCAGCCCTGTGTGGACTGGGCAGCCTGGGACCTGCTCCCAGTGCAGGGTCAGATGGGCCGTAAACAGGGCCCGGCTATGTTCCTTCCTGTGCCTTAAAAACAAGCAGGACGGCCTGGCACAGAGGCAGAGTCTAGAGCTGACAGGCCTTAGAGAGGGAAACAGGAAAGCTTCTGAAATGTCCCATTCACACCGATCGTTCCATTTCCTCTTGTGTCTGAGTGGGAGCGGGGGTCCTCCCTGCAGGGAATGCCCCCCTCTCAGACGGCGGCTGCTCCTTGGGCGGAGTTGGCAATGTTTTTCTTTAAGTGACCAGATGGTAAATATTTTCATGTCACAAAATCTTCTTCTGGTATTTTTCCAGCCATTGAATGTAAAAGCCATCCTGAGTTCATGGGCTGTACCTAAACAGGTGTTGAGCCAGATTTTGTGGCACATGTGGTTTGCTGCCCCCTGGGCATTGGTCATGGGGCCTGGGTTCTGCCTCCTCGATTGCTATCCGCGTGGGGGATCTGGGGGAGGGATCACTGTTCTTCTTGCTTTTGGCCTCCTTGGGGAGGATGGGGAGGTAGCCCAGGGGTGCTCACCCCAGGCCACATGTCAGTCTTCTATGAAACTTTTAAAGAATAATGATGACTGACTGTATAGTACTTCCCATCAACCTAAAACTGGCTCCAAATAAAGTCTCTTAATGTGAAAGATGCTGAAGCCCAGGCCATACCCCACACTGATTCTGTGTCTGGGGATGGGGCATGGGGCCTGGGTCTCAGTGTTTTCTCTCAGTCGCCTGGGGGAGGTGGAAGTGGAGCCGGCCAAGAACCCTGCCTGCCTGCTGTCCGGGACTCCTGAGTCAGGCTCTGGCCCTGGGGTGTGGGCAGCTCCAGACGGACCCTCGATGTGCAGCTTCAGCTGGCCTGGCCGGAGGTGGGACACTGGCTTTGCTCTTTGGAGTGCCCCCTCCCTCTCTGGCGAGCTTTGGCTGGAAGCACTTCTACGGTGTTTTGGAAATGAATGAGGCCTTCAGAAGGCATTAGTCACTGTGTGCCTTTGCTGGCCCAGACAGTGCCTGGTGAGGGTGTGAGTCATCCTGGGGTGCCCCTGGCCCCCACGCCCTCCCCCTCCATTGCAGGATCATTACCCAAAAATCTGGCAGGGAGCTGCCCTGCCCACAGGCAGCAGGGGCCTCCTTCAGCAGTCTCAGCTAGTGTTGCTGGAGCCTTGGGGGATCAGGGCCCATCTCTTCTAGAGAGATGTCAGGACAGGGCTGGGCGCGACGGCTCACACCTGCAATCCCAGAGCTTCAGGAGGCCAAGGTGGGAGGATTGCTTGAGCCTAGCCGTTCAAGAGCAGCCTGGGCAACGTAGAGATCCCCATCTCTACGAAAAATGTATGAAAAGTAACTGGGCATGGTGGTGGTGCACCTGTAGTCCCAGCTACTCAGGAGGCCAAGGTGGGATGATCGTTTGAGTCCAGGAGGTGGAGGCTACCGTGAGCCATGATTGCATCACTGCACTCCAGCCTGGGTGACAGACCCTGTCTCAAAAAAAAAAAAAAAAGAAAGAAAAAAACGGCATTTGTGATTCTGATAATACAGGACCACACCTCCAGTTCTATCAGCGGGAAATCTAGACAGGGCTGCAGGACTGTGTCACTGACTGGGGGACACCCACGTGTGCTGACAATATGGCTTCTGCTTTTCAGGGTGCCTCGTGGCACAGCCTAGGGGCACACCCACGGCCGGCAAGCTGGGCGTCACTTCCTTTAGACTGATTGTCACTGAGAAGTGTCACCAGTTAGCATGAGGGATGCTTCCTCCTTTTTCAGACCATTGTCACCATCAGAGTCTCACCACCCCTGGGAGGCAGCCGAGAAGCTGGGGAACAGCAGGCACTTGGCTCACAGTTGCTCAGCAGTGCAGACCCGCCGAGCCCAGCATGGCAGAGTCACCCTTCGGAGGCCTGTGCCGGGGTCTCGGGACCTGCACTGAACCCTGGCCTGTCCCATCCGAGGGTGCTGGGAAGAGCATGGCCGTGGCAGAGTAGGGTGGGAGCTGCTTTCCTCTGTGGCTTGGGGGCCCCTTCTGAGCATCAGCTCTCCTGTGTGGCAGAGGGGCGCACTGTGTCTCCATGCTGGGCCTGGAGGTTGGATGAGTCAGCAGGAGAGCGTGGGGGCCTGCCTTCCGGCACCAAGGGCTGCAGGTGTGAGTGTGCACATGTGTGCGTGTTTGGGGAAGGGGCCGGGGACTGCGCAGGAGCTGAGGATGGGTCACAGCGGGTGGTCGTCCCACAGTGGGTCACTGGTGCCCAGGACACAGGGAGCTCCAGCCCCAGCTGCCAGGGTCCCATAGAGAGGAAGTGTCCTCTGGGGGCAGGTGGGGGTGCACAGTCTGTGATCCTGGCCCCAAGGCAGCTTCCTGGGCGGTGTCTCTCCTGTGCTGACTCGGCAGTGCATTTGCTTTCAGTGCGCAAAGATGAAGGGGAACCACCGTGGGCCTTGACGGCCTCATCTGCCCTCTGCAGCCCGCTCCTGAGACGGGGCCACCACAGTCTCCAGAGTCCTGTGAGAGCCGCATCTTGCAGGAAGCCATTCCTGGCCTTTCTGGCCTCAGAAATCCCCTCTTCAGTTGAACCAAATGTTAGTCTTCTCTTTAGCTATTTTAGAAATAGACAATTAGACTTTTTTTTTTTTTTCCATCAAGACAGAGGCTCACTCTGTCACCCAGACTGGAGTGTAGTGGCATGATTTTGGCTCACTGCAACTTCGGCCTCCAGGGCTGAAGCCATCCGCCTGCCTCAGCCTCCTGAGTAGCTGAGATTACAGGTGTGTAGCACGATAGCTAATTTTTGTATTTTTAGTAGAGACGGGGTTTCAGTCCTTTGGCCAGGCTGGCCTTGAACTCCTGACCTTAAGCGATCTGCCCACCTCAGCCTCCGAAAGTGCTGGGGTTACAGGCATGAGCCACTGCATCTGGCTGACAGGTTTTTGCTTCTTTGTTTATATATGCTTTTTCTTCTGGTTCCAAAAGCAAGTTTGCCCTTCCTTGTGGTAGATAATGCTAGCTCACAGAGCAGGTTAGAAGCCAGCACAGCATCCCACACACACATCTGGCACGGACGGACCATTGCTGGGTGTCTGTCCTGTGTTCTTCTGAAAGGCAAGCTGTTCCCAGCCAGCCCCTGCCCCTCTCTGCCTTAGCCTGCCTTGAGGCCTGAGTTTCCTGGGTGACTGTGAGGCGGGACCCCCCTTCCCCCACCCCCACCCGCATCCTCTGCATCTGCCTTCTGTCCTGCCCTTGACCTTTGAGCTCCTCTGCCGGCTTCAGGGTGTGGCTTTTGAGCCTGTATCTTGGATTAGGACTCTGGAGTGAGGGACGTTAATTCACACACCCAAGATCACACTGGTGGGAAGGGACAGGCCCAGGGTGAAGGCTTCTCCTCTCCTTGGCGGTTGAGTCCCACACCTGCTGGCCGAGGCACCTGAAGAGGACCTCCGATACAGGGTCACTGGGAGGACGTGGGCAGGCAGAGGTAAGGCCAACCTGGTGGCGGCTCTTGGGCAGCAGCGGACCCTGTCTTGCTCTGAATGTGCGGAGCCCTCACCCCCTTCTCTGGGTCTGGATTTCCTCCCCTGTAAGTGACACCGTAAAAGCTTCACAGCCGCTTCCAAGTCTCAGGTCTCTCGGGCTTTGGATCTCGCACCCAGGCTGGGTGAGGGCAGGGGTGGGACAGCCGTCCCTCTGGAAGGCTCAGAATTCCTCGCACAGTCATGGGGCCAGGCGACCCGGAACACGTGCTTTCCCAGCTGCACTGCATGCCGCAGTGGCCGGGGGTCCGTCGGGCCTCCATGGAGCTGAGGGGAAGGGGCCACTCACCACCCAGTCGTGGGGCAGACAGGCTCCTTGGGACCTGTGGGGCTGTCGGCATCCCTCATGCTGCACACACAGCGTGTCCCCAGGGGTGTCTGCAGCCAGCCCACCCCACTGCAGATTCCTGACCACTCACATTCATTCATGCATCCTCTCACGCAGGTCCTGTGGGACAGAGCTCTGGGCAGCAGCCAGAAGTCCAAGTTCTGGTTCAGGGCCAGTAGAGGTGGGTGTTGGGGTGGGGCTGGAGCTCCCTGCTCTCCCTCCCAAGCTACCCAGGAAAGGAGGCTGGGGGGCCCTACATGGTTCTGGATGCACCGTTGCTGTTTATTCACAAAGCACAATGCTGAGCACAGTCGGGGAAAGAAAAGTGTGACAAGTGCCAGGAAAATGGGGCTCCCCCTGACGCCATCCAAAATGGGGTCCCTTGCCGGGCATGGTGGCTCACACCTGTAATCTCAGCACTTTGGGAGGCCGAGCAGGTGGATCACCTGAGGTCAGGAGTTTGAGACCAGCCTGACCAACATGGCAAAACCCCATCTCAGCTAAAAATACAAAAATTAGCTGGGCATGGTGGCGGGCACCTGTATTCCCAGCTGGGGAGGCTGAGACAGGAGTATCACTTGAACCCAAGAGGTAGAGGTTGCAGTGAGCCAAGATCATGCCACTGCACTCCAGTCTGGGGGGCAGTGAGACTCCGTCTCAAAAAAAAAAAAGTCAAGTCGTAAATCAGATTAAATTCCCTTTTTAACCCTTTGAACCTCTGTCCTCCCCTGTTTCCAGTGGGAGGCCTCTGGTGAACACGCCATGTACCCCACCTGCCACCGTTCTCTGGGTCTGTCTCCCAGCTGGAACAGCCGCTTCCCCAGGTGCCTTCCCTGGGCCACAGCCTTGTGCCTCGGTGGCTGCTGGATGCCTGAGTGTGTGGGATGGCAAGCCTCTCGCCCTTCTGTGTGGGGTCGCACACCCACCGCGGGCCGTATTTTTGCTCACGTTCATGTTTCCCCATGGTGGACACTGGGTTGCAGGGACCCTTCCTGTGTGCAGGTGAGGATCTGGGCAGCTGCTGGCACCGGGCCTGTGGGGACGCTGACCGACCCGGGTGCCGGCTCTGAGGCGTGCAGTGGACAGCTGTCCTGCCGGGTGCTGCCAGGGCCCCTTAGGCCGACGTGCGTGGCCACCCGATTCCCCGCCGTTGTCTCAGGAGCCTTTGCCGAGTGGGGTGGATCAATTTTTCGGGTGTGTTTTAATAGCATAATTACAGGGAGTATTTCAGGCTCCCTCTGACGGGCCGGCAGGGTTTGGCTGCCGGCTGTTTACGAGGCTCCAATCTGCACACTATTTTTCTGTGTATATATATAGCTGGGGCCGCTTCTCCTTCCTTAGGTTCAGGCTAAAGAGGGACAGCAGCTGCCTCAGCCACCCCCTGTGGTTTCCTTTGCCTGTGGATGGGTGGCTAAAATGGGCCCAGGAAGAGTCAAGAACAAGGCCGGCTCTGGATGCCACAGCTCTACCCCCAAAAGAAGGAAGGGGGCTCGGGCCATGCCCATCTGTGAGCCACACCGTGCGGGAGCGGCCTCAGGCAGGGGAGTCCTGGACCCCCGCAGTGCCTGGGTGTGTTTGTCCACCCTCCCTCCTGTGTGTCTAGAAGCCTCTAGCCTCGGGGAAAACAATGAAACTCAACCGTGACTTAAACAGATTCCCAGCCCGGCAGGAGCTCCCGGAGGCCTGCGGCTGTGGCCAAACCTGGAGGGCCATGCGGGAGGGACAGACGCGGGTTTGGGGAGGCCGCCTGCCCAGGAGGGGCCTCAAAGGAGGGGACAGATGTGGGTTGGGGGCTGCCTGCTTGGGAGGGGCCTCAAGGACCCCAGGTCTGGTCTTGGTCTCACTCACCTCCTGGACCCCCTAAGGCCTGCAGTTTGCACTCTGTCGCCTGCGACCCCCACTGTCTGTCTCTACGCAGCTCAGCCACCAAGCGGCCCTTGCTCCCTCATTTACTGGATTTCTGTTTATGGTTAAAGTACCGTTTAAAACAACACATCATTAAAGCAACATGAAAGGGAGTTTGGAAAAGGGAAGCCATCGTCCATCCCACTGCCCGTGCCGCAACAGGGATTTGCTTTTCCTTTCCTGTCTGTGGGCCAGTGACAATGAGGACCCCGCGACGTGTGGCCTGCAAGGCTCTGCCCCAGCCTCCACTGCCTTCACTTTCTCCCTCCTTGGTGGGTGCGCCTTTGTGCTTTTCCTAAAAGAGCAGGTCCGCCGGGCGCGGTGGCTCACGCTGGTAATCCCAGCACTTTGGGAGGCCGAGACGGGCGGATCCCGAGGCCAGGAGTACGAGACCAGCCTGGCCAACATGGCAAAACCCTGTCTCTACTGAAAATACAAAAATCAGCCGGGTGTGGTGACAGACATCTGTAATCCCAGCTACTCGGGAGGCTGAGGCAGGAGAATCACTTGAATCCGGGAGGCGGAGGTTGCAGTGAGCCGAGATCACACCATTGCACTCCAGCCTGGGTAACAAGAGCGAAACTCCATCTCAAAAAAGAAAAGAAGAAGAAGAAGAAAATCCTGATGCTTCAGCCTGGTGTGGGCCCTTCCCTCCCTCTAGTCCTTGCCAAGAACTGAACGGGGCTCAGATCTCCTGCCTGGCGGGGAATGAGCACACACATTCCTCTCTCGGGATAGACAGCAGCAGCAGCCCTGTTGCACACACGAGGACGTGCAGGCTCAGGGGCCGTGGGTGGCAGAGAGGGTATCAGCACTGGACTGGCCTGCCGCGAGCCAGGGTCCAGCCCCACAGTCCTGTCCCCAAGCCCTGGCCCATCCGCAGTCAGTCCCGTCTGCTAAATCCCCTGCTCTGCCCCTGGTGTGTGGCCCCCCAGTTCCCTCCTGTGTTCATTCCCTGCTAACCCCCCATGGCCTCGCCTCCCCTGAGCACACACCCTCTCCCCTTCCTCTCCTCCCAGATGTGCACACAGGAGCTGCTCAAAGGCTGGGCAGCCAGCAGGGCCTCTCCAAGGGAAGCTGGGCCGCAGGCAATGCCCTAACTGAGCCACCAGGTCCTGGCCCTGCATGTCATCCCTTTTTTTTTTTTTGAGACGGAATCTCGCTTTTTCCCCCAGGCTGGAGTGCAGTGGCACGATCTCTGCTCACTGCAAGCTCCGCCTCCCGGGTTCACGCCATTCTCATGCCTCAGCCTCCCGAGTAGCTGGGACTACAGGTGCCCGCCACCACGCCGGGCTAATTTCTTGTATTTTTAGTAGAGACGGGGTTTCACCATGTTAGCCAGGATGGTCTCGATCTCCTGACCTCATGATCCACCCACCTTGGCCTCCCAAAGTGCTGGGATGACAGGCGTGAGCCACTGCGCCTGGCCTCATCTCGTCCCTCCTATGCACCATGGTGTGGGATCTCGGGTCCCAGGTGGCACGTGTTTAACCTGAAAGGAAACTATCTCTGCGCTCCCCAGCTAGTACCCTGTGGGCCTGGCTCGGAGGCCCCGACTGCCCCATGGCCTGTGCTGTACGTGCTGGAGCCAGGCTTCGGCTCTGGCTGATGCTTCCTGTGGCTTTAATCTGCATGACCTGGGCTCTAACGAGGGTCTTTGCCTCTGCGTGTGCATTGCCTTCTTCTGAGGAGTCTCCTCAAGTCTCCCAGCTGTTTAAACGATGGAGTCTTTTGTCTTTTGACCTGTTGGTGCCATCAGCCAGCCTCCTGCATGCACTCTCCCTGCCCATGGCTGCCAATCCTGTCCTGCCCTTCGCCGTGTCTTGTCTTTTCTTTTTTTCTTTTCTTTTCTTTTTTTTTTTTTTTTTTTTGACAGTCTTACTCTGTCACCCAGGCTGGAGTGCAGTGGCACGATCTTGGCTCACTGCATCCTCCGCCTCTCTGGTTCAAGTGATTCTCCTGCCTTAGCCTCCCAAGTAGCTGGGATTACAGGTGCCCAGCACCACACCTGGCTAATTTTTGTATTGTTAGTAGAGACGGAGTTTCACCATTTTGGCCAGGCTGGTCTCGAACTGCTGACCTCAGGTGATCCATCCGCCTTGGCTACCCAAAGTGCTGGGATTACAGGCGTGAGCCACCATGCCGGGCCCCCGCCATGTGTTTTTAAGAGCAGGCATTTCATTCAGATGAAGCCTGGACGCTCTTGTGGGGCTCTGGTCAGGGGCTCCACCTGCCAGTGAACGTCCTCTGCCTGCGTGGGCGGCCGCGGCATCCAGCCTGCGCTGGGCCTTGTTCTGCCTGGCTCCTGGTCGCTGGGTCTGGCCTGGCATCCTCTGTGTCCCGTGCGGGTGCCTCTGCCTCCTGCTCTAGCCTGTGCCAGGCACTCCTGCTCACCTTCCAGGAGCCAGGCCTCTCCCCAGGGCCTGCGTCCTGTCGGGGTCAGGGACGGCCCCTCTGCCATGCTCTGGAGACCCTGCCCCTCACTCACTTACGTCCTGGGTGTCACGTACGGCTGGGAACTCTGTCATCTTCACTGTCTAGGCCGGGGCCTCCCTGGGTGTCTGCTGGATTGAGTGGGTGCCTTTGGGTCCGTGCAGAGTGAGCCGGCCTCCCAGCACCGCCCTGTCGTCACGTAGCGACTATCTTTGCGCCTGTTTTTCCTTCCTTTCACTGGTTCTCCTGGGATTAATTCCCAGGCCTTGCATTACCATCTCCGAATGCCTGGGTGGTTTCAGTGCCCAAGAGACTGTGCTGAGGTATCTTAGACCGTGTGGGCACCGTTCGCTCCTGAACAGCCGGATCCAGGGTGCCGTGTTTCTTGTGGAATCCTCCAGGGAGCCCCATGTACCCCACGAGTGCTCTCCCCAGCCACTGTGGCATGAGACAAGCGGTCCCTTTGCCCTTGGGCCTTGTCCTTGTCTGGTCGGCCCTTCTTCATGGGGTCAGCACGGGATTGCCGGCTTCCGTTTCAGGCTTCCTGGGACCCCCGCTCAGACCTGCAGCTGGGCCAGCGATGCCCACCCGTTTCTCCTCCACGCGGTGTACAGAGGTGCCCGGGCCGCTGCTTGGGACTCTGGAGCCCAGCAGTGAGTCTGCTTGACCCCAATTTGTCCTGGCTATCACAGCTGGGGCCTGTTTTCCTCTTCAGCACCCATGGGTGTCTTTCTCCAGTTTATATTATTATTTTTATTTATTTACTTATTGAGACAGAGTCTCGCTCTGTCGCCCAAGCTGGAGTGCAGTGGCATGATCTCGACTCACTGCAAACTCCGCCTCCTGGGTTCAAGCGATTCTCATGCCTCAGCCTCCTGAGTAGCTGGGATTACAGTCATGTATCACCAGGCTAGACCTCCAGTTTATATTATTATAGCCTGGTCAGGGAGTCACTGGGCGTCGCCATCCTGTGGGTGGGAAGGGGGCGCAGGCAGAGGCCAGGAGGAGGTGACAATGATGCGCTTCGAGGCTCAGGCCACGCCCACCCAGCCCTGCCTGGTGACTGGTTCCTGCTGTGCTGGGAGCTGCGTCCCAGAGCTTATCACTGGGCACAGACCTTCCCAGCCAGAGGAGAGGGAGTCCCGGAGGGGCCCCAATCTCTGAAGGTCAGCAGTGTTGGGGGGAGGAGGCTTGCGGTGCTGAAGGGACTCGGGGGACCTGCAGGGAGGTGTTGGTGGTCAGGGATGGTGGCACCTGAGGGGACTTTCAGCAGGGCCAGAAGTGCCCAGAGCAAGCTCCGGTGGGGCCCTGCACTGGGGGGCTGGGGTCGAGTGACCCTCTTCCTAAGACCACCCAGGAGGACCCCGGGTGCAGGGTGGCTGGATCCCTCTCCCCCAATAGGTAGCTGCTGTCCACTCCCCCTACCTACCTGTCAGCCTTTTCCCTATCAGGCCCTGTCCCTAGAAGTCTGGAGACGTCAGGGGTGGCCTTGAGCCCCCGGGGTTTTTTGGGGGGGAAGCGCCAGCCGCTGTCTTTACCCTTCCCCTAGTGAGGCCGGGCCGTGCAGGGGCCACGTGGAGGCAGAGTCTGCGCTGCACCCATCGCCTGGCTTCCTGCCGACCCTCGGCCCCTGGCCACCTCTGGTCTCGGGCAAGGCCCCTCTCCCTGCCCACCTTCTCCCTGGCCCCCATGCCGGGTGGGCAGACCTCCTCTGCGGTTTCTATTCAGGGGGTCCCTCGTTGGCTCCCCACTCTTGGAGGGCTGTCCTGTCTCAGGCCTCCCCTCTGCTCAGATCCCCTGAGTGAGGGCCCGGGCTTGAGGCCAGGAGTTACTAGGGCGCCAGAGGGGGAGGCTCAGCCTGAATCAATGAGACCCAGGAGGAAGGAGGCACGTGGACCTGAGGGCTGGCTGGAACCGCTGGTGACAGATGGAGGAGTAATTGCTGCCTCCAGAGCACAGCGAGCTTGAGCTCCCTGGAGTGCCAGAAGCTTCTGGGTGGACAGACAGGCCGCCTCACATTCCAGAGGCTCACACAGTCTTCCAGGCACCCCTGGGGCCAGCTGGAAGCCACGTGCCTCCACTCACGTGTCCCGTGGGCGTTTGGAGGGGAGGCTGGCCTGCCATGGCCCACCCCAGCCTGCGGCCTCAGGAGCTCGCACATTTGCAAGGGGGTGACATGAAGACTGAGCCAGGGCTGCTACGGGCATCCCCTCAGAGAACAGGGAGGAGGGGCACAGGCCTTTTTTTTTTTTTTTTTTTCTTACTGAGTCTCACTCTTTGGCCAGGCTGGAGAGCAGTGGTGCGATCTCAGCTCACTGGAACCTTCACCTCCCAGGTTCAAGCGATTCTCCTGCCTCGGCCTCCCGAGTAGCTGAGATTACAAGCACCCGCCATCACGCCTGGCTAATTTTTGTATTTTTAGTAGAGACGGGGTTTTACCATGTTGTCCAGGAAGGTGTTGATCTATTGACCTCATGATCCGCTTGCCTCGGCCTCCCAAAGTGCTGGGATTACAGGTGTGAACCCCTGCGCCCTGCCGGGCACAGGCCTTTTTATGAGGGAGGAAGCCATGCCCTCTGCCACCTGCCTGTGGTCTGGGGCCTGCAGGGCAGCGTGAGCAGGGGCCAGTAGGCTCCCAGGGCCCTCACCTCCAGCGTGGCTGTTGGTTATTGGCACCTGGGCCTCATGTCCACATGGAAAGTATATTCCGAGCTGGTGGCTAAGCCACAGGAGCCCACTTAGCCATCCCAACCCCCAGCCACTCGCTGCCGTGAGACGTCTGGGATTTTGGGCCCTCCTTCCCAGCTTGGACACAGACTTGGGACTTTAGCGCTGGACACAAGTGCTGGATCTGGGGTCTCAGTGGCACCAGGGATGGTCATTCTGACAGCCATGCCCAGAGTCTCAGGAGGGCAGGTGGACGGGCATCCGGACCAGAGTCTCAGGAGGGCCTGGGGCCGCAGGTGGACGTGCATCCGGACCAGAGTCTCAGGAGGGCCTGGGGCCGCAGGTGGACGTGCATCCGGACCAGAGTCTCAGGAGGGCCTGGGGCCGCAGGTGGACGTGCATCCGGACCAGAGTCTCAGGAGGGCCTGGGGCCGCAGGTGGACGGGCATCCGGACCAGAGTCTCAGGAGGGCCTGGGGCCGCAGGTGGACGGGCATCCGGACCAGAGTCTCAGGAGGGCCTGGGGCCGCAGGTGGACGTGCATCCGGACGTCACCACTGCAACCTTGGCCCACCTGGCACCTCCCTATGGCCGTGCCCTGACTGTGGGCTGAGGGGGACCCCCATGGCTAGCTTGGGACCTCTGCTGGACACTGTCACAGGGCACTTGTAGAGTGGCCCTGCTGAGGTTCAGGCTTGGGCGCGTGTGGCCCCTGAGCCCAGCAGCTGCGTGAGCGGTGGGGAGCCGAGCCCCCAGTCAGGAACGCTGTGTGCTCCTCCCTGCCTGCTGTGCTTGGAGCCTGCAGAGCAAGGGAGGCGGTGGGATGGGAGCCCCGCCTGGCCTGGTTTCTTGTTGTCGCCTCACCCTTAGCTGTGTATAGTCACATGCGGCTTCCAGTCCTGGCTCTGCTGCTGAGCACCATTGGGCCGGTGGTTGGGTAAATCTCTCAGCCTCTCTGAGCCTCCAGCACTTCGTCTTTAAGAGTGGAACTGGTCTGGTCCTCCCAAGTGGGGTCACTGGGTGCAGAGTTTCTACAAGGCTGGGCCCGGTGCCAGTAGCGGTTGCTCCGTGGGGCCCTTCACACGGTTGATTTTTATCTCCCTGTGAGATTAGCGCCTGCCCTGCTCTGCCTCACGGCTCTGGCTCTCCGGGACCCATACGACCTGTCATGTGACAGGGGCCGAAGGACCTTGCAACACATAGCAGGATGTGAGAGGGTGGAGCCGCTTGGCCCAGGCCCCGCCTGCAGATGAGAGGGCCGAGAGCCTCTTAATCACCTGCGCTCAGGGCGTGTGACGGCAGGGAGTCCCTCCAGTGCCACCTGCCGGATCCCTGTAGTTAGAGCTCCCCACCCAAGCCCCCAGGGCACTTCAGTGGCCTCCCAGGTGAGGACGTGAGGCCCGGAGACTCTGGTGGTGGCTGGTGTCACCTACGTCGGGGCCGTGCAGGGCCCAGTGGAGGACATCTGGCCCGGACCTAGCTGCTCCATGGGAACCTTGGGGCATGCTCAGGGTGACGGTGTGGCTGGGCTGCCAGCCGGCCTGGCTGAGTCACTGGCAGCGAAGGCATCAGGTGGTGGAGGTGCTGGGCAGCTAGCAGGAGAGTACCCCCACCCAGGACCGTGTTCAGGCCGAGAGGGAAGGCAGCGGCCCAGGCAGGCACCGCCCATGGCGGGACCCCGGCACTAACGGCCACCTCTCCTGATGGACTGCAGTTCTGGAGCCGCCCCTGAGGAGAACGCCCTGCTCAGTGTCCTGGCGGACTCTGGATTCTTTACCATGCCATCCTCGCTACAGCCTGGCCAGGCAGCTGCTCCAGTTCCCCCACCCTACAGACAGGAACTGCAGGCTCCTAAAGGTCCAGTCAGCTCCCAAGTCCACAGCTAGAAAGTGATGCAGGCAGGTCCCGGCTGGGGGGCAGGTGTGACCTGGTCACTGGGGAGCGGGCTGTGCGCAGGCATCAGGCTGAGAGGTCTCGGGGATGTGTCCCGTGTGCCAGGTGTCCTGTGGGGCTGCCCGCAGGCCTCCTCTGGCTTTGGCAGGTTCTGTCCTGACAGACCGAGGCTTGGGAAGACCGGATTGTGCACTTTCTGCCTAGAGAGAGGGTGGGGAGGGGCTGGGGCATGCGGGCAGGGAGGACACCCTGGGAGGCGTCAGTCCTCCTCCCCCGGGACGGGCTATGCGCCAACAGTCCCTCATTTCCTCTCTCGGGGACAGAGGCGTGGGGGTCCCGAGCCTCCAGGTTAGAGTAGGTTAGGAGGGCCTCAGAGCCCCCCTACCGCCCCGCCATGTGGCATTGGAAGGGGTATAAACCCCTAGGGGATCTGTTTACCACACTCCGCCCCATGCCGGCCTCTCTTTTCCCTCTAACCTGAGCAGGAGCAGGGCCAGCTCTGAGCTAGGAGAGGCGACAGGAGGCTTGTCCTGGCCCCGCCCACCCTGGCCCCTCCCTGTTTCCCACCACCCTCCGCCCACCAGAGCTACAGGTTCTGTTTGAGCCTCAGCCCCAGATCTGGCTCAGGTCCTCAGGAGGAGGCAGTAACAGCCAGGCCTTGGGTCCTCTCCCTGCTCTGTTCCTGCCTGCTGACTGGAGGCTGCAGGTCCCCAGGCTTGGCCCTGACGCTCAGGAATGGAGCCGGGGGGTGTGAGGTGGGGGCTCCGGTCAGGTGTGTTGGTAGGAGAGGAGGCGGGACCGGTCCCACAGCTCCATTGCTGCCGAGGTGTTGTGCAGGTCTGTCTTCATATTGGTAAGGAAAATGCGAGGATGCTGTAGCCTGGGCATCCCCCTCCCCAAGTCCGAAATCCAAATACAAGCGGAAAATTCCAGACCTGACTTCATGCGCCAGGTCACAGTCAAAAGCCAGAATTATTGAAAGTGTGGTCTGGGCACGGTGGCTCACACCTGTAATCCCAGTACTGTGGGAGGCCATGGTGGGAGGATCACCTGAGGCCAGGAGTTCGAGAGCAGCCTGGGTAACATAGTGAGATCCCCGTCACTATGTACACAAATAAAATTATGTGACTGCCTTTAGGGTATGTGTATGAGGTATATATTGAAAAGTAAATAGAATTTTGTGTTGATTCCCATCCCCAAGACATCTCACTGTGTATGTGTAAATATTCCAAAATCCAGAAAATCGCAAACTGCAAATACTTCTGGCCCCTTTGGGTGCGGGGCCCCCACTCTGCATAGCAAGAGTGGGTGCGGGTGCTGCTGTGTCCTAGCACATCTCAGTGTGTGGCCTTTGCAGTGAATAGGGCTGGCGTCCTCACTGTACAGATGAGGAAACTGAGGCCCAGCTTGCTTTGCCAAGGTGGAGCCGGCCCCGGCCATGGCTATTCTGGCTCCAAATCCCAGGATCTGCAGCCACAATGCTACTGTGCCCAGGACTGGGCCCTGCAGCTCGTGGTGTCGCTGGCCTGCCCATTGTGGGCACCACCCCCTCCCTCCAGACTGGCCAAGGCCTAGAAGGGAGCAGGGCCTGGCTGAGGCTGCAGGGGTGGAGATGGCCAGCCAGCCCCTCGCTGCCAGGAAGGGCGCATCCATCCTGGCCTCTCCCCAGGGAGGAGGGAGGAGTGGCTGAGAGGGAAGCGCTCTTGCCCTGTGGACGAGCTCCTGCCACACGGACTAGGGGGCCCCCGCCCACAAGCCGCTTGTCAGGGCCACCCGGGACCCCTGGAGGTCGGCTGCTCGCTCTGTTGTTAGGAATTGGATTAGTTTTCCATAAAAACAGGATGTGGTGGGTGAGAGGGCAGTGTGTCCGTCTTTCTCACTCCCCTTTTTCCAGGAACTGAGCACATGCATAGGCTTTAGCCAGGACCGTCCAGTCCCCTCCCCACCCCCCACGGGGAAAAACCCACTCTCTGCTCTTAAGTGGCCACTTAATTAGCTTCTCCTCCTGGCCTGGGGAGCTTCTTGGAGCCGGCCTGCCATGAACAGCTATGGGGACACCCTGCCATAAGGTCCAGGAGCTAAGCTGGGACGTGGTGGGAGGGGCTGCGAGGCCCAGGCAGTGTGCCAGGCTGCGCAAGAGGAGCCCAGCCCCTGCCCCCACCAGCCAGCAGCCCTGGGCCCCCCTCCCCAGGACACGACTGTGGTGGCACATGGCTTTGGGGGCTCGTGGGTCCCAGTTTGCAGGCCTCTGCTCTAAAGCGGTCTGGTCCACGGGGTCCCCTCTGGAGGGCCTGGGGGAAATCTCAGGGACCTGGGATCTGGACCCGGGGGAGGGAGCAGGAGAAGCATGTGCGTGAGTCTCGTGCTGTCAGGGAGCCCCGGAAGTCTGCGAGGGCGTGGGGGTTGCGTCAGGGAGGGAGTGTGGGTTTTGCCCCGCAGTGGTGGGAGCTCGCTTGAGTCCCCTCGATCCCTCAAGGCTGTAGTCCTGAGTTGGGGCTGCAGGGCAGGGCAGGGCAGGGTGGGGTCACCCTGAGGCAGAAGGCTCAGTGGAGCTGTTCTGGCCTGGCTCTGCCCCTCCCTGGCTGGGTGGCCTCACCCTGTGACCTATGGGGACCCTGGTTCCTCTGAGCCTGGGGACAGCAGTGACTCCACCTTCCTAGGTGACTGAGGGTGACGTGGGCTCCCCCTGCAAATGGGGGGTGTGGCTCAGTGGCCGAGTGTATGATGGTATGTGGCTCTTGGGGTCCTGAGAGAGATGGGAGTGGAGGAGGGGTTTGCAGGGAAGCTGGCGGCTCCCACCCCAGCCAGTCGCCTGCAGTGGGGGAGTTCCAAAGCTGACTGAAGCTTCAACCTTGTGGCTGGTCCCCTTCCCTGCGGCCTCAGTCATTCTGGTCTCTGGAGGATCAGGGCTGGGAGGCTCTGGGCTGCGGGGGGGCTGTTTTTGTGACTCAAAGCTCTCCCAGCAGAGCCCCCCTGAGCTCCTTCCTCATGAGCAGGGCCTGGCCCGGGGTCTCAGCACAGCCACAGGCCAGGGATGCCCTTGCAGATGGCCCTGGATGGAATTCCAGAGCTCAGAAATGGCTCCTTCCTGGAAGGATGTCCCGAGACTCATGAGACTGTTTCCTTCTGGGGAAGGAGAGGAATGGGGAGATGAGTGAAGAGCGCACTCAATCCGGGAAGAAGCTAATCAATCAATCAGGGAAGCCGATCGATCGGAGAAGCTGATGGGAAAGCCATGCCTGGTAGAATATGCGCGTGCGGGCAGAGCAGTTGCAGCACTCACAGGTTGACCGTGAGGACCTTGGGTGTTACTTTGTGCTTCTCTGCATTTTAAAAACATTTGGAAGTGGAGAAGAGGAAAGTGAATGCTCTCTGAGAGTTCATGGAAAGGGGAAACTCAGGCCCACTCTAGCCAGTTGGGGCCCAGGGTTCCAGCCTGGGGTGGCCCCGGCCCTCGTGGCCTGAGGCGATCGTCCCTGTGGCTCTGAGAGCAGCTGGGGCCGGGTCCCCGTTCTGGGGCTGGTGATCCTGGGGGAGAGCTAAGCAGTGCCCTGCCCTTCTAGTGGTTATGAGCCCAGAATGTTGATTTTTTTCCCCTGGTTGCTTCATGAGTTTGTTGAATTTCCAGAGTATGTGTGGGGCCCCCCGGCGTCCCACCCGCCCTAGCCCTGTGGCCGCAGGGCTGGCTGTTCAGCGCAGTCAGCTGGGCCCAGGGCCCTGGAGGTAGGTGGGTGTGTGCCTGAGCTTCCCCTTTGGGCCTCTGCCAGGTGCTAGGAGGGACCACACAGGCGGGAGGAACTCGGGGTCCCCAGGCCTCGGCCACACCAGCCTGGTGCTTGTTATATATTGATATGTCTGTGTGTCTACCTGTGAAATGGATATTTATTTTAAGGAGCTACCGCACGCGATTGTGGGGCTGGCACGTCTGAAGTTCGCAGGGTGAGCTGGCTGTCAAGAGCCGCTGTTGCAGTCTTGAGTCCAAGCCGTGCGCTGGGGCGGGGGTTCTCTGTGGCAGTCCTGGGAATTCCAGGGGCCCTCAGGCACCACTCCCTCGCCTTCAGCTGATTGGATGAGGCCGTCATGCCATCTGCCGATTGGATGAGGCCCTCGTGCCATCTGCTGATTGGATGAGGCCCTCGAGCCGTCTGCTGATTTAAATCAATCTCATTTAAAAAACACCTGCACACCAAATTGCAATTGGTGTTTGACTAAACTGGGCAGCATGGCCCAGCAGCCCTGACACATGAATCACCCCTCACACCCCACCCGCAGGCGTGACCACGGCACCCAAGCTGCCGACCTAGAACACAGCCGTGCGCCGACTTGCACGTGGTGCCTCTGGTCACACCTCCTCCAACCTCAGCGCCCTGTTCAGAAAGGAGATAGCGGCCGGGCGTGGTGCTCACACCTGTAACCCCAGCACCTTGGGAGGCCTGGGTGAGCAGGTCACCTGAGGTCAGGAGTTCGAGACCAGCCTGGCCAACGTGGTGAAACCCCATCTCTACTAAAAATAGAAAAACTAGCCGGGCGTGGTGGCAGGTGTCTGTAGTCCCAGCTACTCAGGAGGCTGAGGCATGAGAATCACTTGAACCCAGGAGGTAGAGGTTGTAGTGCGCTGAGATTGTGCCACTGCACTCCAGCCTGGGCAACAGAGTGAGACTCTCTCAAAAAAAAAAAAAAAAAAAAAAAAAATTAGAGATAACGACTTGGGCTCTCTAGGGACCAGAGATCCAGGCTCCAGGAGCTGCTGTCCGGCCCTTTGCCAGCTGTATGAGGTGCTCACCTGGCCACGTGTCTGGGCAGTGCTTCTAAGGCGGCATCCACTGGGAGGGCAAGACGGTCCTGGTGCAGGTGCCCAATTCTGTCCCCATTTCACTTACTGGGAACTCAAGGCACAGAGAGGGGAGGGCTGAGCTAGGACCAGATCGCAGTCTCCTGCAGAAGTACATAGACACGATGTATGACCATCCTGGACACCGGCCCTGAGATTCCCCTCCCTCTCCTGCCCTGCCCCAGTGGCCTGGGGGGAAGGGGGAACAAGGTTCTGAAGGGGGTGTGAGCAGACACCTGCCCTTGACCCCCCCCTCCAGGCTGCCTCCGAGTGGCTGGTGACTCCGCTCCTGCCTCCGAGGGAGGTGGCCAGGTTGCATTCCTCCCTGAGTGCCGGGGAAGTCCCTAGAGAGCAGGCCAGCCTGTGCCTGGGCCCTTGGGCAGTCTAGACAGGCCAGACTGGACAGGCCAGGGGGCTGGGTGCCGCTGGGTAAATGACAGGGTGAGGGCTCTGAGTCAGCAGCCCACCTTCTGTCCTGGGTCCAGCACTGCTGAGGACACAGTGGGCAGCCGGGTCTGCCGGGGCCAGGTAGCTGTGTTTGGAAGGCAGTGCTGCTCCTGAGAGGCGGCTACCGGGAGGTTTTCAGTGGCCAGGTTCTTCGGAAGCCCTCGCTGCCTCTCTGGGGGGAATTGCTGGGGCCATGGTTGGAGTGGTCACTAGTGTCTGCCCCTGGTGCCGACGGCGGAGTCCTTGTTTTGGGAGGTCATGGCATGATGCCGGAGGTCAAAGGCAGGCCATGGCAGGGGCATTCCTTTTTTCTTTCTTTCTTTCTTTTTTTTTTTGAGACGGAGTTTCACTCTTGTCGCCCAGGCAGGAGTACAGTGGTGCGATCTCAGGTCACTGCAACCTCCGCCTCCCAGGTTCAAGCGATTCTCCTGCCTCAGCCTCCAGAGTAGCTGGGATTACAGGTACGCGCCACCATGCCCGGCTAATTTTTATTTTTTATTTTTTATTTTTATTTTATTTTATTTTTTTTTTTGAGATGGAGTCTCGCTGTTGCCCAGGCTGGAGTGCAGTGGCGCAATCTCGGCTCACTGCAAGCTCCACCTCCCGGGTTCACGCCATTCTCCTGCCTCAGCCTCTCCGAGTAGCTGGGACTACAGGCGCCCGCCAACACACCCGGCTAATTTCTTTTTTGTAGTTTTAGTAGAGACGGGGTTTCACCGTGGTCTCGATCTCCTGACCTCATGATCCGCCCGCCTCGGCCTCCCAAAGTGCTGGGATTACAAGCGTGAGCCACCGCGCCCGGCCTAATTTTTATATTTTTAGTAGAGATGGGGTTTCATCATGTTGGCCAGGATGGTCTTGAACTCCTGACCTCGTGATCCACCCGCCTCAGCCTCCAAAGTCTTGGGATTACAGGCGCACGCCACCATGCCCGGCTAATTTTTGTATTTTTAGTAGAGATGGGGTCTCGTCATGTTGGCCAGGCTGGTCACGAACTCCTAACGTCATGATCCACCCGCCTCAGCTTCCCAAAGTGTTGGCATTACAGGTGTGAGCTTCCGCGCCCAGCCTGGCAGGGGAATGTCGATGCGTGATCTCTGCCTGGAGAGCACGTTCGTGTTTCCCGGAGGACACTTTAGAACATGGGGCCTGTGTTTGGGTGAACCTCAGCCTGAGAATCTACCTGCTCAGGATCCAGTGACGCTGGTGGTGTGGACTTCAGCTCTGGAGAATGGGTTATGTGGAACCTGGGCGCCGGGAGGGCGTTGCCACGTGCTTGCTGCTGGGGCTTCAAGAGGACCCCGTCTCCTGTGGCCGAGACCCCGTGTCTCACGGCACGTCTCACTTCATACCCCGCCCCGCCGTCCGCAGCTTCGTGACCTCTGGGTTTCCCCCAGGACCTTCGCATCTGATGTTCCCAGATCTTTCCCGCCACTGGGTCCTGCTCCGGTGCCCCCCGAGGAAGCCTTCCCTGAGGACCCAGCTCAGCATCTGGTGCTAACTGTGGCTCATTGTGCACTTTGGCCCCCAGGAGGCTGTGGGCTCCTGAAACCCCTCTGAACCATGGGCTTCCAACCACACCTGACCCCCTGCGTGCCGACCCTGTGTGCAGGTGTACAGGTGTGCCTGGGGCAGGATGGCTGTGACGGCCTCACAGAGCCCGGAGAGCTGCCTGCTAGCTTCCAAAGCCTTCATTTCAGGTGGAATTGGCCGTCTCTGCAGGAATCCTACCCTCTCAATTAGTCTGGAATGCTGGGGGCGGGGCCAGCTCCAGGTCACAGAGCGACCTTGTTTACCCAGACCTTAACATCGGCCCTTCCATGCTAATCGATGTAATCAGTGTGGTCCATGCCGCCTCTGGAATGTGCTGTCCACTCCCTGGGTCAGCCGGAGAGAGTCAGGGAGCACCTACCGGCTGTTACCCCAGGGCTGCCCTGACCTGGCTCTTCACTGTGCACATTTGTATCACACCAGACCCTGGCTGGCAGCTTCAGGTGATGAGGCATGTCAGTGCCTTCCCGTTCTGTTATGTTTTGTTTTGTTTTAAATAGGGATGAGGTCTTCCTGTGTTGCCCAGGTTGGTCTCGAACTCCTGGGGTCAAGTGAACCTTCTGCCTCAGCCTCTTAAAGTGCTGGATTACGGGCAGGAGTGACCACACCCGGCCCACCGCTACTTTTTAGATGAAGAGACAGAGTCCCAGAGAAGAAGCAGGGGTTTGGCTGCCGGTCTGGAGCCGGTTCTGCTCGCCTCCAGCCTCTGCCTTGGGCCACCCTGTTCACACAGGAGCTCCTCACAGCCTGAGGCCATGAGCAGGGTCCTCCTAGGTGAGCTGGGCCCCAGGAAGTGCCGTGAGCCGTCAGGAGCCGGCCCCACGTCTCATCCCTATCTCCGGAGCACATTGGCTGCCAGCTCAACAGCTGGCCCCTGGGCAGGCTTGAATCATGACCTGGAACACCAGGTGTCTGTGGCTCCACCCCTGGACCCGTACCCTGTCCAGGTGCCCCAGGGCCAGACTGTTTTGGTTGCACCCTCTGGACGGGCTACCCCCATGACGGCTGCTCATGGAAAGCTGTGGTTCTTAGGGAGCTGCCAATTCGTAGTCCTGTAGCCTGGAGCTACTGGGTGTAAGGTGGGGTGCAGGCGTGTTGGGGGCTGGGGGTCCCAAGAAAGAGGCCGTGGGACCTGTGCACTCATAGGTGCTGGTTGAGGGGCCACCTTGTGGCTATCCTTCCCAGCCAGGGCTGGTCAGGGCTTGTGTGCAGGGCAGCTGAAGCTGTGGAAGGCCACACTGTCCACACAGTGCCCTGTAAGCGCACCATGCCTCAGTTTCCCCATCTGACAAGTGGCACAACAGGAGCCGCTTCCTGGCACAGAGCTCAGGGTCAGGGCCGACGCAGCACTTGTGGGCTGCCGGGAGACCTGAGGGGCTGCCCCTTCCTTGTCTTGGCTGCCACGGGTTACCTGGCAAACTGCTCAAGCCGTGGTACTACTGGGGGTCTATCCTTGGCAGTCAGGGTTGGCCGCTCAGCTGGGAGCCCCTTCTCCTCCCCAGATACATCCTCTCCTTGAGGCTGCAGGGGGTCCTGCTGTCCCCAGGGTTGTCGAGCAGCAGGAATCCAGGAGGGCAGTGCCTGCAGCTCAGATGGGGGCCAGTGGGCAGGGCCGATCTGCTTGGACCCTCCGAGGGTGGCAGGAGAGTGCCCTGTGCCCGTCACTGACCTCAGGTGGTCAGGAAGGAAGGAGAGCTGAGTTGGAGGCCTTACTTTGTCACCGCTCCTCTGAGTGCCTGCTGTGTGCAAAGGCCAGTGGGGGCCCCTTCTTCAGCTGGGCTCTGCCCAGACCCCTGAGCTCTGGGTGGGCCAGGAGGGAGGCCTTGCTGCTCACAGAGGTGGCTCTGCCTGACCCAGCTCCCTTCCCAGGGCACAGTGGGGGCATAGGGTTGGCTCCGTCAGACATTCTGGGACCCACGTCCTTCCTGGGACCCAACCCTCTACCCACTGTCCCCCACCTATTTACCTGTCCCTGCGCCAGAGATGGCTGCCCAGATAAGTCCTGGTTCCCTCCCTTTCTGGAGAGGCTGCGGGGGCTGGAGAGGAACCCACTTGGGCAGAGAGTCAGGGGATTGCCCTGTGTGGAACGCGGGCCTCACCCGTGCCCAGGAATCTGTCCCCTTCTCCGTTGTTGAGGGATGAGTCCCAGATCCCTGACCCTGCAGGGAAGCCCAGCACAGAAAAACACTGAGGCCTGCACACCCTGGCAGCGACTGGTCGTCTGTCGGGAAGGACAGGCCCTGGGAGGGAGGGGGAGGCAGGGAGGGCAGTGGGGAGGGTCAGGAGGAAGTGGGGGAAGGGCCACCCAGGCCCCGATGTGGGGGATGTCTCATGCTTGGGGTGGGGCATTCTCATCTCTGCTTGGTCTCCTGCCATGCTGGGCGGCATTCACTGCTGACCCCAAGTACCAAGAGGATGGGGATGGGATGCTGAGCAGCATCGGGGAGAACGCAAAGGCACCTCCCAGCTCACCCGTCCCCGCCCCGCAAGCACAACCCTTGCCATGGTGTGGGGACCGGAAGGCGGCAGCTTTGGGACCAGACTGCTTCTGCCTTGGGCCGTGCCTCTGGGCCTTTGGTCAGCACCATCGTGTCCTACAAGTCACACTTAGCCTGGTGCCCTCCTGGGCAGGGCAGTGCCACAAGAGCTCAGGCCCAGATGTGCAGGTGCCACTGTTCCACCCACCAGCAGGTCACGTGGGGAACCCTCCCCTTCTGCAGCCTCTGCGTGCTCATCTGTGAAATGGGCGTGGTGGAGTCACCCCTGGCTTGTGTGAGAATCCCAGGGCTGATGCCTGCAGGATCCTGTGGGCTTTGCCCCGCTCCCTGGGCAGAGACAATTCCCCCAGTCCCACCCACGTGGCTGTGTGCAGCAGGTGCTTGCTGACCCTCTGTTCCTGCACAGTCACCTTGTTCACAGACGGACCCCCCTCCTGCCCTGCAAACCCCTCCAAGGGCTGCGGGCTGAGTGTGTCTGGGAGAGTGGCCTGACTCTCCACGCCAGCAGGTCTGAGAGCAGATGGCTGCGGCAGGTGCGGTGGGTGCCCAACCCAGAGCAGCCACCAGGCCTGCAGGACCCTGTCCCGTGTAGGTCAGATGAGCCATAAAACTGAGTTTCCAGGACACTGAGCTAATTAAACCCGGACACCGAGCTAATTAAAGCCAGGCACCGAGCTAATTAAATGCTCCAGAAGCTCGTCGGTGCCCCAGGCTGCTGGCCAGGCTCCAAGTTGGTGAGGAACATTCCGTTTACCTCTTGCTGCCTTGAAGGCGGGTGGCTCCCCTCAGGCCCCTGCCTGTCCTGGGCTCCCTGGGTGCTGCGTGCCCTGTGGCCGCGTCCCACTGTTGCCTTTGGACAAAGCCTGCTCTCCTAGGGCCTGGGGTTCTCCTGTGAGATGGCAGGGGTTGGTTCGAAGGTCTCTGAGGTTTTCAGAGCTTTGTGAAGGGCTGTAGAATCCATTTTCTCTCTCATTGTTGGACAGAGGGTGTAGACGGGGCTTTTTCCTTGAGTTTCTCTCAACTCTCCTTTGTCCATGAGGCAGGAAGAGGGGCGTCCTCAGTCTTTCTCAGTCTTCAGCTCGGGGTGGAGTGGGATGGACAGAGAACTGTGCAGGATCCCAGCCTGAGACGGTCCAGCGCCCCGGGGGAGTGGAGCCCGTGGCTCAGCCGTCTGTCGCCATGGCTGGGGTCACTAAGGGCACAGAGGCTCTGCCAACGAGATCTGGGGTGGGCTTGTGGGGTGGTGGGCGCTGGAGGTGGGACTTCTGCTTGTGGAGGGTGGGCCAGGCATGGAGGTTGGGCTAGGTGTTTCGCGTGGGCGAGGCGTGGAGGGTGGGCCAGGCGTGGAGGGTGGGCCAGGCGTGGAGGGTGGGCCAGGCGTGGAGGGTGGGCCAGGCGTGGAGGGTGGGCCAGGCGTGGAGGGTGGGCCAGGCGTGGGGGGTGGGCCAGGCGTGGGGGGTGGGCCAGGCATGGGGGGTGGGCCAGGTGTGGGGGGTGGGCCAGGCGTGGGGGGTGGGCCAGGTGTCACGTCCACCGGGGCCTTTGAGGGACAGGTGGGGATTGGTGTGGAGCAGGCCTGGGTGCCAGGGTGGCTGGTGAAGGTGGGACTGGGCAGGCTCGGCCTCCATTAGGGGAGCCCCCCAGGTCCCCTCCCCACACAGCTTCCACTTCTGTCTGCTCTCCCAGGCTCCTGTGCTGTCATTCTGGGGTGGTAGGCCATGCAGCCTGTGTGAACCTCACCGTAGACCTCGCTGTGAAGGCTGCGGGGGGCGTCTGGGGGTAGGCTGGCTTCCCCCTGTCCCCTGGGCCAACCTTGCCAGCCTTCTTCTTCCATTAACGTGGGATCCGTCTGAGCCCTCATGGCCCCTCTCGGTCTGGGTCTGGTTTTTGTGCTCTGCCTGGGGTCATGGCAGGTAAGGCCCACCAGGCTCCCTTGCAGGGCAGGGTAGAGCAGCGGCCGCTGGGAGCTGCCTGTACCTCGTCTGCTCTTCTTCCTCTTCTCCTCTGCCCGGCCCCGCCCACCAGCATAAGCCACTAGCACAGGAGTGTTTATGAATTTCTCTTCCAAACCAAATAAGGCAGAGAGCACGCTTGGAGGAGTTGGATCAGGCCAGGGGGAGGGCAGCTGGGGCTTGGACCAGGACCCCGACTCCCTGTAGCTGTCCTGGCCTGGCAGCTGTCATCCGCGAACTCTGATCCTCCCCTGCCCTCACCCGGCCCCTTTCGGAGCTTTCAATGCTCAGCTGGTAGCAAAAGAAGTCAAGACCTAGCAAGGTGCCTGCCCCGGCCAGGAGGCCCAGGTTCTAGCCCTGTAGCTGCCGCTGTGAGCTCTGGGACTGAGACGACTCACGTCCTTCCAGCTTCTGTTCCCTTTGATGAGAGGAAGGCTGGACCAAGCGACCTGCCCTGCTTCTGTCTGTTTCCTTCAGTCCTTTTCCTTTTTGGCCAGTTCACTTGTTGATAACTCCAGCAACACGTGAAAACATTCCCCTTGTAAAGAAAGGAAATGCCGTGGGTAGGAGGGACCAAGGACCTCTTCTGCAGGGGCAAACACAACAGCTTGCTGGGGATCTTCCTGGGCCTTTTTATATATCCTAGACATGAGGAATTTCAGTTTTACACAAAAGGAACGGTAGGCATCTGACTCTATGTGGCTTGTATCACTCAGCAGTGCCGCAGAGCTTGGTGCATGTTTGCTCTCTCATGCTATGTGTCAGGCACTGTTGTCTCAGCAACAATCCTGTGAGGAGGGAGTTATGGTTCTTGATTTATAGACGAACAAACTAAGACAGAGGAGACTGAGCTCGTCTGTGGTCATCTCAGCAGTTGTGAGAGGTCAGGGCCAGAGCCCAGTGGTGTCATTCTGCAGGGCACATACAGACATGACCCACAGGGTTCCACCACACACCCTGCTCCTCGGCCTGCTCTGCAGGTGGGTGCTGAGGCTGTTCCTGCATCTGCTGTGTCTTGTGGGTCCATGGGTGCCTGTGGAGTGGGGGTGGTGGGCTTGCATTTCCAAGTACTGCCCCTGTCACAGGCTTGGGGAGAAGCAGTTGTGCATGAGCTGCTGTGAGCCACAGGTATGACTGGCATCAGAGCAGGAGGAGCCCTGGGAATGGCTGAGTGACGATGGGTGGGGACAGAGCTCACAGAAGCCAGGGTTGCCCCCAGGCCAGGGCACTGCTGGGGCCAAGGCTGGGATGCAGCAGGATGTTGGTCTGTTGGGGAGTGGAGTGGCAGGAAGCCCACAGGGTCAGCTGATACCAGGGGACCCAAAGTGGTGGGAGCCTTGAATGCCAGACCAAGGAACTGGTCTGAGGGCCACACAGTTGGTCTCAGTGCACAGGGACTTGGGCTGAGAGGGTCGTTGCTCCTTGATGGCCATGTCTTTGTGGGAGGAGAGTCTGGGCAGCTACTGCCAGGAACCCACCTGGGCTTGAGACAGTGGGACCACAGGGCTCAGGAGGCTCCTGGGGATTCCTCCCGGGATTCGGCTGCTCTGCCCTCAACCCCAGAGGGCCTGTTGGTCTAGCCCTATATCCTCTCTGCCAGTTAGGTCAGGGCAGAGAAGTAGAGGCACAGAGGGTGGCAGAGGGGTGTCCAGCCAGGCCTTTCTGTGGCACCTTTTGGGGCTGGCTGGAGTCTGTGAAATCTGTGTTAATGGCCCAGACCCTTCCTGCCTCCTGGGGCATCTGCTGGAGCCGAGGCTGCTGGGGGAGTCTGCCTGTGACTTGAGTCTCTTGCTGGACCATGCTGGGCCCAGTTTGCCTGCCTGTGGGATGGGATGGTGCCACCCTTAGGCTGTTGGGAGGACCCAAGGAGGGTGATGCCTCCAGCCATGGCAGCTGGCCCTGCTCCACCCCGCAGCCCGGCTCCTTCAGGGCCAGGAACCCCCAGGTTGTGGACTCCAACCCTTGGGCTCTCCTGCTTCCCAGGTGACGAAGCTTCAACCCGTGGGCTCTCCTTCTCGGGTGAGGAAGCCCTGGAGAAGGTGGATCTCAGTCCAGCCCATGGCTCCATTTCCTTTGAGAAGCTCTTTCTCCCGTCTCTGCCCCCAGCCCTTGTTCAAGCACCTGTCCCTCTCCTATCTCCTAGGCACCATCAGTCCTTTGGGAGACCTGTTCCCACCCGCCCCTGCGCTCACAGGCTGCCAGTGTCCACACAGTCTCAGGCACTGTCATTGGAACCTTTTAACCACACGGGAAAGCAGGCAGGTTGGGTAACTATTACCCGGGGCCTGCACTGGTGCTCCTGCACTGCCAGCCCTCTTGAGGCCACTCCTCGTAACCTCAATGCATCGCGTCTTCCAGCCCCCGACTCTGAGGGCTCAGCCTCCAGGTGGTCTAAGCTGGAGTCTAAACCTGGAATGCCCTCTGCCTGCCTCAGCCCTTCCCTTCCCCAGGGACCGAGGGCCAGTGCAGCTCCCCAGCCACCCGTTTTTTGTTTGTTTTGAGATGGAGTCTCCCTCTGTCGCCCAGGCTGGAGTGTAGTGGCGCGATCTCGGCTCACTGCAAGGTCTTCCTCTTGGGTTCACGCCATTCTCCTGCCTGAGCCTCCTGAGTAGCTGGGACCACAGGTGTCCGCCACCATGCCTGGCTACTTTTTTGTTTTTTTAGTAGAGACGGGTTTCACTGTATTAGCCAGGATGGTCTTGATCTCCTGACCTCGTGATCTGCCCGCCTCAGCCTCCCAAAGTGTTGGGATTACAGGCATGAGCCACTGCACCCAGTCTGTTTGTTTTGATTTTTATTATTTTTTGAGATGGAGTCTTGCTCTATTGCCCAGGCTGGAGTGCAGTGACATAATCTCGGCTCACTGCAAGCTCCACCTCCCTCGTTCAAGCGATTCTCCTGCCTCAGCCTTCCGAGTAGCTGGGATTACAGGCGCCTGCCACCACACCCAGGTAAATTCTGTATTTTTAGTAGAGATGGGGTTTCACCATGTTGGCCAGGCTGGTCTTGAACTCCTGACCTCAAGCCATCTGCCCACCTCGGCCTCCCAAAGTGCTGGAATTACAGGCGTGAGCCACTGTGCCTGGCCCTAGCCACCAGTTTTGTACAGCACTCAGGTGGATGTGATTCCTGAGGACCTGTCACACGAGATCTTCCCGGTCCATCAGCCCACCCGGCCCCACCAGCAGCCACTGCGGCCGTTGGTGGGTCCAGAGTCCCGGGCAGAACAACTGACTCCAGGTTGTGGAGGGGCTTCTGAGGATCCTTCTAGGCACCCAGGTCGGGCAGGTGCCTCCATGCCTAAGACCGAGTTCCTGGTGGACATCGGGCTGGATGTGGGCGTCCTGCACACCCTCCCTGTGGCCTGGTGCCCGTGAGGAGTGGACAGTCACCCTGAGAGCGTAGACCACCCTCGAGGCTCCCAGATGGCGGCTGCAGAGCCCCTCTTCCCTGCCTGGTGTGTGATACCTTCCATGGCTGAAGACACCTCCGGCTGCTCACTCCTGTGACCCTGGACCCAAGTGCTGGGCAACACCTGGACTCCAGGCCCCAGTCCTTCCTTCTCCTGCTGTCCTGGCTCCTGGGTGGCCCCCCCGAGGCTCTGCCCTGTGCTGGGAACCCAGGAATTGCGGCCCTGCCCCCTGGCCCTGGTTTCTCATGTGGGGACCTGCTGGCCAGGTTGACTCCTGACCACTACTGTCTCCTCAGACCTGCTGGTCCCACCCGTCCCCACCTGTCCACCGCCCGAGGCTCTGCTGTGAGGTCGCTCTGCAGCTCTTGGCCTGGGGGCCCCCGTCCTCTCGTGGTGCCTTCTGTACTCTGTCCCCTTTGGAGATGGGAGCTTGGAGGGTAGGTGCCACTGTTGCATGAAAAGGCAGTATAAGCAAAGCAACCCCAGATACGAAGGAGCCGAGAGTCAAAGGAGGCAGACAGAGCAAGTGTGTTGGTGCTGGGCTATTTACTGGCAGGAACTTACAGACGGAAACATGACCTCGGGCAGCCTCGAGACAGGTAGAGCTCTGAACCCAAACGCCCAATCTGGGGCTCGTATCTTGCCCTGGGAGGAATGTGCAGGTGGCTGGGAACGCGGCGGGTGGGGTGGCCAGATTCCTGCTGCAGCATCAGGTTTGGTTAGGAAGAAACGTATGAGGAGTAGGCACTCTTTCTTTTTTTCTTTCCTGCATGTGAATGCCAGGGAATAGGTGTTCCTGCATAAAGATGATACATCAACTAGACAGTTTGGAGGCATTCCCAGACCTCGGGTTAATCGGCAGATTAGCATTTAAATAAAGTTACTCTGTCCCCGCAGCCAGCTAGGCCCGAGCCACATGGTGGGGGCGGGGGTGTCGGCTGTTTGCTGCATCCCAGGCTTGCTCCATCTCCTCATCTGCAATGTGGAGGTGACAGTCGTGGCCTCGCCTAGTGCCACAGGATTGTACAGGACACATCACCCAGCTCCGTGCCTGCACTGGGGGCGGTGGTGACATGGTAGCCGCGGCAGTGACGTGATGGCCGTGGTGGTGATGTGATGGCCTCAGGTGCGCCCACCCTCTGGTTAGGCCTCTCCTCTCCCTGGGGCACAGCGGGTGTCCTCGGGTGGGAGGTTCAGCTGCTGGGCCTGGGACCCCTCCAGCCCCAGCTTTCAGCTCCTGTGCAGGTGTGGAGCAGGACGGCGTGCCAGGGCCTTGGCTCACACGGTGCCCCCAGCTCGTCTCTGCCTGCTCTGCTGTGCAGCCTCAGCTCCTGCGGGTCCCGAGTCATCCAGCTGTGTTGGCCGCAGTCTTTCTGCACCACTTCCTGCGCTCGGCCAGCACTGGCCTGTGGCCCCGGCAGTGTGGGGCCACACACAGGCCGCACCGGCTGTTTCACGGAGCCTCCCTGCTCAAAATCCTGGCCTTGGGTCTCTGTGTGGCTGCTGGAGGGAGCATGTATGAGGTGTCCAGGTTGTGAGACCCCACCCGGCAGCCCTCCCTGTGACAGTCCTTCAGGCCTCGTCAGGCTTGGCTCAGCCCATGTTAGAGGAGGCCAGGCTTGGAGCAGACAGCTGCTCCGCCATCACCACAGGGAGCAAGGGTTGGGCAGGTTCTTGTCTCCCACCCGGGTGTGGGTCAGCTGCAAGGGTCTCATCTCGGGAACTGCATCCTGGCAGGAGGGCTCAGGCGTCTGACATCCCCTGGCAGGTCTTCCTGTGGGCCAGTGGGAGTGGGTGGTGTCCAGCCCTCTGTGTGGAATGTTCCAGTTGAGTGGTGTGTGGTCCTGGTTACCACCATGTGGCATTTGTGGCTTTCCTGGCCAGCACCCACTGAAAGCAGAGGCCAGCCCAGCCCTTGGACACCCAGGGGCCCAGCAGCTACCATGGGGGCAGCCTCTCCCCTCCTTACTGCGCTTCTCTCAGCTGTAGGATGAGGGTCTGTGGATGGGTGATGGCTGGGCTCTCTGCTTCCCAAGGGCCTGGATGTGGGCCACGGAGAGTCAGGCGTGTGCCGGTGGGGCGAGCAGGTTGGGGATTGGGAGCCACAGCTCTCTCTGACCCCATCCCATTGCAGCTGACTCAGGAAAAGGCATGACCCCCACAGGGTCACAGGCCCAGCCTGGGCAGCTCCTGATGGGAACGTGGGAGCCACAGGGCAGGGCAGGCTGCTGTCCCTGCTGCTTGGATTGTCTCAGGCCCCACCTCCCCTCTGGCCAAATTTCTTCCTTCACCGCCTGAGCCTGATCCTCGAAGCTTCTGACTTGCCCTGAGTTGGAGCCAGCCTTCAAGGCCAAAAGCAATGCCGCCTCCTCCAGGCAGCCTGCTCTGATGTCTCCTCCTCTGGCTTTAGCCCACAAAGTCACAGTTGAGGCTACATCAACACACTTAGACCAACAGCACTGCCGGCCACATAGACAACACAGGTAGATACAAGGAGTGTTTCGAAAAGCTGTGGCCCTGCGCCCGGGATGCCTGGACCTGGGTTGGGACCACTCTCGGGAGCTCCTCCCCTCTCACAGCCCACCCCATCTGAAAATGGGGGCATTGGAGCGTTGGCTGCTCCTCGTTCCTTTCCTGCCAGCCGGCTACTCTGAGGACCCCAAGACCAGATAATGGGAGGGGTGGTGGGCTGGGCTGTAACCCTCAGCCCTTCTCATCCCACCCGTCAGGCCGCCCCTGCTTGGTGTCTGTGGCAAGGCTGACAGAAAAGATGGCACCAGGGAGACCAGCCAGGGCCTGCCTGTCTCAGCCCATTCCTGGGCGAGCGGGTGTGCTGGGGGGCGGGGGGGCAGGTGTGCTCTGGGGGGTGGCAGGTGTACTCTGGGGGGGGGGCAAGTGTGCTCTGGGAGCGGGCGGGTGAGCTCTGGGGGTGGGTGTGCTCTGGGGGGGTGGGTGTGCTCTGGAGGGGCGGGTGTGCTCTGGGGGGGCGGGTGTGCTTGGGGGGTGGGTGTGCTCTGGGGGGTGGGTGTGCTCTGGGGGTGGGTGTGCTTTGTGGGTGGGTGTGCTCTGGGGGTGGGTGTGCTCTGGGGGTGGGTGTGCTCTGTGGGGGTGGGTGTGTTCTGGGGGTGGGTGTGCTCTGTGGGTGGGTGTGCTCTGGGGGGCAAGTGTGCTCTGGGAGCGGGCGGGTGAGCTCTGGGGGGATGGGTGTGCTCTGGAGGGGTGGGTGTGCTCTGGGGGGCGGGTGAGCTCTGGGGGGGTGGGTGTGCTCTGGGGGGGCGGGTGTGCTCTGGGGGGCGGGTGTGCTCTGGGGGGGCGGGTGTGCTTGGGGGGTGGGTGTGCTCTGGGGGGTGGGTGTGCTCTGGGGGGTGGGTGTGCTCTGTGGGTGGGTGTGCTCTGAGGGGGCGGGTGTGCTCTGGGGGGGCAGGTGTGCTCTGGGGGGCGGGTGTGCTCTGGGGGGCGGGTGTGCTCTGTGGGTGGGTGTTCTCTGGGGGGGTGGGTGTGCTCCGGGGGGGGTGGGTGTGTTCTGGGGGGTGGGTGTGCTCTGGGGGGGGTGGGTGTGCTCTGGGGGGGCGGGTGTGCTCTGGGGGGGCGGGTGTGCTCTGGGGGCAGCGGGTGGGCTTTGGGCTAAGTTGCCCTCTTCCTCTGTGAGCCTTTTCCTTGTCTGTTTTGTTGGTGAGTGGCTGCCACCTGGGACAAGCCTTAGCTGTCTGTCCAACTGTCCACCATGTCCCCAGACCATAGACCAAGCCTGCTGCTGGGTAGGGCCTGCTGGGTATTGAATGAATGAATGAATGAGTGAGTGAACAAACTCTGGGGGACGTGTTGCTGGCCGGGCTCTCTGCTCTCACCAGAGCAGGCCCGTGGTGGGTCCTGGTCTCAGGCAGGGGACTTGCCCTGCTGGGTAATGTTGGCCTCCTGGGGAACCCCTGCCAAAGTGTCTCCCACGCCCTCCATCGTCCTCTGCCTTTGACTCCGCTCTGCCCCTCAAGGTGCCCCTCTGGCTCGGCCAGGGGCAGGGCGGTCAGGGAGGCTTCCAGCTCCAGCCCACCCCCATCTCCATCCTCAGCCCCTGCACCCGCCTCATCTCCAGTCCCAGCCCCTTGCAGCCTCAGGCTCGGGCTTCTGACAATCCTTTGCAGATTTCAAGGGCTGGTTATTTTTTTTATTCTGGCAAAATATACATCCATAAAACTTGCCATTTTATAGTTTGTTTCCTGAGATGATTTCACCCTGTCCCTCAGGCTGGAGTGAAGCAGCGTGATCATGGCTCACTGCCGCCTCAGCCTCCTGGGCTCAAGTGATCCTCCTGCCCCAGCCTCCCGAGTAGCCGGGAGCACAGGCATGCGCCATCATCCCTGGCTAATTTTTGTATTTTTTTGTAGAGATGGGGTCTCTTTGTTGCCCAGTCTGGTCTTGAACTCCTGGGCTCAAGTGATCCGCCTGCCTTGGCCTCCCAAAGTGCTGGGATTACAGGCCCCAGCCACCACACCCAGCCTAAAGTTTGTCACGTTAGCCACATTTAAGGGCACAGGTCAGCAGCAGTAAGCACGTTCCCGTTGTTGTGCAGCCGTCACCGATACCCATCTCTAGAACTTCGTTTTCCCAAAGGAAACTGCACCCACAGCACCGTCTCCCTGGCCTCCCCACAGCCTCAGGGTCTGGTGACCTTCATCCCCAGGACCTACGCTTCTGCCTGCAGGAGCCCTGCCTGGTGTCCACACCACACTAGGGTGCCCTGCCACGGGCTTTGAACCCAACCCTGGTGCACTTGAACTTGTTCAGCATTGGACATTCCTGGCAGGTCAGACCGTGAGCTCCTCTGCTCTGACGGACGCACGGACGGCTGCCACCTGGCTGGACAGGTGCAGAGGGGAGGTGCCACCTTCTCTGGGGACAGAGCTGGGGCAGAACTCACCTGGCTGAAAAATGCAGCTCTGGAGAACAAGAGAGAACTTCAGAAGCCTTTGCTGTGAATGCGTTTGCCTCCTGCCTCTTGGGCCAGATCTTATTGATTTTTTTTTTTTTTTAATGAAAATGTATAATCGTCAAAAACCTTTAGATTTAAAAGCATGGAGCCGATGGCTATGCTTGGTGCGTTAATGGGAGGAAGAGGGGATCTTAACTTCAGGGAGGGCTCCTGGGGGAGTTGGGGGAGGCTGCTTTGTCCAGCAGGGCGGGCGCTGCCCCCTGGAGCCTTGCACTCCGCGATGCATGTGCTAAGCCGAGGCCGCCTTGAGCCCGTATCAGCGCCGCGCGTGGCTCTTTCGTGTCTGCTTCTGGGAGGGTGGAAGGGTGAAGTCACTGAGGGTGGGAAGGGAGGGGCTGTGCTTGTTGAGTTTGCCGTGCACCCCTGGCCCTTTGAGCTGCAAGCATCAGCCCCACAGTGCCAATGGGGAGATGGGTCTGGAGGCCCCACCAGGCTGAAAGGCCAGGTCTCCTGTGCTGTCCGTGGAGGTCGGGGTCTCCCTCTCCCTGCGCCTCCTCTAACTTGCCCTGCGTTTTCCGTGCCCCTGGTCTAGGGTGAGGCTCCGGGCCTGGGGACTAAGGGACAGGCGGGTTTCAAGGTGAGAGCTGGGCTGGGCTGGGCCTCCCTCCAGAAGACTTCCCGGGGCTCCTGTGGCCCCAAGGACGGGGAAGACAGTGGCACGCATGGCCTCCCCTGTGCACAGAGCCAGGCTATGGAGGGACCCTGTTGGCTACACCGAGGCTGGGGTTTTGGGGTCATGGTGGGAGTGGCAGCCGGGGGTCTCGCTTGGACACGGGTCCGAGCTCACTGTGGCCTCCTTCCTCAGCCTGCTGACCAGGGTCCTGCGGCTGGAGGGTGGGTGGTGGGTGGAGGCTGGAGGGTGGGCTGCTGGTGCCCCTGAGGCAGCAAGAGGTGCCTTTCCAGTCCCAGTGTCCTCCCTGGTAGCCCCGGAAAGGCTGAGTTGTCCCCCAGGCCCCCTGCGAGAAGACCACATCAGGTCCCACCCCTCATCTCCTGACAAACCTCACGTTCCTAGGAGGAAGCAGGCCTGGCTAGCATGTGGCAGGCACAGCCTCCCTGACTGCAGACCCTATCAGATCAGTGCAAGTGCCAGGGGAGACCCCGGGTGGGAGCTGTGTGATTGGGACTGATGCAGGCACTGGCCAGGCTCTCAGGCTGAGGGTGGGAGGCCAGGCCCCGGGACCTTCTGGGAGAGGCAGGAGGGCAGACATGGGACACGGTGTCGGGGCTGCAGCGAGTGCAGCCACGCAGAGCGTTTGGGCTGAGGGCGTGCTGTGTCCCACTGCCCCATACCTGTGCAAGGGCTCCCAGACGTGCAGGGTGCAGGAATCATAGCATTTTTTTGTTTAATTGTTTTTTGAGATGGAGTCTTGCTCCGTCACCCAGGCTGGAGTGCAGTGGCACAATCTCAGTTCACCGCAACCTCCGCCTCCTAGGTTCAAGCGATTCTCCTGCCGCAGCCTCCCGAATACTGGGACTACAGGTGTCCACCACCACACCCAGCTGATTTTTGTATTTTTTGTCAAGACAGGGATTCACCATATTGGCCAGGCTGGCCTTGAACTCCTGACCTCAGGTGATCCTTCTGCCTCAGCCTCTTAAACTGCTGGGATTACAGGCGTGAGCCACCGCACCCAGCCAAGAATAGCATTTTCTTTCTTTCTTTCTTTCTCTTTTGAGACAGAGTCTCGCTCTGTCGGCCAGGCTGGGGTGCAGTGGCACCATCTCAGTGCAACCTCCGCCTCCCAGGTTCAAGCAGTTCTCCTGCCTCAGCCTCCCGAGTAGCTGGGATTACCGGTGCCCGCCACCATGCCCGGCTAATTTTTCTATTTTCAGTAGAGACAGAGTTTCACCATGTTGGCCAGGCTGGTCGCTTTTTTTTTTTTTTTTTTGAGACGGAGTCTTGCTCTGTCACCCAGGCTGGAGTGCAGTGGCACGATCTCGGCTCACTGCAAGCTCCGCCTCCCGGATTCACGCCATTCTCTTGCCTCAGCCTCTCCGAGTAGCTGGGACTACAGGCGCCCGCCACCACGCCCGGCTAATTTTTTGTATTTTTAGTAGAGACGGGGTTTCACCGTGGTCTCGATCTCCTGACCTCGTGATCCGCCCGCCTCGGCCTCCCAAAGTGCTGGGATTACAGGCATGAGCCACCACGCCCGGCCTGGTCAGGCTGGTCTTAAAGTCCTGACCTCAAGTGATCGGCCCACCTTGGCCTCCCAAAGTGCTGGGATGGCAGGTGTGAACCACTGCACCCAGCCCGAGAATAGCATTTTTAAAGGAAAAAAAGGAAGGTTAGGAAGATGGGTCACAACCTCAGCGCCCCGCTGGGAGGCTGGTGTCCGTGTCGTGGCGTGTGTGAGATACGTATGGAAGCGTGTGGCGGCTTCCATGGCTCTGGCCCAGGGCAGCACTCACAGAGCACACGGCCTCGGGGGTGTGATGAGCTGGGCCACAGGTGCGCTGTCCTCCGGGGTGGGGGCTGACCATCCTCTGTTGGTGATGCAGCTAACGCCCGTCTCCCCACAGCCTGCCTGCTCCGCTTCAGCGGACTCTCACTGGTCTACCTGCTCTTCTTGCTGCTGCTGCCCTGGTTCCCCGGCCCCACCCGACACAGCCTCCGAGGTAAGGCCAGGGGACCCCGCCCACGCTCTCAGGGTGGGAGGGGGTGGGCATTCCTTTGGGGCCAAAATTCATACAGCTTTCCTCACCTTTAACAGCCAGGGGTGGAAGATGAGGGGGTCCCAAAATAAATTTTTTTTTTTTTTTTTTGAGACAGAGTCTCGCTCTGTTGCCCAGGCTGGAGTGCAGTGGCGTGATCTCTTCTCACTGCAAGCTCCGCCTCCCATGTTCACACCATTCTCCTGCCTCAACCTCCCGAGTAGCTGGGACTACAGGTGCCCACCACCAAGCCCGGCTAATTTTTTTTTTTGTATTTTTAGTAGAGACAGGGTTTCACCATGTTAACCAGGATGGTCTCGATCTCCTGACCTTGTGATCTGCCTGCCTCGGCCTCCCAAAGTGCTGGGATTACAGGCGTAAGCCACTGTGCCTGGACTTTTTTTTTTTTTTTTTGAGACGGAGTCTCGCTCTGTCTTCCAGGCTGGAGTGCAGTGGCGCGATCTTGGCTCACTGCAACCTCCGAATCCCAGGTTCAAGTAGTCCTCGCATCTCAACCTCCCAAGTAGCTGCCATTACAGGTGTGAGCCACCACGCCCAGCCATCAAAGTTTCTTATTTTCATTGTAGACCCCAAGCTGAGCTCACAATCTTTTCTGATCCGTGTTGCAGGGGCTGTGGGTGGCGAGGGGGTCATGAGGGTGGAGTCCCTGTGTCCCTTGGAGGCCACAGGGTGTGGGTGGGCCCCAAATGCTCGCTCCCTGCAGGCTCCAGGCACATTTCCCGCCTGCTGAGGTTCTGGCAGCCTGGAAGTTCCAGCGGCCTCGACCGCCCTCCTGCTGTCCGCTGTGGGGTTGGACCTCAGTTGACCTTGACCCACTTGTGCGGGGGGAGTTGGGGCCCGCCTTGGGAATCACCTCGGGGTCTGAGCTGGGCCAGGACTGTGTTGCTGTCCCGCATCCTCCAAACAGAGGGCAGGGAGGCCACGTGCCAGGCCTGCAGCCTGGGTGACGAGGGTGGCGGCAAGCCCTCCGTCTGGTGATGTGTCACCTACCTGCACTGTGGGGGCCATGTCCGTTTTGTGCCCACGTTTTAGGAGAGCGGGTTTTGGAGCAAACACTCAGAGACCTGTCCCCAAAGGCCATGGGCCAAAGGTGGATGGGGCTGGGCCCTCCACTGGTCTTTGGGTTTTGGAGGGTGAAGAGCCGCTGAAAGGAAGGAAGGTCCCCAGGGAGGGCAAGTGTAGCAGCAAGAGACCGTCCCCAGCAGAGGGTGGAGAAGAGGCCAAGCAGGACCCGGGGGCGTGACTGCAGGGACATGCTCTCGGGCGCCGCCCTTCTGGAAGGTGCTGGACCCAGCAGGCTGGCAGCGTGGGGTCCTGTCCGTGGCTGTGAGGTGTCCACCGGGCTGCGTTTTTCCAGGGGACTCCGGGGAGGATCTACTTCTTCTTCCAGCTGCTCCAGGCTCCTACCTTCCTGGGCTTGGGGCCCCTCCCTCCATCTCCAGAGCCGGTGGGGTGGGGTCAGGATCACACCTTGTCTCTCCTGCTCCCTCTCCCCTGCGGTAACCCTGTGGCTGCGTCCCATCTGCCTCCCCGGCTAATCCAGGCCGAGCTGCCTGGTTTAAGATCAGCTGTTGGGCAGCCCCCATTTCCTCTGCTGCCTGAAGTCCCCTCTGCATGTGAGCTCCTGCATTCACAGATTCTGGGGACTGCGATGCTGGCATCTTTGGGGTCCACCATTCTGCCAGCTACAGGTGGAGGGTTGCCCTCCAGCCTTGCGACACCTGGCTGGAAGCATCCCACAGGCTCCCTCCTAGCTCAGGGTGCTTTGGGGTGGGCAATGGTCCTTTTTATTTTTATTTTTTGAGACGGAGTCTTGCTCTGTCGCCCAGGCTGGAGTGCAATGGCACGATCTGGGCTCACTGCAACCTCCGCCTCCCGGGTTCAAGCGATTATCCCACCTCAGCCTCCCAAGTAGCTGGGATTACAGGCACGCACCATCATGCCCAGCTAATTTTTGTGTGTTTGTAGACACAGGGGTTTTACCACGTTGGCCAGGCTGGTCTTGAGCTCCTGACCTCAGGTGATCCACCCGCCTCAGCCGGGACTACAGGCGTGAGCTACCGTGCTTGGCTTTTTTTTTTTTTTTTTTTGAGTGGGGGTCTTGCTTGGTTGCCCAGGCTGGAGAGCAGTGGCATGATCATGTCTCACTGCAGCCTCCACCTCCTGGGCTCAAGTGATCCTCCTGCCTTAGCCTCCCAAAGTGCTGAGATTACAGGTGTGAGTCACTGTGCCCAGCGCAGGCACTGATCTTGGATCATGGGTAGAATTCAGGGGTGCAGAGAGGCATTTTGGGGAGGGGCCGAGTGCTGGAAGTCGCTGGGGCCCGAGGCCCAAACCCCTCCAGAATGCATGGCTGGGGTGGGTGGGCACCCCCACTCCCGGTCCCTATCCTGGGCCTCCCCTTTGCTCTGTGGAGCCGGTTCTGTCTGTTCCCAGGCCCCTGGCGTTTCGCCGTTTGTTCCGTAAATATTTCATGCCCCGGGCGCAATTGGAAACACTTTCCTTTAATCAGCAGTGGGGGAAGGCAGGCGCCCAGCCACGCCAGGGGAGGAGCTGGGGTGGGAAGATTTGGAGAGGACCTGGGAGGACGTCCCTGCCTGAGCCTCCTCAGAGGCCCTTCAGAGATGGAGACGCTGCCCAGTTTTCCGGGAGGGAGAGAGGAAAGTGTGAGGCTTGCCCGAGTCGAGTGCCCGGGGCTTTATGATTTGTGCAGCTGCTGGGCTTGGCGTGGCCCTGGTGGAAGGTTTGACGCCATCCAGGCCTTGGTCCGACGCCATCCAGGCCTTGGTCCCCTTGTAGGCGTCAGCTGGACCCTTGGGGGGCTGGAACTTGAGCTCAGACTGAGCAGAGCGGAGAGGGGCAGGGGCTGGGGCAGTGGGAACAGACCCTGGTACTCCAGGCAGGGCTACAGGCAGAGCCACAGGGGTCGGCTCCCAGAGACCTGCTTGCCATTTAGGGACTCAGAAGCCCCATCCTGCCTTAGGATATAACCCACCTCCAAGACTGCCCCTGCTGTCTGGAAAGAGACTACCCCCCACCTCTTACCATGCCCCCTGCAGGGAGGCCCTGCCCCCCTCTCCAGCTTCACTGGTGCCCCTGCTCTGCCAGCCTTGTGTAGTCTCCATCCTCTGTCTCAAAAGCCCCCTCTCGTGGCCCCACCCCGCAGCTCAACCCTAGCTCAGTCGCTGGGTGGGCCTCATGGCTTAGCCTCGAGGCACCCTGGGTCCCTTGGCTGGTCCCATGCACACCCCACGGATCAGACTCAGGGCAACTCCACACTCCCCACGGATCAGGCCCAGCCCTTGTCCAGCAGGTGTGGGCATGGCGTCTAGGGACCACTCATCAAGACATTGCCGTGCTGGGGCCCCTGAGCCTTGGCAGGCTGTGCAGGGGTCCAAGGGCTCTGGCTCTGGGGGAGGTCCATGCTCTGTCAGCCATCCGGTCTGCAATGCCCTGGAGCCTCCCCGCCCCTTCCTGTTTCCTCCTGAGAGCCCTGCAAGCTGGAAGGGGAGCCCCGGCACCTTTTTTTTTTTTTTTTTTTTTTTTTTTTGAGACGGAGTCTTGTTCTGTTGCCCAGGCTGGAGTGCAGTGGCGCGATCTCAACTCACTGCAACCTCCGCCTCCTGGGTTCAAGTGAAAGTGATTCTCCTGCCTCAGCCTCCTGAGTAGCTGAGATTACAGGTGCCCATCACCACGCCTGGCTAATTTTTGTATTTTTAATAGAAACAGCGTTTGACCATGTTGGCCAGGCTGGTCTCAAACTCCTGACCTGAGGTGATCCACCAGGCTCGGCCTCCCAAAGGTGTGAGCCACCGCACGCGGCCCCCTGCACCTTCTTCTAGGTGGGCAAGGACCATGCTGAACCCCTCCCCTGCCATGGTTGGGGGTGGCAAGAACAGTCCGTTCCCCACGGGCTCCCTCCAGCAGGGAGCGGATGGGCTGGGGCATACACACTTGGTTCAGGAACAAAGGCTGATGGGCGGCTGCCGGCCAGAGCTGGGCGGGTCCCTGGCCTGAGCCTCCTCTCACTCCCTTTCCCAGGATGGAGAGGCCACTGTGAGCTGGGTGTGTCCTGCCGGGAGGGAGTTGGAGTCGGGGGCGGGAGACCCCAGTAGGTCTCATTGGCTCCCGGAAGAGGCAGCAGTGGGTCCCTGAGGGGGTGGCCTGATCCCAGGCTCAGCCTGGCTTTCCCAGCTTTGCATTTAGGGGTGGGACCTGCAGGGGGAGAGTGAGGGGGTGGGCGGGGACAGGGGCTGCAGGTGGAGGAACAAGAAAGCCACCTGACCCCTTGAGGTCATGCTGTTTGCATCAGAGAAGAGGGCCGGTGTCAGGGTGCCCCCTCGGCCTCTGTGTGCACGGCCCCCCCGGCCCCGTGCAGGTCAGGAGGCCCTCGGTCCCTCTGCACGTTCCAGCCCCCTCCCATCTCCAGCACCGTCTCTTCCCAGGGTGCCCCTCGGACTCCCAGCTCCCTAGTCTGATCCAGGCCAGGCAGGGAGCGGTCATGCCACACGGCCAGGAGCGGCCTCCAGGCCCAGCTGCGGCTCCTTCGACCCTGGGAAGGGATCATGGCCCGGCCGTTCTTACATGTCCAGACCAGGACGCTCTGGCCGGCCCAAGAACTGAACCGGGAAGGAGGAAGAGAACGGGGAGGCAGTGACATCCGAGGTGCAGCCAGAGATGGACATCCTGCACTGTCACTGTACAGGGCAAGGCGGTGGGCGGGAGCTGGTGGCCTGGTGAACCCCTCCCTGCCCAGGGGTCTCTGGTCAGGCACTTCCTTCCCAGGCTGCTGGATTGTGTGTGCAGGGAACCCGTCAGCCTGGCTGCCCAAGGGCCCAGATGTCCTCTCAGTGCCCGGGGGTCCTCGATAGCCCCAGGAGGAGCCCCACGTGCCTATGGGGCAGGCACCCTGTGGGTCCCTCTCTGTAGGACTCAGAACACCTTCTGCAGTGCCATGTGCTCTCCCTGAGTGCCCAGTGCCACGGAGGGCCCCGCTGGCGAGGTTACTTCAACGTCAGGCTAGAGGGTGCAGCAAGCAGGACTCACAGCCCAGGTTCCCAGGCAGGCGTGGCAGGAGCCCATTCCCCGGGTCAGTGTTCTCACGTCACCCCACGGTGACCCTGCTGTACAGAGGCGGGGACGCGGGGTCCCTGCCTGGTGCCGTCCTGCTGCCAGACTTGTGCTCTGCTGAAGAGGGGCTGGCACGGCAGGTATGAGCCCGGCACAGGGGTTGTGAGTGAGAAGCCTGGCACCTATGGGTTCCGGGCAGGGAGGCCCTGGAAGGTCCTGGCCTCCGGGAGCCCTGCACAGCGCCCCCTGGTGGCGGCTCCTGTTCATGTCGGGGCTGCGGCCTCCCTTCCTGGTCTGTTTTCCGTTCCTCCTCCCCACTCTCCCTCCTGCTCACCCCTCCCACCCTCCACAGGTCAGAGGTCATAGCTTCAGGGTCAGCAGGTCAGGGCCTGGGGCAACCCTAGGAAGGCGTGAGTGTGAGAAGCTGTTCCAAACCTGCCTCAGCTGCTTTGTGGTGCGGACAGGGAGTCCTGGGCATCCCTGAGTGCTGCCTCGCCGTCACAGGTTTAAGGATGTGCAGGGTGACTTGGACGTGGGTCATGAGTCTTTACTCCAGAAAGAGGGGGCTGAGTGTCCAAGGCCAATCCCGAGTCTGTCACCTAACACCAATTGTGCCCAAAAAACTGAACAGAGTGGACACAGGCCCTGAGTTTGCGCCCCGAGGCTGAGAGAGGGCAGATGTGGTGGTGACATTCATCACCTTGGACCCAGACCCAGACGCTGCCTGTCCCTGAGCTCCAGGAAGTTATGAGAAGGGCCCGAGCTATTCTGCACTTTCTTGTGGCCGGGCGTGGCTGGTGGTGCAGGAGTTGCTGCCCCAGGGTGAGGGCCCGGAGGCTTCTGTCAGAAGGTGCCAGGGTACAGAGGGGAGCTGTCCACAGCCCTGTCAGGACTCAGAACCTGGTGGGCCAAGGACTTTGGTCCAGACCCCTGCTGGAGGGTGAGCTGTCCACATGTACGCAGAGAGCAGAGGCGAAGCCAGGGCTCCTGAGTGCCCCCAGCCACAGGCTGCACCCGCACAGCCCCTGCCCTGCAGCCCAAGGCCTCCCTGCTGGGGGGCTGAGTCCAGTGGGGCCACAGGTAGCTGGGAGCAAGAAAAGGCTGCCGGGCAACCAGATGGTGCTGCCGCTTCCTGCCAGGTGCGGGTACACACAGAGAGAGAGGATGCCGGTCTGGGGCCCAACCTGGCGCACAGCAGGTGCCTGAAATGCCAGGGTGGCCATGGGGACTGGGTACCATGCATAGGGATGCGACTTCTCCTTGCAGCCCCTCAGCCCCAGGGAGGCAGCTGCCTTTTCTCCAGAGCCATCATGGCCCTGCTCCCGCCCCGGCCACGGCTGCTCAGGGGCGCTCCCCACGCCCTGGTCTCCGTCCAACTGCAGCCCCCACTGGGGTGAGGTGGAGCTTCTCGCCTCTCCCTGTGTTTATTTCCTCTGCTTCCACAACTGAACGGTGACAGGTCTTTGCTGGCTGCGTGAGCAAACCCCAGGTGGTTCCCGCTGAACCTGGGAGGCCTTTTCCTGCCTGTGGGCCCCAGGCCCATCCTGCTGCCACCCCCAGAAGGGTGCCTGGCTCCTTGTCACAAGAGTGACCCTGGGGAGGCGTGGGGAGTGGGGCCGGCCTGATGGGGTCCTGACTCCATGATGGGCATGAGCCTCAGGCCTCTGGGCTCTGGCCCGGCTGGGGACTACTGTCTGGCTGAGTGGCCTGGGCTGCGGCCCCTCCCTGTCCCCAGGACCAGCCTCACCCACCCGCTCTGCCGCAGGTCACACAGGCCACCTCCTGCGGGCATTGCTGGGCCTCAGCCTGCTCTTCCTGGTGGCCCATCTCGCCCTCCAGATCTGCCTGCACACTGTGCCCCACCTGGATGAGCTCCTGGGACCCAGCTGTGAGTCACTAAGGGGCGGGGCAGGGATAGCCATCCTGGGGGTCAGGGAGAGGGCCCTGCAGTGACCCCGAGTCTCCTGGGGGAGTTGACTCAGCCTGACTTATGTCTGGCCTGGATGGTCCAGGTGAAACGCTCCAGGGATGACCTGGGTTCCCCTGTCTTTCTCTGCAGGCAGCCGCTGGGAGACCCTCTCGCGACACATAGGGGTCACAAGGTAAGACCATTCCCCCAACCCCCAACCAGCAAGCCTCCCTTGGGGATTTCAGGCCCCAGGAAGTGGGGGGACTCAGGATGGACAGAGGGGGACCTGGAGACTCACCCACACTCACACCCGCACCTGGAGACCCATCCACGCTCCCACCCGCACCTGGAAACTCATCCACACTCTCACCCGCACCTGGAAACTCATCCACGCTCCCACTGGCACCTGGAGACCCATCCACGCTCCCACCCACACCTGGAAACTCATCCACGCTCCCACCCACACCTGGAAACTCATCCATGCTCCCACCCCGACCTGGAGACCCATCCGCACTCCCACCCACATCTGGAAACTCATCCACGCTCTCACCCGCGCCTGGAGACCCATCGACACTCCCACCTGCACCTGTCCTCCTGGTCTGACCGCGGCTGCTCCCTGCTCTCCACAGGCTGGATCTGAAGGACATCCCCAATGCCATCCGGCTGGTGGCCCCTGACCTGGGCATCTTGGTGGTCTCCTCTGTCTGCCTCGGCCTCTGCGGGCGCCTCGCAAGGAACACCCGGCAGAGCCCACGTCCACGGGAGCTGGTGAGGGCAGCTGCGTCACCCGCGTGTCAGGGAGGTCATTCGAGAGTTGTGCTCTCAGCCATTTTGAGGGTTATTTGAATCTTTTTAAAACAAATGTAGACGTTTTAGTTGTAAGCTGGTGTTAAAGAGGGGAGGAAGTTCCAGGTCCCACCCCGAGCGCAGCCTGCAGTTCCATCCATTCAGATGTGTTTCTACCCGGGCTCTGCCTCTAGTCGGAAACCTCCTCGCCCCGAGATGGCGTCTGTGCCCTTAGAAACTCTTCACAGGGGGATTATTTGGGGCCATGCAGTGGTGGAAACCTGCAGTGCTGGGCAGTGGGTCTGGCTGGGGAGCCGCTGCAGACGGGCTAGGAAGGGGTGGCCCCAGCAGGCCCCATGCACTTACAGGCAAACAGGCTGTCAGCCCAGAGCCCCAGCAGGGGCCTCTGCCCCAGGAGCGACGGGCCTGAAGCAGGGCCTCTGTCCTCGGAGTGGGAGGCAGAGTGAACTTTAGCTGCTACGAGACTTGGAGGTCCGGCCCCGGGAATCTCTGAGCTACGGCCGCCTCCCACGGGCAGGGAGTGAGCTGGGGCCTGCGACGCCCGACGTTGACTGCTCAGCCCCTCTCGTCCCTGCCTGGGCCCACATTTGCCGTCCCCAGGCTCAGTCAGGATTTAGGGCCACGTGGGTGTCCTGGCCCACGAACTCCCTATCCCGGGCACCCAGCCTCCTCCCACCTCACCCTCCCAGTGCCACTCGTCAGACAGCTGATGCTTACCAGGCACATGGGCCTCAACTTCCAGAGGAGTCCCGAGAGGGAAAGGGTCTTCCCAAGCCACACAGTAGGTCGGGTACACCTGCTCAGCCTGCAGAGCCGGCCTGCCCTCTTGCCTGTCCTATCCCCACCCCATGGGGCAAGGCTGGTGCCCACATTTCAGAGGCAGAAACGGGGACCTGGAGGTCAAGTGGCTTTTCCGGGCATTGGAGGGGGTCCAGCCATCGTGAGGACTGTGCTGCTGCCTGTCCTCCAAGAGACCCGCTCCTCTTTCACCAGCCCCTGCATGCTGGTGGGGACATGGGGTACGAGCTTCCTGGAGTTTGGCTGTTGGGAAGGGGCTGGGTGGCTGGACGCTGGTCATCTTCATCTTGGTGTGATGGGAGCGTGAGTGTGCAGCTGCGCCCTGGGCGGCGAGAGTGGACAGACTTCAGAGTGAGGTGGGGGCACCAGGCACCTGCAGAAGACTGTTCCGAAACCCGGATCTAGAAGCCCCATGACCTGGCCTGGCGGGGCCCCCGGGCAACCGTCACTCCCACATACGGGCAACACACACGTGTGTGCAGGCATGGGATGGAGTGTGCCAGCCAGCCCGAGGGGCGCTGGCCACTGAAGGAAGTGAGGGGCGTCTGCAGCATGGCTGCGGCACATGGGGCCCAAGTCAGGGCCGGGCCTGCCCCTCGGTGGCCTCACACCTGTTCTCCCACAGCAGCTGCCTCTGTTTGTTCCACTCCCAGAAACGCTCATTTTTCACAGCTCTGCTCAGAAGATTTCCCAGGGCCAGGGCCAGGCTGTGGGCGGGGTGAGCAATGGCGCCCTGTGTTCTGATCCAGCCTCACCCCAGCTGCTGTGTGGTCTCTGAGAGGGGTGGGTTCAGGGTCCAGGACTCTCCTGCCCTGATCTCCCTGTTCCCCTGGCCTCGGAGCCTCCCAGCAGCCCCTGCAGCCCTGGAGGCCTGTGAAGACAGGACTGGGCTGGCTCATCTGTCCCGTCAAGCTCCCATCCCATTTGACAGAAGGGGAATAGGCTCCGAGAGGCTGTGACGTGCCTCGGCTTGCACAGCACAGTGTGGAGACTGTCAGAGCTGGGATGGGCCCTATCGTCCAGCCCCACAACCTGTGCTCTCAGCCTGGGCACCTGGCGCCTCAGCCACCAGGAGAGCCCCCGAGTCAGAGATGGGGACACTGGGCTGCTGGCAGCCAGGCCAGAGCCAGGGCATCTGATGACAGCCGTGGTCCTTCCACCACACCCTGGCTTTCCCCGGTGTTTGGGAAATGGCTGCGTTCTGGGAAATCTTTAGTCAGGACCAGGGAACACAGGCCTGGCAGGTCTCTCTCTCGCAACCCCAGGCCGGCCTGTCACTTCTCCTAGGCAGCTGGCCACCTCTGTCCCCCCAGAGCCTCAGGGATGGCAGGGGTACCAACCCTAACTTCCAGGCACAGCCACCCAGAAGGCTGGCAGGGGTACACAGGAGACCCTGGAGCCTGGCCATGTCCCTCAGGCCCCCTTGGTCCCTAGAGACCCCCCAGGGTATAGACAGGGCCCCGCTGCTCCTTGGGTGCATGGTTCAGGGAGATGAGGTGCTATACGGACAGCCTGCGGTCTGTCTATACCTGGCAAGGTCATCACGTGCCTGGGCTTGGCAGGACAGACCCTGGGTCTTCGGCCACGGTGGGAGCTGCTACCAGGAAAGCTTCCAGGGCCTGTGAGCTCGAGTGAGGAAGTACAAAGGTGTCAGGCAGACCTCAGGGACGGCTGGGGCCTGTGCTCGGGGAGGCTGTCCTGTGGCACTCAGAGGAGCAGCTGTGGATGTGGCCACCTCCCACTCTCCTGGCTGGGCAGGTGTGAGCTGGAGAGGTGGCCTCAGTGCAATACACCTGACCTTGCCCCTGCCCGTGACCTTGGCAGGATGATGACGAGAGGGATGTGGATGCCAGCCCCCCGGCAGGGCTGCAGGAAGCAGCAACACTGGCCCCTACACGGAGGTCACGGCTGGCCGCTCGTTTCCGAGTCACAGCCCACTGGCTGCTGGTGGCGGCAGGGCGGGTCCTGGCCGTAACACTGCTTGCACTGGCAGGTACACAGCGAGGCGGGGGGCACTGGCACTCACACTGGGAGGGGTCTTGGAGTTCCCTGATGACTGTGGAGACAGCGGGACACACGGCACCGGCCAGGTACAACCCTGTGTGCCCCTGCCCCACCCCGCAGGCATCGCCCACCCCTCAGCCCTCTCCAGTGTCTACCTGCTGGTCTTCCTGGCCATCTGCACCTGGTGGGCCTGCCACTTTCCCATCAGCACTCGGGGCTTCAGCAGACTGTGCGCCACGGTGGGGTGCTTCGGCACCGGCCATCTCATCTGCCTCTACTGCTACCAGACGCCCTTGGCACAGGCTCTGCTCCCGCCTGCCGGCATCTGGGCTAGGTAACGGCTTGCCACACAGCCCCTTTTTCCTTCCGCCCTGGTCCTGCCCACCTGGCCCGTCTAGCCCCTGTGGTCCCACTGCCCCTGGGGTGGTGGGCTGTGACGGGTCTTCTCTGGACAGGGTGCTGGGTCTCAAGGACTTCGTGGGTCCCACCAACTGCTCCAGCCCCCACGCGCTGGTCCTCAACACCAGCCTGGACTGGCCCCTGTATGCCAGCCCCGGCGTCCTGCTGCTGCTGTGCTATGCCATGGCCTCTCTGCGTAAGCTCCGCGTGTACCGCCCCTCTGGCCAGGTGAGCACCTGCCACCCATGGGGGATGGGCTGAGGCCAGGCCATGGGGCTGGGCTCAAGACGCTGGTCTCTGCAGAGGAAGGAGGCGGCAAACGGGGACGAGGCTCGGGAGCTGGAGCTAGCAGAGCTGGACCAGTGGCCCCAGGATCAGGAGGCTGACCAGGTGAGCACCCAGGCGGGTGGAGGCGCCAGCGTGGGGGGCGCTGGGCCAGCCCCTGCATGGCTCACTGCTGCTTGCCCACAGCACGTGGTACCCACAGCACCCGACACCGAGGCTGATAACTGCATCGTGCACGAGCTGACTGGCCAGAGCCCCCTCCGGCAGCGGCCTGGTAAGTACCGCACAGTCCAAGGTACGGCTGGGTTGGGGGGAGGCCGGTGCTGCCCCCTGGTGGCCGCCTGGCGCTCTCGCATGCTCGCGCCGCACCTCTGCCTGCCGCCCCCTCGGGCGCCCAGAACATCCACGGGTAGGTGTCACTGACCCCCGTGACCCCCAGGGCAGCCGAGTGGCCATGTCACTGACTGACCCCCGAGACCCCCCGGGCAGCTGAGTGGTCGCGTCGTTGATCCCTAAGACCCCATGGGGGGCTTCCACGTCCCCCAACCCCTCCCCAGAGAACTTGGCTATGCTGTCTTGTGCTGTTAGCTCTGGGAGCTGTTCCAGGTGGCCCAGTGGCCCCAGGAGGCCGCTCGTCCAGGGCAGGGGCTGGTGTGGGAACTCTGTGTTGGCCATGTTGCCTTGGGAGGGCCTGGGGGCTCTTTCTGGCTATTTTCTTCCTTTACCCTAACCCTTGATTTTCCATTTTGCAATGTGTTTCTGAATGAAGCAAACGAAGCCAGGGCCCTGGGGTGGGGGTCCTGAGAGTTTTCAGGTGTGCACAGCTGGAAAGGGGGTCAGGGCCACCTTGTGCGCCCCACCCTTTCAAGGAAACTGAGGCCCAGAGAATGGCAGGTGCTGCCAAGCCGATCCCTGACGCCCGGGGACAGTGTCAGCCCAACCGCCGGAGCCCATGTGTTCTGCCCATAGCCCACCATGGCCACCAGGGGCCTGTCCCTCCTGCTGTGTGCTTGCCCAGGGCCCAGATTTTAGGGCACAGTCAGGGTGGGGGGCCTAGAGGTCACCCTGCCAGAGCTGATCTCTGTCCCCACCTGCAGTGCAGCCCAAGCAGGCTGAGCCCAGGGAGGCGTCCCCACTCCACAGCCTGGGCCACCTCATCATGGACCAGAGCTATGTGTGCGCGCTCATCGCCATGATGGTAGGCGGCTGTGGGGGTTGGGGTGGTATGCGGCGGGGAAGGGTGGCTGGGCAGCCCCCTGTGCCGTGCAGGTGTGGGGCATTGCCTGGGTGGGGTGCGCCGGGCAGCTATGCAGCCCTCTCTGCCGCGCAGGTGTGGAGCATCACTTACCACAGCTGGCTGACCTTCGTGCTGCTGCTCTGGGCCTGCCTCATCTGGACGGTGCGCAGCCGCCACCAACTGGCTATGCTGTGCTCACCCTGCATCCTACTGTACGGGATGACGCTGTGCTGCTTGCGCTACGTGTGGGCCATGGACCTGCGCCCTGAGCTGCCCACCACCCTGGGCCCCGTCAGCCTGCGGCAGCTGGGACTGGAGCACACCCGCTACCCCTGCCTGGACCTTGGTGCCATGGTGAGTGTGCACCACCACATCCGGGGATGCCTGGGTGCACGGACCCATCAGGGTTGTCGTCCTGTTCAATGTCCACTTGCCCGGGGGAGTGGCAGCGCCAGGAAGGCAGATCCGTGTCTGTCACAATGGGGTCCCCTCCTGCCCACCCAGGGCCAGCCCAGAGTAGTTTCTCAGTGAGCGTTTACTGAGTGAATAAACAGACAACCTTGTGTTGGCACGGGCACCACCCCTGTGCCCCGACACTATGTGTGAGTGTGGGCTCTGCCCATTGGCACCATGCACAGCCCTGGGTCTCAGTGACAAGCTGTGCAGGCCACATGTTCACAGGGTGCCTGTGTGTCTATGTGAGACAGGTGCCAGCATCGTGTCTGGTCACCTGTTTGCAGGCCAGTGGGTGTGTCTCATCTTGTGGGACTTGTGAGCCTGTGTGTGCCAACACGTGTACCTGTGAGCTTGTGTGCATATGTGAGCACGCACTCCAGCATGTGGACGTGTGCAGGTGCGTGCATGGATCTGTGCCCACGTGAACTAGTGAACCCATGTGTGATTGCGTGTGAGCACGAGTGAACCCATGCACTCATCCGGGGATGTGGGAGTGTGTGTTCGTGTGTCTCTGGGTAGGTGTGAGCGGGAGGGTGTTTGGTGCCTGTGGGGAGGCTGCTGTGGATGGGCTGGTGCCAGCTGCCTCCCTGAGGGCTCTTGCCCCCAGCTGTGGGAGGGGTGCTGGGTCCCCCGGCTGTGGGAGGATGCGGGGCCCCCTGGCTGTGGGAGGGGTGCTGGGCCCCCCGACTGACTGTGACATCCCGCGCTTGTTGCAGTTGCTCTACACCCTGACTTTCTGGCTCCTGCTGCGCCAGTTTGTGAAAGAGAAGCTGCTGAAGTGGGCAGAGTCTCCAGCTGCGCTGACGGAGGTCACCGTAGCAGACACAGGTGAGTGGTGGGCCAGAGGCAGGGGTGCCCTCCTGCCTGCCCGCCCTGATGCCATCGCCTGCCCCTGGCTTGGCCCACAGAGCCCACGCGGACGCAGACGCTGTTGCAGAGCCTGGGGGAGCTGGTGAAGGGCGTCTACGCCAAGTACTGGATCTACGTGTGTGCCGGCATGTTCATTGTGGTCAGCTTCGCCGGCCGCCTCGTGGTCTACAAGATCGTCTACATGTTCCTCTTCCTGCTCTGCCTCACCCTCTTCCAGGTGGCTGGCGGGCCGGGGTGGGGGCTGGGGCACGGACCCTCGCCCTGGTCCTCACCACCCCCACCTCACCCGGCAGGTCTACTACAGTCTGTGGCGGAAGCTCCTCAAGGCCTTCTGGTGGCTCGTGGTGGCCTACACCATGCTGGTCCTTATCGCCGTCTACACCTTCCAGTTCCAGGACTTCCCTGCCTACTGGCGCAACCTCACCGGCTTCACCGATGAGCAGTGAGTCCAGGCTGGGGCGGTGGGGCAGGGGCACCGACACCCCGTGCACTTCCCCAGGGCTGCAGGGGCTCTGCCGGAGGCTGGGCCGGTGCTGATGCTGCCCCTCCGCAGGCTGGGGGACCTGGGCCTGGAGCAGTTCAGCGTGTCCGAGCTCTTCTCCAGCATCCTGGTGCCCGGCTTCTTCCTGCTGGCCTGCATCCTGCAGCTGCACTACTTCCACCGGCCCTTTATGCAGCTCACCGACATGGAGCACGTGTCCCCGCCTGGCATGCGCCTCCCGTGCTGGACTCACAGGTGCGGCCCCGCCCTCCCTGTCTGGCCCTGGAGAGGTGTAGCCTCCTGGGCCAGGGAGGGAGCCAGGTGGGAGTTGGACAGGAGCCACATCCTCCACCTTCAGATCCTGATGGGCATTTGCTCATACCCAGGGGACGGCAGTAGCGTGCAGGTTGCAGGGACAGTGGGCATGAGTTGCGACACAGCTGTGCACCTGACCTGGCAGCTGCAGCGGAAGCGGTGCAGACGGCTTCTTCCAGCCCCAGGAGATGAGAGGGGCAGGAACCCAGTTGGGAGATGACATTTTCAGTCCCTCTCCCAGGCAGGATGCAGTCAGCGGGACCCCACTACTACAGGAGCAGCAGCAGCAAGAGGAGGAGGAGGAGCAGCCCAGGGACGAGGGGCTGGGCGTGGCCACTCCCCACCAGGCCACACAGGTGCCTGAAGGTGAGTCGGGAGGGCAGAGTCTGCTGTGCCATGTCTCAGCTGGGGGGCATTGACAGAGCCCCCTCTGAGCTCCAGAGCCTCTTCCTCACAGGGGACCCGGGAATCCCCGTTTCTGCCCTGCACTGACCCTCACACCATCACAGGTGCAGCCAAGTGGGGCCTGGTGGCCGAGCGGCTGCTGGAGCTGGCAGCCGGCTTCTCGGACGTCCTGTCACGCGTGCAGGTGTTCCTGCGGCGGCTGCTGGAGCTTCACGTCTTCAAGCTGGTGGCCCTGTACACCGTCTGGGTGGCCCTGAAGGAGGTGAGTGTGGCAGGCAACTCAGCTTCAAGTCTGGCGTGGGGTCACTCTGGCCTGCCTGGCTGGCCTCCCCAAGCCCGGCCCCACATGCCCGCTGCCCTCAGGTGTCAGTGATGAACCTGCTGCTGGTGGTGCTGTGGGCCTTTGCCCTGCCCTACCCACGCTTCCGACCCATGGCCTCCTGCCTGTCCACCGTGTGGACCTGCGTCATCATTGTGTGTAAGATGCTGTACCAGCTCAAGGTTGTCAACCCCCAGGAGTATTCCAGCAACTGCACCGAGGTACCGGCCCCCGGGGGCTGGGGCGGGAGGAAGCTCTAGGCAACTCTGTGTTCGCAGCCCCACCCTCCCGGGGCAGCTGCTTCAGTGCAGTGGAGCCAGCAATGGGGGAGGCGGACCCTTCCCTGGGGGGGCCAAGGGGGCTTCCTGGAGGCAGCATCCTTCAACCTCATCTGTGGACCAGGGGCCCACTCCCTGCTCACAAGGGTGTCCGGTAGGGGCGGAGTCCCAGGGTCTCCTGCAGTGAGGAGGGGAGGGCCCCACCCCAGGCCTGGGCAGGGAGAGACAGGCATCCCTGCCTGGGACCTTCTCGCACATCCCTCCTTCTGCCTGGACCTCTCTTCACTCCCCTAGTCCCTGCCTGTGGTCTCCCTGTCTCTCAAACACTTGGTCCCCTTTCCCGTGAAGATGGCTCCAAGGCTGGCAGCCCCCATGTCCCTGGCTGGGGGAGCGGTGGACCTGCCTCAGAGCTGTGGCTGTGGCAGGCACCAGGCAGGGCCAGGGGGCACTGTGGCCGGGGAGGGGGCACTGATGCCCGGCCTCTCGCCAGCCCTCCCCCAACAGCACCAACTTGCTGCCCACGGAGATCAGCCAGTCTCTGCTGTACCGGGGGCCCGTGGACCCTGCCAACTGGTTTGGGGTGCGGAAAGGGTTCCCCAACCTGGGCTACATCCAGGTGAGTGAGGGGCTGGTGGGCGGCTGGGCGGGCGAGTACCCAGCTGCCCCCTGACCCTTGCCCTCTGCAGAACCACCTGCAGGTCCTGCTGCTGCTGGTATTCGAGGCCATGGTGTACCGGCGCCAGGAGCACTACCGCCGGCAGCACCAGCTGGCCCCGCTGCCTGCCCAGGCCGTGTTCGCCAGCGGCACCCGCCAGCAGCTGGACCAGGATTTGCTCGGCTGTCTCAAGTACTTCATCAACTTCTTCTTCTACAAATTCGGGCTGGAGGTGAGGCGAGGTCATTGCCTCCCCTGGGGCAGGGCTTGGCCGTGGGGAGGGACGGAGGGAGGGCTGCACGGTGCAGGCACCGCAAGCCTGGCCCCACCTGGGTCTGCCTGGGCCACAGGGGTGGGGGACCCAGGGCCCGGCAAGGCTTCCCCTGGACTCCTGCGGTGTGTCGGTGCTGACAACAGGCAGGGGGCCAAGTTATATCCACTCTACCGTACAGCCCACCTCCTGGAGCCTCAGTTTCCCCTGCATGATGGCAACTGCCAGCCACTCCTGCCCTCTTGACAGTGCCGCTGGCCCTGTCCTTGCTTGATGCCCACAGCCTCCAGGCTGGGCTGCTGCAAGCCTGAGGCCTGCTGGGTGGGACGAGAAAGTCCCTCTCCCCCGCCAAGCGCATCCCCACGCCCCGCCCTCCCCCCCAAGTGCATCCCCATGCCCCGCCCTCCCCCAAGTGCATCCCCACGCCCCGCCCTCCCCCAAGTGCATCCCCACGCCCCGCCCTTCCCCCAGACTCAGTGCATCCCCATGCCCCGCCCTCTCCCCAGACTCAGTGCATCCCCACACCCTGCCCTCTCCCCAAGTGCATCCCCACGCCCCGCCCTCCCCCCAAGTGCATCCCCACGCCCCGCCCTCCCCCCAGACTCAGTGCATCCCCATGCCCCGCCGTCTCCCTCCCCAGATCTGCTTCCTGATGGCCGTGAACGTGATCGGGCAGCGCATGAACTTTATGGTGACCCTGCACGGCTGCTGGCTGGTGGCCATCCTCACCCGCAGGCACCGCCCGGCCATCGCCCGCCTCTGGCCCAACTACTGCCTCTTCCTGGCGCTGTTCTTGCTGTACCAGTACCTGCTGTGCCTGGGGATGCCCCCGGCCCTGTGCATCGGTGAGGGGCACGTGGCTTGGGTGGGCATGGGCTTTGTAGTTTTGTAGACACCCGTGGGGGTGTTTCCTGCCTGCCCTGGGCTCCTGTCCACCCTCCTAGACTTCGCCTCGGCCTCCTACAGTCCCTCCTGCCTGCTCCACATCCTACCCAGCCTCCATCGCCGGCGCTGTGTCTCTCAGGGGCGGCCTGGCCCCCTCCAGCCTCTGCTGTTCTCTTTTCTTTTTTTGCCCAGTATTCTGTCTTGAAATGTTTCAAACCTTCAGGAAAGGTGTGAGTCACACAAGGAGCGCTGCGTCCTCTCTGGGCCCCATGCGGGTCGGCTGTGATGCCTCACACCCAAGGGCTGCCTTGAGCATGCATCTCCTGGGGGCGGGTGTCTGAGCCCACAGCCCCACACTCGCGGTCCCATCTCCTGGCAGTGCCATCGTCAAACGTGTCCTCTGCATTCAAACAGCCCCAGCCTCAGCACCCTTCTTTGTGGCCGTTTGTTTTTCAGACGAGACCTGGTCTGATGTTTGCTCTAGGCTCGTCTTGGGTCTAAGCCGCCCCCGCCTCTCCTGCCTCTTGGGCAGTTCCGGAGGGAGGCCGGCAGTGTTGCTGACGCCCTGAGACTGGATTTGTGTGGCTGTCCTGGTGTTGAGGGTCTGCTCAAGGCACACAGTACCCTGCGGTCTGAGATGGGGAGTCACATTTGTGCATGCGGCCGGCTCGGGCGTCCCACCTGCCCAACAGTGGCACCCAGGCTGTTGGCACTGGTGGGCTGTGTGGGGTCAGCTTTGTAGTTTTATGAAACAGACTTTCTTTCTGTTGTGTCTGTGTGTCTGTCAGCTGGGATTCCCATCAAGGAGAGCTGCCATTTATCACTGGCTGCTTGCAGAGAATTCTGTCATCTGCAGACCCTGGGCCTCTCCTCTGCTGAGTGGGTCCTGGCCCCTGAGGCCACACACTGTTACATCATCTCCCCTTATTTGGCTGGGCATGGTGGTTCACACCTGTGATCCCAGCACTTCGGGAGGCTGAGGCATGAGGATCCCTTGAGGCCAGGAGTTTGAAACCACTCTGGTCAACATAGCAAGAACCCTTTTTTCTTTTTTTTTTTTTTTTGAGATGGAGTCTTGCTCCGTCACCCAAGCTGGAGTGCAGTGGCACAATCTCGGCTCACTGCAGCCTCCACCTCCCCTGTTCAAGCAATTCTCCTGTCTCAGCCTCCTTAGTGGCTGGGATTACAGGCAAGCACCACCATGCCCAGCTAATTTTTGTATTTTTAGGAGAGACGGGGTTTCACCGTGTTGGCCAGGCTGGTCTTGAACTCCTGACCTCACGTGCTCCACCCACCTTGGCCTCCCAAATTACAGGCCTCCCTCCTGGGATTACAGGCATGAGCCGCCACGCCCGGCCCCATCTTGTTTTCTGCTCCCAGGCGCTGCTGCCTCATCTTCTGCTTCCCAGGCCCAGCCCTGTGCTCACAGCCACTGCTCCGGGGAGCCCCATCGAGTTCCAGGAGCGTGAGGTTCAGAGCCCAGGGTCTGGGCGCTAGGGGTGCCTGTTGCTACAGGGCTGCCTCCGCCTCTGGGCCCTCCAGCTCTTCCTTATTGAAATACCTGTTTTCGAACGTCATCAAGGCCAGCTCCGCTTCTCCTGTCCACCTCTTCCTTGTTGAAATACCTGCTTTCAAGCGTCACCTAGGCCAGCTCCCCTTCTTCTGCCTCCTTTTACGAGGCTGCGCTGTGCAGTCGCCATCCTGTGAGATCAGCATGTCCTGGGTTCCCCAACATCGAGGGTAACTTTGTTTTTGTATCATGAGGTTCCCTCTGCGGCAGATGGTGCTGTGGGTTTTGCAGACGCGTGGAGTCACATCCACCCCCTCAGTCCTTAGGGACTGACCCTCCGTGCCTCACATGCCTCCCAGGAAGTGTGGCCGGGGGCCCAGCAGTGCCACGGCTCCCTCCCCCAGCGGGCCCCTGCCCCTCCCATCCCCAGCATGTGGTCCTCAGGACGCCGCGTCAGCAGGACTCGCAGCAGGTGGCCTTTGGGTCTGGGTCTTTCACTCGTCAGAGCACACTGAGGTCTGTCCAGGCTGTCCCATGGATCCCAGTCCCACGTGCTGAGCTGCGCGTTCCCTGCTGTGGCTGCTGCGGGTTGAACCTTTCCCGGCTGCAGGCTTCTGTGTGGCTTCTGGCTGTTGTTCTCAGAGCTGTTCCATCCCACGTGCTGTCGTATCCCATGCGCTGTCGTATCACACGTGCTGTCGTATCATGGAATATGACGCCGTGTGGGCCACAACTCAGGGAGGCCCAGCAGCCCCCACCGCGTGCTCTCTGGACTCCTGCTCGGTTCCTGTGCCCCCGGGGGGTTGGTGCATAGTTTAAGGAATGTGTGTGTGAACACAAAGGACTCTAGAGCTGTCAGTTCTCAAGACACCAGGTGTGCGTGAGGTGATTCCCATGGACCCTGAGAGTTGGTGATAGTCTCAGGCTCTGAGGCCACTGGTCAACAGGTGGGGACCGGGTGTCTCAGGCCCCAGGCAGACCAGGCCCTTCCTGACATGACGCCCCCATCCCCAGATTACCCGTGGCGCTGGAGCCGGGCCGTCCCCATGAACTCCGCACTCATCAAGTGGCTGTACCTGCCTGATTTCTTCCGCGCCCCCAACTCCACCAACCTCATCAGTGAGTGCCCCCCACCACCCTCACCTCGACAGAGGACCCTCAGAGTACATTCACATCCCCCAGTTTGCTCACAAGTGTGCATACAGGCGTGCACGGGCGGACGTGCGGTCAGGCACATGGCAGCCTGCAGGCCCTGACCTCACATGCACGCACACAGAGCTCAGCATGTGTGCACTGCAGCGCTTGTGCGGACGTCCCCCCACTGGGGCTCCCCCAGGGACACCTGGCCACTCACCTAGGCAGACGTGTGTCCGTTCCCAGCGGCTGCACGCCAACAGGCCTGGGGTGGGAGGTGGGCTGTATGCGCTGTGCCCACCTCGTGTGGGTCCCCGTGTGGCACAGCAGCAGCTCCTGCGTCCTGCAGGCGACTTCCTCCTGCTGCTCTGCGCCTCCCAGCAGTGGCAGGTGTTCTCGGCTGAGCGCACGGAGGAGTGGCAGCGCATGGCTGGCATCAACACCGACCGCCTGGAGACGCTGCGGGGGGAGCCCAACCCCGTGCCCAACTTCATCCACTGCAGGTGGGTTCCATGCCACCGTCCACGGGGAGCCTTCTGGGAGGGGTGGCCGGGGCACCCGCCATGACGCTGCTGCCTGGCAGGTCCTACCTCGACATGCTGAAGGTGGCTGTCTTCCGGTACCTGTTCTGGCTGGTGCTGGTGGTGGTGTTTGTCACGGGGGCCACCCGCATCAGCATCTTTGGGCTGGGCTACCTGCTGGCCTGCTTTTACCTGCTGCTCTTCGGCACGGCCCTGCTGCAGAGGGACACGCGGGCCCGCCTCGTGCTGTGGGACTGCCTCATTCTGTACAACGTCACCGTCATCATCTCCAAGAACATGCTGTCGGTGAGCCCTGCCCCCGGCCCCACCCGCCCGCCCGCCCTGCCCCGGGGCCCCGCTGACCCCGCTGACCCCGTTCTCCCCCAGCTCCTGGCCTGCGTTTTCGTGGAGCAGATGCAGACTGGCTTCTGCTGGGTCATCCAGCTCTTCAGCCTGGTGTGCACCGTCAAGGGTTACTATGACCGTGAGTGGCGAGGACGGCGGCTGGGGAGGGTGGGGGGAAGCCCCCCGCTCCTGGACCCTGGGCCTGACCCTTGCCAGTGCCTGCCTTGCAGCCAAGGAGATGATGGGCAGAGACCAAGACTGCCTGCTGCCCGTGGAGGAGGCTGGCATCATCTGGGACAGCGTCTGCTTCTTCTTCCTGCTGCTGCAGCGCCGCGTCTTCCTTAGCTATTACTACTTGCACGTCAGGGCCGACCTCCAGGCCACCGCCCTCCTGGCCTCCAGGCAAGCTCTGGCCCCGACACAGCCCAGAGCTGCCGTCTTGGGGCTGGGAGGGGGCAAGGGGAGGCACCTTGCTGTCTCAGGCCCCGGCCCGTGGAGAGCAGGCTCCGCCACTCTGTGACATGGGCGTGTCATCTAGAGGGAGAATGAAGGACAGCAGACCCCCGGCACCATCACACTCTGCCGCAGTGCTGGGTCTGTCAGAGGCCACAGGCTGCAGTTCTGACGGCGGCTGTCGTCTTATCCCCGGCCAACTTTCCTGCTAAGGGCTAAGTGTCTCCACCAGGGGGAGGGCCACCGTGTGGTGTCACGAATGCTCCAGGGAGGGGTTCTGGCTTGGGGCCAGCTTTGCCTGTTTCCTTGCAGCTCTGGTGGGCTGGGTGCCACCAGACGCCCCTGCATCTGTACAGCAGAAGGGCTTGTTCTCACCACAGACAGCATGGAGGGTGGGGGCAGCAGATGCCTCCCCCATCGGTGCCTCTCACCCAGCGTGAGCAGAGAGGAGCAGGCTGAGCGGGGAGCGGCAGCTGGCCCTGCTGCTGGGGCCGAGCGCCTGGTGCTCACACCCCATCCCCCCCTCCCCACAGGGGCTTCGCCCTCTACAATGCTGCCAACCTCAAGAGCATCGACTTCCACCGCAGGATAGAGGAGAAGTCCCTGGCCCAGCTGAAAAGACAGTAAGTGCCTCTGGGGCGGGGCCTCCCTGGCTTCTCCACACGGTGCTCAGCATAACCCCCCCGCCGCCACCGCAGGATGGAGCGTATCCGTGCCAAGCAGGAGAAGCACAGGCAGGGCCGGGCGGACCGCAGTCGCCCCCAGGACACTCTGGGCCCCAAGGACCCCGGCCCGGAGCCAGGTGAGTGCAGCTGGAGTCCGGCACCCAAGGCCTCGTGTCCAGCATGTCTGTGCCTGCTGGCGTGTGCTGCGTCTGTGCCCGTGTGACACCCCACAGGGCTCCCAGCCCACCTGTCGTGTCTGCATGATCACCCTCTGTCTGGCAGGCCCCACGGCCGCCCCGTGACTGTCCGTCCACACACATGGGCTCTGAGCCCCATGGCCCCAATCACTTTGGGTGTCCGTGTTTGTCTCCACCCATCCTGACCCCAAGACGGGGGCACTCACAGCCCCGACCCCTCCTGGTGCCTTGACTGCTGCCTCACGCTCACCCCACCCCTCCACAGGGCCCGACAGTCCAGGGGGCTCCTCCCCGCCACAGAGGCAGTGGTGGCGGCCCTGGCTGGACCACGCCACAGGTACCCCCAATTAGCCCGCCTGTGGCCACCCTCTCAGGCACTCTGTGCCCCCACCTGTCCTCTGCCTGGGCTGCTATCTTCCCCTCCCTTCCCCCCACCCCCAGGTCCCGAGCGTCAGGACGTGCTCAGGCCTCCTGGGTCAGAGGGTGCCTCACCCACTGCAGAGCCCTGGGCTGAATGTGTCCTCTCCCGGCTATGCCCCCGCCCTTCCAACGGTGGGAGTCTCGGAGCTTGCCCCGGTCATACATGGTGGCTGAGCAGCGATCTCCCCTGGGGCCCAGCAGCATTGCGTTGTTCTATGTTTTTTGTTTCTGAGATGGAGTCTCACTGTCACCTCAGGCTGGAGTGTAGTGGCATGATCTCAGCTCACTGCAACCTCCACCTCCTGGGTTCAAGTGATCCTCCTGCCTCAGCCTCCCAAGTAGCTAAGGTTACAAGCATGTGCCCCACTCCAGGTCAATTTTTTTTTTTTTCGTTTTTGGAGACGGAGTCTTGCCCTGTCGCCCAGGCTACAGTGCAATGGCGTGATCTCAGCTCACTGCAACCCCCACCTCCCAGGTTCAAAGGAATCTCCTGCCTCAGCCTCCCAAGTAGCTGGGATTATAGGTGTCTACCACCACGCCCAGCTAATTTTCGTATTTTTAGTAGAATGGGGTTTCACCACATTGGCCAGGCTGGTCTCAAACCTCTGACCTCAGGTGATCGGCCCGCATCGGCCTCCCACAGTGCTGGGATTACAGGTGTCAGCCACCGCGCCCAGCCTGTTCTGTTTTTCTAACTCTTACACATCCTCCTGGGTTTTCCCTGGTCCTCTGCATTCGGCCCACTCCGCACCCCAGCCCGTGCTGGCTCTGCTCCTCAGCTGCCCTGCCCACCTCTGTGTTGTCCTACCGCGCTGGCCTATGTCCTGTGCCTGCACCGCTCCCGGCTGCTCCGCATGGGAAGGGTGGCTCTCGGGCCTTGGCCCATGCAGGTGGAGGGGGTCTGGCTGGGAGTCTCCCGGCATGGAAGGCTGGCTCTCAGCGCTGCCTGCCCACAGTCATCCATTCCGGGGACTACTTCCTGTTTGAGTCCGACAGCGAGGAAGAAGAGGAGGCTGCCCCTGAAGACCCTAGGCCGTCGGCACAGAGCGCCTTCCAGGTGAGGTGGGAGAGCCCCGACGGCCCCACTCCAACCACAGAGCTTGTGGCCCTGGACCAGGGCAGCGTAGGGGGCGCCAGATGCCCCCAGGGCCTGGGAGCCCAGCTCCTCCACCTCCAGTTAGCCCACCCAGCCCCATCCAGGCCTCCCAAGTCCCATGGGAAAACCAGGCTACAGGGACATGGGTCATGTGTAGCCTCCTGCCCCACAGTCTTGGCTCTGACCACCCAGGTTCTGGTGGCTGCATGTGGCCTGACCTGTGAGACAGGCCCAACGCCTTTGTGCTGGCTGCCTGGCTGTCCCGGGTCCATCTTTGGGCCCTGGCTCTCGGCGTTAGACCAGGAGTTGGGTGGGCTGCCCGGGTGGGGGTCTTCACCCACGGCCCCTTAGGGTCCCCATGCGGGAGGGGTCAAGGACACGGAGGTCCCTAGGAGACACAGAGCAGGGATCTGGATCTGGCGCCCGGCTTGCCCAACCCCAGCTATTCCTCCTCTTGCTGCCTGGGTCCGATGGCTCGGGAGGCCAGGTCCTAACCCGGGGGCTGACCCACAGATGGCGTACCAGGCGTGGGTGACCAACGCCCAGACGGTACTGAGGCGGCGGGAGCAGGAGCAGGAGCAGGCAAGGCAGGAGCAGGCAGGACAGCTACCCACAGGTGAGCTGGGAGGTGTGGGGACTCTGAGGGGAAGCCGCGGGACTGCCAGTCGCTGACCAGCATCCTGTGCCCAGGAGGTGGCCCCACGCAGGAGGTGGAGCCAGCAGAGGGCCCCGAGGAGGCAGCGGCAGGTGCGTGGGCCCTGGGGCTGGGGAGTGGGAGGTGTCTCTTGGCCCCACAGGCTGCCCCTCCAGCGCCCCCTCCCGCCCTCCCGCAGGCCGGAGCCACATGGTGCAGAGGGTGTTGAGCATGGCGCAGTTCCTGTGGGTGCTGGGGCAGGCGCTGGTGGACGGGCTGACGCAATGGCTGCAGGAGTTCACCCGGCACCATAGCACCATGAGCGACGTGCTGCGGGCAGAGCGCTACCTCCTCACGCAGGAGCTCCTGCAGGTGAGCCCTCCCACGCACCACGCTCATCCCTGCTCTGCCTGACCACTCCCCTGCCTGCTTAACAGCCTGGTCCCACGCCCACTCTGCATGAAACCCCGTGTGGGGACAAGAGCTGGACACAGCCCAGGCAGCCCTGAGCCCCCTCCTGTGCCCTGCAGGGTGGCGAAGTGCGCCGGGGCATCTTGGATCAGCTGTACGCAAGCCAGGCCGAGGCCACACTGCCAGGCCCCACCGAGGCCCCCAACGCAGCAAGCACCGTGTCCAGGTAGGTGCTGGGGTGACCCGAGCCCCAGCTGCTGCCCCTGAAGAGTAGGCAATGCCCAGCCATCCCCGACCCTCGCCATTTCCTTGTCCACCAAAGGACCGTGGGCACTTTCCACCCTGACCCTCCCTGCAGCCTGCGGTCAGGCCATAGAGCAGGATTCTCTGTGACCCGGCTTCCCTCCCCAGTGGGCTGGGCGCAGAGGAGCCACTCAGCAGCATGACAGACGACACGGGCAGCCCCCTGAGCACCGGCTACCACACGCGCAGTGGCAGTGAGGAGGCAGTCACCGACCCTGAGGAGCGCGAGGCTGGCGCCTCTCTGTACCAGCGACGGACGCGGACGGCCAGCGAGCTGCTCCTGGACAGGTGGGGGCGGGACGCGCACACCACCAGCCTCACCATGGCCCTTGGGGAGCAGCCGAACAGGGGCAGGAGCCTGTCTGTGACCGGCAGCAGATCGGGCCGTTGTGCCTTCGGGCAGTCCTAGGTTCCCCCAAACTCGCGGGTCTCCCTGCAGGCGCCTGCACATCTCAGAGCTGGAGGAGGCAGAGCTGTTTGTGGAGGGGCGGGGCCGGGCCCTGCGGCTGCTGTGGGCCGTGTACCAGTGCGTGGCCGCCCACTCGGAGCTGCTCTGCTACTTCATCATCATCGTCAACCACATGGTCACGGCCTCCGCCGGCTCCCTGGTGCTGCCCGTGCTTGTCTTCCTGTGGGCCATGCTGTCCATCCCGCGGCCCAGCAAGCGCTTCTGGATGACGGCCATCGTCTTCACCGAGGTGGGCCGAGGCCGCGGGGGAGCGGGCGCCCGGCCCACCATGCCGTGACCCTCCCTGCGTGCTGAGCCCCCTCCCCCACAGGTCACAGTGGTTGTCAAGTACCTGTTCCAGTTTGGGTTCTTCCCCTGGAACAGCCACGTGGTGCTGCGGCGCTATGAGAACAAGCCCTACTTCCCGCCCCGCATCCTGGGCCTGGAGAAGACTGACGGCTACATCAAGTACGACCTGGTGCAGCTCATGGCCCTCTTCTTCCACCGCTCCCAGCTGCTGGTGAGTGTGAGGCCTGGCTGGCAGTGCAGGGCTGGGCAGGCCCTCTGGGCACCTGTGGTCTCCACCGGGGAGGCAAGGCCCCCTCACCACACCCTCCCACCCCTCAGTGCTATGGCCTCTGGGACCACGAGGACGACTCACCATCCAAGGAGCATGACAAGAGCAGTGAGAAGGAGCAGGGAGCCGAGGAGGGGCCAGGGGTGCTTGGGGCCACCACCAAGGACCACGTTCAGGTGGAAGCGAGGGTCGGACCTACAGACAGGACCCCAGAACCCCAAGTGGAGATCAGGCCCCCTGACACGAAGCGCATCAGTCTACGTTTTAGAAGAAGGAAGAAGGAGGAGGATCCAGCACGGAAAGGACCAGCAGCCATCGGTATAAGCGCCCGGCCCGACAACCTCCTGCCTACCCAGTTCTCTGAGTGGGGCTACTGCAGGGAGGGTCTTTCTCAGATGAGACGGCCAAGCCCAGTGCGAGGCCCACCTGGATCCGAGGAAGGCGCCACTTCTGAGCCACAGCTCCCGGCTCTGCCTGCAGAGCCGTCCCTGGCTGCTGCCCCCAGGGATGTCCCCCACACGTACGGCAACCGTTGGCCTGGGCTGGCCCCTCACAGGTGCCCTAGAGGACACAGCCCCAGCTGTCTCCTTGCCAGTGACACTGGGAGCTTCCTGGGCTCCGTCTGCTTGTCTGTCAAACAGGGAGAATGCCAGCCTCTTAGGGTGGTCAGGAGCTATGACCCAGGCCCAGTCCCTAGGGGGCCCAGGCAGAAGTCAGCTTTTCCTCTACAGAAGCTGAGGACAGGGAGGAAGAAGAGGGGGAGGAAGAGAAAGAGGCCCCTACGGGGAGAGAGAAGAGGCCAAGCCGCTCTGGAGGAAGAGTAAGGGCGGCCGGGCGGCGGCTGCAGGGCTTCTGCCTGTCCCTGTGAGTGACGGCGGCTGGGGGCAGCTGGGCAGTGGGGGTGGGGAGGCGGGTACTGGCACCAGGCTGAGCACCCCTTTCCGCAGGGCCCAGGGCACATACCGGCCGCTACAGCGCTTCTTCCACGACATCTTGCACACCAAGTACCGCGCAGCCACCGACGTCTATGCCCTCATGTTCCTGGCTGATGTTGTCGACTTCATCATCATCATTTTTGGCTTCTGGGCCTTTGGGGTGAGCCAGGCCCGGGACCCCCCCACTGTACGCAGAGCTCAGCAGCCCCCCACATCCCCCGGGTCTGGCTCCCCTTGACCTATGCTCTCCTGGCCACAGAAGCACTCGGCGGCCACGGACATCACGTCCTCCCTCTCAGACGACCAGGTACCTGAGGCCTTCCTGGTCATGCTGTTGATCCAGTTCAGTACCATGGTGGTCGACCGTGCCCTCTACCTGCGCAAGACCGTGCTGGGCAAGCTGGCCTTCCAGGTGGCGCTGGTGCTGGCCATCCACCTCTGGATGTTCTTCGTCCTGCCCGCCGTCACTGAGAGGTGGGCCCACACGTGGGGGCGCTCAGTCTCCAGGGGCAGGGCAGTGTGGGCTGGGGGCCCTGCGCGGCTGTTTCTGATGGGGTCCTTGACTTGGCCATCCCGCCCCAGGATGTTCAGCCAGAATGTGGTGGCCCAGCTGTGGTACTTCGTGAAATGCATCTACTTCGCCCTGTCCGCCTACCAGATCCGCTGCGGCTACCCCACCCGCATCCTCGGCAACTTCCTCACCAAGAAGTACAATCATCTCAACCTCTTCCTCTTCCAGGGGTGAGTGCAGGTCTGCTGGGGTGGGGGTCCCGGCCCGGGCAGGAGGGCGCCCACCTGACGGGAACCCTGGCTGTGGGCAGGTTCCGGCTAGTGCCGTTCCTAGTGGAGCTGCGGGCAGTGATGGACTGGGTGTGGACGGACACCACGCTGTCCCTGTCCAGCTGGATGTGCGTGGAGGACATCTATGCCAACATCTTCATCATCAAATGCAGCCGAGAGACAGAGAAGGTGCCTGGGCCCGGGGCGGGGGCCTGGACAAGGGCCAGGGACGTGCCCTCTCCCTAAGACAGAGGCACTGCTGCCACGAGAACCCGTGGTTCTGGAGGCCCTCCCAGGGCTCGGAGCGCATGGGCACATGAGGCCAGCCCACCCACTAGCTATCACGAGGCCAGTGATCTTGGCAGCTGCGAGTAAGTGCCGGGGGCAGAAGTGGGCAGTGGAGTTGGTCCTGTTCCAGGCAGGCTGGCAGCAGAGCAGGGCCTGGTGCAGGGGAGACCAGACAGACACTGTTCCCTGTGTTCTTGTTTAACGGCTTTTTTGAGAGAATTCATGCATCAGACCACTCACCATTTTAAAAGTACAATTCAGGGGTTTTTAGTAGATGCACAGTTGAGCATCTGCCTTTTCACCACTTCAAAAAGAAACCCCGGGCCGGGCACAGCGGCTCACACCTGTCATCCCAGCACTTTAAGATCTGCCTGGGCAACACAGTGAGACCCTGCCGCAGCAAATGTAAAAATAAAAAAATTAGCCGGCAGTGGCAGCTCATGCCTAGGGTCCCAGCACTTTGGGAGGCCAAAGGAGGAGGATCAGTTGAGGCCAGGAGTTTAAGACCAGCCTGGGCAACATAGTGAGACTTTCTCTACAAAAAAAATAAACGTTAGCTGGGTGTGATGGTGCACACTTGTGCTCCCCGATCTGCTGGAGGCTGAGATGGGAGGATGGCTTGAGGCCAGGAGGTCAGGGCTGCATTAAGCCTGATCACATCACTGTACTCCAGCTTGGGCCACAGAGTGAGGCCATGTCTCTAAAAAAGTAAAAAGAAACCCAGTGCCCATTGGCTGTCATTCCACTTCCCCCTCCCCTGGCCCCTAGTAACTCCTTGTCTAGGTCCTGGTTCTATGGGATTTGCGTATGGTGGATGTTTCATGAAAACAGGCTCAGACAGCATTTGTCCTTTTGTAACCAGCTTTCCTCACTAGCATGGTGTCTCTGAGGTCCACCCACGTGGCAGTACGGCCTTCCTGTTTATGGGCAAATGATATTCTGTGGCATGGATGGACCACAACATGCTCATCTGTTGATGGGCTGTTGTCCGTGACGCTGCCAGGCATGCCGGTGTACACGTCTGTGTGCCCACGCCCCCGGTTCTGTGGCTGCACGCCAGGGCTGGAAGTGCTGGTTTCCATCATGAGCCGCTGGTTGTCCACAGCAGCTCCACCATCTTAGGTTCCCATCAGCAACATGAGGTTCCAGTTTCTCCACATCCTCAAAAACCTGTTACCATGTCTTTTTTGTTCTGGCCATTCCTGCTGAACGGGCTTTTCTCAGTTCCCTGTTGACCGACGTTGAGCGTCTTTTCATGTGCTTGGCCATTTGTGTATCTTCTTTGGGGAAATGTCTATTCAAATCCTTTCTCTGTATTTTAGTTGGGCTTATTGAGACAGGATCTTGCTCTGTCACTCAGGCTGAAGTGCAGTGGCGTGATCTTGGCTCACTGCAGCCTCTGCCTCCCAGGTTCAATCGGTTCTCCCACCTCACCTCCTGAGTAGCTGGGACTACAGGTAAGCACAACCAGGCCTGGCTAGTTTTTGTATTTTTGGCCAGGTTGGTCTCGAACCCCAGATCTCAAAGTGCTGGGATGACAGGCGTGAGCCGCCACGCCCAGCAGTTGGGTTGTTTAATCTGTTGATGACATTGTTTTTCTGTAGATGACATTGGCTAGAAGTGACTGAGTTGGAAGAATTCTCTGTATTCTCTGGTTGCTAGAACCTTACCAATACAATTTGCAGAACATTTCTCCAATTCTATGGACCGTCTCAAACTTTCTTGATGGTGTCTTTGGTAGCACAGAGTATTTATTTTGGTAATATCTGGTTTACTTCGTTTCCTTTGCCAAATCCAGGTTCATGAAGATTTGCCCATTTTCTTCTAAAAGTTCTATAGTTTTAGCTCTGAAGAAGTTTAGCTCTTTGACCCACTTTCAGGTCAATTTTGGCACATGGTATAAGGTAGGAGTTGCATTTCATTCTCCTGCCTGGGGCGGTGCCTGCACCGTGTTGAAAAGGTTGTCCGTTCCCAGTGAATGGTCACAGCTCCCTTGTCTGAGATCAGTGGCCCCTGAACAGGAGGGTTCCAGCTGGACTCTAGTTCTACTCCACTGGCCTGCGTCTGCCCACCGTTACTACTGCTATGCCATGCTGAGGTCAGGCTGGGGCTTTTGTGGGCTGCTGGGTGAGCTGGAGAAAGAGGTCATGTGACCCACAGGAAGGGCAGAGCTGAGCGTATGACCTGTGTCGTTCCCCTCCAGAAATACCCGCAGCCCAAAGGGCAGAAGAAGAAGAAGATCGTCAAGTACGGCATGGGGGGCCTCATCATCCTCTTCCTCATCGCCATCATCTGGTTCCCACTGCTCTTCATGTCGCTGGTGCGCTCCGTGGTCGGGGTCATCAACCAGCCCATCGATGTCACCGTCACCCTCAAGCTCGGCGGCTATGAGGTGAGCATGCGTGGGTCCGCCTGTCCATTCCCATCCCCGGCGGTTCTGGCCAAGGCGGTGCAGCACCCCCAGCTGCTCCTCCACACTCATCTTTGTGGCCCTGTGTCCCCGTACCCACCCCAGCCGCTGTTCACCATGAGCGCCCAGCAGCCGTCCATCATCCCCTTCACGGCCCAGGCCTATGAGGAGCTGTCCCGGCAGTTTGACCCCCAGCCGGTAAGTGGCCTCTGTCCTGTGACAGCCTGCGGGGGGGGTGGCTGCAGTCACTGAGGGTGTCACTTGTACCCAGCTGGCCATGCAGTTCATCAGCCAGTACAGCCCTGAGGACATCGTCACGGCACAGATTGAGGGCAGCTCCGGGGCGCTGTGGCGCATCAGCCCACCAAGCCGTGCCCAGATGAAGCGGGAGCTCTACAATGGCACAGCCGACATCACCCTGCGCTTCACCTGGAACTTCCAGAGGTGGGTCCTGGACGGGGGGCAGGGCCTGTCACCTGGAACTTCCAGAGGTGGGTCCTGGACGGGGGGCAGGGCCTGTCACCTGGAACTTCCAGAGGTGGGTCCTGGACGGGGGGCAGGGCCTGGGTGGATGGACCCGCCCCAGTGGGTCACGCTGTGTTGCCACCCCCAGGGACCTGGCCAAGGGAGGCACCGTGGAGTATGCCAACGAGAAGCACATGCTGGCCCTGGCCCCCAACAGCACTGCACGGCGGCAGCTGGCCAGCCTGCTCGAGGGCACCTCGGACCAGTCTGTGTGAGTGAAGGGGCCCGGGTGGTGGGCAGGAGGGCTGTGCCAGGTTGGCTGGGCCAGGCCTGACCTGCCAGCACCTTCCTGCAGGGTCATCCCCAATCTCTTCCCCAAGTACATCCGTGCCCCCAACGGGCCCGAAGCCAACCCTGTGAAGCAGCTGCAGCCCAGTGAGTGTGGGCGTGGGGGTTGGGGGAGGCTAGATAGGGGTGACCTACGGCCCCAACCATCTTCTCGCTCTGCCCCAGATGAGGAGGCTGACTATCTTGGCGTGCGTATCCAGCTGCGGAGGGAGCAGGGGGCGGGAGCCACCGGCTTCCTCGAATGGTGGGTCATCGAGCTGCAGGAGTGCCAGACCGACTGCAACCTGCTGCCCATGGTCATCTTCAGCGACAAGGTCAGCCCACCGAGCCTCGGCTTCCTGGCTGGCTACGGGTGAGTGAGTGGCTGGGGGGCACCTCACAACTTGGGGGGCTCCGGGCGGCCCCAGGACTCACCAGCTTCCCCCGCAGGATCATGGGGCTGTACGTGTCCATCGTGCTGGTCATCGGCAAGTTCGTGCGTGGATTCTTCAGCGAGATCTCGCACTCCATTATGTTCGAGGAGCTGCCATGCGTGGACCGCATCCTCAAGCTCTGCCAGGACATCTTCCTGGTGCGGGAGACTCGGGAGCTGGAGCTGGAGGAGGAGTTGTACGCCAAGCTCATCTTCCTCTACCGCTCACCAGAGACCATGATCAAGTGGACTCGGGAGAAGGAGTAGGAGCTGCTGCTGCGCCCGAGGGAAGGAGCCGGCCTGCTGGGCAGCGTGACCACAGGGGGCGGCACTCCTCAGGCCGGGGGAGCCGCTGCCCCATCCAAGGCCGCCAGCTGTGATGCATGCTTCCGGCCTGCCTGAACCCTGATGCTGCTGTCAGAGAAGGACACTGTCCCACGGCCTGCGTGGCGCTGCCGTCCCCCACGCGTACTGTAGAGTTTAATTAAAAATGTTTGTTTTATTTATACAAATAGACAATCAAAGGCCAGTCCCCCGTCCTTGCTTTCTGGCTCCACTGTGGTGGACCAGGTGGCCACCGCCTGCTTTCTCGGGAAACATACATGTCCTCATGCTCAGCTCTGGCCCGCCTCGTCGTCACTGTCCTCAATCAGACAGTCCTGGATCTCCTGCAAGACCCAGGCCCTAGAGAGAAAGCTGCAGTGGGCACCAGCCCTGAGGCACCTGCCCCACGCGCCACGGCAGTGTGGGCCCTAGTACCTCTGTGTGCGGAGCTGGGCCTCGGCCAGGATGTACGGCGGCAGGGGGTCCAGTGAGGGCTGCAACAGAGGCCGGTGTCGAGGGGCCACGAAACCTGCCAGCACCCCCTCAAGCCACCCATGAGGGGACGGCCTTCCCGCGTCCCCAAGCCTGGCCCGGGACAGGTGGGCACGTACTCACCAAGTCCTTCATGTTCACACGGCAGCTGTAGCACAGGTGCTCCTCAATGCAGGCTTGGGGGTCCTCCCTGCGGGAGCAGAGCTGGCTGTATGCCCACCTTGGCACCTCAGTGCCATGCAGTGTGGGTAAGGGCAGATCCCCCTCCCCCCATGCAGCTGGCCATGAGTGGCAGGGACAGGGACTCACCTCCTGCAGGCCCCCTGGGCCTGGCCCACCCCTGGAGAACAGCATGGCCCCGGGGGTGTCCGGGTCTCAGTCAGGGGCGTGGGCGACTGCCTCTGGGAGAGGCATGAGGAGGTCTGAGCCCCAAAAGCTGTGGCACTGTCTGCAAGCAGAGAGGAGCTGAGGGAGCCAGGGGCTGAGGGAGCCTGGGGCTGCTGAGACCCCATGCCCACTCCCTGGCTCCCTCCCCCCATCACCCCAAGAGCATGAAACAGACCAGCAGCATCGACGTCCAGGGCACACATGCAGAGGAGGCAGCGGGGGCTGGAGTCGCCAGCAGCAGGGCCGTCCCGGGGGGCCTTCACCAGCTTCTCACTTGTCCTGTGGCCGGGGTGTGGGAGGAGCAGGTGAATCACACGGGCTGCGGCTCCACCCTAAGCCCTGGCCTGAGCATGAGTGGTGAGCTCAGCACCCACACACACCCACGCACACCCCCGCACACACCCGTACACACACCTGTACACAGTGCTGACAGTGGAGGGGAACTGGGTCTGCAGCCTGATGATGAAGGCCTCCATCAGCCGGTGGATGCTGGCCTTTTCAGGGGCCTAGGGACAATCAGATTGGGGGCTACGGGAAACCCCAAAGGGCAGCCCCAGGCTGGGGCAGAGTCCCCAGGGCAAGTACCGTGGGTTCCACACTGCTGGCCCACATGGGTCTGGCTTTGCTGCAACTGTTCAAGGCAGCCAGAGAACTGGCTTCAGCAGTGCACCCACTGGGGGTCCTCCTGTCACCCCCACACCCTCAGGGCACAGGGTGGGCTCAGAGGATGCGGCACTGCTGGGGGCCACAGCAGGAGTCACTGAAGCTGTGCTGGTGACCTGAGCCTGTGAGAGGCTGCCCAGCCCACACGGCCCACCTTGGTGTCGACGGCTGGTGTGAAGACAGAAGGGACGGAGAACAGGCGATTGTAGAAAGCGACCTCCTTCAGGGTGTGGTCCCGCATGGGCCGCACCACCACCACATCCCCGTGCCGCTCATCCGAGAAGCCCTGGGGGAGGCAGGGGCGGTGTGGTCCAGGTCAAGGCCCGAATGTGCTCGCCCCTCCTCCCCTGCCAGGTAGGGAAGGTCACAGACCCCTACCACCATCCAAGAGGCCGCAGGACTGATACGCAAGAGGCTACTCTCCAGTGAAGGTGGCCAAAGGGGTGAAGGTGGGGATGGGCCTCCTGAACACCCAGACCCCTGCCTACCGTATCCCAGGCCAGAAAGGCCCCTCGACCCAGTGCCAGGTTGGTCATGAGCTTGATGGCCAAGCGTGTGCAGCTATCCCCAGTCATGACCTTGGAGTAGCCGTGGGCTCGGGCCGTGTGCACGATCAAGTGGGTCCTAAAGCACAGAGCATCTCAGGAGCCTGGGGGGTGCAGGACCCGGGGAAGGGGGGCCCTCAGGGGTCTGGGGGGTGCAGGACCCGGGGAAGGGGGGCCCTCAGGGGTCTGGGGGGTGCAGGACCCGGGGAAGGGGGGCCCTCAGGGGTCTGGGGGGTGCAGGACCCGGGGAAGGGGGGCCCTCAGGGGTCTGGGGGGTGCAGGACCCGGGGAAGGGGGGCCCTCAGGGGTCTGGGGGGTGCAGGGCCTGGGGAAGGGGGGCTCTCAGGGGTCTGGGGGGTGCAGGACCCGGGGAAGGGGGGCTCTCAGGGGTCTAGGGGGTCAGGGCCTGGGGAAGGGGGGCCCACAGAGGTCTGGGGGGTCAGGGCCTGGGGAAGGGGGGCTCTCAGGGGTCTGGGGGGTCGGCCTGGGGAAGGAGGGCTCTCAGGGGTCTGGGGGGTCGGCCTGGGGAAGAGGGGCTCTCAGGGGTCTGGTGGGTCAGGACCCGGGGAAGGGGGGCTCTCAGGGATCTGGGAGATCAGGACCTGGGGAAGGGGGGCTCTCAGGGGTCTGGGGGATCAGGACCCAGGGAAGGGGGGCTCTCAGGGATCTGGGAGATCAGGACCTGGGGAAGGGGGGCTCTCAGGGGTCTGGGGGATCGGGACCCAGGGAAGGGGGGCTCTCAGGGATCTGGGAGATCAGGACCTGGGGAAGGGGGGCTCTCAGGGGTCTGGGGGATCGGGACCCAGGGAAGGGGGGCTCTCAGGGATCTGGGAGATCAGGACCTGGGGAAGGGGGGCTCGCAGGGGTCTGGGGGGTGCAGGACCCGGGGAAGGGGGGCTCTCAGGGGTCTGGGGGGTGCAGGACCCGGGGAAGGGGGGCCCTCAGGGGTCTGGGGGGTGCAGGGCCTGGGGAAGGGGGGCTCTCAGGGGTCTGGGGGGTGCAGGACCCGGGGAAGGGGGGCCCTCAGGGGTCTGGGGGGTTCAGGGCCTGGGGAAGGGGGGCTCTCAGGGGTCTGGGGGGTCAGGGCCTGGGGAAGGGGGGCCCACAGAGGTCTGGGGGGTCAGGGCCTGGGGAAGGGGGGCTCTCAGGGGTCTGGGGGGTCGGCCTGGGGAAGGGGGGCTCTCAGGGGTCTGGGGGGTCGGCCTGGGGAAGGGGGGCTCTCAGGGGTCTGGTGGGTCAGGACCCGGGGAAGGGGGGCTCTCAGGGGTCTGGGGGATCGGGACCCAGGGAAGGGGGGCTCTCAGGGATCTGGGAGATCAGGACCTGGGGAAGGGGGGCTCTCAGGGGTCTGGGGGATCAGGACCCAGGGAAGGGGGGCTCTCAGGGGTCTGCGAGGGTCAGGACCCAGGGAAGGGGGGCCCTCAGGGGTCTGAGGGAGTCAGGGCCCGGGGAAGGGGGGCTCTCAGGGCCTCACCGCAGGGTCTGCAGAAGCTCCTCCTTGGCCGTCAGTGTCCTCACTGAGCAGAACAGTTGGGAAAGAGCCTCAGTCTGGGCAGTGGCAGGCGGTCTTGCCAGGCTCTGGGGGTCCCGTGTGGGTGGGGGTGGCTGTTCCTCCCCTTGTATCAGGCCAGGACCACCCCCGGCCCCCAGCACATGCTGCTGCTGGAGGAAGCTGTCCACAGCCGCCTTGTAGGCCCCCTCGGATCCCACCGGCTCCTGGGCAGAGCACCAAAGCACCGACGGTGGCAGGCTGAACACCTTCCAGGATGAGGGAGAGGCCAGTGAGGCCGGGGACAAGGGCAGGTGCCCCCCACAGACAGCCCCACCTTCCAGGATGCGGGAGACGGCAGTGAGGCTGGGACACAGGCAGGTGCCCCCCAGAGGTCACCTCCAGGACCCCTTTCCAGGGACAGCCCTCCCACCTCCTCTAAGGCCACCACGTGCCATGGGAACCCAGTTGCTTGCAGAATGGGCTTCACTTCGGCCAGGGTCTTTGATCTCTCCTCTAGGCTCTGCCCACAGGCTGCTCCCTCTGAAAAACCCAGGCAGAAAGAGTCAAGGCTCAGAGAGGAGCCAGGCAGGGCAGGAAGCGGGGCCACCTCCACCTGGGGAAACCCTTTGAGGCCTCGATCTGCAGGGCGGTGCTTCCTGGCGGGGCGGTGAGGTGTCAGCCATTTTCCTTTGGACAGGGCTTTCTCCCTTGTGGCTAACCTCAGCACTACAGTGAACACCCCAGGAGTTTGTTCTGCAGAAGCAAGGGTCGGGGAGTCGACCCCTGGGCCCCCCTCACCATCAGCACTTAACTCGCCCTTCTCTGTCCCCAGACCCCATGATAGGGACTGGGCAGCCGCCGCTCCTGCTCCCACCCTCCTATTTTCTAAGGAAGTTCTTAGACTCCAGCAACAGTGATGCCACCTAACGATGGACACATCCGCTGCCTCCTTCATGGAAATGTCCCCACCAGGGCCTCAGTGCACGGGCGGCACCAGCAGCTCAACATGTCCCCCCAGAGGGAGGGTCCCCCCACAGGGAGGCTCCACACCAGAGGGAGGCTCCACACCAGAGGGAGGGTCCACACCAGAGGGAGGATGCACACCAGAGGGAGGGTCCCCCCAGAGGGAGGCTCCACACCAGAGGGAGGGTCCACACCACAGGGAGGCTCCACACCAGAGGGAGGGTCCCCCCAGAGGGAGGCTCCACACCAGAGGGAGGGTCCACACCAGAGGGAGGCTCCACACCAGAGGGAGGGTCCACACCAGAGGGAGGCTCCACACCAGAGGGAGGGTCCACACCAGAGGGAGGCTCCACACCAGAGGGAGGGTCCACACCAGAGGGAGGCTCCACACCAGAGGGAGGGTCCACACCAGAGGGAGGGTCCACACCAGAGGGAGGGTCCACACCAGAGAGAGGGTCCACACCAGAGGGAGGATCCGCAGGGCATACCCCAAGCGGCCAGGGATTAGGAGGAGCAATGGCCCCACATACCGTCAACAAAGATGACTCCCGCCACAAAGCGCAGTCTTTTGGCAGAATCTTGGCTCAGGCCCTGGAGAGAGAAGCAGCAAGGACTCAGCCCCCAGCCATAAGCCACAGGACACTTTTCCAGCTCAGAACATTCTTCATCCGCATTTAACGCCGTCTTGGAAGGTGAAGTGGCCTTCCCCTGCCATTGCGTTTATTGGACAAAGCCATTCAGACACAGGTGCCAGGCAGGCCCAGTAGGCGAGGCTGCACGCCTGACTTATTTTAAAGGGTAGCCTGGAGGTCTTCATCCCCCTGGTAAAACATGCCCCTCCCCAGCTGGTCCTGGATGTCCCAACAACGCCCCAGGAGACGGGGCTGGGGTTACGGGGCCTCTGTGCCACCATCCCACACACTTCTGACCACTAAGGAAGCACTTGCTCTCACAAGCAGAAAGCAACAGCCTGCGAGAGGCAGGGGTGCCACTGGGCACAGGTAGGGCAGCACCAGTGTTACACAGAGGGCTGGGCCAGTTCCCTCACAACACCCTCCTAGCAGGTTCAGGGGACCTCAGAAAACTAATTTCAGCAGTGCCGTGCAGTGCGCCCATCCTGAGACCAACAGCCCACCCCTCACCCCGGCAGAGCCGACCCCTCTCCTCTCAACCACCCACCCCACAGAAACAGCCTCCTCCGGTCTGCACCTCTCACTGGGAATGCGGAGAAACCAAGCATATCCCGACCTGCCTTGGACTTCCTGAGCTGGCCCTTGACACACCATGGGCACAGCCCCACCACGCCCAGCCGAGCCCTGTGTGCAGCCTGAGCCGGCCCCTGCCTCCTGCGCGTGCCGTCCCCTCCACCTCAAACGCTGCTCCTTTTCCTTCTCCTGGCAAACCCTCTCCCCTTTCCCAATCTTCCCTCAGGTCACACACGGCTGCGCCAAAATGCATCTTTCCACTGTGTTACTATGCAAGTTGAGCAAATGGACAGAAGTCAAGCGGGCAGCACACACGCACTGTGGACCCAGCTTCTGATTGGTGCACCTACTGTAAACACATCTGAGAACCCTCCAGGTGTCCAGGCTGTGGGGTGGGCTGCTCTCTAGCCCCAGCCAACAGCCCCTCAGCAGGCTGAGAAGGGAGGCCCCCAGCCCGAAGCTCAGCCCAGCAGCTTGGGCCCAGGGGGTGGTCAACACGCACCTCAAGGACCTGCGAGACCATGGAGCTGGATGAAGGCCCCCCAGACCACGCCAAGAGCACCTGGGGGAGAAAAAACATCACTCAGGGCACCGCATCTCCAACACGGGCAGACACCCCACCTCATGGACATCCAGGACATCCAGTCTGCCCTCAAAGGCCAGGGAGGAGCTGGCGGGCTGCAGCAGGCCAGGCTGCCTGTGGGAGGGACAAGCGGGGACCTTGAGGGACCAGTCTGCTCAGTCAGACCCCCAGGACCCAGACGTTACCTTCTCGCCTGGAAAGATGAGCCGGTTCTTCCCCAGCATGGCTCTGAACTTGTGGACGTAGAAGGTCTTGAAACAGTCCCTGCAACACAAACCTGAGATGAGGGAGCCGCTTGCTACCTGCACGGTGGGCAGTGTCCTGAGGCGCTGCCAAGTGACGATGTCCTTTACCGACTTCCATCTTTAAAAGCAGCATCTTCACATCCAGGCTGTGCCCAGAAACTGGTGAAAGGGGCGGGGTTGCGGGGCCCCTCTGGCGGTGGCTTCCTCAGGGTGAACATGAGGCTCACTGGTCCCTCCCACAACCCCACCAGGTACGAACTGCACAGCCAAAGAGGCCGCATCCAACAAATGAGGGGCCACAGCCCGGGCATCCCTTCCCCACAGGCACTCAGAAGGGCCCAGCTGGTGGAGTGGACGGACTTAGGCACGTACAGGGCAAGGCCAACCCAGACCCCATAAAAACGACCCACCACATACAGACACCACGTCTTTGAGGTGAAGTGCAGAAATAGGGTGGGCCATAGTGAGGGCTCAGTATCCTGGGGCCCCAGAGCTGGCATCTTTAGTGTGCTGGGCTCAACTGGGCCAGGAATGGCTGAGGCTCACTCACAGAGTGGCCTGGGCTCCTCCCGTAACCCCACAGAATCAGAACTTCCAGGCCTGGGAACTGCATTTTTAAGAGACAGGGTCTCAATCTGTCACCCAGACTAGAGTGCAGTGGCACAGTTATAGCTCACTGCAACCTCAAACTCCTGGATTCACGTGATCCTTCTGCCTTGGCCACCCGGATAGATAGGACTACAGGTCACAGGTATGTGCCACCATGCCTGGCTAATTGTTGTATTTTTTGCAGAGACAAGGTCTCGCTATGTTGCCCAGACTGGTCTCGAACTCCCGGCCTTAAGTGATCGTCCTGCCTGGGCCTCCCAGAGTGCTGAGATTACAGGTGTGAGCCACTGTGCCGAGCTGTGGTCTTTGTTCACAAGAAACTTTCCAGCCGTCTGACTCGGGCTCACTAGTCCAGAGCTTCTTGGCCCTAGCTGTATGTTAGAATCGCACAAACCAGTTAAGTCAAATTGTCTAGGGGTGAGGCCTAGGAATCTGCATTTTAAAGCTCTCCTGCAATCCTGGCAGGCAGGGTGAAGAGCAGCACCCGGTACAGAGCGGACAATGCCACTGCAAGGGTCACCCAGCACCTGGGGCTCCACGTCTCTTCCTTCCCGTCAGACACACTTGATGTCCACAGCAATCCCTCCCTACGTTGAATGGATACCACGTACAAGAGGCCGAACGACCCCCCTGTGGTTCTTTTACAGACAATAAAGCAAGTCTGTGTTTAACAGCAAGATGCCAGGTGAGGAACTGCAGATAACTGGCAAGTGTCAAGGCTGGGACATGGGAAGTGACCCCCAGGACCCAGCTTTGGGCGTGGGGAGTCTCACACAAGGACACACGGGTACTGGGCTTCACCTCCGCACCGTGGACCACGAGAGCCTGCGCACCCTACACCACCAGCTGGGATTCAAGCGTGGTGGGTCCACGTGGACATGCTGCGTCTGGGCTCCTGAAACCACACTATCCCCTGTGTGTCAGGGAAGGCCACGGATTCTCCCACATGCTGATGTGAATGACCCCTGAGGAGCCCAGCTCGACGCAGACTCCTAAGGCCTCCCCCGAGAGCTGGCTACCCACTGTTCCTTGGGACCAGCAAGCACAGCAGAGCAAAAGCTCTGTCCTCAGCAGCCCTTCTGGCCACAGGGGCCTCGCGTGCAGCCACAGTCAGCCTCTCGCCAGTGAGTTCTGCCGGCCGCCTGGTGTGCTTGGCAGTTGCAGATGCTCCTGGGTGCTTAAAGAAGTACCTGCCTTGGGCAGGTGTGGTGGCTCATGCCTGTAATCCCAGCACTTCGGGAGGCCGAAGCAGGTGGATCACTTGAGGTCAGGAGTTCGAAACCAGCCTGGCCAACATGATGAAACCCTGTCTCTACTAAAAATACAAAAAACAATTAGCCAGGCATGGTGGCAGGCGCCTGTAATCCCAGCTACTCAGGAGGCTGAGGCAGGAGAATCACTTGAACCCAGGAGGCGGAGATTGCGGTGAGCTGGGATCAAGCACTCCAGCTGTTGCACTCCAGCCTGGGTGACAGAGCGAGACTCCATCTCAAAAAAACAAACAACAACAAAAAAACCACGTACCACCACTGGGAATTAAGAGGACTAAAAGGAGAGAGACCTGTTCCTCCCTGCAGGGAGCTGAATCTAGTGGAAACAATTGAAGAATACAACCCCTACAAGCCAAGGACACGACAAGCGCCTGGGGGAAAGCTGGAGATCTTCCAAGCCTCTATCCTGCCACAGATGAAACAAGCATCTCACATGAGATTAAAAACTTTCACCCAGACCATCCGCCCCTAGACGTATTCCAGCTGCCCCCAAACGCCCGGTCCTCCTACGCCTTATCGCAATCTGGACACCACGGGCCCACTTCCAACAGTCCCCATAAGCTCCATCAGAAACCTCATCAGCGGATCTGTGGCTAGCTCATGGGAAACTGTATCCCAAGCAGGAAAGCAACGCTTTCGCCTCCACTTCAACACCAGGGGCACCAGGGGCCACACCAAAAGCAGGAATAAAGTAAATACATGTTTTTAAAATGAATTAATAAAGCATCACAAGTTGGGGCTATCCCGTCTGCTCAGCGAGGCCACGTTTGCCAGTGTCTCAGCCACCTCCAGGCCTCACCTGCAAAAGGCATCTCCGGCTCGTATCACCACAACGGGCTGGGCGTCCTTGCACTTCACACACTTCTGCTCACGGCTTTGGAGATGAGAGAGAGGAGGAGAGAGGAACACAGATCACATCTTCCCCACCCCTAGTGCGCTTTGGGGAGACAGCTCCTGTTTCTCACCCTGAGTTGGGTCAGAAGAAGGCACCTCGGTACACACAAAAACCCAGGCTTGTGTTTTGTCCAAACTTCAAGAAAAACAAAGGCTCTATGAGAATGTTTACCCTAGAAAAGCCGGCTCAGGGGGCACATAAAGGCCGCTTTTCAGTCTCCCAAGGCTGACACGGGGAGGAGAGACAGCTTCACGGAACCAATTCTCTCCGAATAAGGACAGCGCCATCAGCGGCAGAGCCGTCCCCAGTGGCTGCTAGGATGAGAGGTACGAGCCAGTGGAGTAAGCCCCCTGCTAGGTGCTCGTCACCGCTTGACAGGCAGTCCCCGAGTGCTAGGGGGCGAGGTACCGCCCTCCACGCGGGGCTTCCCGGAGCAACGGCAAAGCCCGGCCGGGACCCTTCGGGGCAGGAGTGCGGCGGGAAGGCGAGGGGCGACCTGGCGGGTCCGGCCGCCAGCTCTTACCTGGGCCGCGGCGCCGGGGGCGGCTCCCCAGGCGCCGACTCCCCGTAGTCCTCGCCCACCTGACACATGGGCACGCCGGGTCCCGTCGCAGACTGTGGTGGCGACAGCGCGAGGGCGCGTCCTGATGACGTCAGAGTGGCGCCGTCACGGCCGCAAAGCGCGGCTGGGGGCGGCGCCCTACAATGACGTCAGCGCGGCGCAGTAGCGGCTGTGACTAGCCGGCCGGGCCGGGCCAGGACAGCAGGCGGCGGGCGGCGGGCGGCGCGGGCCTGGCCCCGGGATGGCGATGTTCCGCAGCCTGGTTGCCTCGGCTCAGCAGCGGCAGCCGCCGGCCGGGCCGGCGGGCGGCGACAGCGGCCTGGAGGCGCAGTACACCTGCCCCATCTGCCTGGAGGTCTATCACCGGCCCGTGGCCATCGGCAGCTGCGGCCACACGTGAGCGCGCCCGCCCGGGGACCGCGGGGAGGGGGCCGTGCCCCGCCGCGGGAGGGGTCGCGAGACCGGCGGCCGCCCCGGTGCAGCCCCGGACTGGGCGCGCGGGGACTCGGGGCGCCGGGGCCTCGGGGCGCGTGGGGTCCGGGTTTCCCTGCGCCGCGCCGCCTCTGCCCTCTGGGCGCTTTCATCCTCCGCCCACCCTCCTTCGTGCCAGCCGCAGGCGCCCGGTCCGACTGCTTCTTCGGTTCACGGGGCGACCTGCGGCCCTGCCCAAGCTCGGGGTCTCCGGCGGCTGCGGCGGGCACTCGGGTACTCAGAGGGCAGCAGGTGCCACCGCTCCGCCAGAGGTGGTGGATTTGGGCTTGTGGGGCTGGAATGGGCAGTTGTAAATAAATGACTTGTGGTTTTTGCTATCAACTCTTGTTCGGACCCGCTGTCTGCCTGTTTTAACCAAAAAGGAAAGGAGTTCCCTAAAGTTTAGAGGGGCTTGTTTGGACTCTGATGTTCTTATGTTTTGTTTGAGGGAGAACTTGGGTCACACCGACCACTGAGTAGCCAGGCAGGCTGGTCCACAGAGGAGCAGACACTGACCACCCTGCTGAGGTTTCCAGCTGCACCAGGGCTCACAGCCGGCTCCTCCAGGGTGTTTGAGGAACAGAAACTCGAGGACGTGGCTCTCCTGGCGGGGAGCTCTGCTCAAGTATTCTGGAGCTGCCAGCCCCGTTGGGAGGAAGCCGAGATCAGTGTCTCCTCTCTCCTAAGTGCTGAATAATACAGCTCTTGAGCAAAATTAGCAGTGGCAGGGTAGAGAGAGAGAGCAGGAGGGCTTCCCCGCAGACATCCAAGCTGCTGAGGTGGTGGAGTGGAGGGCGGTGCACCCAGGCTGGTAGGAGGCTCTAGAACATTTTGCAAGCAAAGGCAGCTGACTTCAGGGTCTCCTGGTGCAGAGGGAGCTGGGACTGCTGGGGGTGTGTGCTGGTCCCCCACGGAGGTGGCAGGGCCAGTGTCAGGATGCAGAGCTGCCTTCATTACCTGTGTCAGGCAACACAGGTGCCTGCCCACGCTGAGACAGCTTTGCCTACTTCTCTTGTGAGGCTGCTAAAGGCTCTGCCCCTGCTCCTCCATCTCACTTAGCTGTGACGTTTGAGGTGGGGGGCAACCTCTGAACGGGAACTTTTTTTTTTTTTTGAGACAGTCTTGCTCGTCACCCAGGCTGGAGTGCAGTGGCACCATCTCGGCTCACTGCAGCCTCCATCTCCTGGGTTCAAGTGATCCTCCTGCCTCAGTCTCCAGAGTAGCTGGGATTACAGGCACCCGCCACCACGCCCTGCTAATTGCTGTATTTTTAGTAGGCACGGGGTTTCACCATGTTGGCCAGGCTGGTCTCGAACTCCTGACCTCCGGTGACCTGCCCGCCTCGGCCTCCCAAAGTGCTGGGATGACAGGCGTGAGCCACCGCACCTGGCAGGACTTCCTTCTTGTGAGCAGGTAGTAGCGGGTGTTTGAAGGTGCGTTCTGCACCTTCTCATCTGTTACTGAGCGTTGTGAGGCTTGACTTAGGCCTTGTTTTAGAAAAGTCTCCCGTAGGCTTTGGGTGCCAACACCTTCACCACGTGGTTGGCCACGGCATCTCCACTTTCCTAACCTGCACAGATACCTCTTTTCCCAAAATGTAGTTTCCATAACACAGAATCCAGAACCACATGGCATTGTGGAGCATCTTTCCTATGAACTCCCCTCCGCCATGCTTTTCTTGGTAGAACTTGACAACCATCCTAGTCTCACTGCGGGTCCTGCAAGAGCTTTTCACAGAGCCTTTGCCTTTCAGAGATTTTTCTCCCTGACTTTTCCTGCTGGCTTTTGTTTTCTGGCTGTTCTCTCTCTGCTTCTAACTTTGTTTCTTGTTGGTGTTGCTAAGGCACGCATGCAGATGACCACAGAAAGTTTAAAGGCTCTTCAGGTTCCCTTCGGAAGTTTGTTGCTGGTCTTATTCTGTCCCCTCGACAAGTTCCCCAACCAGAGCAGCTTCCTCCTCCAGGGTAGATCTCTCATGGCAAGAGTATCCCAGTGTGGGGGCATGCACCTTGCTCTAGCCCTCGGGCAGGAGGCCCCTTGGGGGCCCAGCAGGAGCTGTTCTCACCCAGGAGACAGTCCGAGCAGTGAGCCACCTCTGTAACCAGAAGCGTGTGGGCCAGGACACGCATGATCACGAACCTGCCTGGAAGGGCTGTGTGAGCAGCCTCCACCCGTGCAGGACAGCTGTGGGGCTTGCTGAGGGTGCTGGCCTGCCAGCCAGGCAGATCCCTGAAGCATGGGCCGGCCCAGCTTCTCCGCTTGTGCAGCGGCCAGTATGGGAGAGAAATCGGCAGTCCCTGGTGCCTGCTGGGAGGGCCGGTGTGGGAGACACATCAGCAGTCCCGGGTGCCTGCTGTGAGGGCCAGTGCGCGATCGCCCCTCCCTTTGCAAGGCTGTCGACGCCCCCACACCCATCGCCCTCGGCCACTTCCTTCAGCTGAGAAGCTGCTCAGCACCAGCCCCTGGGTGGGCACAGACAGGAACTTCCTGTGGGGGAAGCGGGCACTGCTCCCGGCTGCTGGCTCCCTGAACACCAGGCTGGCAGTCACTGGAAACTAGGCTGATAGTACACCCACCCTGTGGGTGCCTCATTCTGCCTCCTGCTCCTCGGGCCCAGCTGCCCTGCCGGTCGGGCTGGGTTCCCTCTTGTGTCTTCCCTGAGTCCTTCCGGGGAGGACAAGGCTGTCTTCCTCCCAGCCAACCTCTGGGCACCTTTCCTCCTTCCCAAGCTCTGCCCGGGACCCTTTTCCTTCCCCTCAGCCCGTGGCCGTGCTGTGCAGCTGAGTCCCCGCCTAGTCTCTGGCAGCTCAGGGTTCACTCGGGAGATGCACCATCCACTTGTTTCCGGTGTGTCTGCAATTATGCAACAATCGATGCAATTCTACAAGCTTCTTACCACTCCAGAAAGAAACCCAGCCCCCCGCTTGCCTGGCAACCACTCGTCTGCTTTCTGGTCACTGGGTTTGTCTCTGCTGGACGTTGAGTCTGACTGGACTCCCATGACACGGGTGGGCCATGCTTGCTGTCTACCCTGCACTGTTTTCCAGGCCTTCCGGTGCGTGGTGGGGCTGCACGCCTCTTCCCGGCCGAACGCCCTTTCCAGGGGTGTGCACGCCACGCTTTGTTTCTTCATCCGTTTACCAACGGGCACCTGAGCTGTTTCCACTTCTCCTGCCATGAGTGCCTGAGTATGGGGGTCTCCCTGAGGCCTTCCCACGTGGACCATCTTGTCAGCGCCTTCCTCCCATGATCGGGTGAAGTAGGCGGCCCCCCTGGCTCGAATCCAGGGGTCAGTGCCAGGGATGACCCTGGAAATACGTGCTGGGGCACCTGGTGAGACCTCGGGTGAGGTGGGTAAAGTGAGTGACCTCTTTACTCCGCAGGAAGAGGCCTGTTCACTTTCTGACGGGTCTCAAGCTGAGTCCCACTTTCTCTCACACGAAGTTTCATGTGGGAGCCACCAGCCAGGTGGTGGCTCTGTGGGAATCCAGTGGTAGGAAAGAGGGCCCGGGGGACAGCAGGAGGGACTTAAGATGCCCGCTTGGCCGCCTTTGCCTGAGGCCCTCAGCCTTCCTCCTTGCGAAATGGCCTTTTCTTGAGCGATGTGGAAATCTCTTGACAGCACAGAGGATTCTGGCCCTGAATTCAGCTGAGTTGTTTGTGAACCCAGGGCCTGCTCAGGAGCCCCTCTGTCCAGTGGGACTCCTGTACCAGCCCTGTGGTCCTGCCAGGGAGAAAGGGAGCTAAACCCCTGCGTCCTGTAGCCTTCCTGCGGCTGAGGGGCTCCGCCTCAGTTCCAGCTCCTCGCTGCAGCTCAGCTGTCCCCACAGTGCTCCTCACGAGGCTGGATGTGGCTGCCCCGGTATTAAGCTCCTTCTCTGTGTTTGCACTGCGGGCTCTCTCGCCTGGCGCTCCCACTGGCTGGTGGTGCACCCCTCCAAGGGGTGTGTGCGTCTGCAGAGCGGGAGGCGGTTGTAGATACCAGCAGGGGGGTGTGTGAGCCCAAGGAAGCCCCTGCTGCTGGAGCCCGGAGTGAGCACGGGGCTGCGGGATGCTCAGTCTGTCCTCACAATGTGGTGTCCCCAGGGGCAGTGCCAAGAGCCAGGTCCCATGAGAGCCTCAGGTCCCCAACGGTGCCCAGAACCCGAGCCTCTGCCTAGATGGAGCAGGACCCCCTCCTGCCTGCGAAGCTGTCCCAAGCCTGGGGACTGCCACCCAGCCTCAGCATGTGCTGCCACTTGGCTGGCTTTGGCCCTTCCCTGTCCAGTGCGTCTGGAGCCCCTAGGGCCTGGCCGTTTCCTTTCCCACGATTGAGGTTTTATGCCCCAGAGTGTGGAGCTGGGAGAGTTTCCAGAGTCCCTGGGATGTCCCTGTGCCCCACAGCCCACCCAGGTGTTGTCGCCATGTGAGGGTGAACCTGGTAGGCCGAGCGGGGGGCTCCTGCCTATGGGAGCTCCTCTGGGCCACACGTGGGGACAGCCATAGCGACGGTTCTGCCCCTAGCCAGAAAACCACAGGGGCCCTACTGTCGGCAGGGACCGGGGCCACCCTTTAGCCAGATGGGGCCCATCCAGCTGGTGGGCCCTGGACATAGGTGTGACCATCTCCAGAGACAGCGGTAGGAGGAGCTGCCCCTGTGGGCCCCACAAATGCTGGGTCCTAAGAAGGGCCCCGAGCGAGGCCTGCGGTTTGGGAGACCAGAGTGGCGGGCTGGCACTCAGGCCCCTGTGCCCTGCAGGTTCTGTGGGGAGTGCCTCCAGCCCTGCCTGCAGGTGCCGTCCCCGCTGTGCCCACTCTGCCGCCTGCCCTTCGACCCCAAGAAAGTGGACAAGGCCACCCACGTGGAGAAGCAGCTCTCGTCCTACAAAGCGCCCTGTCGAGGCTGCAACAAAAAGGTACCCTTCTGCTCGGGCCACCCTGGAGCCAGGGGTCACTCCATGGCCAGCCTCAGCCCATGGGTTCTGCAGAGGGCGGGGGCCGGGGCCGTCTCTCTTTCCTGTTGAGTAATCGCGGTCTCTGCTCCTGCACCAGGAAGCCAGCCCCGGCGCCTCCCGTCTTCATCTCTCACTTCCTGTGGTGACAGCTGACAGGGCCGGGGGGCCAGCCCGGTGAGGGTAGCACTGTCAGAGCCGCCTAGCCCGGGCCAGGGAAACCCACGTGGGTTGTGGCCAGTGTAGGGAGCGGAGGCTGAGCTGAAACCTTCCCAGTGCGGCCTTCCCCTGCCAGCTGATACCAGGGACAGCACTGGGGGCTCCAAGGTCACAAGGGCCATGGGCAGAGTCAAGGACATCAAAGGGCTGAGCACCCTCCAGCTGCCAGGAGTGCCAGAGCCAGGCTGATGGGTGCTGCCAGGAGTGCCAGAGCTGGGCTGATGGGCGCTGCCAGGAGTGCCAGAGCTGGGCTGATGGGCGCTGCCAGGAGTGCCAGAGCCGGGCTGATGGGTGCTGCCATGAGTGCCAGAGCCGGGCTGATGGGCGCTGCCAGGAGTGCCAGAGCCGGGCTGATGGCGCTGCCACACCCATGTCAGAGCAGCCTAAGGGCCTGCAGCTTGTCATGGGCCTCGTTGGCCCCATCTTCATCCTGTCCTGGTGCCTGGCCCACGCCCCATGGCCCTCCGTGGCATCCACGTCCAGGTGGAGAGGCCCCAGCCAGTGCCCCTTTCTTTCAGTGGCTTCCAGAGGACTGAGCAGCTACGATTGATTTTGCATTTGCATTTCCCTACATTGTCGCATCTCAGGTTAATAAGTTCTATGAAGCGCTCACACTAGTACATGGCCCCTCGGTGGTTTGTCCTCGAGGTCAAAGGTCCAGATGTCTAGGGGCTGCCCTGGACTCCAGAGTGGTGCAGCTGAGCAGGCTGTGGCCTCGGGTGCTTGGGCACCTCCCGTCTGTCCCCTGCTCAGAGTTCCTCTCTCCTGGGCAGCCAGAAAGGATCAGAATGGGACACATGCAGAGTGGCCTCCCCCATACCACAGCAGCTCGTTCTCTACTCTGAGTCTTCAGATGCGGCTGTGTCTCCCGGCACCTTGCTGGGATGTGGCGCGTCCCTCGGAGTCCAGCAGCCCTCGGGCAGAGCTGGGTGCCAAGCTTGTGTCCAGGAGGACCTCAGACACCTGAGGTCTTGTGGCCTATTGCCCTGGACAGTGGGTGTGCTGTGGGTGGAGGATGGCGCTCGGCTTCACGGAAGCATCCCCAGCTTGCCCCTCAGTTGCACGGAGTATCTGTCCCCAGCCTGGGGCGTTTCTGAGTGGCCTCCACTTGGCCTCTTCCTTTTTCTGGAGCAAGTATTTGAACTCCCGCAGGCGCCAGAGATCTCCTTACCTGTTTCCCGCCACCCTTCTCCAGCCAGGTTTCTGCCCTTGGCCACATCGTCCTGCAGTGACTTGCTTTTGGCCATGGGGTAGTAGCTGCTTAGTGCCTGTGATTGTTTTAGCAGCAGAAGAGACCAGGTCCTCCTGCTGCTGGCAACACAGACGCTTGCTTACAGTTCTCTGGTCCTGGACACCTGAGGTCTCGGCCTCCCCAGGACAGCCCTTCCAGATTCTCAGGACTGCCCTGCCCTCCCTGCCCTGTCTCCTAGGTGACCCCTGCCCTCACTGCCCTGTCTCCTAGGTGACCCTGGCAAAGATGAGAGTGCACATTTCGTCCTGCCTGAAGGTCCAGGAGCAGATGGCCAACTGCCCCAAGTTCGTCCCTGTGGTGCCCACATCCCAGCCTATCCCCAGGTAGGCGCCCTGCCGGGCAGGGGAGAGGAACTGTCCTCAGCAGTTTCCTCGTTCTGGGAGCAAGCACAGTTGCCCCGTCCCAGAGAGGCTGAGGGAGTCACCCGGGGCCGGGTCCACTCTGGGGAAGTGGACCTTCCTTGCCACTGTGCAGGAAAGCTCCTGTGCTGCCCTCCCTGGCATACCCACCAGGCCCCCTGGGGTAGGGACAGGGACAGCTCAGGTGTGGGGAGCAGGAGGAGGGCACAGGCCAGGCCCACATATCACCTCCCAGCAGGTGGATGGGCCGAGAGACGGCGCCTCCCAGGGCAGTGTCTCTGCAGAGTCTCTGCCGTTTGGCCTAGTTGTGTGGGGTGGATGAGGGTCCTGGGTGTGTCCTCAGGAGGCCACGGCGTGCAGAGGCACAGGGGACACCCAGCCACTGCCACGCTCTTGCAGCCTACCGAGGGCAGGCCTGGGGCCACGCCTGTGTTTGAGAGAAGTGGGGAGGCAGGGCCCCCAGACGCCTAGCCGTGCCACTCACTGTACCGCCGCCCCGCCAGCAACATCCCCAACAGGTCCACCTTCGCCTGCCCCTACTGTGGCGCCCGCAACCTGGACCAGCAGGAGCTGGTGAAGCACTGTGTGGAAAGCCACCGCAGCGACCCCAACCGCGTGGTGAGCAGTGCCTGCCCCAAGCGACACCTGCACTAGGGGAGGCCTGTGGGGGACAGTGCAAGGCCCATGAGCCTGCTCCCGGCGAGTCTGGGGGTGCCCAGGCCACAGAGGCCTCCTGGGTCCCAGGGTGGGGACTTGGCTGCCCGAGCAGCACCTGGCAGAAACCGGGGAGTGTCCGTAAGTCCTTCAGGGTGACACCCACTGAACAACTCGCTTGTCACCGGGGCACCCGCCTCCAGGTCTGGGGTGCCTTCCCAGGCTGAGGCAGCACTGACGGGGCTCAGTGGAGGGCCCCCAGTCCTACTGCGGCTACCGCGCCTCTCCACAGCCCAGCTCGGCTTGACCCGACTGCCTCTTCCAGGTGTGCCCCATCTGCTCGGCAATGCCCTGGGGGGACCCCAGCTACAAGAGCGCCAACTTCCTGCAGCACCTGCTTCACCGACACAAGTTCTCCTACGACACCTTTGTGGTAGGCATCCCGGCAGCACCCTCCTCCCCACCCTCCTCATCCACCCTCCTCCTGGCCCCTCGCCAGCCTCAGGGTCCGCAGGGTTCAGAGGAAGCCAGGAACAGAAGCCTCGCTTCAGGTGGCCACATACCCCTAGGTTCTGTGAGGGCTGCCTGCAGGTGGGGAGTGATGGCAGCTGAGTTTGAGTGGCCACTAGAGGGTGCCCAGGCCTCTCGGGGCCATGGACCATACAGGGCAGGTCCCTGACTGCCCACCCCACAGAACCCCTCGAGGGTGAGCCAGGCTTCCTTCTGGAAGCTTTCTGGAGAGAGCTGGAAGGGCTTTCATCAACATCGAACACTCCAGCCCTGTCTCCTTTTCCCACCCGCCGCGCGTCAGGCATGTACCTCGCACAAACTCTTCACTCCTGGTGCGGCCCCTCCCTGCCCAGCCCTGTTCATTCCTGGCCCTGGCTAACAGTCCTGGTGACGGCTGTCACTCCCCCTGCCAGTCGTCTGGGACCCATGCTCCGCCTGCCTCAGGATAGAAATTGTTAGAGGTTAGGCTGGGCGCGGTGGCTCACGCCTGTAATCCCAGCACTTGGGGAGGCCGAGGCGGGTGGATCATGAGGTTAGAAGATCGAGACCATCCTGGCTAACACGGTGAAACCCCATCTGTACTAAAAATACAAAAAAATTAGCCGGGCGTCGTGGTGGGCGCTTGTAGTCCCAGCTAATCGGGAGGCTGAGGCAGGAGAATGGTGTGAACCCGGGAAGCGGAGCTTGCAGTGAGCCGAGATCACGCCACTGCACTCCAGCCTGGGCGACAGAGGGAGACTCCATCTCAAAAAAAAAAAAAAAAAAAATTGTTAGAGGTCAGGGAGCTTTGGCCGGCCTGCTCACCTCGAAAACCCCGGGGCTTAGAGTCCAAGCTGAACCCACAGCCATCCATTCTGAGTGCCTCCGTACCCAGCGGGTGACGGTCACACCTTCAGGTCGGCACCTTCTCACCCCCCAGAGGACCGTGCAGGCCCTGAGCCTGTGGGGACAGCGGAGCTGGGTCCTTCCTGTGTCCTGCTGGAGGGAGGCAGGAAGGGCGGACACGCCTGTGTGGGTGATGGGCAGAGGGGACCTCTCCTTCCTGTCTGCCTCTAGCCCGGTGCGTCTCTCCTTCGTGTCTCCAGGACTACAGTATTGACGAGGAGGCCGCCTTCCAGGCCGCTCTGGCCCTGTCTCTCTCTGAGAACTGAAGGGAAGCGCAGCCACCCGCCTGCGTCTGGGGTCACGGATGTCCCCGCTCGAGGGACAGGGCCAAGCTCCTGTGTCGCACCTGGCACCTGCTCGGGAGCCCACCTCACCAGACCAGGAGGAGCTGCACCCGCGCAGGAGGGGAGCCGGGGCCGAGCCTCCGAGCCTGAACACGGGCCAGCCGCCGAGGCCGCCAGAGCAGGGCCGCCTGGTCCCACCGGCGTCGCTGGGTTCTTCGGTGCTTCTGGCCGAGCAGGCGGCCTCCTTGGGCAGGGCTGGCCACTGGGACCTGGAGCCGCCGCCGTCTCTTCAAAGCCATGATGCCCCCTCATGGGAAGAAGGGACCAACGGTGCGCAAGTCGCACTCTGCAGTCAAGCCGGGAGGAACCCAGGCTGCCGCCCTGCCCAGCCTGACCCGGCCCCGGCCCCGCTTCTGCCTTGCGCATTTGGTACTGGCTTTTGTGATACTTAGGAACCTGGCATCTTTTCTATATTATCCAGTGTGATAATCTTTTCACGTTTTATAGAGCAGAGAGAGAGCAGTTACTCTTCATATTGCAATATCTGTGTTTGACTAGGAATAATAGTATTTTTATGGAACATTTACAAAATTCTATTTTTTAAAAAAACAGTCAAAACAAGCATTGGGGGATTGGGGCAAGGAGGGAAGGAGCCGTGGGGTCTGCCGTGGGGTCTGCCCCGGGCCACCCACTGTCTGTCTGGGTCCTTGAGGTTTGTACGTTTCTGTTTGATGACTAGGAAGAAATCCCAGCACTCCAGCCACAGGCTGTGGCTGCTCCCAGCAGAGGCGGGGCCGGCAGAGCAGGGGCCACCTCCACCCAGAGTCCTGGCCTTGGCCCTCGGTCACTTTCAAAGCTGACTGTGCCCCGCTGTGGGAGGGGACGGCACCCCAGTGGTGGCAGAGCTTGGGGGCCTGGGCAGGGCCCACTTGGTGGGCCAGGCAACATGTCAACATTCTTTTCTGTTCTTGGCATTAATTATTGCTGTCTTTTTTGAAAAAAAAAAAAAAAAAAGTTTAAATAAAATGTCTCAGAGCATCTCTAGCAGCCTCGACTGGGTTTTATGCTCTGCAGTGTGGAATCGCCACCTGCTGTCTGTGTTGGAGGTCGGCCGTCTCCTCCCCAGGCAGCTCATGCTGGGGGTGCAGGCTGGTCCCGAGCCTCACTTAGCCATGGAGGGTCCCACAGAGCCATCTAGACCTTGGCACTGGGCCCTCCTCCCTCTGAGAGGACCACCCTGTTCCCACACCCACAGGGCTACTGGGCTTCGGACTCCTAGGCTGCTTGCGTTTTCTTAGAGGTGGGATCTCCCTCTGCTGCCCAGGCTGGAGTGCAGTCATAGCTCACCACAGCCTCGATCTCCTGGGCTCAAGTGGTCCACTCGCCTTGACCTCCTGTGTCACTGGGACTACAGGTGTGCGCCACCTCAGCAACTCCTGGATTGGTTTCTGAGCATACTGAGTGTTAGGCCAACTGCCTGTAGTTCTCCCAGGGGTCACCATCAGGGCCATCGGATCCCCTGTTCTCCAGTCTCCAAGGGCCTCAGGCCAACAAGAGTCACCTGCTCGCCAACCAACCCCAGGGCAGCTGGCCGTGACAGATCAGTCACTGTTTCCTGCCTCCTCCCTCCCCCTGTCAGTTAAGGAGTGTTTCCAGCCTCTGTTCTGGATTCCTTACTCGCAGGGGAGGTGACTGTCCTGACCCTGAAGGCCACAGCTTGGGCCGGACACACAGGAGCCTCCACCAGCTGTCACTTGAAGGGAGACACTTACCCCCTAGGGAGCAGGGCTGATTTCCAATTGCCCTAGCCAAGGGCCAATGGAGTCCCCACCTCCCCTTCCCACTACTCTGACCCCTGATGACATGGTCCTGTGTCTGGGAGGCCCTCACCAGGCAGCACCAAACTCCAGGGAATAGCAGAGCCACCTGCCAGCCTGCCCTTCCCTGTGGCCTTCCAGAAGGAAGCTCGAGACACAGTATCCCCTGGAGCCATGTGGGCTCTGACTGGTGCCCAGTGAGGCCGACAGTCCCGGCCATGTGTTCACCACCTGGCCACTGGCCAAGCCTGTCTCACCCCTTGGGCAGCCTACCCACCACCCACCTCCCAGCAGGAGCAGTGACGGGGGCAGCTCTCCATGTCCAGGCCTCCACAGCTGACCGGAGGGTGACACGGAGCCGTCACAAGGGCATGACCCCGGGTGCCCAGGAAGGCTGAAGACAGCTCTGGGCCCTGTCTGGGCAGGCTGTGGCCTCAACAGCAGCCCTCAGAGAGGTGATGCCTAAGTCTCTATGCCTCACCTGGGGATGGCAAAACACCTTCAAGTCACTGAGCGGCTCCTCGCTGCCTCGGGTAACGGAGAGGAGCCGGCATGTTGTGGGAGGCATGGACGGGCTGGGGCTGGGAACTGCCTCCCCTTGCTCTGCTCTGTCCCAGGCCCCCAATTCCGTGGCAGGTGCCTCGGGACGAATCCCGACTTGGGCTGGTCTGAGGCCCCCTGATCTGTGTCACCCTCAGCTCTGAGGCCCCCTCTTGGCACCGCACTGTGACCGCTGTGCTGGGGACTCAGGAAGGCCAGGGCAGGCACTGGGTCCAGGGCAGGCAGGAGAAAGACTCCCCGGGGGCCCACTGACGTTCATGCTATGGATGGGAACGGTTTTAACATACTGTGGCCTCTGAAAGGGGCAGAAGCTTGTCCCTGTGTGCTTGTCCCGCTGGCCGCAGGCGATGCAACTGCCCTCCCTCCCTGACTGAACCGCAGCCACAAACCTCCTACAAGCCAGCAGTGCCCAGACTCAGGGGACAGAGAGCGGAGCCCGGACAAGGAGCCGTCCCCGTCACATTTGGCCTGCCCCGCTCCCAAACCCTGGGCCACCTCCAAACTCTCAGCCCCGCTGAGCACCCGCTCCCAAGCCCCGCGCCAACTCCTAACGCCGAACACCCGTTCCCAAACCCCGCGCCAGCTCCCAACGCCGAGGACCCGCTCCCAAGCCCCGAGCCAGCTCCCAACGCCGAGGACCCGCTCCCAAGCCCCACGCCAGCTCCGAATGCCAAGGAGGCAGAACCCTGTCCCCTCCCGGTTGAACCCAGGCCTCCCGCTGCTGCCGCTCCCAGGAGGGCTGTCAGAGGAAGCCCAAGACCCCCTCCTCAGGACTCTCTGTCCCTGCACACAATTCTGGAGGGAGCAAGCATGTCCCCACCAGGTCCCCTCATGGAGGCCACAGGAGAGCTGACAGCCACAGGCCAGCATCCAGGTGAAGGTGCGGCCTCAGCTTTCCTCACGGGCCCAGCCGCCTCTCAGGTGACCTGGTGTCTGGGAGGGTCTGCCCAGGGGAAGACTCCAGAACGAACCTCAGCAAAGTGGGGAACTCAGGTCCGTCAGAGCTCAGCAGACCCTGCCATGGTGGGAGAAGACCTCAGGCACGGAGCAACACCCCTGCTCCATTTTTCTTAACAAAGCCCTAGGTAGAGCCAAGTGTCTGCACCCCTGAGACCCGTGGGGGCTGTTCCAGTGACAGTGGGGAGGCCGGGTCCCCTCCTACAGCCACACGAGGGAAGTGGGCCGAAGCCCCTCATGTTGGGGCGTGGGGGTGTGCACAGCGCCGGAGCCAGAGGGCCACCCGCTCCGACCACAGAGGCCGTAGCAGCTCGGATGTGGACCCACCACTCTTAGGCAGAGTCCTGGAAGCCTGGGTCTCCCTCCCACCCTGGAGTACATCAGGGCCTGACAGCGAGGCACAAAGCCAGATAGGGCTCGCCCTGGAGGAGCTGGGGCTCCTGCCCTGCGGGGTCCAGGCCCGTCGCAGACTTGCAACAGCATGCCCTTGTTTTCACATTATGCGACAGCATGGGGAGCATGAACCCTGCCCCCCAGAAAGCACGTCCAGGTCTCAGGGACCAGGGAACTTCTCCATTAGAAAGGGGTCAGGTGCGAATGGAGATCCCCTGGCCCCAGGCTGGGCCCCCAAGAAACTGCGGATAATTCTTATACCTGGATCTCAGGAGCCACGACCAGCATTTTGGGCACTCCGAGGCGGCGGCAGCAGGGTGTGGTTCGCAAGACTCAGCCCAGGCCTTTCCAGAACTAAAGGTGTGCGCGGCGGGGGCTGCCTCCAATAAGGGGCCTCCCAGCTGCAACTCCTCTACCCCGGGGCCCAGCACACCTGCCGCAGCAGCCTGACCCTCCCAGGATCCTCTGGGTGTGTCTGGGTGGTGCCTTAGGATTCCTCTAATTTGGGGCCACCTGGTTTTAGGCTCCTGAGGCCCTAGGGAAGGAGGCAGAAGCCACTGCTCCTGTTTCATACATGAAAAGAGATATTCAGAAAACCTGCCCCAAATCCCCTGCTAACAAGAGGCAAACCGGGCTGACATTCCACCGTGTGGTCCAGCCGGGGCACCTACTTGGCAGCGCACCTGGAAAACCCCAGAGGCCTCCATGGGGGGCCCCTAACACTGCCCAGGATGTGATGCAGGGAGGAGGAACGTGGGGAGGGAGGGCGCCCTCAGCTACAGTCAGCCACCTCCGATCCAAAACACCTGGGAGGACCCCGCCCCATCGATGGATGGCCTGAAAAAGCCGTCTCTGGTGTTGCTGCCTCCGCCGCCCTTCCTTCTATAACCATATCCCCAGGGTTCTCCGCTCTCTAAACTCACTCTAGGAAAAAGAGGCCTAAATTCGCTCAGCCCAAGGCATCACAATGTCAAAGACACTTTGGTATTTTGACAAAAATAGCCTAAGGAATGCATCTCTAATTATCAGTGGGTTCTCGGGCACAAGTAGAGATACTTTTGAGAAGGAGTCTCCCAGGTTCAAGCAATTCTCCTGCCTCAGCCTCTCAAGCAGCTGGGATTACAGGCACGCACCATCATGCCTGGCTAATTTTTTATCTTTAGTAGAGGCAGGGTTCTGCTACGTTGGCCAGGCTGGTCTTGAACTCCTGACGTCAAGCGATCCGCCCAGCTTGGCCTCCCAAAGTGCTGGGATTACAGGCGTGAGCCACTGCGGCTGGCTGGAGATCCATTTTTGCAGGGCAAGGGGAGACTCCACATGGCACCCACTCAGAGCCCGGGCCTCGGCGGGTGGAAGCCTGGCTGGAAGACCCCCGGACCCTCCGACGTGCAGTCCTGGTCTTGGCCGCGGTTTGGGCTCTTCCCGTGGAGGATGGCATGCTGAACCCGGAGCCGGTGCAGCCCCTGCAGAGTCCGCCATGTGGGCTTCCCAGAGTCTCTGGAGAGGAGCGGCTGTGGCGCCAGCCCCAGGAAACGGGAGTGGCACCCATGCAGTGCTTTTCTCAGAACCCTCAGTACACCTGCTGTGGGTTTGTGGGGACTGGGGTGTGTTCTGCATGGACGGCAGTGGCCTGTTTCCACAAGCCCCTCGAATCAGGGACAAGCCAGGGCCTGTGGCCTCATCCCGGTCTGGACGCTGGGTCTCCTAGGCCGCTGGATCAAGGGGCCACAACCTGGGGTGCCGAACACAACAGGAGTCTAAGTGTCTCCAGCTCAGGAGGAAGTCCAGCACCCAGGTGTGGGCGGGCTGTGCCATGGGGCGGGGGTGGGGGCCGGGGGCGGCTGCAGCAGCCTGGTGCTTCTTGGCTGGCTCCTGTGGTCAACACACAAGTCCTCTGCACCTGCACGTCACCCTCCCCCTGCGCTCTGAATCCAAGCTTCCTCTTTTTATCAGAGCACCAGTCCTTGGATTAGGGCCCACCCTAATGGCCTGACCTTGATTTGATAGCACCTATGAAGACTCTATTTTCTTTTTTTTTTTTTTTTTGAGACGGAGTCTCGCTCTGTCACCCAGGCTGGAGTGCAGTGGCGCGATCTCGGCTCACTGCAAGCTCCGCCTCCCGGGTTCACGCCATTCTCCTGCCTCAGCCTCTCCGAGTAGCTGGGACTACAGGCGCCCGCCACCACGCCCGGCTAATTTTTTGTATTTTTAGTAGAGACGGGGTTTCACCGTGGTCTCCATCTCCTGACCTCGTGATCCGCCTGCCTCGGCCTCCCAAAGTGCTGGGATTACAAGCGTGAGCCACCGCGCCCGGCCCGACTCTATTTTCAATAAGGCCCTATGCCCAGAGGTTGGGGGGACCCCAGCATCTTTTAGGGGGACACAGTTCAATCTACAGGGGTGTAGATACATGGTGCCGTCCATCAGTGCGCTGTCAATGCTGTCCCTGGCATTTCTGCAGGCACTGGGGCTCCAAGGACCCTGCTGATGTGGTAACCCAGGGTGCAGGCCACAGAGAAAGCACCTTCACGAAGGGCCTGTGGAACCCGCTGCTGGCCTGCATCTGGAAGGGATGCCAAGTCCCTCTCCCCCGGGGGTCCCCTCTCCTATGTCTCCCACCCCAGGTCCCCCTGTCCCAGGCCCGCCCCTGTTCGCAGGAGCCCTGGACAGTGCTCGACCAGGTCCCAGGAGTGATGCGGCCCCAGCCCCTTGTCCGGCAGGCATCGCTCCCTTTGTGGCTGGACGAGAGAACACACTCAGTGGGCCTGAGTTCCTCCTTCCCTCAGCTGCAGAGCGTGGCCCCACCGCCTGCCTCGAGTAAGGTGTCAGCTCCCTCACACGACAGGTGGGAATCTCAAAGGACCCTGGCAGAGAGCGGACGGCAGAGTTGGAACTGAGCTCAGGTATGCGACTCTGCAGGATGATCCTGGGGACCCCACAGATCCCTCTCCTGGCGCCCGGGACTTACCCGCTGATGCCCAGCCTCCGTGTCACCTCAGAGCAGCTACTGTGACTTCCCACACGCATACGCCCATGGACACACGCACAAACACGCCTGTGGCCTGCAGACTCACATGCACGCTGCCTCGCTGCTTGATGGCTCAATTCCCACCTCATCTGCCGCAGGCCCAAGAGCCCCCTCAGCACCGGTCACTCTCCCTGGCCTGTGCTGAGGCATTGTACAGTTTCATGTGTCTTACGGGTGGTGTGGGCAGGGACTGTTCTAATGGGCAGCACAGCCAAGCCCGCAGCCTGGGCACCAGAAGGACACCACGCTCAACTGCCCATGTCAGTGGCCAGAGATGAGCACTTAGGGGCGTCTCTCCCACCCGGGAGCCTGGGCTCCCCGCGCTCCCTGCACTTCCTTTAATCAGACCATTCAGGCATTTGCTCCTGAACCTGCAGTGACCACTCCCCATTCCCTGTGCGTACGGCACGTTGCCACACACTCTCTTCTCTCTGCCTGACCCTTCACTTCTGCCTTGTGGGATATGGGGACGGAGGATGGCCCTCCCCACTCCTGGCGCCCTCCCTGCCCATGATCTGTGAGTAGTAAGTCTTTGAACGTGTTTCCTATTGCGGTGGGGACTGAATTTGCACCTTCCACAAGGAAGAATCAGGGGCTGCCCAGGCTGGGTTTTCTGGGGGTCGTGGGGGACACAGGGCAGGCTCCCAACACCAGAGCGATGGTCAGGCAGGCATAAGCTGGACGTGAATCAGACAGGAGCCACGGGGCGTTTGCCAGTGTGAGCAAGTTTCCTGGAGGGACTCATGGTAGCATGTCAGACAACTAGGCATTAGGCCATCTGCCAGGCAAAAGACATCCCAGGAAAGGCACATGGCAAATACCACGTCCATCCCCTTCATCCCCCAAGAGCACAGGGCTGCCAGCCACCTGGCACTGGCACTGGCACTGAAAGACAGTTTTGCTGGGGGCTCTGAAAACAACCCTGTCTGCCTCTCAGGACCCCCATATCACACAGGATGTGTCCACCGAACCCCAGCTTAAGAACCACCCTTCCTGGCCAGGTGCGGTGGCTCACGCCTGTAATCCCAACAGTTTGGGAGGCCGAGGCAGGTGGATCACCTGAAGTCAGGAGTTGGAGACCAGCCTGGTCAACATGGTGAAATCTCGTCTCTACTAAAAAATACAAAAATTAGCCAGACATGGTGGCACATGCCTGTAATCCCAGCTACTTGGGAGGCCGAGGCAGAAGAATCGCTTGAGCCCAGGAGGTGGAGGTTGCGGTGAGCCAAGATCACGCCACTGCACTCCAGTCTGGGCGACAGAGACTCCGTCTCAAAAATAAAAAAAAAAGAACCACCCTCCCCCTGAGAATCCGGCCCTCAGACGGTGGTGTGAGCGGCCATAAACAGTGAGTTCCCCTTCACAGAGGGGGACCAAGCACACAGTGACGCCCGGTCTGGCTGGACATGGAGATTTCAAGCACTGGGTTCACGTTTCTATGGGCCCACGACCTTGGGCCGCATGGGATTGTCCCGAGTCAGGACGTCGGCCTCGATGAACTGCCTCTGCTCCTGCAGAAGGGGCCATCTCTCTGAGTCCGAGGACAACCAAGGCCCAGCTGCCAGGCTCTCCTTTGAGGGCCTGGGTCTTCACCTGAGTGTCTCCACTCGAGACAGACAGGGCCTACGTGCCCCCAGAGCATGGGGCAGGGCCTCTAGAAAGGCCACGCTGTCTGCAAGCTCCTGCTTCTCTTCCATCCGGTTCAACAAGCCCTGCTGAACCCCCAGCACGCACCTGACCACAGGCGGGCATTGCGCAGGCAGCAAGGGCTGAGCCCCCCGTGCTCTAGCTCTCAAGGAGTGTGTTCTAATGTGGAGTGAGCGTTTCCAAGGTTTGGGTCATAAAGCCCTATCAATAAAAAATGAGCAGTGGCTCCTGCCTGTAATCCCAGCACTTTGGGAGGCCGAGGCGGGCGGATCACTTGAGATCAGGAGTTCAAGACCAGCCTAGCCAACATGGTGAAACCCAGTCTCTAGTAAAAATACAAAAATTAGCTGGGCATGGTGGTGCCCACCTGTAATCCCAGCTACTTGGGAGGCTGAGGCAGGAGAATTGCTTGAACCCAGGAGGCGGAGGTTAGAGTGAGACTCCGTCTAAAAACAACAGTCAATGATGGCAGAGATGTCTATCTTGATGGATACCTGTGTGCACATCTCCAGGCACTATGGTTATATTCACTGTAAAACCAGGAAAGCAGGAAGACATATGCATAGGAAGGATGAAAATGTCAACATAAATGGAACTGTAACGTTTCTGCCCTGACCAGCAGTTCCTGGGGTGAGCTCCCCACTGGAAAACCGCTCTTGGGCGTCAGATGGAGGCAGATGGGAGGGGTCAGGCTGCCGGGCCCAGCACAAGTCATCATCCCGATGTCCTAGACGTCCAGGGAAGGGGGCAAGGACCTGGGCCGCCTGCTGCAGTTCAAGAGGGCGGGTCTAGCAGGCGACGGGCCATGCATGGGTTTCCCACCGCAGGGGCACGTAAGTTTAACCCCCAAAGCCAAGCTGCCAGCAATGAGGAACGGAGGACACGGAAAGGATGGAGACGGCCGCCCTCCCCCAATCCCCATCCCCAAGGCTGTACATGTGGGAAGGGGGACGCTGATGTTTCCCTCTGTGGGGCCTTATTGGGTCCAGCCTGGACACTGCCCTGTACGTCACAGCTGAAGAGTGAGTCTGCAGCTGACTTGACTGTCCCTGAGGGGCAAGTTGTTGCGGCAGCCTTAGGACCCCACCCCAAAGGTGCTCACAGGCTCTCTGGGGCGTTCCCAGGATGAGATCAGCCATTCTCCACAGGAGGGCTACAGCAGCCCAGAGTAACACCAGGCTCTAGCTGGGATTACAAGATAAGCTTGCTGGGGCTTGGCGGGTGGCCACACAACGGGTAGGTGGGCGGGGAGGGACGGTGTGGGTGGAGGCTTGGCTCAGGTATCTGCAAGCGTTATCTGTGTCTGCAAGGGAGAGAGAGAAGGAAGAGAGGTTATAAATAGAAACCTTTCCAGGCGAGGAACAGGTGAATAAGCAGAAGGCAGGCATGTGTCCTCTGAAATCCACACTCCCAGCAGGGTGGTGCCAGGCTGTGGTTGCAGGAGAGGCGGGCACCTTCTTCCAGGGACGCCCCCACCTGTCCTTCCACTCCCCTCACCAAGTGGCAGACAAGCTGGAGTATGGCTGGGTCCCAATCCTACTGTGTCCTAACCTCTCACAGCCTTGATCTTCTTTTTTTTTTTTTTTTTTAATTTTTTGAGACAGGGTCTTGCTCTGTTGTCCAGACTAGAGTGCAGTGGGGTCATCATAGCTCACAGCAGCCTCCACCTCCTGGAGGCTACTGCAACAAGCAATCCTCCCTCCTCAGCCTCCTGAGTAGCTGGAACTGAAGATGGGTTTAATTAGCCTGGCTAATTAAAACAATTTTTTTTTTTTTGTAGATACGGGATCTCATCTTGTTTTTCAGGCTGGTCTCAAACTCCTGGGCTCAAGCAGTCCTCTTGTCTCAGCCTCCCACAGTGCTGGGATTACAGGCGTGAGCTACTGAGCCCAGCCTCACAGCCTTGGTTTTTTTCATTGGCAAACTGGGGCTGATACTAGCCCAGCTTTTCACACCCTGGATGTGGGATGTGGGATGCTGGTGTGACATGGCCTTCTGCCCTGCTGTCTGTCCCTCAGAGCTTCCATGGACTCACCACCCCCCACCTTCCTCACCCCCGGCCCACAGACGGCAAAGGCCACCCAGCTCTGAGGTGGAAGCCCTGCCAGGGAGGCAGGCCGGTGGCACAGCCAGGGACACCATATGTGCACGCCAGCCCAGAGACGGCCCCACCTGGCCCCTAACGTTATGAAATGTCCATGTCAAAAGAGGCCCAGACACTGGACACAGCGGCTCCCAGCTCTTTAAGGCCCTGAGGGTTCTACAGGACCACAAAGGAGGGAAACGGCTTGCCCAGGTCACACGTGCAGCTGTTGCAGAATTCATGTGATTCGCCCGTTTTATTAAATTTCCCATAACCATGTCCAACCCCCTGGGAATTACAGGCCAAGTCCTCTGTCTTCCAAAAAAGAGCTTTCTGGAAGCACTGGGCAAATTCCTAAAGCGCTGTTTCCAGGTGGGAAGTTTTCGGAGACTGCGGCCCATGTAGAAAGGGCCACTCTCCCCAGGCCATCGGTCCCGGGCTTGTTCCAGGGAACTGACTGGGGGCCGCTACTAGGATCGTCCAGTAGACCCAACTTCCGATTTCTTAGCCTTTCTCCATCAATCCTGCCGTGCAGAGGAAACATCGTAGCTGAGATAACGTGGGGAAGGAAACGCGGGGGCCGCGCGACTGCGAAGATGGAATAGTTCATCAGAAACAAAATATTCTCCAAACAGTGGGTTCAACTCAATGCCTATCTTACTGTGTTAAGTAATTCTCAGCTCGGTTTACCCTCAGCTTTGAACTCTGTCCTTTCACTCACGGCGAGTGGGTGGCCAGGCCCGAGTGGTCGGTGTGTGACTCGGCGGCGCGCGCGCCAGAGAAGTCCCGTGGAGAGGACACCGGCGGCCACCCGCTCTCTGCCCCGCCCCGCCGGCGCACCTGTCCTGGGCGTGTTGCCCGCGACCCCGCCTCGCCCTCAGCTCCGCCCCCTTGGCCCCGCCCCACTCGCGCCGGGCGCTGGTTGGCGAAGGCGGTGTGCTATGCTAATGAGCCTGACCCCTTCCGCACCTGCCCGGGCCTGGCGCTGCCCGCAAGCGCCGGCGGACACAGCAGTCCGGACCCAAGCGCGCCCCTCCCGCCCCAGCCCACCCCGGCCTGCCGCCCGGGAGGAGAACATGCCGCGCTCCTTCCTAGTGAAAACGCACTCCAGCCACAGGGTCCCCAACTACCGGCGGCTGGAGCCGCAGAGAGGTACTGACTACCCGATCTCCGAGCCCCTGCTGGGACTCGACCCTGCGGGGCGAGAGAGAGAGAGAGAGAGGCCCCTGGGAGCGGGGGCTGGGGGAACACCTGTTCCAGGTGGGAGGAGAAAGAGCCGGCGCCTCTGCGCAGCGGCTGCGACTGCAGGGAGGTAGGTGGCCCACGGGCGCCTCCACTGCAGGGCGGGCGGGATTCTCTCCCCACTTGGAGAAGTTTTCTAAGCTCCCAAGTCTCTCTGGAACTCACCCCTTATATACAGCCGCCCGTCCCAACCACTACAGCCCCAGCCAAATGGACCTCGGAGTCATCTTCCCGGCACACACGTTTGGGAGGGGTCGCGGGGTGGTGGGAGGGAGGGAGGGCCGTCTAGGGCGGCCCGGCTCAGGGACCCCCGGAGCATGCTGACTGGGGGTGTAAGCACAGGGTATGGTGAGAAGGACACATGGGCCCTTTCTGGTGCAAAGGCACTGCTCCTCCTGCATTCTGTTCAGGTGAGCCTCCTCCCGTGGTCTCCCTCCCTCCCCCACCTCCCCTCACCCCAGAAGCCCTCCCGCTCACCCCGGCAGGCTTGCCTGGCCAGGCTGGGCTAAAGGGCTGCAATCCTCCACACACCGGCTAGGCTGGGGAGATGGGTGCCCAGCAACCGAGCTGCCCGTTCATTCCCACTGCCTGCTAGGCTTAAAGACACGAGAGAAGAGGACTCTGTCCTTCAGAGGACAGCCTGCCACGCGGGCAGTGAGAGCCGTCCCCACCTGGCTTGGCAGCTTCTTGGGACAAAAACCCACGGAGGGGTGCCAGCGGACGCAGTGGTCGGGACTCACGCTCTGTGGCCCGTGGGAGAGAGCAGGAAGGGCACTGCTGGGGCTAGGGGCCCCAGCAACACCCCCAAGAGGCCTTTATCCCAGCTCAGAACCCAGAGTTGGGGGTAGGGGGGGATCCCACCTGGACCCACACCCGAGGCCCAGGCTGCCACCAGGGGGTGCCAGCTAGGACCATGCTTTTCAAATGTGCATTTTGAAATCAGTTTCATGAGTCGCCACCAGCAGTTTTGTAAAACAAAATAGAGCAGGAACTGTTGGAGTGCCTGGCTCAAGGTGAAGAACACTGGCTTCAGTTAAGTGTATGTGGATGCGCATGTAACCACAGATATGATGGAAAACGGAATTTACACGGGTCATAGTTGCAAGTTTCAAAGTGTTGCTTAGGGTCCATCCGAGTGTGCCAATCTGGGTAGCTGTGCTGAGCCCAGCGGGCAACTGTCGTGAGTAGCTGTGCTGCCCCGCAGTGCCCTCTGCTCCCCGCCCCTGCTCCCCTCCTCACTGTAGCCCCAGCTGCCTGGCTTTCTGACAGCCGGGGGCCCGGACGACTTTCTGCCAAGATGTTACCCCAGGATAGACCTCAGGTGCTGGGATTTGGGGCCCCTCAATCTCTCCTTTTAAATAAGTGGCTCCTATGGCTCCCCAGGGAACCCCTGAAGCCAGTGAGGTACTTAACAGTCTCTTCAGCTGGGTGTGGTGGCTCACGCCTGTAATCTCAGAACTTTGGGAGGCCAAGGTGGACAGATCACCTGAGGTCAAGAGTTCGAAACCAGCCTGGCCAACGTGGCAAAACCCCGTGCCTACTAAAAATACAGAAATTACCCGGGTGTGCTGGCGGGTGCCTGTAATCCCAGATACTGAGGAGGCTGAGGTAGGAGAATCGCCTGAACTCAGGAGATGGAGGGTGCAGTCAGCCACGATGGCGCCCCTGCACTCCAACCTGGGCAACAGAGCAAGACTCCGTCTCAAAACAAAACAAAACAGTCTCTTCTCCCCAGGATCTGGACCGCAGCGTGAATAAAAAAGCAAGCAAAACCCAGAGAGTATGGGAAAAGCATTTAAAATCCCAGCAGAAACACATGGTCAGCCTGACGGGGCAAGACTGTCTCTTGCCCCATCCTGCCTCTGGGCTCAGCCACTGGGCCCACAAACAGGGTCCTGGCTCTGTGACAATGCCTGGAGGCAGAAAGGTGGCCATGTCTTAGAGACGGAGACAAGAAATGGTGACTTTCTCCTGCAGAGAGGCCCCAGCAAAGCCGGGAAACCCAGGGCTCCCCCAATGCTGTCTCCCCAGAACTCTCTTGGATGCTGCCTCTTATCCTGTCATTGCCCTCACTTCTGGGTGGACAGAAACCTGATGACTCTGTAATCAGGAAAACTGAGGGTGGGAGAAGGTCAGGTCAGGAGACAGTGGCAGATGGGAGGCGTTCCTTTGAATCCCCTATTCCTCCTCATCCTCACAGCACTTGTTAGTGTCTATTTTTATCAGTCCTACTGGGTGTGAGCATCTCATTATGATTGCGATTTGTGCTTCCCTGATGGTAATGGCATTGAGCATCTTTGCCTGTGTTCATCGGTCATTTGTGTATCATCTTTGGAAAAATAGTTATTCAAATCCCTTGCCCAGGCCGGGTGCGGTAGCTCACGCTTGTAATCCAGCACTTTGGGAGGCTGAGGTGGGCAGATCACTTGAGGCCAGAGTTTGAGACCAGTCTGGCCAAGGTGACAAAAACCCGTGTCTACTAAACATACAAAAATTAGCTGGGCATGGTGGCAGGTGCCTGTAATCCCAGCTATCAGGAGGCTGAGGCAGGAGAATTGTTTGAACCTGGGAGGCGGAGGTTGCAGTGAGCTGGGATCGCGCCATTGCACTCCAGCCTGGGTGACAAGAGTGAGACTCCATCTCAAAAAATAAATAAATAAATAAATAAATAAAATAAAAATAAAAGTAAAAAATAAAAATAAAGGGCCAGGCACGGTGGCTCATGCCTGTAATCCCAGTACTTTGGGAGGCTGAGGCAGGCGGATCACAAGGCCAACAGTTCGAGACCAGCCTGACCAACATGGTAAAACCCTGTCTCTACTAAGAATACAAAAACAAGCCAGGTGTGGTGGCACATGCCTGTAATCCCAGCTACTCGGGAGGCCGAGGCAGGAGAATTGCTTGAACCAGGGAGGCAGAGGTTGCAATGAGCCTAGATCACGCCATTGCACTCCAGCCTGGGTGACAGAGCAAGACTCCATCTGGGGAAAAAAAAATTAATCAGGCATGGTGGTGCACACCTGTAATCCCAGCTACTTGGGAGGCTGAGGCAGGAGAATCATTTCGACCTGGGAGGTGGAGGTTGCAGGTTGCAGTGAGCTGAATTCACGCCACTGCACTCCAGCCTGGGCGACAGAGCGAGACTCTGTCTCCAAAAAAAAAAAAAAAAAAGGGGGGGGGCCAGGTGTGGTGGCTCACACCTGTAATCCCAGCACTTTGGGAGGCCGAGGCAGGTGGATCACCTGGTCAGGAGATCGAGACCATCCTGGCTAACACAGTGAAATCCTGTCTCTACTAGAAAAATACAAAAAAATTAGCCAGGCGTGGTGGCAGGTGCCTGTACTCCCAGCTACGCAGAAGGCTGAGGCAGGAGAATCGCTTGAACCCAGGAGGTGGAGGTTGCAGTGAGCCAAGATCGCGCCACTGCACTCCAGCCTGGCGACAGAGCGAGACTCCGTCTCTAAAAAAAAAACCGTTGCCCATATTCAAATTCTATTATTTGTCTTTTTATTGTTGACTTGCTAACATCCTTTATATGTTCTAGTGTTCTAGATGCTATTCCTGATCAGAAGTCTGATTTGCAAATATTTTCTCCTATTCTATGCGTTGTCTCTCTCTACCCAAAGCCTCAGCACGGAGATAGAAACAGAGCCAGAGATCCATTTTAGCACATATAGAGTAAGAAAGGGATTGAGGGCTGTTGGGAGATTTTGGCTTTGGGGAAATATGGAGTTTAACTCTTACCTGCAGACTAACCTGTTTATCTGGGGGCTGCTGCCCTTAAGTGGATCAACCATGTGGTGTGCGGTGTGCCAGCCCCCAAATACAGGAACCACCATCCTGGGAAGGAGCCCAGCCAGGGGTAATACTGAAAGCCCGGGCCAGAGCACCCCAGCCATGTGGCTCGGCTGTGTTCAGAGCACAGCAGAGTGGGCACTGGTCAGCGGCCAGGGAGGCTTCTGAGCTCACTGCCTCATTATCCACAAAAGGAGATGCTCGAGGGGTGATTGTGGGGTGACTGGAGGGTGATTAGTTATGAGCGGGCTGATTTTACAGTCAGCCGGCACCTTGCTGCCAAGCGTCTGACTGATGGCTGCTGCGTGGGCGCCTGAAGGATGCCGGCCCAGGCTGGGACTTCTCCAGAGGTGGGTGGGGCTCATCAGAGGGGCCCGCCCAGCCGAGGCATAAAGGGCCCTCCTTTACCCACGAGGCCTGTTTCACGGTCCTGAACACGAAGGGTCCCGTCAGATGTTTCTTTGTGTCTAAAGAGGAAGTGAGATTCGCTCTCTAGACCGCGGGGCCTTCTTGTTTTAAATGACTCCACTCCTGGCCACGCCGTCACTTCCCTGCACAGCACTGCCAGTTCCCTTGCAAGCTGGGTCTGCACGCAGGCTCCCGGCTACACCTCCCACGCTAGGCTGCTGATGGGCTGTGACTGGGTCCATGAATCGGAGTTGGAAACACAAAGTGCAGGGGATTCAGTCTTCATCTTTATATTCTCTCCCCTCCACCCCTCTAGAAATCAATGGTGCCTGCTCTGCCTGTGGGGGACTGGTGGTGCCCCTCCTCCCCCAAGACAAGGAGGCCCCTTCTGTGCCCACCGACCTTCCCCAGCCCTGGGACCGCTCTTCAGCCGTCTCCTGCATCTCCCTGCCCCTCCTGCCACGGATCGAGGAAGCTCTGGGGGCCTCTGGGCCGGACGCCTTGGAAGTCAGCCGGGTCGACCCTCGGGCCAGCCGGGCCGCCATTGTACCCCTCAAAGACAGCCTGAACCACCTCAACCTGCCCCCACTGCTGGTGCTGCCCACACGGTGGTCCCCCATCCTGGGCCCAGACCGGCACGGGGCTCCAGAAAAACTGCTTGGGGCGGAGCGGAAGCCCCGAGCCCCCGGCGGCTTTGAGTGCTTCCACTGCCACAAACCCTACCACACGCTGGCCGGGCTGGCCAGGCACCGGCAGCTGCACTGCCACCTGCAGGTGGGGCGCGTCTTCACCTGCAAGTACTGCGACAAGGAGTATACCAGCCTGGGCGCCCTCAAGATGCACATCCGCACCCACACGCTGCCCTGCACCTGTAAGATCTGTGGCAAGGCCTTCTCCAGGCCCTGGCTACTGCAGGGCCATGTCCGCACCCACACAGGTAGGACAGGGTGAAGGTCTGCAAGGACGGTCTGGGCTGGGGGAAGAGAGTGGGCTGTGGGAGTTAGAAAAGGAGGAGGGATGATTTTATAAACAATGGCATGGGCATTCACATTCAGCTTCTGCCTCTTGACTTACCTGTACAAAGTCCCACAGACCACAGACTAGAGGCCAGAAGTCCAAAATCCAGGTGTCAGCAGGGGCCAGTGCAGGAGCCACACCTGTAATCCCAGCACTTTGGGAGATTGAGGCGGGAGGATCACTTCAAGCCAGGGGTTCAAAACCAGCCTGGCCAACAAGCAAGACCTCGTCTCTACTAAAAATTGAAACAGCTGAGTGTGGTGGCACGTGCTGGTAGGCCCAGCTACTTAGGAGGCTGAGGCAGGAGGATCACTTGAGCCCAGGAGGTTGAGGCTGCAGTGAGCTGTGGTCATGCCACTGCACTCCAGCCTGAGCAACAGAATGAGACCCCAACTCAAAACAAAACAAAAAAACCGACCAGGCACGGAGGCTCACGCCTATAATCCCAGCATTTTAGGAGGCGAAGGTAGGTGGATCACCTGAGGTCATGAGTTCGAGACCAGCCTGGCCAACATATGAAACTCTGTCTCTACTAAAAATACAAAAATTAACCGGACGTGGCAGTGCACACCTGTAATTCCAGCTATTTGGGAGACTGAGGCAGGAGAATCACTTGAACCCAGGACATGGAGGTTGCATTGAGCCAAGATGGCGCCACCGCACTCCAGCCTGGTGACAGAGCAAGACTCTGTCTCAAAAAAAAAAAAAAAAAAAATCCAAAACATAATGCCATTAAAGTACAAAAGTGGCCTACTCTTCCCAAGAGCCAGCCAGCAGCCTCTGCCTGGGCTTTCTGTCAACCTCAGTGTGCAAAGAATAAAAACAGAAAGGAAGAAAGGGCTGCAGGAATAAGCTTCAGTCTCCACATCAGGCCCAGAGGTTCATACTTTTTTTTTTTTTGTCTGAGGCAGGGTCTCACTCTATTGCTCAGGCTGGAGTGCAGTGGTTTGATCGCAGCTCACTGCAGCTTCGACTGCCTGGGTTCAAGTGATTCTCCTGCCTCAGCCTCCTGAGTAGCTGGGACCACAGACATGCATCACTATGCCCAGCCAACTTTTAAATTATTTGTAGAAATGGGGGTCTCGCTATGTTGCCCAGGCTGGTCTTGAACTTCTGGGCTCAATCTGTCTTCTCACCTTGGCCTCCCAAAGTGCTGAGATTACAGGCATGAGCCACTGTGCCCAGCTAGTTCACACTTTTTCTTTCTTTTTTTTTTGAGACGGAGTCTCAGTCTTTCGCCCAGGCCGGACTGCAGTGGCTCTATCTCAGCTCACTGCAAGCTCCGCCTCCCAGGTTCACGCCATTCTCCTGCCTCAGCCTCCCGAGTAGCTGGGACTACAGGCACCTGCCACCATACCCAGCCAATTTTTTGTATTTTTAGTAGAGATGGGGTTTCACTATGTTAGCCAGGATGGTCTCAATCTCCTGACCTTGTGATCCACCCGCCTTGGCCTCCCAAAGTGCTGGGATTACAGGGGTGAGCCACCACACCTGGCCTGCTAGTTCACACTTTTTCTAACTGGAGGTTCCTGACCCCCTAAGTCATGACTCTTGTGACTGGGACCTTCTGAGTCACACCTGGGTGCAGGCCAGAGGGAAGGCCTTTTCCAGGTCTCTGGGAAATCCTTTCTGGTTTTTCTGAACTCTTTGATGACAAACAACACCCCCCCACACCCCCTTTCTATGACAAAGGGCCCTGGGGCTTGGTGCCCTCAGCCTGGGAGTGAGGAGTGTGGGGAGGCCCTGCAGGAGGCTAGCCTGGGCAGGAGCATGTCCAGTGTCCCACCAGCAGGAATGCAGGTGCTCTGGGCCCCTCAGGGGCTGCAGGCCGCGGTCTCTCAGGACTCTATGGGGCTACAGGAATGAACAAATGATTCCCAGTCACCCTTCGCTTTACAGGTGTTGGGCCAAGGTCCCAACAGGACTTTGTCCAGATCCCCTGTTGTCCTGACGGGAGGTGGTTCCTAAATTCTGCCTCCTCAAGGTCCACAGCTCCGCCCCCGCTCTGGATTCTGCTGGAGCTGGCCAGACCCCCCACTTGCCTGTCGTGGCCAGAAACAGCTGCCAGAGGCTCCCAGTGCTCCCCCGTCCTCTCCCAGTGGCCAAGGCCTCCGGGAGGGCTATCGCAGCAACACTAGGAGATCTAGCACCTGTGGCTGCCTGTGCTCCTGAGAGGGGCTTCCGGTGATGTGTCTCGCCCAGGTGTGGCGTGCCACCCCGTCCCCACACAGCTCAGCCTTGGGTGCTCGGGCTGTGAGCATTTGTGGGGAAGGGATGGGAGTATCCATTGATGGTCAGGGTGGGTGCTTTAGCCTTCAGGCCATCTTCCATGGTGTCACTGGCCCCCTTCTTCCTCCCACAGGGGAGAAGCCCTATGCCTGCTCGCACTGCAGCAGGGCCTTTGCCGACCGCTCCAACCTTCGCGCCCATCTGCAAACGCACTCAGACACCAAGAAGTACCAGTGCCAGCGCTGCGCCAAGACCTTCTCACGCATGTCCCTCCTGGCGCGGCACGAGGAGTCTGGCTGCTGCCCGGGCCCCTGAGAGGCATGTGGTCGGCGCAGGTAGGAGGGATGGGCCTCACCCCGAGAGCTGGTGTCCCTCCTGTCGCCAGAGGAGCCAGGAGTCTGGGAGGGCAGGGCCTGGCCTCACACTTGGTGCATACTCCATATCTGTGTCCAATCAGAACCAAAGAAGTCCAGCGGGCCCACTGGGCTGGAGGACACTCACCCAGGCCTCTCACCCCGTGGAGCCCACTCAGAGGAGACTCCTCTCCCAGGCAAGACTTTCATCAGAACAAGAGCCATGGTTCCATTTCAACATGGTCAGGTCTCTGGGTCTACCCTTCCAAGAGTCAGAGCCTTGGGGAGATGGCCACCAGCGTGGCCCGGCACTGCGGCCAGACGGCTCGCAATGCTGCCTAGTTCCCTTGCGGCAGAAATGAACGGTTCTGCCTTACGGTGAGCACGGCCCTGTGGTCCTTCCTCAGCAGGCACAACTACCTCTCAGCAGGCCCCCGCCAGCCTTTGGTTTGGGGTCTGGAACAAGCTGTCCCATGTCACACGTCTATGCGCATGTGCACACACACTCCAACATGTATGTACACACACATGCCCTCCCCACCTCACTAGACTTTCCGGAAGATGGGGCAGTACTGGGAGAGCCCAAGATTGCTGGTTCAGGTGTGTTGGGATGAGGCGGAGTACCTCTGGGATTTGTCCTGCTCAGAGCCTCAGGGGGCTGGGGTCTCAGGGCACTCAGCTTCCCAGGCAAGAATAGCTGTGTGGTAATAAATGGTCTCTGCACACCTGCATGTTCCTTTCTTCGAAGCTTTGAGTCTTGGCCAATCCCCTGGTTCTGTGGAGGAAGTGGGACTCGGAAAAACTCCCTGAGACAGCAGGATTCGGGGATCGCCTGGGGCCTTTAGCCACCAAGTAGGCAGGAGACTCTGGGTCAGGGCCTGCCACTGTGAAAAACTCTTCTGAGAGGTGGGGACTCTGCCATCGGGTGAGCAGGGGTGCCGTCGTGGTCAGAAGCCAGTGCAGGAGTGGGAGGGCATCCCATGGCACAGAGGAATGGCCGAGAGGCTCCAGCATATGCCAGGTAGAGGGCCGAGACCGCAGCTGGGGGCAGTGAGTCCTCCCTGCTGCCTGATCAGAAGAGAGGACTCAGGGCTCCTGCCGCAGCCCTCAAGCGCTGCCAGGGTCTGACCTGATCACTGCCATTTTGCAGAAGATCTGGGCCTCTGTCCACCCGTGGTATCTGGGGCATCCGTGAACTGGAGTCCCAGACCCTTGCCCTGCTCTGCTGAGACACTGTGCCAAATAGACACGGTTGCCTACACTCAAGACCCCCCTCCCTGGAGTCCTGCTCCAACCATCCAGTGGGGTGGTGGCATTTCCTTCTTAAACGTGGCCTCTTCTCACTGCCCAGCTGTTGGGCGGCCACCCACTGGGCTGGTCCTCCTCTTCCCGGCATGTCTCAACCTCTCCAGCTCAACCGCAGGGGCAGTGTCCAGGAAGGAGCAAGGAGGCCCCTCCTAGTCCCTGACACCTTCGCTGACAAGGACGGTGGAAGGGAGGTTTCTGGGAGGGGACGCTTGTTCCTCAGGAGGGCTGGCCCACTGTCAGCTGCTCTGCCTCTGGCTCCAGCCAGGAAGACATCATTGTCCTGGTCCTGGAATGGAGCCACATGGAAACCGGCGAGGGCTCCCCTTGCTCCCAGAGCCCGCTGAGCCTCCTGTCCATCCGTCTGTCCATGAGAATATTCAGGAAGGCTCACAGGAACCACACAGGAAGCATCTTGTTGCTCAGCCACTTGGCTGCTCCAGTCCCAACCCGGGCAGCGGGAGCCCCACTCGGGGCAGCCCCGCCTGCAGATCAGCCTGGCTAACACCTGCCGGGTGCTGACGGGCCCTTGTGCAGATGGCTTGACGACACCTATTTGAGGAGCCTTGGGGACATCCCAGACGAAACTTGACCTAGACCTTGGGCTCCGCTGGATCAAAGGTGACCTTGAGTAAACAGACTCCCCGGGAGAGCCTGGGCTCCAGCCGCTACCAGCCTCCATGTGAGCTGGTGGAGTGAAGACGCTGAGAAAGCCTCTCTCGCATTCGCGGACCGGGACCACTGCCTCCCCTACAGGGATTGGCCGTCCCCAGAGAGGGAGGCACCCACTCAGCTGCCATAACAAAGGACCTCAGCCTGAGTGGCTGAAACAACAGAGTTTTATTCTCCCCCAGTCCTGGAGGCTGGAAGTCCCAGATCCAGGTGTCAGCAGGGCTAGTTCCTTCGGAGGCTGTGAGGGCGGGGCTGTCCCAGGCTTTCTTGTGGCTTTGGGAGTCGCGGGCGAGCCTTGGCTTCCCGCGGCGTCTCCCTGTGAGTGTGTGTTTCTGTCTCTCCTCTTCTTATGAGGACACAGTCATGTTGCCCTGCTCCAGGAGGCCCCCATCTTAACTCATCACATCTGCAAAGCCTCTATTTCCAAATATGGTCACATGCGGAGGGCCCGAGAATTAGGACTTCAACATACAGAATTGGGGGATGCGATTCCACCTAAACAGCCAGTGGGAACACGGGGCTTTGCCAAGAGTTGCCTTGAGGGTCCTTGCACTCAATGCTGAGGAGAGGGGAGCCTCACCCCCTTCTTTTGTCCCTTGGTCTACAAAGGATCATGAGGGCCGGGCGTGGGGGTTCACACCTGTAATCCCAGCCCTGTGGGAGGCCAAGGCAGGTGGAACACTTGAGCCCAGGAGTTTGAGACCAGCCTGGGCAACATGGCAAAACTCTGTCTCTACTAAAAATATTAAAAAATGAGCTGGGTATGGAGGCACACCCCTGTAGTCTGAGCTATTCAGGAGGTTGAGGCAGGAGGATTGCTTGTGCCCAGGAGGTGGAGGTTGCAGTGAGCCAAGATCATACCACTGCACTCAGCCTGGGCGACAGACCGAGACCCTGTGTGAAAACAAAAACACACACAAAGGATCATGGGGGACAGCTGATCTTAACCAATGGGGTTTACTGGAAGCATCTCTTTCAAAGGTTGCATCCAAGTCACCTTCCCCAGTGGCCATGGCTGTTCCCTGACCCATCTCCTCTCCCTCATCCCCACTGGGGCAAAGGCAGGGGACAGGCCAGCACCCGGGTCTTGAGGAGGAGTAGGGCTAGGAGCCTATCCTCCAGGGCCCCCTCCCTCCCGACTATCTCCCAGAGCTCTTGCCTCCTCTGCTTCACAGTCAGGCTGCCAGGGGTGAGGGTCTCCAATCGCCTGGAGAAAGCCAAGAGCTCCAACCACAGTTTCTGTTAAGTCTCGGCATCTCACAGGAGGGCTTTTTTTTTTTTTTTTTTTGTAGCATCCAGATCCCTAAAGGAAGCTTTATTGTAAGTTGTGTTCTATTTCTGGGTCCCAATATCTAAATGAGGCTATTGCACCTGTTGGGAATGAAGGACAGGAATTTCACAAGCCGAAAATAAAGCTGAATGTTTTCCCTTCTGTCTCAGCCCATGGAAAATGCTCTTATATTTATATCTGGGCGGGCAGGGGCTGGGAGGGAGAGGACGGGTTGGCAGAGAGGGGCAGAGGAAAGGCAGGGCACCTGCCAGGGGCCTGGGGTGTAAAGAATGGAGGAGCCACTCCACTTAGGGCAGGTCTGGCCCAAGTCAGAGGCAGCGAGGGCGGCTAGCCCCACCCAGGACACCCCCAGCCACTGCCCACCAGCCCCGCCCTTCACTGCTGGCCTCTCCTCCTTGTTCTGCCTGACCATGCCCAGGTTAACCTGGTTACTTACAATCTGGGCTTCTGGAGCCCTATCCAATACCTGCAGCTTGAGGACCAGGAAGGGGGCGTCTCAGCCTTGCTCACAGTCTCCGGGGGCTCAGGGCCGAGGGAGCTCTTCCCCCCCAGGACTCAGGCCTTCCTTTCCCCACCCAAATCTTCACTCATCACATCCACTCTCCTCCCTCTTCCAGGGGCACTGTCAGAGTCTTTCTTCCTGGTGGGAGGCGGGGCAAGGATGGACAGGAGGCTGCAGGACCTGAGCACACTGGAAGCGGGTGTTTCAGTGACGGCTCAGTGACGTCTGGGTGAGGGTGGAAGCCTAGGAAATCCCTGAGGATCCTGGACAAGAGGAAGAGGGTGTCCCGAGCTCTGAAAGGCGGGGGCTGCACCCTCCTCACAGCAGGAAAAGTCCCCTGATGACCTCTCCCCTGATAGCACACGGCAGGCGTCAGACAGGACCCACACCAGGGTGTGCAGGAAGGAAAATTAGTGGGGCCCTGCGTGCCTCTCGCTGTTCTCTGACTCATAGTGTAAAAGCAAAGAGGACGCCTGGCCTCCTAGAAACAGCGGGCCTCTGGGTGACCGGGTCCCTCTCTCCACTCCCCGTTGAAAGAAACTTATCCCCGAACGCCAAAAGGCGCGAAGGTTATTGCCTTCGTGTCCAAGAGCCCAGAGCATCCTATAAATATCATTTCGGCCCAGAATAATCAAAGGGGTTCTCTAGGTGTTTGAAAATAGCCTGCTTGCTACTATCTATATTCAGAGAACCCACTCCTGGCCTCCACTCGCGTGGCTAAGTATAGCTCCCTGGCAGAGTTCAATGGAACAAAAGCTTCCAGGCGTACACGACCTCGTGGATGGTAGAACATTCCCAGAAGAGTGCCTCAGCTGCCACAACTCAGAGGAGCTCAGAGAGAGGCTGGCGCTGACCTGGTCACCTCCCATCTCCCAGTCTTGAGCTGGATAAATCTGTGGACCTCTCAGCAAACAAGAGGCATTCTTGCCAGACCCAGGAGCAAGGTGCTCTGATGCTAGTTTTGTCCTTCTTGAGGGCTTGAGTTAGTCACAAAGCCTTGGTTTCTTCATCTATAAAAGAGGGATTGTGCGAACTTCTATGTCAGAATTAAAGAGAACTCCAAGTAAACCACAGAAAAACCAAAGGCTGGCCGGGCACAGTGGCCCATGCCTGTAATCTCAGCATTTTGGGAGGCTGAGGTGGGTAGATCATCTGAGGCCAGGAGTTCAAGACCAGCCTGGCCAACATGGTGAAACCCTGTCTCTACTACAAATACAAAAATTAGCCAGGCGTGGTGGTGTGTGCCTGCAATCCCAGCTACTCAGGAGGATCACTTGAACCTGGGAGGCAGAGGTTGCAGTGAGCTGAGATCGCCCCACTGCACTCCACCTTGGGTGACAGAGCGATACCCTGCCTTAAAAAACAAAAAAAAGAAAACAAACAAAAAAAAAACCAAAGACATTTAGGACACCCAAAATAAAACTGCCAACCTAAGGAACACTCTCAGCTTTGACCCCTCTTAGGATCTCTATTTCTGGACGCCAGGTTCTGGCTGCAGCGAGTCTGTCTTCACAGCCACCCCTGGCCCGGCCCACAGCACTGCCTGTGAGCTGCTCAGTACCTGCCCCAGGGTTGGGTAGAGCTGTATCACGCGAATGGGCAAAGGTGGCAGAGTTTCAGACCCAGGGCCCAGCCTAACAGGGTAGATAGACACCTCCCATCTTGCCAGGGGTCATGCGCCATCTCTGGGAATCCCAAGGAAATGCAGGACCACCTCCCCACAGGATGTCAATCAGCACTGCCTCCCCCAGCTCCTTCCCAGAAACCCCCACCTCAAGGCCAAATCTGGGAATCTTAAAGCAGGCCCCTTCTCTTCAGCAGCTCCCCTGCTTCTCCCTCCCCTCCCATCCTCTGTGCTTGTTCTCTCACTGACGGTGAGCCTGTGATACATCCGTAGGAAGACGCAGATCACTGCAGTATTGCTTATCCAGCCCCAAATACCAGCTGCTTTTCCCTTCCCCTGGGAACAGGCAGCGGGGAGGCCCAGGAAACTTCAGAAATGAAGCTGAGAGGTGAGAGGAGGTGGGCAGTGAGATCACAGGGCACTTCTCATCCGCACAAGGCCCCTGTGAAACTCAACTGTTTTGCATTGGCCAAAAGAGGGGCTGAGATGGAGACAAAGCCTAGCCAGCGGGTCCTGGTCCTGTTGCCATCCATCCAGCGAGCATCATTTCTGTGGTGCCGTGGACAGGGTGTGCCCCCCGGCACCGCACCCCAGCTGAAGAGCAATGGCATGATCTCAGCTCACTACAACCTCCACCTCCCAGGTTCCAGCAATTCTCCTGCCTCAGCCGCCCGGTAACTGGGACTACAGGCGCACACCACCACACCCAGCTAATTTTTGTATTTTTAGGAGAGAGGGGGTTTTGCCATGTTGGCCAGGCTGGTCTCGAACTCCTGACCTCAAGTGATCCGCCTGCCTTGGCCTCCCAAAGTGCTGAGATTACAGGCGTGAGCCACAGTGACCGGCCCCTTTGACTTTGAAGTCAGAGTAGGGCATCTGATCAGGACAGCAAATATGGTGCTGCTTTTTATATTGGGGCCAGTGTGTGGGGTGATATGGTGGGAGGAGCTGCAGGAAGACAGTGGATTACGATCTGGACTCAAGCAGTCCTGTGGGGAAGCCAGGTTTCTCTACTGACTCTTGTTTAGAGGAGAAGACTAGGTGTGGTGGCTCATGCCTGTAATCCCAGCACTTTGGGAGGCCGAGGTGGGAGGATCGCTTGAGCCCAGGAGTTTAAGACAAGCCTGGGCAACACAGCAAGACCCTGTTTGTACAAAACACAAAAAAGTAAAAAATTGGTAGGGTGTGGTGGCTAAGTCTGTAATCTCAGTACTTTAGGAGGCCAATGCAGGAGAATTGCTTGAGCATAGGAGGTCAAGTTTGCAGTGAGCCGTGATCTTGCCAGTGCATTCCAGTCTGGGCAAAAGAGTGAGACCCTGTCTCAAAATAAATAAATGAAAAATAAAAAGTAAGTATCGAATGCAGGAATAGAAAATCAAATACTGCATCTTCTCACTTGTAAGTGGGAGCTAAATGATAAGAACTTATGAACACAAGGAAACAACAGACACGGGGGTCCACTTGAGCGGGGAGGGCAGGAGGAAGGAGAGGAGCAGAAAAGATAACTATTGGGTACTGGGCTTAGTATCTGCGTGATGAAATAATCTTTACAACAAACCCCCATGATTTGTGTTTATTTATGTAGCAAACCTTCAAATGTACCCCCAAACCTAAAAGTTAAAAAAAAGTATCGAATTGTCAACCCCTCTGGAATAAACATTTCCTTGTCTTTTTTAAATTTAAATTTTTATTTTTAAAATGCCCATATTCCCTGAGTCCTCGCTTCTTTTTAGCTCTCCAATCGCCTGGCTTGATGGTGTTTCACATTTGCTGACTGCTTCCAGAAAAACATTCCCACTGAAGGCCTCCCAATGCAAGGCAGATATAGAGCAAGCTAGACACATGCCTTCCTTTCCAGTCGCTTTCTGACTTTTTAAAGTCCCAGACGCCTGGGCTTGGGGAAAGGACAGGAAGCGCCTGGAAGCAGGAAGCCCCGGGGATCAGCAGCAGGATGCTGTGCAGGCTGTGCTCGGGGCCCCTCTGCTGGCCTGTCCAAGCCAAACCCCCAGGGCTGCAGGCCTGGAGCCAGGCAGGACATGCTCAGCCCTGGCTGGGCTTCCCCTCCTTACCCTACGGGCTCCAGCTGCCTGGCTTCCCATTCATCTCCCAGACCCTCTCCCCTCATGAATCAGGGCCACACACAGCCTACCCATACTATACTTAGCAGAGCACCCATGCCTGTGGCTGAAGTGCAGTGGTGTGATCAGAGCTCACTGAAGCTTTGAACTCCTGGGCTCAAGTGATCATCCTGCTTTAGCCTCCCTAGTAGCTGGGAGTACAGGTGTGCACCACTACGGCCAGCTAATTTTTAAAAAAATTTTTTGTAGGCTGGACGCGGTGGCTCACGTCTGTAATCCCAGCACTTTGGGAGGCAGAGGCGGGTGGATCACGAGGTCACGAGATGGAGACCATGACCATCCTGGCTAACACGGTGAAACCCCGTCTCTACTAAAAATACAAAAAAATTAGCCGGGTGTGGTGATACTACTTGGGAGGCTGAGGCAGGAGAATCACTTGAGCCTGGGAGGCGGAGGTTGTAGTCAGCTGAGACTGTGCCACTGCACTCCAGCCCGGGCAATGGAACAAGACTCTGTCTTAAGAGAAAAAAAAAAAAAAAAAAATTTTTTTGTAGAGATGGTAGAGTCTCACTATGTTGCCCAGACTGGTCTTGAACTCCTGGCCTCAAGCAGTCCTCCCAAATCTCAAAGTGCTGCTGGGCTTACAGGCATGAACCACCATGCCTGGCCTATTTTCTTTTTTTTTTTTTTTTGAGATGGAGTCTCGCTCTGTCACCCAGGCTGGAGTGCAGTGGCGCGATCTCGGCTCACTGCAAGCTCCGCTCCCAGGTTCACGCCATTCTCCTGCCTCAGCCTCTCCGAGTAGCTAGCACTACAGGCGCCCGCCACCACGCCCGGCTAATTTTTTGTATTTTTAGTAGAGACGGGGTTTCACCGTGGTCTCGATCTCCTGACCTCGTGATCCGCCCATCTCGGCCTCCCAAAGTGCTGGGATTACAAGCGTGAGCCACCGTGCCCAGCCAGCCTGGCCTATTTTGGAAACACGTACAGGCTGAGGTTGAGGAGAGCCTGGGCTACAGGCGTCAGTCTGGGGATCGATGTCTGACATCTTTCAGAGAGGTCGTTCATCCCAGTTCTCCACTCAGTAAGGGAGTCTGCCCACAAGCACAGTCGGCACCCATTGCTACACGGCTCAACTGCGAGTATGACTCAGATAATTGTAATAAGGAAAATAAGGAATGCTGATGGACGGATAGGATAAGAAGGTATGCGACTGGGAGATGGAAGAGAAGTCCTTATTTCTATTTAGTCATAATCAATAGAGGTTATCTAAAACTTAAAAAAATAGGGCCAGGCGCGGTGGCTCACGCCTGTAATTGCAGCACTTTGGAAAGCCGAGGCGGGCGGATCACAAGGTCAGGAGATCGAGACCATCCCGGCTAACACAGTGAAACCCCGTCTCTACTAAAAATAACAAAAAAAAGTAGCCAGTCATGGTGGTGGGCGCCTGTAGTCCCAGCTACTCGGGAGGCTGAGGCAGGAGAATGGCGTGAACCCGGGAGGCGGAGGTTGCAGTAAGCCGAGATGGCGCCACTGCACTCCAGCCTGGGTGACAGAGCGAGACTCTGTCTCAAAAAATAAAAAAAATAAAAATAAAAACGCCAGGCGTGGTGGCTCATGCCTGTAATCCCAGTGCTTTGGGAGGCCGAGGCAGGCGTATCACTTGAGGCCAAGAGTTTGAGACCAGCCTGGCCAAACATGGCGAAACCCCGTCTCTACTAAAAATACAAAAATTTGCCGGGCCTGCTGGTGCACGCTTGTAATCCCAGCTACTTGGGAGGCTGAGGCAAGAGAATCACTTGAAACCAGGAGGCAGAAGTTGCAGTGAGCTATGATTGCCCCACTGCACTCCAGCCTGGGTGACACACCAAGACTCTGTCTCAAAAAAAAAAAAAAAAAAAAGGCCGGGCGCGGTGGCTCACGCTTGTAATCCCAGCACTTTGGGAGGCCGAGGCGGTCGGATCACGAGGTCAGGAGATCGAGACCACGGTGAAACCCCGTCTCTATTAAAAAATACAAAAAATTAGCCGGGCGCGGTGGCGGGCGCCTGTAGTCCCAGCTACTCGGAGGCTGAGGCAGGAGAATGGCGTGAACCCGGGAGGCGGAGCTTGCAGTGAGCCGAGATTGCGCCACTGCACTCCAGCCCGGGCGACAGAGCGAGACTCTGTCTCAAAAAAAAAAAAGAGCAGCCTGGGCAACACAGGAAGACCTGCATCTCTACAAAATAAAAAATAAAAATTAGAAGCGGTGGCACGCGCCTGTATCACAGCTACTCTGAAGGCTGAAGTGGGAGGATCACCTGAGCCCAGGAGGTTGAGGCTGCTGTGAGCTGATGGTGCCACTGCACTCCAGCCTGGACAGCAGAGTGAGACCCTGTCTCTAAACAAAAATAAAATTTTTTTTTCTCCTGGACTTAAACAATCTGCCCTCCTTGGCCTCCCAAAGCACCAAGCCTGTGTCTTCTTTTTCATCACAGCTGTGGCAGAAGGAAGGAGGTGACTGGAAGCCCCACTATCTCTGAATAGCTGAGGGAATACACCCTGACTATAGGCCAAGACAGTCCACATCAGCTCTTCAACAGGATTTAGTGGCTTTGCATAAAATGGAAAAGTGGCTGTGATTGCAAGAGAAATTAAAAATAACAACCATCTGAAATGCAAATTGAAAACAGTGAGACACCACATGTCACTCTGACAGGTGACCCACTGTGCTGGTGAAGGCGTGCAAGCACTCTCAGACTTCCGCAGAGAGACCTGAGTAATCAATTGACTTCCACAAAGAGCGACTTGCCAACAGCTATCACAAGTACTCAGGCACATCCTACTCGGCCCAGCAATTCCACTTCCAGGAATTTCTCCTGCAGAAATACATGTGCACAACGTAGAAAAGCACTGTTTATAGTAACAACCCAACTGTCCATGAGGACAGACCAGATATATTTAGACAACAAACAAGGACGCTTTTTACTAAATTGGGATGATCTCCAAGAAGCACGTACATACAAAAAGCCAGGTGGGAGAACACGCTATGTGCTTCTCCAACACACGTCAACGAAAAAATACACAAAGAATTGACAAGCCTGGTGGAGAGGCTCATACCTAATCCCAGTACTTTGGGAGACTGAGATGGAAGGGTCCCCTGAGGCCAGGACTTCAAATCAGCCTGGGCAACATAGCAAGACCCCCCAACATCTCTACAAAAAAATTAAGAAAAAAATTAGCCGAGCATGGTGGTGTGTACCTGTAGTTCCAACTACTGAGGAAACAGGTGGGAGGATCCCTTAAGACAGGAGGTCGAGGCTGCATGGAGCTTTGATCCTACCACTGCCCTCCAGCCTGAGCAACACAGTGAGAAAAAACCAGAATTTTTTTCTATTTCTAGAAAAAAATAAAGAATTTATAAGTATGATGGTTCTGGTAATAGAAGTAGGTGGCCGGGCAGAGTGGACACTTCGCACTGCATACTCCCGTATTTTCTGAAATCCGAGCTTTTTTTTTATTTTTTTGAGATGGAATCTTGCTCTGTCACCCTGGCTGGAGTACAGCAGCACGATCTCGGCTCACTGCAACTTCCGCCTCCTGAGTTCAAGCAATTGTCCTGCCTCAGCCTCCCCAGTAGCTGGGATTACAGGCGTGCACCACCACGCCCACCTAATTATTGTATTTTTAGTAGAGACCGGGTTTCACCATGTTGGCCAGGCTGGTCTCAAACTCCTGACCTCCTGATCCACCCACCTCGGGCCTCCCAAAGTCCTGGGATTACAGGTGTGAGCCACCATGCCTGGCCAATCTGAGCTATTTAAAAACTAAAAGCAAAATTTTAAAAGGGGAAGGGGGAAATGGGAAGTTATTGTTTAAAGGGGACAGTTTCTGTTTGGGATGAGAAAATTCTAGAAATAGTGGGGGCGTGGCACATGATTGGAATGAATGGCAGGGAACGGCACGCTTAAACGTTTCCTGTATGTTTCACAGGAGAAGTCAATGCACACACAAGCGCCACAACCCAGTCCACGGCTTTGCTTCTGCAGGGCCTCAGAAAAGAGGGGGTGTTTGAGACGCCCACCTTAATGCAGGTTGTACCCAGCTCCGGGCTGCAGGGCTTCCCCACCCCGGGGTCTTTCGTGTGAGCCCCGTGGGGACACCCTGGCCCAGCATATGGCGCGGAGAAGGCTGTGGGCGGCGGGACAGGGTGCCTTTGGCTGCCAGGTTAAGAGTGGATCCCGGGATACATCCTCCAGCGCCTGACCTCGGGCCTGTGTGCACCCCCATACCCAGCGGGGCCATCCGAGAGCTTCAAGGAGGGCACAGCGCGACCCGCCCTCCCCTCAGCCCCGCACAGCCTCCCACACACCGTCCCACGGCACCCGCACAGCGCCTCACACAGCGCCCCACGGCCCCCGCACAGCCTCCCACACAGCGCCCCACGGCACCCGCACAGCGCCTCACGGCCCCTTCATGGTCCCCGCACAGCGCCTCACAACCCGCACACAGCGCCTCACGGACCCTTCACGGCCCCCGCAGAGTCTCCCACACGGCGCCCCACACAGAGCCTCACGGACCCCGCACAGCCCCTCAAGGCCTCCGCACAGCCCCCCGCACAGAGCGTCACACAGCCCTTCGCACAGCCCGCAGCACAGCGCCTCACGGGCCCCACACAGCCCCGCACAGCACCAGCAGACACGTAGCCCCATAAGCAACGGCGCCCACCTCGCCGCGCCGACCCGGGAAGGCCGACGCGGACGCCAGGCGCCTGCGCACAAGGCGCCTGCGCAGACATCACCCCGCGCCAGGCCTGGCGAGCGCACCCCGGGGGTGGGGCGGACTCACGTCAGCAACCCATCGTCCGATCCCGTCCATTGGCTGAGAGGTAATGCGTGCTCCCGGCTAGCCGCTGATTGGTCGGCGCGCGAGCAGCCGGGCTCGCACGGGCCAATCCTGTGGTAGCGCGTGAGGCGGCAGAGCCCTCTGGGGTGGGATTGCGGGCCGTAAGTGGCTGTGGAGCTGGGGACGCAGCGCGGTGGGACCATGGCCTCGGAGAACCCGCTGGCGGCAGTCACTTGTACCGCCCCGGTCAACATCGCGGTCATCAAGTACTGTGAGTGCCGCGGGCCGGCCTTGGACGGGGATGGCCGAGAGCGAGGCCGGGTACGCGGGGGTCGCGCGCTGATTCCGCGGCGCGCTCGGTCCTGCCCTCCCAGGGCCTCGACGGACGGGGAAACTGAGGCTCAAGGAGGGGCGCGGCGGTGGTCGGGCGGGGCCGCGCGCTCCTTCGCGTGACGAGCTCGGCGCCACCTGTTACCCCGCGACGGCTGCGGCCCCTGCAGGGTCGCCCGGCGCCTGCCCATTAGCGATTACCGAACTTTATCGAAATCATCAATCATCGATTCCCATGAATCGTAAGAATCCGCCGTGGTGGTGCGCGTTTGTGGCTCCAGCTACTCGGGAGGCTGAGGCGGGAGGATGGCCTGAGCCCGGGAGGTCGAGGCTGCAGTGAGCCGAGATCGCGCCACTGCCCCCCAGCCCGAGACCCTGTGTCCCTCCCTCGCCCCGTTTCTCCCAATGGTAACCTCCAAGGAGCGCTAACGGGGGGCCCGCAGGCCCACATCCGTGCGGGGGAGGCCGGTCCGCACCTGTGCGTTCATAGCCCCGCCCCTCCCCTCGCGCCGGGGTTACCTGGCCGCCACTGACCGCTCATTTCTGTAACGTCATTCAAAATGTTCTGAAACTGGAATCACAGTATGTGGCCCACCCCACCCAGTATCTTTTAAGTTTGTCTTAGTTCATTCAGCATAGAATGTGGACGTGCCCCGGGATTGTATCAGTGCTTTGCCCCTCTGTTGCTGAGCCAGTCCGTGGAATCCATGGACCACCCCCTAGCCAAGGCCTCACCCCGTAAAGCGCATCTGAGGTTTTCTTTTTTTGTTTTTTTTCTTTTCTCTTTTCTTTTTTCTTTTCTGTTCTTCTTTTCTTTTCTTTCTTGGCGCCGCCACCACGACTGGCTAATTTTTTTGTGTTTCCCTTACCAATAAAGCTGCCATAAAATGTTGTGTACAGCTTTTTGTGTGAAGATACGTTTCCATTCTTCTGGGATGAATGCCCAGGAATGCGGTTGCTGGGTCAGACGGTAGATATATATATGCCTCTCTCTCTCTCTCTCTCTCTCTCTCGGTTGCTGGGTCAGATGGTAGACATATGTATGCCTCTCTCTCTCTCTCTCTCTCTCGGTTGCTGGGTCAGATGGTAGATATATATATATGCCCCTCTCTCTCTGTCTCTCTCTCTCGGTTGCTGGGTCAGATGGTAGATATATATATGCCTCTCTCTCTCTCTCTCTGTGTGTGTGTGTATACCTATATAGATATATGTGTGTGTGTATATATACATACATATATATATATTTTTTTTTTTTTAAAGAAACTGTCGAATGGTTTTTCAGAGTGGCTGGGCCATTTTGCATCCCTGCCGTGATGCAGTTTTTCCACATCCTCACCAGCATTTGGCGGAGTTGCTGTTTTTCATTTTAGCCGCGTCCTGGTAGGGACGTGCTGACAGGATGCTGTGGTCCTCATTTGCCTTTCCCTATTGGCCAGTGATGTGAAGCATCTTTCTTTGTGCTTATTTGCCATCTGTGGGTTTTCTTGGTGAAATGTCTCTTCATGTTCTGTGTCCATGCTCTAACTGGATGGTTTGCTTTTTTACTATGAGTTTTGAGAGTTCATTATAGATTCTAGGCTGGGCACGCTGGCTCAAGCCTGTAATCCCAGCACTTGGGGAGACTGAGGTGGGCGGATCACCTGAGGTCAGGAGTTTGAGACCAGCCTGGCCAACATGGTGAAACCCCCGTCTCCACTGAAAAAAAATAAAATATGTATTGTAGATATTAGTCTCCTGTAGGACATGTGGTTTGCAGGTATTGTCTCCCAAACTAGCTAATCTTTTTGTCCTCTTAACAAAGAGCCAGTTTTTCATTTTAAAGAAGTTCAGTGTATCAATTTTGATGTCAAGTCTAAGACCTCTTTGCTTAGCCCTATGTCCTGAAGATTTTCTGCTTTCCTCCAAGTTGTAAAGGATTGCCTTTTATATTTAAGTCTGTGCTCCACGGTTGTCCAGTTAGCCAAGAAAGGCTATCCTTCCTCTATTGAATTGCTTTTGCACTTTTGTAAAAAAAAAAAAAAAAAAAAAAAATCAGCTGGGCATGTTTGTGTGGGTCTATTTCTGGATTTTCTCTTCTGCCTCTTTTTTTTTTTTTGAGACAGAGTCTTGCACTGTCACCCAGGCTGGAGTGCAGTGGCACAATCTCGGCTCACTGTAACCTCCGCCTCCCGGGTTCAAGCAATTCTCCTGCCTTAGTCTTCCGAGTAGTTGGGACTACATGCACGTGCCACCACACCTGGCTAATTTTTGTATTTTTAGTAAAGATGGGGTTTCACCGTGTTGGCCAGGCTGGTCTCAAGCTCCTGACCTTGTGATCTGTCCACCTCAGCCTCCAAAAGTGCTGGGATTACAGGCGTGAGCCACCGCGCCTGGCCTTTTATTTTTATTTTATTTATTTTTTTGAGACAGACTCTCACTGCGACACCCAGGCCGGAGTGCAATGGCGTGATCTCAGCTTACTGCAACCTCCGCTTCCCGGGTTCAACCGATTCTCTTGCCTCAGCCTCCCGAGTAGCTGGGACTACAGGTGTGCACCACCACGCCCGGCTAATTTTTGTATTTTTAGTGGAGACGGGGTTTTGCCATATTGGCCAGGCTGGTCTGAAACTCCTGACCTCCAGTGATCTGCCTGCTTCAGCTTCCCAAAGTGCTGGGATCATAGGTGTGAGCCACTGCACCGGCCAACAGTGATATTTATGGAAACTTGTCCACTTTCTTGTAACGTTCAGAGACTCTGGTCTTCTTTAAACCTTCCATTTAGGCCGGGCGCGGTGGCTCACGCTTGTAATCCCAGCACTTTGGGAGGCTGAGGCGGGAGGATCACGAGGTCAGGAGATCGAGACCACGGTGAAACCCCGTCTCTACTAAAAATACAAAAAAAAATTAGCTGGGCGTGGTGGCGGGCGCCTGTAGTCCCAGCTACTCGGAGAGGCTGAGGCAGGAGAATGGCGTGAACCCGGGAGGCGGAGCTTGCAGCAAGCCGAGATTGCGCCACTGCACTCCAGCCTGGGTGACAGAGCGAGACTCCGTCTCAAAAAAAAAAGAAAACCTTCCATTTGAGCTGGTTTTTGATAGCGCGCTGGTGGAGGAGGGGCGGGGGTGCTGGCTCATGATAAGGAGGCAGAAGTCCAGGTTTGCCTCCCCACCAACGCTGCCCCATCCCCACCAGGCCCTCAGGAATTCCTGAGTGTCTACTTGGCCTCTGACAAGAGCCGGCAGGTCAGGGGAGTCCAGGCTCCCGTGTGCTCTCCGCTGACTCCTGGGGAGGTGAAAGTCCCTGCTCCTTCAGGGAGGGAAACGGGGCGGGGCACTGTTCCAGCCTGGAGTGTGGGAGGAATCTGTTTCTTTTTTTCTTTTTCTTTCTTTCTTTTTTTTTTTTTTTTGAGAAAGGGTCTCCGTCTGTCGCCAGGCTGGAGTAAGTAAGGGTGGAGTGCAGTGGTGCCATCTCGGCTCAGTGCAACCTCCTCTTCCCAGGTTCAAGCGATTTTCCCGCCTCAGCCTCCTGAGTAGCTGGCATAACAGGCACGCATCACTACAGCCTGGCTAATTTTTGTATTTTTAGTAGAGACGGGGTTTCACCATATTGGTCAGGTTGGTCTCAAACTCCCGACCTCAGGTGACTGGCCCACCTCGGCCTCCCAGAGTCCTGGGATTACAGGTATCAGCCATCGCGCCCGGCCTGCAAAGTGCTGGGATTACAGGCGTGAGCCACCGCGCCCGGCCAGGAGTCTGTTTCTGTGTTGCTAGGCTGCCCTTCCTGGTCCCGCTAGGGAGGGCTGGCTTTGGTTGGCAGTTCCAGCTTCTGCAGGGCTAGGTCTAGGGCAGGCAGAAAAGAAAGCCCGGGGGCTCCCCCTGCACTGTCCTGCAGCCGCCCTCTGTCACCCGTGAGAGTCTCACCTGTGACGTCCAGGGTCTTAGTCGTCCTCAGTGGGAGGAAGAGGAAGTCCCCCGGCCCACCTTCCTGAAGGCAGAGGTTCGCCCGTCCTGTCAGGGCAGCCTCATCCGCCTGCAAGGAGGGCCGCTCGGTGCCGCGTGTGAAAGAGCCTGGCGAACTGCAGAGCGTGGTTCTCTGCCAGGTGTCCGCATTTATCACCCCTGGAGCTGTCCGCCATCCCCAGAGACCTCCCGTTGCACAAAACCGAGCAGATTGTGTGCTCAGCAAAGACGCCGTGCAGTAAGACTTCAGCTGAAGCGCTGCGCAGTGCTCCCGGGGCAAACATTTCCTTCCGGGCTTTCCGGAGGGTTGACTTCACTTGCTGTCCCATGGCCGTGCTGGGCAGGAAGGGTTTATCCCGGATGTTCCTGGGGAATATGAGCAGTGAGATTTGAGGAGTTCTCAGAGCTGGGCTCCTTTTGTTTGGGAAGATGGAGGGGAGGCAGGCCGCGGTCGGAGTGATCCGCACCTGGGCACTCACAGATGGTGGAGTAGAAGCAATGAAGGGGCCGGGAGTGGGGAGGGAGGTTGGCTGGCCTCCAGCTCTGCTCTGGGAGCCTGAGCTCCGTGGGGTGGAAGCAGTTATTGCAGGCCGGGGTCTAGCAGGAGGGGCACACAGGTTGTGCGGTGAGAGACAGGACAGAGGTGGATGGGGGCTGTGGGTGGGGGGTGGGGGCACCTGTGGGGAACGCTGGGTGAGGGTGGGCCGGGAAGCCCATCGGCGTGGCCCTGGCTGTTCATTACAGGGGGCAAGCGCGATGAAGAGCTGGTTCTGCCCATCAACTCCTCCCTGAGCGTCACTCTGCACCAGGACCAGGTATGTGTGGACTGATGACTAAACACTACAGTGCCACTTCCAGAACATTTATAGAACAGTGGGTACCAGTTGGGTATGGTGGCTCCCATCTGCAATCCCAGCACTTCGGGAGGATCTCCTGAGCCCAGGCATTGGAGACCACAGTGAACCATGATCGCGCCACTGCACTCCAGCCTGGGTGAAAGAGTGAGACCCTGTCTCTGAAACAAAAAAATAATTGGTACCTTTTTACCTAAAGGCTAGGGTGAGATGGCTTAGCGATGGCTCCCAGCCAGCACGCAACGTCTGTTCCATCTCCCAGTATTAGGAGAGCTGAGCACAGCACACACATGCCCCCAGGTCTCCTCACACATGCGCACACCGTGCCCCACGGGCTCCCCTGGGAGTCCCTGTCTCTTTATTCAGGACAAGCCTTGGTTGGTCCACAAGGTGTGGCCCACGCTTTCATCCCCTACGGGCTTCCCCCCTGCCCTCAGCAGGGCTGGCCTTGCTCGAGTGGGCAGCCACGAGGCTCTCTCAGTAGAAAGGGGTACCTGGCTGGCATCAGTCCTCAATGCTGGCCTCTGAGGTGGCCCTGGGTTTCCTTTTCAGTTAAAAACCACCACAACAGCCGTCATCAGCAAGGACTTCACTGAGGACCGGATTTGGCTGAATGGCCAGGAGGAGGACATGGGGCAGCCGCGGCTCCAGGCCTGCCTGCGGGAGAGTGAGTTGGGGTCCCCGTAAGCCCATGCCTCCCTGTTGTCAGCAGAGTCCGAGCGTCCAGAAAGTGCTTCTGCCTCTGTGCCCCTCCTGAGGCAGCAAGCGGCGTGGCTGGGAACCAGACATGCCCGCTGGGCTGCCAGCTCCAGGGCAGTGGCCCACCTCAATGACCAGCTGGGCTTGGGTCGGTCTGGGGTTTTCCCGGGTAAGAAACTCTCCACGAGGAGTCTGGCAGGCAGAGGCCTGGTGTTCCGCTGTGACCCCGGGCAGGTGGGCAGGAGCAGGGCGGGCAGGGTGCTGATGGCTGGGCCACACGCTGTCTCATTGTCTCTGCAGTCCGCTGCCTGGCCCGGAAGCGGAGGAGCTCATGGGATGGGGACCCGCTGCCCTCCAGCCTCAGCTGCAAGGTGCACGTGGCATCGGTGAACAACTTCCCCACGGCTGCGGGCCTGGCCTCCTCGGCGGCGGGCTATGCCTGCCTAGGTGGGTGCCCACAGAGACCTGCAGGGAGCCACTTCATGCGCTTCCCGGGTCAGGGAGCCCACTGCTGGGCCTGGCTAAAAGAGCATCCCCTCACCCCAGGCCTCCCTGGCCTCTCTGGAGTTGTTCAGTCTCTTCCCAGGGCACATCTGAACATTTTCATCTTCCAGTTGCAGCTGGCATGGGGCTCTCGCCTGTGATCCCAGTACTTAAGAGGCTGATGGGGGAGAAGCACTTTAGGCCAGGAGTTCAAGACCAGCCTGGGCAACATAGTGAGACCCCCATCTCTACAAAAAATAAAAAAATCTTCCAGTTGCTCCATGTGGAGCCCTGTAGATCGTCAGTGATAGAAACCACTTCAAACGGGCTCAGACCTACAATAGCGGTGATTTTGTGGCTCACATAACTGAGGATTCCAGTGGGCACAGCTGGTGTCAAGCCCCGCTGGACCCAGCTCTCTGCCCGCCCCAGGCCACTTTCTGGTGGCTTCCCACCCAGTGTCAGAGCCTGTCCCCACGGTAGTGGTCTCACACCATCTTCACCCCTCAACTCCAGGGATGATGCTTCCTGGCCCACCTGGGCTCCAGCGCCTTCCCTGAACCACCCTCAGTCACCAGGGCCGTGGGTGACCAGACCTGGAGGTGGGGTTGCCCTGCTGGAGCCCTGTGGAACGAGGGGAGAAGGTGGCCCCTGTGCTGGGTGGAGTCCAGCTCTCTCCTGGCATCAGTCCCTGCCCCATACAACCTTAAAATTCCTTCCCACCCTCAAAGCCTAGCTTGGGCGTCCTCAGGGGCCTTTCTCCCCTCTTCCAGGGGGCTTCCTGCTCTGCCGCAGGTACCTTTTGTTGCCCTTGTCGCAGGCCGCAAGCTCTGCAGGCTGTGAACAGAGAGTGTCCGAGAGCAGAACTAGTGGAGGTGGGGGACAGATGGCTGGGCCGGTGAATGCTGGCTTCGAAGGCTGATGGCCCAGAAGCCCTGTCATCTGGAAATCCCCATTTGCCGTGGGGTGTGGGACATTCCTGGGGCGGTGAGCTGTCAGGGAGCACAGCACAGGCAGCTCTGAGGACCCTCCCGAATCCCCATGCCTGCAGCCTACACCCTGGCCCGTGTCTACGGCGTGGAGAGTGACCTCTCAGAAGTGGCTCGCCGGGGCTCAGGCAGCGCCTGCCGGAGCCTGTATGGGGGCTTTGTGGAGTGGCAGATGGGAGAACAGGCTGATGGGAAGGACAGCATCGCCCGGCAAGTGGCCCCCGAGTCACACTGGCCTGAACTCCGCGTGCTCATCCTTGTGGTGAGTGGGGTGGGGCGGGTGGAGCGGCAGCCAGGTGGCCTCTGTCCCTAGTGAGGGCTGCTGCTGGGAGCAGGAGCGAAGGCATCCCATCCAAGCTTTGCTTGGCTCCTGGGGTCAGTAGGGGCTGAAGAAACAGAAGCGTGGCTGAGTGCTCAGGAAGCACTCCCATGCGGCGGGCGCCGCCACCCACTGGGATCTAGAAGTTGCCCCTGCATCACCCCTGCTGTGGCCAGGAGGCATCCGTGGTCAGGCAGGTGGCACTGACTCCCACCCCCGCTGCCTGCATTGGCTGAGGGAGGGCCGAGTGTTTGGGGCTGAGGTCCTTGGGGCTGGCCCCTTGCAGGGTGTGGCCCAGGCTGTCTCTCCCTCGTGCAGGTGAGCGCTGAGAAGAAGCTGACAGGCAGTACTGTGGGCATGCGGGCCAGTGTGGAGACCAGCCCCCTGCTGCGGGTAAGGCCAGAAGCGGGCGGTCCCAGGGCCCTGGGAGTCATGCTTGTGCCCAGCTCTGCCCTCACCCTCTGTCTGGGCCCAAGTGTTCTCACACCTGCAGCAGCCCCGCCAAGACCAGGTGGAGAAGCCAAATGCAGAGATGGGGCTTGAGCCGGGCCTCCAACCCTGGAGTCTCTCGTTGAACCCTCTGCTGTCCAGACCCCAGCGGCTCCATGGGAAACACCCTGTGCCTTGCAGTTCCGGGCCGAGTCCGTGGTGCCCGCGCGCATGGTGGAGATGGCCCGCTGCATCCAGGAGCGAGACTTCCCCAGCTTCGCCCAGCTGACCATGAAGGACAGCAACCAGTTCCACGCCACCTGCCTCGACACCTTCCCGCCCATCTCTTACCTCAATGCCATGTCCTGGCGCATCATCCATCTGGTGCACCGCTTCAACGCCCACCACGGGGACACCAAGGTGATGGGGGCCGGGAGGGCAGAGGCTGCGCTCTCGCGCTGTAGCGCGTGTCTAGGCTTGTGCTGCCGTGGAGACGGCCCCGGGACTCGCGTGCAGGGCAATCTATGTCCGAAAGCTCGGCCCTGCTGTGTGCGAAGCGCACTGACCATCCGTGTTCTTCTGTTTCATTTTGCTTCTTGACGTGCTCGGGTCACAGCCCCACCACCTTTTTCCTGGGTTCACAGGCAGAGGTGTCAAGTACCAGGCACATGGGGTCACAGCTCCACTCCGGTGTGGCCCTGAGGGCCTAGACTGAGCTCTTGGAGAGCCCAAGGCCCCCTGGCAGACCAGAGGGTTGGGGGGACAAGGGCCAGGCACCACGTGAATAGCCAGGGTGACTGCTATGGGTTCCAGGTGGCGTACACCTTTGATGCGGGCCCCAATGCCGTGATCTTCACCCTGGACCACACTGTGGCTGAGTTTGTGGCTGCTGTGAGGCACAGCTTTCCCCCAGGCTCGAATGAGGACACGTGAGTGTGGACCCCTCCCCTCCTCCTTTTTGGGAGACGGTGCCAGGAACTCTGGTCGGAAGAGACGGAGGCACCTGAAGGCTGTGGCACTGAGACAGGGAGTCCCAGGGCAGGCGGCAGTACCCCGAGTGTGGGAGCCACGGGCAGGGTGTCCCCATAGAGCCATCCCACAGCCCACGTCCATAGGGAAGAAAGGCCGCTCACGCGTGTGTGAGCAACGCCCAGGGTCTCCCACCTCCTGAGAGCCGGCGTCCCCTGCAGCTCGGGAGCCCACAGGCTCGTATCCTCTAGAACAGCGGCTTAGGAAACACACACGCACTCCCAGAAGCGAGTATGAGTGTCCGACATTTTGCAGGAAAGGAGTCAAAGCCCCTGATTTGCCTTCTTACCGAAGTGAGTTAGAGCCAGTCAAGGCGGCCGCGTGTCGACCCCGCCCCTGCAGTTGGGTGTCTTTTCTTGGGTGGGGTCCGGCAGCTGCATCTTGGCACCACAGAGCCCCCATGTGCGCCCTCCTCGGTGCACAGCTTGGCCCGGCCTCCTTACGCCCTGGGCGGTTGACTTCTTCCCTCCCGTGTTTTAATGGTGTCTTATTCTCCATGTGAGAGGTGCCTCCAATTTAAGGGTGTCTGGAAGCGTGTGGGGATGTGCGTCTGTCCCGGCTGGGAGCAATAATACCTTCTAATGGTCAGGGGCCTGCCCTGTGGGATGGACTCAGACCCACACCCCAGGACTGCCCTCCTGGGAAGCACCAGGCTCGTGGCTGCTGCTCCGGGTGGGGCTTGCAGGCTTCCGCTGTTCTGCAGAACGCAGTGACGAATGCACCAGCTTGAATTGGGCACTTCCCTGAGCTGTTACCCCATGGGGCTTGGCAGCACCCTTGGCCAGATGTGGGTCCAGCCTGGGCATAGCTGTTTACCATATAACCTAAAATTTACTGTCTCAGCCATTCGAGAGCATACAATCCTGTGGTGTTGAGGACATTCACATTCACAGGCTACATTCACATGTAGCCACCACCTCCAGCCACCTCCTTAACTTTTTCATCACCCCTAAAAGAAACCGGTCCTCACAGCAGCCACCTGCCGTCTCCCCCTCCCTGAGCCCTGACAGCCAGGAATGCACCTCCCGTCTCTGGACTTGCCTGTTGTAGATTGTTGCAGACGCTTAGAGAAACAGATGCACTCACCATGCCCCTGCCCGGCTTTTCCAGGTTTCTGAAGGGGCTGCAGGTGAGGCCGGCCCCTCTCTCAGCTGAGCTTCAGGCTGCGCTGGCCATGGAGCCGACCCCGGGTGGGGTCAGATACATCATTGCCACTCAGGTGAGGCCTGGGGCTCAGCCAGTACCCCCGGGGTTTCCTTTCCTGCCAGAGGGGCCCGCCCAGCCCCCAGAGCCCTTGCAGGCTCAGCCCACCACCCTGTCCCTACCGTGTCTCAGGCAGGAAGCCAGAACGCCTTTGTTCATTCATTTGCTGTCAAAGTGGACATTACAGGCCACTGGCGATGCGCAGAGCAGCAGGGCTGCGCTGGGGGTGGGAGGGTGAGTCTGACGCAGGCTTGCAGGGAGACAGGTGGGAAGCATCAGGCCCCTGAATAGGGAGCGCCTGGGGTGGGGGCCCCCCCACCCCGACCGCCCCAGCAGACCGGGGTTCCTGCTTTCCGACCTGCTCTGAGGGCCAAGCCTGCATCCAGCTATCACGGCCGCCCGAGCCATTGCCTCCACCTTCCTCTCAGGAGCTGCGTGCACAGGGCTGCCTGTTCCCAGGCTCTGTGGTTCTCTGTCCACCCCGTGACAGAGGCAGTGCCCCGGGCAGGGGGCTTGCAGCTGGCAGGGGCGGCTGTGCCTGCAGGAGCTGCGTGTGGGTGTCACCACTCGGGCGCTTTAGCTTCTGACCAGGACCCACCGGAAGGGCGACTGCACACTGCTACCCTCCTGTGTCCAGCCCTACAGATGCTGGGCACAGGATGAGGTGCTGCCATTCCTGGTGACGTGACATGGATCTCTACCCCCAGGTGGGGCCAGGGCCTCAAATCCTGGATGACCCCTGCGCCCACCTCCTGGGTCCTGATGGCCTGCCGAAGCCAGCTGCCTGACCGCCTCAGCAGGACCACACGTCGCTTGGAGAAGGGGTGTCCTCGCCAGAGCTAGGGAGTGGGTGTGGTGGGCTGGCCGGACTACTGGGACATGTGGGTGGTGGCTTGACCCCGGGCCCATGGACAGCTTGCTGTGGGGCAGTGCAGGGAGTCCTGCGGCCGCCCAGGTGTCAGGAGAGGTCCCCACCGAGTGCTTCAGCTGCCCCAAGCTGCACCAGCGCTTTGCCAAGATGGGATGGGGTGGAGGTATGAGAACTGGCAGAGCCTCAGTGCAGCAGGGCTGAAGGGCTTTCTCACCCCAGCTCTGGCTATGCCCAGTTCTCTGAGACGGGAGCTCAGTGGGGAGGTGGTGTCCCTCCGACAGGCCAGGGAAGGGGTCACTGTGCTGGGAGCAGCCTCTTTGGGCCTCAGGAAACCACCATGTGCCTCAGATGGTGGCTGCCCACAGTGCTTCTGCTGAGACCCTGCCCCAGGCCCAGGTGTGGCTGGAATGGTGGCAGGAGTGGGCATCAGTGCGGCCCTGGTGGCCATGGGGAATAAACCAGCATTGCTGCCTCCTGCTTCCAGCTGTTTTTCTGTTTCGTAAACCAACATCCCGGGGTTCCTGCTCCGAGTGACCCTGGGACCTATCAGGGAGTCCAGGTGTGCCCCATGAGGGCCTGGGGGAGGGGCAGGCTGGGCAGAGCCACAGAGGGGCTCCCCTCAAACCCCACATTGGCCCAGGTGGGACCCTCAGGAGCAGCCCCAGGTCTAAAGTCTTCCCATGGGCGCTGGCCTCACCATCCCCCCACCAGCCCCTGCCTCCCGTCCCCAGGCCAGACATGACGGGGCCGTCCCTGCATTCTGTGCTTTCCCAGTTGTGCACATCCTGTCCCCTCCCTCGAGTCTCAGTCACAGTCCAGTGACCTGGTGAGGGGAGGCCCCCCGCAGCGTCTGACCCAGGCCACGCCTGTGCCAGCCCAGAGCCAGGGGGAGGAAATGGGGGCTGGGCCTCTGGTCCTCACAGGGAGGCCACCCTTGTGTTTGGTAGCATCAGGGTGCAGAGGTGTTCCCGGGCTGTAGGGGTGACCCCCCCGACCCCCCAAGGCTCTGGAAAGGCCGGTTTGCTCAGGAAGCGACCTTCACACCTTTTTCTGCTATTAGAAGCCTCGTTGACACGGGACCCTCTGTTGGGCCCCGAGCGTTGGGCAAGGGCACTTGTCAGTGCTTGAGAGCTGAAGTTTGGGAAGCCCTGGGGAAGCGCAGGGGCTCCCCGCCTAGGCTGGGGCTGCCGGGCAGGGCCCCTCCTATGCCTCGGCGGGGGCTAGAGAGGGCGGGGGCAGAAGGCTCCGGGACATCCCTGCACCCTACAGACGCGGGTCTCCGCCCAGCCGCGGTTACCTGGGGGGCTGGGGGCGGGGCCTGGGCGGGGCGGGGTTCGGCGGGGAGCGCGGGGGCGGCAGTGCTCGCCTAGCAGAGTCCCAGCCGGGTTCGTGCCGCCATGGGGCAGATCGAGTGGGCCATGTGGGCCAACGAGCAGGCGCTGGCGTCCGGCCTGAGTGAGTGCGCGTCAGGGACGATGGAGGCTGCAGCCTGGAGGGGTGTCCCAAGACCCCAGCCGGGACCTCGGGCTACTTACAGGGCGGGGAAGCGGGGCGCCAGGCGGGCCAGTCTGGGCCGGGGTCAGGCCAGGAGGGTGCGGGGAACGGGGACGGGACCCTCAGGCCGCGGGCTGGAAAGAGGAGTTCTGAGACCCCCAGTAGTTCCTTTGCAGACCCTGCGGAGCGCGGGGCCCCTCCCCCATTCCCTTCTCTCGGTCCCCCGACTCCGCAGAAGAGGAAGTTGCAGCGCAGGGGAAGAGGCGGTTCAGCCCCGGTGGTTTCCGGGGTCACCGCCCCGAAGCCCCCGAGTGAGGGCTCTGGCCTGGGCATCGGGACAAGCTCCCCTGCCCCTCGGTAGCCAGCTGGCCTGGAGGTCGCTCTCCCTGGGCTTGGGGTGCGGAGTGGGCTCATGCCCTGGGGCTCAGCCCTCCCCATCGGGAGTCTGCGCTGGAGGCGGCCTGGGATTTCACAAGGCGCTGAAACCACCCAGTGACGGCCCTGCCCAGCCCAGCTGCACAGGCGCTTTGCTCTTGAGGTGGGATGGCACGGCCCCCAGTCACCCTGCTGCGCATTTGCTCAGAGGTTCTGGTGAGGGCAGCAGACTCCATTTGGAAATAGACCCTCTTGGGACCAGGGCCAGGGAGTGTAGGGCCCAGCACGGGTGAGGCTGGGCTCAGGCGGGGTCTGAGGGCAGAGGTACCCAGTGCAGCAGCTCCAGGAAGGACCTGCACCGGGGGAGGAGTGCCTGGGAACGGCCTGGGGGCTGAGGGTGAGGAGGAGGGGCCTGCTGCCACCACTCCCCTGGGGCTGTGAGCGCCCTCCCTGTTGTCTGGACAGTGCGTGGCAGCGGCAGCGGGAGCGGGAGCAGAGACCTCAGGGTGGGAGGCCTGGAGCATGGGGCCCTGCAGCCCGTCCTGTGCCCAGCAAAGTCTCCGCCTGCTTCCAGTCAGCGGCCAAGAACGCGGTGGGTCAGTTCAGACAGCTCTCCCCAGAGCCGCCCATGAGACTGTCACCCCGCCTGCCTTGCACTCCCTACAGGAAGTAGAGGGCTGAGGGCACTCAGCTGGGAGCCAGGAGACCTGGGCTCTAGTCTGGCCTCTGCTGAAACCCTCCACGGGCTCCTGGCCGGAAGAGTTAGAGCCGGACTGGACGCCCTGCGCGGCCCGCCCTGTCCTCCCGGCTCTGAGGCCCCCTCCTCCAGCTGCGGTGCTTCCTTTCTGTTCCTAGATCTCCTGAGCATGCCCCAGGGCCTCTGCACAAGCTGCTGCTTCTGCAGAGCCTCATGGCTGTCTCGTTTATTTCTCAATTCAAATGCCACCTGCTTGGGGAGGTCTTTCCAGAGCGTGCAGCCCCAGGAGGCAGCTGGCCCGGAGACAGCAGGGCTTTGACTAAGAGTCCCCCCTGTACACAGCAGGTGCTCTGTAAATGTGGCTGGGTGCCAGAATACATCCTCAGACCTCCCTGGTGGCACCAGCAGCAGCTTTGCACCCTCTTTCGGATGGCAGGCTCGGGACCAGGCCGGTCCCCCAAAGATGCATGGACAACAGGCTGAGTAGATTCAAGGACACTGCCCTCCCCTCCTCTGATGCACACAGACAAACCCAGAGTTAATGTGTAGCTGGGCTCAAACCAAGAATAGGAAATCTTCAAACGAGACCATGTGGAGACAAAAACAGAATGGCTGGCAGGGCAAGGTGGCTACACCTGTAATCCCAGCACTTTGGGAGGCCGAGGCGGGTGGATCACGAGGTCAGGAGATCGAGACCATCCTGGCTAACACAGTGAAACCCTGTCTCTACTAAAAATACAAAAAATTAGCCGGATATGGTGGCGAGCCCCTGTAGTCCCAGCTACTCGGGAGGATGAGGCAGGAGAATCGCTTCAACTTGGGAGGCGGAGGTTGTAGTGAGCCTAGATCACGCCATGGAACTCCAGCCTGGGTGACAGGGCAAGACTCTGTCTCCAAAAATAAGAAAAAGAAAAAGAAATAAAATAGTAGGAAGGACCAGGCATCGTGGCTCACGCCTGTAATCCCAACACTTTGGGAGGCCAAGGTGGGCGGATTCCCTGAGGTCAGGAGTTTGAGACTAGCCTGGCCCATGTGGTGAAAACCTGTCTCTAATAAAAATATAAAAATTAGCCTGGTGTGATGGCAGGCGCCTGTAGTCCCAGCTACTCAGGAGGCTGAGGCAGGGGAATTGCTTGAACCCAGGAGGCAGAGGTTGCAGTGAGTCGAGATCGCGCCACTGCACTCCAGCCTGGGCGACAGAGCAAGACTCCGTCTCGGAAAAAAAAAAAATAGTAAGGGGGAATATTGGACAATACCCCCCCCCAAAAATGTGCAGAAATAGCCATATCAGACGAAACCGAAATTAAGGCGAAACAGCTGACGGGTTAAGAGGAACTCCGTATCAGGAGGAAAGAGACGCTCCCCCAGCAAGATACAGAAACCACACTCGGCCTGTTGGCTTTCAGCGCATCAAACAAAGACTCGTGGTGACAAGGGGGTCCATTCGGGGGTCCCAGAGCCCACTGGGAACTGCAGGTCGGGCCGTCCTTGGCCACTCCTGGGACCCAGAGCCCGGGCATGTCCAGCACCCCCTCCGCCAGCCCATGCGCCACAGGCTGTGCTCTTCACCAGCACAGAGGGGTGCTTCCTGGGGGTGTCCCCAACCCTGTCACTGTGCTGTGGGGATGGGTAGGGGGCAGCTCTGGGTGGCCTGGTGGCCCACAGTAGGTAGAGAAGGGGGGTGGCCCAGGCCCCCGGGACGGAAGCCCCACAGCGCCTGATCCACTTCTCCCTGCAGTCCTCATCACTGGGGGCATCGTGGCCACAGCTGGGCGCTTCACCCAGTGGTACTTTGGTGCCTACTCCATGTATCCTTCCACATGAGGCTGGGGTGGGTGGGGAACGCCCAGGGCAGAGCTGGGGAGCCACTTCACAGTGAGCTGTTTGCCTCCGCTCCCCACCACCGCAGCCAGGCTGGGACACAGGGTGGGCTGTCCATGGGTTGGGCAGCCCAGGCCCCAGCAGCCGGGCCCCTCACCAGGGCCATGTGGTGGTCAGCGGCAGACCCGCCAGTCTGAGTCCTGGTGAGGGGTGGGCAGGGGGTATCACCAGAGGGCCAGCACTGAGGCCTCCCCGTTGGACTGCTGGGATTCCCTCTGCCCCCTCCTGTCAGTCATCCCCCTAGACCGGCCCCTCCACCTCCTCTGCCCCATCTCACCCTGCCGCCCAGCTGCCCAGCCGGACCTCGGGACAAGGAGCACTGGGCAGAGTGGTGGGAGGGCGGGTGTGGGCAGCCCTGAGTGCCGGACCTGTTGGAACCTCCCGTGGCTGCCTCCTGGCTCTATGACCTCAGGCAGTGGCTGCTCCCCACCTTTTTTGAGACAGGGTCTCGCTCTGTCCCCCAGGCTGGAGTGCAGTGGTGCAGTTGTGACTCATGGCAGCCTCCACCTGGGCTCAGGCCACCCTCTTACCTCAGCCTCTGGAGTAGCTGGGACCACAGGCACACACCACCGCACCTGGCTTTTAAATTTTTTGTAGAGGTGAGGGTCTCACTATGTTGCCCAGGCTGGTCTCAAACTCCTGGGCTCCAGTGATCCTCCCGCCTCAGCCTCCCAAAGTGCTGGGATTCCGGGCGTGAGCCACCGTGCTTGGGCCCCTCTCTGTTGTCTTCAGTAAAGGGAGTTCCCTGTGGCCCCTCAGGCTGAGCCGGGCTGTTCCTTAACCACATGGCATCAGTGTGGCGGGCGTGTTTGTCTGCCTGCTAGAGTACCCCCGGGGGAAGAGGAAGAAGGGCTCCACCATGGAGCGCTGGTGAGTCTCCTCCTGCTCTGGGGTCTCCCAGGGCTGCAGGGCCCAGGCAGGGCTCACAGGGTCGGGGGGGAGCCTGGTTCCTCACTTGGAGGCTCCGGAACCAACCCTTGGATGCTTGTGGGTAAACCAAGGCCGGTGCCTGCCCGGTGTGTTTTCTGGGAGGAAAGAGGCCTGGGTGCCCTGGGGTGGTCAGCAGGGCAGCAGGGGAGTCCTGAGTGGAAGAGGCCCAGCCGCGCTGTCTCCCCTTCCTCCCCCAGGGGGCAGAAGTACATGACCGCCGTGGTGAAGCTGTTCGGGCCCTTCACCAGGAATTACTACGTTCGGGCTGTCCTGCATCTCCTGTGAGTCCCCGCCCTGCACCCCCTCTAGGGCTCAGGAGGGCTTGGAGCCGACCCTCCCAACCATCCCACCGGCCGGGCTGCCTGGACAGGAGCCTCCCCCACTTACCTCGATGTTTTTCCAAACAAAAATTCGGGTCCCCGGCTGTGGCAGGGCCCCGGAGCTTGTGTCTGCTGTCTAGTGTGCAGGATTTGTAAGGATCCGCTCCAAACCTGAGTAGCTCCGATCCGTCACTGTGGTCTGGGGCCAGCAGGCCCGGCTGGGGGGGTCTTGCCTGGGCTTCCTGGTAGGGTGGAGGGTTCCGTGCTGTGTGTCTGGTGGTTGCTGCTGGCCGAGGCCAGGACACCCACACGTGGCTGGTTCCTCCGAGCAAGTGCCCCAGAGCCGCTGGTGTCCACATCAAGGCCGAGAACACCCAGGACCGAAACAAGTCCGGGTCAGCGCACTTCCCCTGGGTCTGCGTTGTCCTGAGACTTTGCAGCCCTGGGCCGCGCAGGTCCCCTTGGTCCGCGGTCTGCCTTGTGCTGAGACTTTGCAGCCCCGGTCCGTGCACGTCCCCTGGGTGTTCGTTGTGCTGAGACTTTGCAGCCCCTGGCTGCGCACATCCCCTTGGTCTGCGGTCTGCCTTGTCCTGAGACTTTGCAGCCTTGGCCCCCAGACCTGGGGCTCCGTTCCCCTTTCTGAATGCCCTTCTGTGTTCCTGCCTCCCACCCCCTGTCCCCCAGGCTCTCGGTGCCCGCCGGCTTCCTGCTGGCCACCATCCTTGGGACCGCCTGCCTGGCCATCGCGAGCGTCATCTACCTGCTGGTGAGTGGTGCCCTCTGAGGTCGGCCCCGGTCACCCCACCCCCAGCCCCTGCCCTGACACCCTCAGACACGCATGGCCCTTGAAGCCAGCTCTGTAGGCTGAGCCAAGGTTGGGAGCAAGTGCGAGCCCGGGCGTGTGCTCAGAGCACGGCGGGGACGCAGCGGTTGCTGTTGCCGTTTTTGGCGTGTCTCATGTGTCGGGTCATTTCCTTGCATTTCCGCATTAACCCACACCACAGCCCTGGGAGGGGTACTGGGGTCCCCACTTTACAGACAAAGATGCGGAGGCTCAGGGAGGTGCTGTGGCTGGCCTGGGGTCATGCAGCCGACCGTGCCTGGGCTGGGGTCCCTTTATCAGGCTTTTCTCACCTAAACCCTATTCGCGCTGATTCATGGGCGGTGCCAGGATGCAGCCATTTTCTTAAACTGCTGACACCTGGGTTTGGTTTATGAACACAGCACCCTGTTAGAGGGCTGCCCATCCCATGGGATACAGTGATCTTTCTGAGCGGCCAGGGATGGGTGGGAGGACAGGGCGCAGCCTGGCCAGGCCTTGGCTGAAATGCCCTCTGCCTGCCCTGGGCTCCGGAACAGACGGCTGCAGGCCACCTCTCACTGCGGGGGTCTCTGGGTACACAGAGCCCTCAGACTTTGCTTATTTAAATCCTTTTGTCCATAGAGCCAAGTCCTTCCTGCCTGCAGAGGCAACTGCCGTTCCCTTGCTGTGCGTCTTCTAGTGTGTGTGCGTGTTAAATGTGCAGCACTTTCTGTGTACGCCTTCCGCGCGTGGAAGTGGAGTTCTGCTTCAAGGCTCACTGACCTGCCCCCAGCACCGGCAGGACGCTCCTTTAGAATCCCTTCCTGCTGCCAAGCACTCATCTGGGCTGTTGCTTTGTTCTCCAGGGGCCACCCACATGCCCCCCATCTCCCTGCTGCCACGCACAGCTAGTGGCTCCTGGAGACCTCAGGAGGAATTCCTTGTGCTAAAGCCAGAGAGGAATTGCTGGGTCAGGCATCACCCTCTGCACCGTTCACCCTGCCGGGCTCAGCTGCTCCCCAGCAGACAACCCACCACCAGCCATGCGGCCCTGTCTCCCCCACCGTGCACTAGGCTTTCTCCCACGCTTGCCAGTTTCACAGCACGAGCTGGACATGTGGAGCTTGGACTCGCCCTTCTCTGACTGTGGATTTGAGCTGTTGGAGTTTCTTCTCCCTTGAGTTGCCTGTTCATATCCTTTGCCTATTTTTCTATTGTGGTTTTTGTCTTTTTTTTTTTTAAGACAGAGTCTCGCTCTGTCCCCCAGGCTGGAGTGCAGTGGCGCGATCTCGGCTAACTGCAAGCTCCGCCTCCCAGGTTCACGCCATTCTCCTGCCTCAGCCTCTCCGAGTAGCTGGGACTACAGGCGCCCGCCACCACGCCCGGCTAATTTTTTGTATTTTTAGTAGAGACGGGGTTTCACCGTGGTCTCGATCTCCTGACCTCGTGATCCGTCCGCCTCGGCCTCCCAAAGTGCTGGGATTACAAGCGTGAGCCACCGTACCTGGCCTTTTTTTTTTTTTTTGTGAGACGGAGTCTCGCACTGTGGCCCAGGCTGGAGTGCAGTGGCGTGATCTCGGCTCACTGCAAGCTCCGCCTCCTGGGTTCACGCCATTCTCCTGCCTCAGCCTCCTGAGTAGCTGGGACTACGGGCACGTGCCATCATGCCTGGCTAATTTTTTGTATTTTTAGTAGAGATGGGGTTTTACCGCATTAGCCAGGATGGTCTTGATCTCCTGACTTCGTGATCCGCCCGCCTCGGCCTCCCAAAGTGCTGGGATTACAGGCGTGACCCACTGTGCCCGGCCTGATTGTGTTTTTCTGAAGTTGTAGGAATTCCACATATATTTCAGCTATTGAGCCTTCGTAACCTTTAGACACGGGGGATGCCTTCCTGCTTCCTGGTAAGGGTCTGTTAACTTGGCCCATGGAGTCCTTCACTGCACGGAAGAGCAGAGGTTTCCCCGTTCACTTGCTCTATGGTCTGTGCTTTGTGAAAACACCTTTCCCTGGCCCTGGGTCCTACGTTCACGTTCCTGCATTTTCTTCTATCAGCCTTCTAGTTTTGCTCTTCAGGGCGGAATGTTTCTGTTTTGGAGTTAGGTGGGATCACACATGTCCAGTTTCTCTTTCTGCTTCATGATGTATATGATGCGACATATTTTCTACCAGATATTATGGGATAGAAGATGAAAAGCACACACTCCCAGGTCCACTTGACCTGTTGCAGTGGAACCTCTGGGCCTGGGCCCAGGAGTCTGTATTTTTAGTAAAAGCCAGTGGAATCCTGTGTTCTTCAAGCTGTCCCCCCACCACCCCCATGTGCAGAAATGCCTGGGCACCCTTGGGGGGCTGCCGGCCAGGGTGGGTGAATGGCGCCCACAGACGGAGCAGGGCCTGCTACTCTCCTGGGCCACCCTTCCTGCTGGGCCTCAGGTGTGCCTCCCTGCCTTCTTTGCCCTTGGTGCTTTGGGGGGAGAATTTGGGTGCTAGAATTTGCATCTGGGAGTGTCCACCAGGGGATCTTCCAGAAGCCCAGGGGTTCCGGCCCCGCTCCTGGCATGAAGAAATAGCTTGGGCTGGTGTCAGGCCGACCCAGGTCCTGGCTGTGTGGCCTCGGGCGTGTCACTTAACCTCTCTGAGCGGCAGTCACAGCATCCCGCGTGGGATTCAGACTTGAGCCTGTCCCGGGGCCCCTAGCGGGGTGGGCCTCCAGGGAAGGAGGGCGGACGCTGGGGCGCGGCCCAACCCCTCAGTGCCCCGCAGGCGGCTGTTCGTGGCGAGCAGTGGACACCCATCGAGCCCAAGCCCCGGGAGCGGCCGCAGATCGGAGGCACCATCAAGCAGCCGCCCAGCAATCCCCCGCCGCGGCCCCCGGCCGAGGCCCGCAAGAAGCCCAGCGAGGAGGAGGCTGCGGCGGCGGCGGCGGGGGAACCCCCGGGAGGTCCCCACGCCAACCCCATCGCGGTGACCGACGAGGTGGTGTGACCTCGCCCCGGACCTGCCCTCCCGCCAGGGGCGCAATAAACGCAGCCATGCCTGGAGCGCGTGAGCCTCTTGCCTGGGGCCGGTGGGCGGGGCCGGGGTAGCGAAGGTTCCCGAACCCTGGGCAGGCACCCCGTTTCCTGCCAGCCGGGCCGCATTCCAGTTTCATTAGCATCAGCATCGCCTTCTCAGCAGCACACGAAATCTCGGGTACCGTATATTCCATTAAATATAGTACCTGGATTCCAGGTGTGTGCCTCCATAGAAAGGTCCTCCCAGGTCTGGAGGAGGCAGCGGAGCCCTCCCTTGACAGCTCTTCCAGGCCCTGCAGACACTCCACACCTAACACCTGCCTAAGGGACTTGGATTCCAGAGGAGGCCGCTGCCGTTAAGTGAAAAGGGAACAGGGCTGGAGCCACGTGGTGAGCCTCTACCCTGCACCTCTTTTCTGTAGAAGCTGGTGGCGGATGTGCCCTTGTTTGCCCCCACACTGATGCTGGGGGGCCCTCCAGCTGCCCAGGACACTCAGGCCAAGTTGCAGGGCTTCTGGCCACCCCTTCCGCTCACTTGTGCGGAGGCCGTGGCTGGCTGCACACGCACCTGCCCACAGATCCTCACCACCACCCCAGCCTGGTGCCCCCAAAGCTTTGCCCGGCATCAGCCATATCCCCCACCGTTGGACTCTCGCCGAGGCACCCACTCCCCTGAGGCCGGAGAAGCCCTTGCCTGCTGCTTGCCCGCCTGCTCTCCAGCAACTCACACTTCAGAGCCAGGGTGCTCTGCTCCTGGGGCCTTCAGAATCCATCCCCTACCAGCCAACACTCAGCACCACACAGACGTCTCAATCCAGCCTCATCTCAGCCGTCCCCCCAGGTCACCAAGCTTCAGGTCACCCTTGAAACCCCCACACCCCCACATCCAATCCTGGCCCAAATCCAGACCCCAGCTACATGGGCCATCCCCATCCAGGCCACCTGCCGCCTCCTGCTCTGCCCTCACCCCCTGAAACCATCCTGATGCTGCCATTGAAACCCAAAGCCCCACCCCAGTGCCTCCAGCTCAGAATCTGCAGGCTCAGAACCCACAGGCTCAGCTCCCTCCAGTGACAGCCACAAGCTTCTGACGGCCCCAGGGCAGACGTGATCGGCACACGCAGCAGCGCCCTGCCCTGCCCCCGCGGTCCCCCTCTCACCTGGCGTCAGCCACACAGGCCACTCTCTGACCTTTGGACACACCCAGCATGTGTCTTCTCAGGGCCTTTGTGTGGGCTCTTCCTGCTGCCTGGAGCTGTTCCCTGCGTGGCTGCCTGGCTCCTCCCCTTCAGGTCTTCGAGGCCCCCCTGACGCTCTGCTTGGAACTGCAGCCCCTCCCCCAGCGCCTCTGTCCTGGACTTGTTCACAGACTAAACACTACTTGTTTCGTCAGTCGCTGTGGGGGCAGGAGGGCTTTTGACCATTTTGTTCTCGGCCTGTTCCCAGTGCCAGGTGCTTAGTAGAAACTCATATGGCTGGGTGCAGTGGCTCATGCCTGTAATCCCAGCACTCTGGGAGGCCGAGGTGGGAGGATCACTTGAGCTCAGGAGTTCGAGACCAACCTGGCCAACATGGCGAAACCCCGCCTCTACTAAAAATACAAATATTAGTTGGGTGTGGTGGTGCACGCCTGTACTGGGAAGCTGAGCCGGGAGAATCGCTTGAACTCAGAAGATGGGGGTGGCAGTGAGCTGAAGTCACACCACACTGCACTGCAGCCTGGGCAACAGAGTGAGACCCTTTCTCAAAAAAGAAAAGAAACTCAATAAATGTGTTGAATGAAAATTCCATCTCCTGGACAAAGGCCACCACCTCCAGGAAGTCTTCCCTGAGGCCTCCTCCTCTGGGAGTCTGAGTGGAGTCCTTGTTCTTCTGTGCAGCCCCTCCACCCCCATCTCCAGGCACCTGGACGCAGTAGGTGGGTGAGCCAGCGGGCCAGGCAGGGGAGGGGCTAACAACTGCCCAGTAGCCCCATAGCAATGTCAGCCCTTGGGGCTGGGGGCCTAGAGACTGAGACCCTGAGACTGTCACAGGCTTGGGCCCCCTTTCCACGACTGGGGCTGCTCACCTCGGGGCCCCTTAACTAAAATCTCCAACAGAGCCTGGGCCCCGGAACGTGGCTAGTTCACCTTCCGGGAGGGCGTTTTGCCCTTGGCTGTTGATCTGAACCACGAAGGCTGGGGGCCCTGCCTTGAGCCCACAGCCCTGCAGTTCCTCCTCAGAGACTCTTGCCTTGGGGGCCGAGAGGGTGCCCCTAGGCGCTCACATCATTACAAAGCGTAGGGCTTAAGGCTGTGCTTGGGGAAGGAGGCTGGTTCCTGTTCCCGGGGTGTCCTCAGGGGAGACACTGGGCAGAGCAGGGACACCTGTGCTCCCCCGTGCTAAAGCTCAGCCCCACCTGTATGCACTGCTCGCTGCTGCGTAGACCTTTCTGGAAGGACGCCCCAGAATTGGGTCCGTGGCTGGCCTGGACCAGGGCTGAGCGGGAGAATGTCGCATTGCATGTTGGCCTCTGGGGATGTGTTCGTCAGTTTAATAATACACGTGCACTTAAATAATTGTTTAAGAAACAGAGGTACTTCCAAGGAGGCTGGGAAGAGGGAGGCTGGGGGGCCTGAGGCCAGTGATAGGGTGAGGGAAGCCGGGAGCAGGGCAGGGAGCCAAGGTACAGGCAGCCGTGCGACACCTTTTCTGTGGCTTTAAGGGCTGGAAGAGGTGCTGAGCTCCTTCTACCCCCAACTACTGAGGCTGGAGATGGGGAGAACAGTGGGGGTTGTCCTCCAGACACGGGGAATGCCCAGACCCCAAGGGTAGTGTTGGGGGAGGCATATAAATAACAATAAATACACATAAATAGGGGGTGCCGTCTGGGGAGCACGTGTCCAGTCTAGGGGCTCCACCGCCTCGGCAGTCACACTGAACGGGGCAGCACGCAGGTGCAGCCGACAGGCACGTGGATGAACTCGGTGTGGAAGGCGAAGGCCCCGGGCGTGGGGAGCCCCGAACCGTCGCGGGAGCAGGGCCGGCGGCGCAGCACCAGCAGGCTCTGAAGCAGCCGCACGGAGTTGAGCGCAGCTGTCTCGCGGCCCGTCCGCGCGTCGATACAGCCTCTGCACAGGCACTCGGCGAAGGCCAGCTTCTGTGGGTAGCGGTCCTCATCTGTATCCACGCTGCGGACGGGGCCCACAGTGAGTCTCTGGCCCTACCCTCGCCTCCTGCAGGCCCCTCTCCCCTCAGGGCCCCTCTCCGTGTGCTCAGGATGGGACCTGAGGCAGTGAGGGCTGAGCCACACAGGCTTAGCGTGCAGTCTGGCTCACGTGGTGGTAATCCATGTCTCCCCAGGGCCCTCCAAGAGCACAGAACAGGGGCCGGAGGCCTCTAGGAGCCTCCCTCCTACTTCATCACCCAGCCCCACTTCTGCAGGAGCTCAGGTGAGGGGCCCAGAATTTCCCCAGGGGACCCTGGCCACCAAGGACAGTGGCAGGCAGGGCACGGCCGGCCGCAAGAAGCAGCTCAGCCGCCCAGGTCAGCAGGGCCAGAGGGAAAGGAGCTCAGGTGGCCACGCCCACTTGGCAGGTGAGAACCACCAAGGCCCAGAGAGCTCTCCAGGCAGTCAGGGACCGGCCAGGGGAGGGGCAGCCCCATGCCACAGCAGAATCCCCAGGTCCTCACCGGTATCTCCAGGGTGAGATGGAGCGCTGGTGGATGTCTGCCTCCAACACCTCCTCTGGCCGCAGCACCGGGCACTGGGTCATAGCTGAGGGCCTCTCATGCCTCCTCCTGTGGCCTGCTGCCTCCAGGCTGGACACCAGGGTTACAGGCAAAGCCTGCCCCCACTTGGCACCTCGAGCCAGCAGGTGTGGGGGGGCCTGGCCAAGGGGCAGTTCCTCAGCCGAGTAGCAGTGTGGGGTACCGTGACTGTGGGGGTGCCCCCTGAGGGAGGGGTCATGGTGGGCCAGGCATGCATGCAGCCAGGTCAGAAACAGGAGGCCAGGGAGGAGCTGGTGAAACAGGCAGGTGGGTGGTTAGGAGGTGCCCGGGGCAAGGGGCACCTCACTTCCACCTCAGCTTTCCTTGTTCCCAGGGGAAAGATGGAGTACAGCCCTCGATCTATAGATGGGGAAACTGAAGCCCAGAGAGGCTAGCCCTTCAGCCCAAGACACCCAGCATGCCTGGGCTCCGAGGATCTGCAGCTGCCTCCCCTACCCCCAGATTGAGGGGTTTCCCAGACCCCATCCCAATACCCTCATCCCAGGCTCAGGGAACCCCAGCCCTTCCAGGCCAGGCTGCGCATCCAAGCAGCATCCATCCAAGTGGCGTGTGGAGGGGCTCACCGTCATGGTGGTGGCAGCGGGGCAGGCTGGGCTTGGAGCGGCCTGCACACCTGGCGGCAATCCCACAGGTGCACCTGGCCATGCACCTGGCAGCAGCCGCTCTTATACCTGAGGCCACACCTGGGGGAAATTCCGGCACCACTTCCTCCTCGGGAAGTGCCCAGCTGGGTCCCCGCAGCCCCCGCCTGCTGTGCATCAGGACACAGACATGCAAGGAGGCCCCGGGGAGCTCTGTCCTGTTACTCCCCTCCCGAGAGAGACTCCGCCCAACCTGAGCACCTGCACAGGATGCTGCCTTGTCTGACCTTCTCAAACTTTTTTTTTTTTTTTTTTTTGAGACAGGGTCTTGCTGTCACCCAAGCTGGAGTGAAATGGTGCTGTCTCGGCTCACTGCAACCTTCACCTCCCAGGTTCAAGTGATTCTCTTGCCTCAGCCTTCCGAGTAGCTGGGATTACAGGCACCCACCACCATGCCTAGCTAATTTTTGTATTTTTAGTACAGACAGGGTTTTGCCATATTGGCCAGGCTGGTCTGGGGCTCCTGACCTCAAGTGATCTGCTCCCCTTGGCCTCCGTCCCCTGCTGGTAGGCGCGAAGGGTGGTTCAGTGTTTTAGCTGAGATGATCAAGATCAGGTGAGGCTAATGTGCCCCCTTCACCCAGGTGGGAGAGGTCCCGGAGGAGATGGGGGAGGCAGGCACATCTTCAGGTCTCTGTTGGGCTTCCGTGGTTTTTTTTGTTTTTGTTTTTGAGGCGGAGTCTCACTCTGTCACCCAGGTGGGGAGTACAGTGGTGCGATCTCAGATCACTACAAGCTCAGCTTCCTGGGTTCACACCATTCTTCTGCCTCAGCCTCCCGAGTAGCTGGGACTACAGGCGCCCACCACCATGCCTGGCTAATTTTTTGTGTTTTTAGTAGAGACGGGGTTTCACCGTGTTAGCCAGGATGGTCTCGATCTCCTGACCTCGTGATCTGCCCACCTCGGCCTCCCAAAGTGCTGGGATCACATGCATGAGTCACTGTACCCGGCCTGGGCTTCTGTGGTTTTATTGAGAAAAAAGTTCAAGCTAAAAAGTCTGAGTTGGACGTGTGAGGTGTGAGGTGTGAGGAGTGAGGTGTGAGTGAGGTGTGAGGAGGTGTGAGGAGGAGGTGAGAGGTGTCAGTGAGGCGTGAGGTGTGAGGTGTGACCAGCACACATAGGAAGCTTTATGTAAGCGGGGACAGGAGCTGCCTTTGGCCTCCTTGCTTGGTGAGGCTGGCTGGGGTGGGGGTGCTGGAGGTGCCTTTGTTTCCCTGGAAAGGGACAACTGCAGCCAGAGCTCGGGAAGTGTTGAATGCTGGGGGTTTGATGTCATCCTGAGGAGGGTTCCCCTGGAGTCCCCAGGGCCCCTGGCCACACCAGAGGTGGGGGAATCTGTCTGCCCTGGTCCCCTCAGCTTCAGGGTGAAGGCGGGAGGGAGGGCGCTTGTGTGCCCCCAGCCTTTCCTCCCCTGCCGCGGTGCAGATGTGTTCCACGGAGGTGTCCTCTAAGCTTAAAACGGTCTCTCTGAACACAAAAGCCCCTAAGTGAGGTGGGGCCGAGGCAGCACTGGGACCCCTGGACCCTCCAGCGCCTCCTCTTGTCTGCCGTGGGCCTCTGGGGGTGAAGGAGGCTGTGCCCCAGGGTTAACAGTCTGGGAGGAATCAAACACAGATTGCTGGAGTCCCCAGGGCTGCTCCTCCCTACAGTGCCCCTGCCCACCCACCCTCTGCTTGCATACCTCCTATGACGGGGAGCTCACTATCCGTGCTGGTTTCCTAGGGCTGTGCTAACCATGCACCACAAACTGGGGGGTGCGAAATGGGAGAAGTTTATTCCACGAGGCCGTGGAGCTGGGAGTGTTCAGGGTTCGGTCCTCCTGGAGGCTCTTTCAGCCCTCGGTTTCCCAGGCTTGCGGCTCCTCCTGTGGCCTCTCTGCTGCATCCGCCTTTTCCTCTTCTGTGGTTTATAAGGACATGGGTTGTTGGATTTAGGGCCCAGTCTAAAAGATAATCCCTCTCACCTTCTCAAGACGTGGGACCTGCCTTAACCCAGGATGAGCCATCTCAAGATCCTTTCCCTAATTACAACAAAGCAAAAGCCCCTTTTCCAAATGAGTGCGCGTTCACAGGTCGGGTTAGGGTGTGGGTAGAGCCTTTTCCAGGACACAGCAGAATCCACCGCATCCCCAGCAGGACAGGTGCTCCTGCGTGGGTTGACCCTGCCTTAGGCTGGGCTGATACAGGCCTCTCCGCACGGGTGCTTGGCTATCTCAGAAAAATTCCAGCCCCTCACGGCCCTCCCCAAAAGGCGGCCTGAGCACCTTGAGGGCCACGTCTGTGGCAGCCCCATCTGTGTACCCAGGGCTGAGAGTGGTGCAGGGCACACAAAGGAGGGTGCTTTGTAAATAACACAGAATGGAAAAAGGAGGGAGGAGAGCGGCTCTCCCCATGGGTAAAGTGGGATGACAGCAGCTCCAGTGCCAGGGCTGCCCTGAGGCACATTAGCGTCACCTGCGTGGCTCAGGTGGTCGCAGCCCACAGCACCTGCCGCCAGGAGGCTGACAAGCACTCTTACTGTTGGGGGACAGGGAGTCGGCAGTGGGGCGGGGGTGTTTGTCTTTTCTCCAGAGTCCACTCAGCCATTCTTCTGGGGACAAAAACTCAAGATCCCCCGCAACCTCTGCATGCGAAGCACAGCCCCGGGGGGGAGGGGGCTGGGCCCCTCCCTGGCTCCGGTGTCTCTGGGGGCCTCCCCTGGGCTGAGACCTACGAAGCAGCCCCGGGTCCCTTCTGCCACAGAGCAAGGCCCAGGGAAGCCTCACTGGAAATGTCCCGAGGGCCCTGCAGCTGGGTACCCAAGATGTTCTGTGCAAACCCTGACGAGTCACCGTGCTCAGCATGGCCAGGCCTGGCCTCCCCAGTGCTCTGCCCAACCTGCCCAGCTGCGGCTTGGGGCTGGGGCTGCAGGCCAAGCCGGGTGGGGAGGGGAGGAGGGTGCCTTCTTGCAAGGTTAGGGAACGCACAGTGTTGGGAGGGAAAGACAAACTGATGTCAGTCCTCGTCCTCTGCTGGGAGTCCTTGTGCAGCGCACGACCTGCTCAACCCTACCCAAGAAAGAGAGGAAGGGGGAGGGGATAGGAGCCAGAAGGAATGGAGGAAAAGGCCAGGAAAAGACGGGGAGAGCGAGAAGCCCTCCACTTCGGCCTAGTGCCCTTGTCCCCCATCCCCAGGTGGAGCCAGTGACCCTCCCTCCTGGCATGGGGAACAGGTCTGTCCACACGTGGGCCACACGCCCTTCCCTCGGGCAGGACCTGGTCGGCCTGATGACGGCAGCCAGTGCCTGAGGAGGTAAATGGTTGAGTGGAAAAGTTCGGCAGGAGGGAGTGAGCAGAGGGAGCCGGAGCCCTCAGGCACAGGAGTGTCCTCCCCAGCCCCCCTCCTTCGGCTGGGCGCCCCTGCATCCTGCGCCCCGCCCAGGGGAGGATGGAAGAAGGCGGCCCCACCGTGGACTCCGCTCCGCCCCGCCTCCTTCCTCCTCCGACCCGGGGCTGCCTTCTTCCCAGCGGCCGCCGCCCCGTCTCCCGCTCTGCTCTGGTTCTGAGGTGAGACGGCCGGACTCCCAGGCACAGGCTGCACCAAGAGAACGGCGCCAGGGACCCGGCCAGCGCCGCGCGTCTCCCCACCTTCCGCGTGCTCCCAGCGCTGTCCCGGGGGTCGCAGGGCCAGGAAGACACACCTGGGGGGACCTGCGGGACCTGCGGACTGGGCGGGGCCCGGGGTCCTGTGGGCGCAGAAGACGGGAGGACGCAGGGCGGCTTGCGCTCCTGCGGATGGCTGAGGCAAGCGCAGAAATACCAGGTTGGGCAAGACTGGAAAAGCGGCGGCAGGAAGGCTGGAGGGCGGCCCGGAGGCGGAGGCCCAGACAGGCCGGCTCTCAAACCACAACCCGGGCCCGCCCCCAGCAGACCACGCTCCTGGACCGTGGTCGGGAGATGAGGAACGAGGGGCTTCAGACACACGCAGGGCCGGGAGGATCAGAGGCAGCGCGGGGGACGCCCCCCAGACGCAGCGTAGGACGGACCCACAGTCAGGAGCCCTTTAGCGCCCTGAGCGGGCCTGCGGGAAGAGGGGTGAGGCAGGGAGGGCACTGGACAGGGCGGAAGGAGGCGCTCTCTGCAGGGTCTCCCCCCCACATCAAGGCGCAGGTGCACAGCGGGTCACGCGCAGGCGGCTGCCCACAACACAGGTGTGTCCAGCCGAGGGCACTGCTGGCGGGGGTGCAAAATCGTCATGAGACGTTGGCTGGGACAGCAGAGGGCCCCTCCCTGCGGCACGGCCGCCCCCACCCCCTCATGGGTTTTCCCCGGCAGGAGTGGTCTCGTGTGTCTCGGCCTTTTCCTCGTCTGTGGATCCCTCTAGGGCCACTGCCTCCAAGCAGGGTCTACGTCTGCCTGCCCACCCAAAGCCCAGTCAAACGGGTGGGTGGGAGCGTGGCTGTGGGGGAAGAGCTGCGGGCAGAGGGCAGAGGCCCTGGGGCACCCCCTGGGAGGGGCTGGCGGGCGGATGCTGTTGCCAGAACCCCACACAGGCTTTCTAGTCACTGCATGGGGAGCGAAGAGAACGTGAGCGCTAGCCGCCTGGAGCAGGACGTCCCTGGAGGGCGTGGACGCCCATCGATGCCTGTCACACAGCAAGGCCGCCCTTCCCAGCTGCCTGACCGAACATCCTCTCCACTAGACCACATGGGGGCAGTCACCCTCCTAGGACAGGCCCCTCTGCACCGGTGTCCAAGAGCCAGAGGGATGGGTAGCCACACCTGGGGTCCGCTGCTACCCAGTGCGAGTTCAAACCCAGCTCCAGACTGAGGTGCCTAGGGCTGTGGCCGGGGGCTGATCAGCCGCAGAGGGGACCTCGCCTGGTCCCAGTCCACAGGTGAGCTGTGGTGAGTTCACCTGTCCACTCCTGGCCGTTGAGCTGTGGTGGGCTCACCTGTCCGCTCCTGGCCGTAAAGAGACAGTCACTGCAGATGCTAGCTTGAGGTGCCCCACACTGGGGGCACAGAGCGCCATTTCCTGGCCTCCAGCCCTCATGGTGCAGCTCACAAATGACAGGCTGCAGGCTGGCAACCAGGGTGGCCTGGACTCCAGCTCCGTGGCCTTGAAGACCACCCTTTTCAGAGAACGGGAATTCCCTTTGCACCTGGCTTTGACCTGATGGCAAATTGGATAAGCCTCAAAAAATTGCAGTCGGGCACGGTGGCTCATGCCTGTGATCCCAGCACTCTGGGAGGCCGAGATGGGCGGATCATGAGGTCAGGAGATCGAGACCATCCTGGCTAACATAGTGAAACCCTGTCTCTACTAAAATTACAAAAAATTAGCCAGGTGTGGTGGCGGGCGCCTGTAGTCCCAGCTACTCGAGAGGCTGAGGCAGGAGAGTGGCGTGAACCCCGGGGGGCGGAGCTTGCAGTGAGCCGAGATCGCGCCACTGCACTCCAGCCTGGGCGACTGAGTGAGACTAAGTCTCAAAAAAAAAAAAAAAAAAAAAAAAAAAAAAAAAAAAAAAAAAAAAAAAAAATTGCTGAGACACATGATCCGGGCCGCTGGGACACAAGATGAACTGCATAGCCTGTGCTGTGGAGGGAGGTGGACATAAAATGGGAAACGGTCCCGAGGAGCGCACAGGCAGTCCACCTGTGGTGCTCGCTCACGCCCACCTCCTCTGCCCACACTCTGTCATTTAATCCAGGGGAAGAGTGGCATGGACGCAGGTCGTGCTGGGAGCGGAAGCGCGGGTTGCTGCCTCCCTAGGGCTCAGCTCGCAGCCCTGCGGGAGGGAGCGCTCTCTCGGGGGTCTCATCCTGAACCTCGTGTCAGGAAGGAGATGAGGGACACGGATGGGCCGCAGGCCTGGGCACCACACTGCGGCTACTTGAATCTGATTAAAGGAGGCGCTGGAGGCCCTGGAGCATGCACCTGGGAGGCCTCTGCCCAGGCGCAGGCCTGTGGCTTTCAAGGTGGAGAGCAGGGAGCAGCAGCGGAGGGTCCTGGGGGGCTCTGCCGGTGGCCCCTGCTGTGGAACGTGGCATCACACGTGGGGCCTGGCTCAGCAGGTCTCGGGCCTGCACATGGAGCCGGTGGTGGTCACTGCAGAGGTGGCAGCTGGGCTTGGGGCTGGGACTCAGTCCTGGACCTCTTCCCCTCCAGCAGCTCCACGGCCCCTGCAGGGAAAATACCTCCACCTCACGGACCAAGGAAGCCCCAACCCAGCCCCCCGAATGGGGAAACTGAGGCGGAGTGCTCTCCTGGGCTGCGTCTGAAGGCAGGAGCTGCTCCACAACTGGCACTCCCGGGGAGGAAGCGCGCAGCCACACCCTTCCCCCCAGCGGCTCCCGAGTGCTGGGCAGAGTGCAGCGCACGACAGAGGCAGCCCCGGCTGCGCATGGGCAGAGGGCGCACACACCACGAGGGCAAGGACAGCTGCTTATCAAAATATTTTATTTTAGGAGACCCCTCAAAAAAAGACCCTCCACATTAGACAGACGCCCCAACACCACCCTTGGCCTTTTTTTGGTCTTTTCTGTATTTTTTCCTTTTTAAATCAACTAAAACAATTTGATGCTTAAAATAAACGACAGGAAATATTTCCTGATGAGACTTCAGTCGAGAATATAGATATATTTCTGATTCGGGGGCGGGTAATCGGGGGCGGGGGAGGAGAAGAAGGTGCCACCAGTGGTTCGCGAGGTTCCGTTTCTCAGCTCAGGAGGGAGCCTGGCTGCCTGGACCCAGGCTAGGGACCCAGAGCTGGGGCTCCACAGGCCTGACCAGGGCCAGGGAAGAAGACGGTGGAAGAGGAAGAGAAGGCGGGGCTGGCGGCTGGGGCTTGTAATTTACATGAGAACCGGGCTGGTCACTAGAGCTGTCTCTGTCTGTCCTGCGGGACTTCTGCTCTGGGGAGGGAGGCTGGGATTCAGCGTCGTTGTCATTTCCTGTGTGGCTTCTTTTCCAGCTGAGAAACTTTTTTTTCTTTTTTACTTTTTAAAAAGAATCACAGCCAAAGTAAGACATTAACTGCAAAATCCAAAATGGCTGCGCTTACCCTATGTATAAAAATGCGTCCAGTCTGGTCGGGGCACGGCCTATGCTTTCCCGGGGATCTTGGCCCGCTTGCGTGCAATAGCATCCTCCACGGCCTTTAGCTGTTTCAGCAGCTCCTCCCGCCGCGACAGCGTGCTGGCCTTCCCTGATTTGGTGCTGGCGGCGCCGGGATCCGAGGCTTTGCCGGGCACGCTTGTGACCTTGCTGGAGCTCTTGGACTGGGGTGACAGCTGGCGCTTCCTACAAGGGGATGGGGAAGACCTTGAGCCCCCAGAAGCCGCATCTCCAGGTGGAAGGGGCAGCGCGGGTGCCCTCCCTGTAGGGGAGCTTCCACTGTGTCCTCAGCGGCCACCAGGACAGGCAAGGGGCTCCCTGGATGGCCAGGCTCCCACTGCCACAAGGCGGCTGGTCCTAGCCACCGGCTCCCAGGCTTTGTGGAGCAGACTGGGAGGGTCCTGGACTGGCCCCACACAACCTCCTGTTCTTCTTCCCACCTCTATGCCCAGGGCTCTTTGCCTAAGGGCATGCGGAGCAGACGGCAGCCTCCAGCCTCAACCAGGACAGGAGCGTGTGTGGGGGTGTGTGTGTGGGGGTGGGGCTGCAATTCGCTGTCCCTCCTCCTCACCCCGTCAGACCAGCAGAAGCTGCAGTGATGCCTCCAGCCTGGCCCAGTGTTAGCCCTGCTGCTGCTGGCCTCCCTGGGGAAGAGGCTGGGGCTAGCCCCCTCGGTGTGCCCAGGGCACATGCTGGGTGGGACTCACCTGTCAGCTGGGGCTGCAGGGGCTTTGGAGTTCTGGCCTCTCTGCCGCTCTGGCTTCGGGGAGCCCAGTCTCCCACCTGACTTCCGGTCCCGAGAACCTGGGTGATAGGTACAGAGTGAGACCACCGTCCTGATTTACAGGGGATGGCAGTGTGGGTGGCCTCACTGATGCCAGGGACTCACTTCTAAAGCCTGAGGCTGCTTAGTTCATCGCCTTCATTTTTATAAAGAAATAAAAAGGGGAGAGCCAAGTAGAAGAGAAGAGAGATGTGGGCACCAAGGCATCTGGAAATGAGGCTGAGGCCAAACCTGGGCTCCAGGTTCCACCAAGCAGCCAGTATCTCGCGCAGAGAGACAAAACTCCTTCCTAGCTTTGAAGAAATTTATCACATGGGTCTTAAAATATGGAACAAGAAGAAGAAAGACATGGCAGTAAAGAAATACAAGTAAAGCCGAGAGACCAGGAGTGTTTCACTCTGGCAATGTTAGGAGGGAGGCGCGGCAGCCGAGGCGGGGTCCACTGCCCAGCGCAGGCCCAAGGCTCGTGCATGAACAAAGGTCCGCAGGACCCCAGTAGCCCTGGCTCCAACCCCAGGCAAGGGCAGCAAGGCTGTTCCAGACCAGCCACACAGGGCACAGGCCCTGGACTTAGGGACAAAGGTGAGCAGCTTCCTCTTCCTGTGCCCGACAAACCCAGAGAACTGCTTGGGAAGGGGTCTGGAAGCCCCCTGCCTGTTCTCTGTGTCTGGGAGTGTCTGTGCGGGTGGCCAGGCCCCCTTGTCCTCTATTTGGTTTGAGCTCCACCCATCAAAGCCAGCCAGGACAATCTCCCTGTCTTTCCATCTGGGCCCCAGCTCTTGGGGTGTGGTCAGGATGGCTAGGGGTCCCCGAGGCCCTTTCAGGTCTATGTGGCTCAACAGTAACACAGACACTATCTGCCTTGTCACTCAGTCCGCAGGAGCCCGGGAGGATCTCCAGAAGGCACGAGGCATGTGGGTCCAGCTGTCTTCTGTCAGCCAGACTAAAGAGATTTGCAAAAATGCAAAAACCAATGCCATTCCTGCTCATTTGTTGTGGAAAATATATCTTGCAAAAATGGCACGTGTAAAAAAAATACAGTTGCTCTTATTGCCCAAGCTGCAGTGCAATAGCGCAATCTCAGCTCACTGCAACCTCTGCCTCCCGGGTTCAAGCGATTCTCCTGCCTCAGCCTCACAAGTAGCTGGGACTACAGACGCACGCCACTATGCCCAACTAATTTTTTGTATTTTTAGTAGAAACGGGGTTTCACCATGTTAGCCAGGCTAGTCTCGAACTCCTGACCTCTGATGATCTGCCCACCTTGGCCTCTCAAAGTGCTGGGATTACAGGCGTGAGCTACCGTGCCCGGCCTAATCTTTGTATTTCTGGTGGAGACAAGGTTTTACCAGGTTGGCCAGGCTGGTCTCGAACTCCTGACCTCAAGTATCTGCCGGCCTCAGCCTCCCAAAGTGCTGGGATTATAGGCGTGAGCCACCACGCCCGGTCCTGTTATTTTTAAACAAACATTTGAAACCTTTTCTTCGTTTTAGTTTTCAACACCCTAAATGCCGACAGGTGTCATCTGCAAGTGAGATGTTTTCTGGACCCTCCTCCTACTTGTTACGAGCTACGGGGTCTGAGACCCAGCTGCTCCGCATCCCCAGGCTCCCGCCCCTCTGCCCTGCCCCCTAGAGGCTGGGAGGCTCACCTCGGTCTGGAGATGTGTTGGCCCGCTTGGCTGGAGGAGGGCTCGGCCTGTCCTTGTCTGATGGTTCATAGCGCTTCCGGCTTCCTTTATCAGCCGCCTGGGACAAGAGAGAGGCTGATGAGGACGGCAGGGCCAGGAGCCAGCAGCTGTGTCCTCGCCCCAGAGGCCATGGGTTCCTTGCCAGCAGCCTGCTCTGCTCCCAAAGGTCCCACCACACACCCATGAGACCCTGTAGCCCCGAGTGAGGCCTCCATGACCCGGACCAAGGGCGCCCCCACTGTGCACTTGGGGCCCTTCACGTTCCACGGGAAGCACCCTGCAGGCCTTCCTGCTCCCCACGGGGGCCACTCTAGGAGGACCTGGGACCCCTGAAGCCAGGCGTCTCGGCCTTCCAGCAGAGGACAGGGATGCGTCCTGCTGAGGACAGAGGACAGGGACCGAGGCTTCCTGTATTGTGTTGAGACTGCCTGGCAGGGAATGGCGGCCACAGGCACAGAGAGAACACCCTCTCTGTTCAGAGAGAGACCAGCAGCACCCGAACCTCCCCAGATGCTCACACTGCCCGGCCCAGGCCGGGAAGATGGAGTCTCACTCTGTTACCCAGGCTGTGCTGACACCTGCAAGGCCCCACTGGCCCTCACTCAGGCTCCGTCCCCAAGGAGGAAGCTGTCTCAGGAAGCAGATGGACCCAGGCCTAGAAGCTGGGGCAGCCACCAGCAGGGCCCTTGCCCTCACCTTATTCAACAGTGTCAACTTGATCTCCTTGTGGGCCACAAATGTGCCCTGCTGGGGCTGCCCGGGGGGTGCCTGCTGGGGTGTCGAGGGCTGCTGGGAGGACTTCCCCCCTGCTGGAGGTTTTGCAGATTTGGGTGGTTGTGTGGACGAATCCCTTTTCCGCTTTTCCTCTTTAACACCGTCTTCTTTCTTAGATTTTCCTACCAATGATAAATCCGCAGTCACGGGGGTACTGGTGATTTTCCCATGGCCACACCAACAGCCAGGCAAAGTCTGTGCTGATGCCGCCCTCCTCCCCCCGGAGCTGCTCCCAAAAGGTACCAGGGCACCTGAGTACCTTTCTCCTTCCTGGTCTGGGCTGGGGCCGGGGACCGAGAGCTGGCTGAGGACACGGGGCTAGCCAGGTCCGCGTACATGTCCTCCGAGTCCACGCTGTGTGCAGAGCTGCTGCTCGACGTAGCACTGGACACTGAGGAGACGCTGCTCACGCTCAGGGACCTGGACACACAAGCACATCTCACCACAGCCCAACCAGACTGGAGGGAGGGGCCGGTGGGGGGTGCTCCATGGTCCACTTTTACCCAGTGTCCATTTATGGATCACGTACCCACAGAATGTGCGATTTTGGGGGGCACTGGGCAGTTCCAGGGTTACACAGTAAGGGATGTCCCCATGGCTGGGCCAGGGCCCCATTTCACTAACGAATCTCAGGTTGCAGCCAGGCACGGTTGCTCACGCCTATAATCCCAGCACTCTGGGAGACTGAGATGGGCAGATCTTGTCATGAGCAATGGGGTCTGAGACCCAGTTGAACTGACGTCGGGAGTTCGGGACCAGCCTGGCCAACATGGTAAAACCCCATCTCTACTAAAAATACAAAAATCAGCCGGGCATGGTTGTGGGCGCCTGTAATCCCAGCTACTGGGGAGGCTGAGGCAAAAAAATCGCCTGAACCTGGGAGGTGGAGGTTGCAGTGAGCCGAGACCATGCCATCGCACTCCGACAAGAGCGAAACTCCATCTCAAAACAAACAGAAAACAAAACGAATGTCAGGTTGCTTGCTGGGAAGGGAAACAGGACTGAGCCGACCCAACAGTGGCAAGGATGGAATTGAAGCAAAGTCCCTGGCTTAGACACCCGTGACACAAGGAAGACAGCCTCAGCCCACAGGGAGACTAAAAACGCAAGGAGCAATTCCGCAGTCTCGGGGAACGCCTGAGGGCCACGTGGCAGACACACTGCAAACGGCAGGTCTGTAGCTCCACTGAAGTACACTCAACATGGACACACAGCACACAGGACCGGCACCTGAGTCTGCCCTGCCCATATGCTGCTCGAGAAAACACTAACCAACCACATCTTCTAGGCACGTTGGGTACCGGAGCAGGGAACGGCGGAAGGTAAGAGAACCATTTTTTTTTTTTTTTTTTTTTTTCAAAAGTCAGGTCTTTGAAACATTTCAGACCTATTAAGAAACATTTAGGCCAGGCGCGGTGGCTCACGCCTATAATCCCAGGAGTCTGGGAGACCACAGTGGGAGGATCACTCGAGCCCAGGAGTTTGAGACCAGCCTGGGCAACACAGCAAGACCACGTCTCTCCAGAAACAAAACAAACAAAAGAAAAAAAAAAAAGTGTGACAAATATATAAACCACCAGCTGCCTGGAAATGAAAGAGCTCTATGCAAGGAATCCAAGGACTGATTTAATACTTTCTTTTAAAACACCTAAATAGCAAGAATCCTTTTTTTTTTTTTTTGAGACAGGACCTCTGTTGTCCAGGCTGGAATGCAATGGCGTGATCACAGCTCATTCAATCTGGACCTCCCAAGTACCTGGCACCATAGGCACACACCACTATACCCAGCTAATTAAAAAACATTTCTGGGCTGGGCGCGGTGGCTCACACCTGTAATCCCAGCACTTTGGGAGGCCGAGGCGAATGGATCACCTGAGGTCACGAGTTCAAGATCCACACGGTAAAATCCAGTCTCTACTAAAAATACAAAATTAGGCTGGGCACAGTGGCTCACGCCTGTAATCCCGGCACTTTGGGAGGCCAAGGCGGGTGGACTGCCTGAGCTCAGGAGTTTGAGACCAACCTGGGCAACACGGTGAAACCCTGTCTCTACTAAAATACAAAAAATTAGCTGGCCATGGCAGCGTGCGCCTGTAGTCTCAGCTACTCGGAAGGCTGAGGTTGAACCCGGGAGGCGGAGGTTGCGAGATTGTGCCATTGCACTCCAGCCTGGACAAGAATGAAACTGTCTCAAAAAAAAAAAAAAAAAAAAATCTTTTACTGTGGAGATGGGGTCTATGTTGCTCAGGCTGGTCGTCAAGTCCTGGGCTCAAGCAATCCTCCTGCCTTGGCCTCCCACAGTGCTGGGATCACAGGTGTGAGCCCCCGCGCCTGGCCCACAAAGCTTTTCCATGTATTCTCTTCTCAGATGTTTTTTATCGGCTTCCCCACCCACTCAGGCTGGTGCCCTCGACAGGTGTGATAGGTCGCGCAGGCCCAGCCTCTGCCCCTGCTGGGCTGGAAGCTGCTGGCTCCTCCCCAGGTGCAGGTGCTCTCTCAGGGTGCTGGGGCATCAAGTCAGCAGGGCAGAGGCACCTCCTCCTGACCTGAGTATCCCCGAGTTTGTGAAGCTGTTTTTGTGGTGGGAGGGGGTCTCCCTATCACGAGTCCTGGCCCATTTTCTCCTGTGTCAAAGCTTTAACCGCAGCCTTCCACGGCCCCAAGGTGACTCAGATCCAGAAGGGCCCCAGCCCGCCTGTGGGAGACAGCCCAACCCACACTGGCTGCTTCTGAGACTTCCTGGCCCTGACAGGGAGGGAGAAACAGAGGCACAGGGTGACGGGGATGACCTGGATCGGGAGCTGGAACCACTGTAGCTGCTGCCACTGCCACTGCCGCTGCCGCTTAGCGTCCGCCTGTAATACAAGCAACAGCAGGGCTCAGGGGGCGTGGCCTCCGCAGCCCCTCGAGGCCTCCCCTCCCCACCAGCAGCCCTGGCTCCAGACTGGCCTTGCTCCGCCTTGGAACAGGGCCTGGGCCTGTCTTCCTTTAGGTGCAGTGTTTTGTCAAAAGATAAAAAGTGCAGTCTCTCAGGGGCAGCACCTTCCAGCGCAGACAGGGGCCGTGGCGGGAAGGCCTGTGCTCCCTGCCACGCTGTCCCTTCCCCTTCATGCTCCACAAACACAGGCTCAGGGAGGGGACACGGCAGGTTCCCGGGTAAGGGCTCACTGGGTACTACTGCTCGGCTGGGGGGCGCCTCCCACCACCCGGCTCTGGAGCCTGGCACTCTGGATTTCCAGCAGTGCCAGCATCACACTGGCACCAAGAACAAGGAAAGCCCAAGGGCCCCGGACGCCGGAGTGCTCACCTCCTGGGGGGGGTCCTGGCTGGCCGCTCCTTCCTCCTGGCTTCCCGAGGGTCTCCTGGCTTCGTGGGCTCGGGGACAGGAGCAGTGGTTTTGGTGGCCTGTGGTGGGGCTGGAGGCGGGGCTGGCTTCTTCACTGACTTCTCCCTGTGAGACAGGGAGGTTCGAGCAGGGCAGGGCTGGTGGACGAAGCCCCACTGGCCTACATCCCCTTTAAATGTATCCACACCTCGGGGAACAACACTGCATGCCTGTGACGCTAAGTGAGCACGCTCATGCCTGGACATGGTTCCCCACCCATCGGTGTCAGGGTGCTTGGGAACGGCTTCAAAGCCCCCAGCAGCCCTTCCGGGCTCCCCTCTAACAGGCAAGAGCTACAGGCACTGCCAGGCAGTGGGGAGAGCAGGCTAATAGGAAGACCCCTTAAGAACACCCGGCTGTTGCCATGTCCCCAGAGCTGTGCTCCGTCCCCAGGGCTCCCGAGGGAGTGCTGCTGTGTAAGGGCGGCCCGTGAGAACAGGGGCTGTGCCCAGTGCCCCCCAGCCCAGTCACCCTCTGGGGCCAGCCCACTGAGGCATCCTCACCTCTTTGGTCCCAAACACAAATGAGAGATAGAGACGGAGGGAGGAGGCTGCAGCCTCTGGAGGCCTGGCCGGCCAAGACTTGCCCACAGGCCGGGCACTCACCCTGCTTTCCCAGGTGGCGGGGCTGGCTCTCCCTTGGTTCTGATGGAAGGTCTATGCGGGGAAGGTGTTGGGGACGGGGACGGGGACGAAGAGAAGGACCGGGACCTACGGGAGTGAACAAAGGTGTCAGAAAGGGCCTGGGGGTGTCTCTTCACCAGCCCAAGCCCACTGAGGACCCACCCAGACCCATGGAGAAGGCCACGAATTTCCATTTATGTGCCTCAGGTTTAACTTCAGTTCTGGACTGTTCTGTCATCTGCTAAAAACAGAGGCCCAGAGTAGACCGGAGAGTGTGGAAGGTGTCAGCATCCACTGGCGGGTCCTCTGGGAGGCAAGTGCCATGTTCATGTCTGTGCAGGACAGGAGGAGACAGGCTCCTTGGCAGTGGGGCAGTAGCACAGCTCCCATAGAAACACCCGCAGGACAGGGCTGGGTCTGGCCCCTTCCTCGGCCTGTCCCCGGAGGACTGGAGTGCCTCAACTCGAGGATCTCAGGCTGTGGCCCTCAGTGACAGCACGCATCTACACAAAGACGAGGGCCCGCAAGGCTGGTGTTTGGCGGGGGACACAGGACATGACACCCTGGCCATCCTAGTTCAGCTGCCAGCAGGGACTTTCAATACCCCAAGGGGCTACTGGTGCCACAACTAAAGCCACATCTGCAGGTGCCCATGCTCACTGCACCTGCCGAGGGCCCTTCATGGGCCCTGGGGACATACCTGGACCGGCTTCCTGAGAACGAGCTGTGTCTGGAAGAGCGGCTGGAGTAGGAGCTGTAGGATGAAGACCGGGATCGTGACCGGGAGGAGCCAGAGCCGGAGTAGGACGATGACCGCGAAGATGACCTGGGGTGGGCGGGAGGGAGCATGGCGAGAAGTGAGAAGGGCCCTCCCTGCCCCACACGCCCTGTGCTGACCTGCTGCTCTCCGGCACAGACCTGAACGCAAAGCTACACACATGCGCACAGACGCACACATGCACAGCTACACACGCACACAGATGCACAGCTACACACGCGTAACAGCTGCACACGTGCACACAATGTACAGCTACACACATGCGCACAGACGCACAGCTATACACGTGCAACAGCTGCACATGCGCACACACAGATGCACAGCTACAAACGCACCCAGACGCATACAGCCTCCCCCAGACACTCTTCAGTCCCATCCCTCCTCAGTGGAGGAGGGCGTTTAGAAATCAAGACCTGGGCACGGGGTGTGCCTGCTGTTACCAGGTGACGCTGCCTGAGTGGACACAGCCAGGATGTGCGCGCTGACCCAGCTCACATGGGTCTGTGTGTGTGTGTCTAACTGTCCATCTGCGTCCACTTTCAGTGAAGCCTGGCCTCCCACCCACACCTCCTGTTCTTGCTGAGCATCGTGGGGTCTACCCCGGCCCCCTACTTTCCGTCATCCCTCACTCGGGAGCCAGGCTCCTGTGTGCTGAGACCAGGACCGTACATGGAGGGGCACAGCTTCAGGTCCAGTCTGGAGGAACAGATGGACTCACTGGGCCCCAGGTCTGTGCGTCCTCCCGCACCCAGGTGCCCCTCCCTCCAGCGTGGCCCGCAACTCCCTGGGAGCAGTCGGGCTCAGTCGGCGGTGTCTGTGCCCCATTTGGGGTCACTGCATCAGACCTACTTGGCATTGATGCTCTTTGCTGAATGTATAAACGCCGGGTTAGTCTCACTGACTGGTCTGCAGGTAATGACGCCACAGCAAACAGTGGGGCTGGGGTATTCCCCACCTGACCCAGTGAGGTACACAGTGTTCAGCTGACGGCTCCAAGGTGCTGACACCCCAGCCTTTCCACAAGCCCTCCTTACCTGGAGGAATTAGAGGCAGAGGCTGACGAGGCTGATGTTTTCCGACGCCTTCGAGCCCGGCTCGGGGAGACCGACACCCCGAGTTTCTTCTTGGGAGACTTGGATCGGCGCCAAGGGTCTTTCCACTCATCTGCTCTCTTCACCTGCGGCCCCGCGGTGGCGGCCTCCTTCTTGGGTGGCTCAGCTTGGCGGCTGAAATCACAGAGGCATTAGCAACTCTCGGGCCACCTTCCGCTTCACAACAATGCTGTGTGTGACAGCAGCGGGGGAGACTATGGATCTCATACCTGGCTTATTTAAGGATCACCTGAGAAACAAACGGTCCTAACGGGAAAACAGGCCACTCACAAAATCCATCACCACACGGACTTGGGTGATGTCCATGGCCCTTGGCCCAGTGTCTGTTATTCAGGGGAACACCCAGATTTCTCCTGAACCAGAATGGCAGTTACTTTTTGTGGGTGTCATTACTTACTTAATTTCCATCTTCCCAACTACGCTGTCAGCTCTAGGAGGGACAGAGATGGTGTCTGCCGTGTCCAATACTATCTCGAGTGCTGATGTACTAGTAGGTTAATAATAAATACTTATGAAATAAGCCCGGGTATGGTGGCTCACGCCTGCAATCCCAGCACTTTGTGAGGACAAGGCGGGCGGATTACTTGAGGTCGGGAGTTCCAGACCAGCCTGGTCAACATGGTGAAACCCGTCTCTATTAAAAATGTAAAAATTAGGCTGGGCGTGATGGCTCAAGCCTGTAATCCGAGCACTTTGGGAGGCTGAGGTGGGCGGATCACGAGGTCAGGAGATCGGGACCTTCCTGGCTAACGCAGTGAAACCCCATCTCTACTAAAAATACCAAAAAAATTAGCCAGGCATGGTGGCAGGAGCCTGTAGTCCCAGCTACTCAGGAGGCTGAGGCAGGAGAATGGCGTGAACCCAAGAGGTGGAACCTGCAGTGAGCCGAGATTGCGCCACTGCACTCCAGCCTGGGCGACAGAGTGAGACTCCGTCTTGAAAAAAAAAAAAAAATTAGCTGGATGTGGTGGCGGGCGCCTGTAATCCCAGCTACTTGGGAAGCTGAGGCAGGAGAATTGCTTGAACCTGGGAGGCAGAAGTTGTAGTGAGCTGAGACTGCGCCACTGCACTCCAATCTGGGCGACAGAGCAAGACTTCTCTCAAAACAAAACAAAACAACAAAACAAAAATTAGCTGGGTGTGGTAACACGTGCTTGTAATCCCAGCTACTAGGGAGTCTGAGGGCAGGAGAATCGTTTGAACCCAGGAGGCAGAGGTTGCAGTGAGCTGAGACTGCGCCACTGCACTCCAGACTGGGCAACAGCGGGGATTCCATCTCAAAAAACAAAAAAATCCAAACACAAATGATATTAAAGTGACCCCTTATACATAAATCTTTATCTGACTTTTTAAAGGGTAAACTCCTGAGCAATGGAATTAATGGGTCAAAGGAGATACACATTTTACACGTTCTTGGTAGGTTATCAGATATTTTTTCCTCGTTCAGCCAGCAGCGTGCAGTGCCAAACCTGGGCTCGGTGTCACCCCTAAGAACCACAACCACCACCCAGACACAAACTAACCCAAAATCCTGGCAATTGTATAAGCAGAACGTGGCTTTTTTTTTTTCTTTTTTAGAGACAGGGTCTTGCTCTGTTACCCACATGGGCTGGAGTGTGGTGGCATAATCACTGCAGCCTTGAACTTCCAGGCTGAAGGGATCCTCCCACCTCAGCCTCTTTTTTTTTTTTTTGAGACGGAGTCTCACTGTCGCCCAGGCTGGAGTGCAGTGGCGCAATCTCGGCTCACTACAGGCTCCACCCCCCGGGGTTCACGCCATTCTCCTGCCGCAGCCTCCTGAGTAGCTGGGACTACAGGCGCCCGCCACCTCGCCCGGCTAATTTTTTGTATTTTTAGTAGAGACGGGGTTTCACTGTGTTAGCCAGGATGGTCTCGATCTCCTGACCTCGTGATCCGCCTGCCTTGGCCTCCCAAAGTGCTGGGATTACAAGCATGAGCCACCACCCCCGGCCAACCTCAGCCTCTTGAGTAGCCAGGACTGCAGGTGTGCACCACCACACCCAGGTCACTAAACATTGATTTGACGTCTCCCTGTATTGCCCAGGCTGGTCTTGAATTCCTGGCCTCAAGTGATCCTCCCACCCTGGCCTCCGAGAGTGCTGGGGTTATAATCTTAAGCCACCATGCCTGGCCTGCAAACACATTTTAAAAAGCTGTTTTAGTTCCTGTGTTACTGTGAGTGGGATTCTCCGCCCTACGTCTTGCTCACCTCTGGCTCTGCTGTGGTAGCATCTGCTTACGTCACACGACAACACATGAAACCACCAAAACCATCAATGTTTATGTTTTCAGAGCTTGTTTAACCAACCGGCCGGCAAACACGCCTGCTATCTGCTGAGAATGCAGGACGGGGGCAGCTCCCCACTTAACACTGTCCTAAGGACATGGACACGCAACATCACAGCTTCAGCTCCTGTACGTCAGCCCAAAACCCCAAGAGCTATTGCCACATCTGGGCGTCTCCTGGAAAAGTAATCCAGGAAGGAAGCAAACACCTGTCTGATGATCCTCCCTGTCACAGGCTACTAGAGAGCTACTTTCACCTTTATACTTCCTGTATAACTCTCATCCTAAAAACCCAAGAGGAAACGGAGCACCAGTGAGTCACAGGGACGGTGTGGCCCTTCCAACACAGGGAGAGGGAATGGGCAGAAGTCAAGGCGTGCTCGGGACCACCTCTTCTTCGGGTGAAGCTGTAACAGCATGTGGAGTCCTTGCTGCGCTGAGGGGAAAGGAAAAACAGCGCCTGCTTGCCCCCTGCCGTGGCATGGAAATAAAACCAGCTGAGGTCCAGAGAGGAGGGCAGTGCAGGCCTCCACCATCTCAGGGCAGCTGGTGCTTGCCCCCCAGAAAGAGCTGCTCATTCCCTCTGGAGACAATGATACCAAATTTCAAAATGAAGATGGCCAGAGGGAGGCCCAGCAGGGGTCAGTGAGGTCTCTCCTTCTCTGGGCCAGAGCTGCGGACGGGCCTGTACCATCTTGTCACTGCACAGCGCGCTTCCGCTGCCGCCGGCTGCACCACCTTCCTTCTGAAGTAGCTGCTTCCAGGCCCATGGAGCAAGGAGGTCCTATCCAGCAAGTCCATGTTCCCATGTGTGGGACATGGTAGTACTGATTTTAACCAGGATGCAGATAACCATTTTTTTCCTTTTTTTTTTTTGAGATAGTCTCTCGCTCTGTTGCCCAGGCCGGAGTGCAGTGGTGCGATCTCGGCTCACTGCAAGCTCCGCCTCCTGGGTTCACACCATTCTCCTGCCTCAGCCTCCCGAGTAGCTGGGACTACAGGCGTCCGCCAGCACGCCCAACTAATGTTTTGTATTTTTAGTAGAGACTGGGTTTCACCGTGTTAGCCAGGATGGTCTCGAACTCCTGATCTCGTGATCCGCCCGCCTGAGCCTCTCAAGGTGCTGGGATTACAGGTGTGAGCCACCGCGCCCGGCCCATTTTTTGTTTGTTTGTTTGTTTTTGAGATGGAGTCTCGCTCTGTCACCCAGGCTGGAGTGCAGTGGCGCAATCTCGGCTCACTGCAACCTCCACCTCCCGGGTTCAAGTGATTCTTCCACCTCAGCCTCCTGGGTAGCTGGGATTATAGGCGCCCGCCAGATCTGGTCTGGCTGATCTCAAACTCCAGACCTCAAGTGATCCACCCACCTCGGCCCAGAAAGCCATTTTTACTTTTGACTTTATTACTACAGTGACTCACCAGCACAAATGATCTGGGATCAGCTTTACAGTAATGATGTAAAATTTCCTTTTAAAATGTGTTTAAGTTTAAAAAGTAGACCAGATGCACTGGCTCACGCCTGTAATCCCAGCACTGTGGGAGGCTGAGGTGGGAGGGTCGCTTGAGGCCAGGGGTTTGAGACCAGCCTGGGCAACACGGCAAAACCCTATCTCTACAAAAAATACAAGAATTATCCAGGCATGGTGTTGTGGGCCCGTGGTCAGTCAGGGGCTGAGGCAGGAGAATCACTTCAGCCTGGGAGGTCAAGACTGCAGTGAGCCGTGATCGTGCCCCTGTACCCCAGCCTGGGCGAAAGGGCAAGACCCTGTCTCCAAAAGAAAAAAGAAAAAAAAAACAAAACAATCAAAGTATTTAAAATATGCAAATACATAACAAGCAGTATCTGGATACAGAAAACTATGCAAGTGGGGGCCAGGCACAGTGGCTCACACCTGTAATCCCAACACTTTGGGAGGCTGAGACAGGCAGATCACTTGAGGCCAAGAGTTTGAGACCAACCTGGGCAACATGGTGAAACCCCGTCTCTACTAAAAACACAAAAACTAGCCAGGTGTGGTGGTGCGTGCCTGTAATTCCAGCTGCTCGAGAGGCCGAGGCATAAGAATTTCTTGAACTTTGAGGCCAGGTGCGGTGGCTCACGCCTGTAATCCCAGCACTTTGGGAGGCCGAGGCAGGTGGATCACGAGGTCAGGAGATTGAGACCATTCTGGCTAACGTGGTGAAACCCTGTCTCTACTAAATATACAAAAAAAATTGCCTGGGCGTGGTGGCGGGCGCCTGTAGTCCCAGCCACTCTGGAGGCTGAGGCAGGAGAATGGCGTGAACCTGGGAGGCGGAGCTTGCAGTGAGCCGAGATGGTGCCACTGCACTACAGCCTGGGCGACAGAGCAAGACTCTGTCTCAAAAAAAGAAAAATTATGCAAGTGGCACAAGAATTGGATGAGTCTGGGAATTGATCTGTGTTGTTAAGTCACATCTATGGATTCCGAGAACCAAATATAAATGAACTGTGCCCCAGCTGGTGTCTTTCTCCAAACTATGAAGATGGCTTTGGTCGTGTGTGCACAGCTCTGGCGGTCAGTTCCAGTGGCATGTGTCTTGGGAGGCTGAGCGAGTGCTCATCCAGAAAGCTCCACGTGCGAAACGGTCATGTGACGCTGGGGGGAGGCAGGGCTGGGCGGGTCCGAAGGGCAGAGCTGGTACCGGGAAGCAGCTCCAGCCTGGCCATCTTCCTCATGCTCCCTTCTCCTGCTTACAGTTTCCCAAACTTTACAAAATCATTGTGTCTCACATTTATTACAGAAAACATCTCAAATGTTATTTAAGGATTTTTCTATTTCTGTAATGAAAACCATTTAATGGTGTTAACTCCTACATGGTCTCAGGAATCTTCTAATAGTTTTTTTTGTTTTCCTTTCAGACAGAGTCTCACTCTGTCACCCAGGCTGGAGCTCAGTGTCGGCTCACTGCAACCTCCGCCTCCTGGGTTCTAACGATTCTCCTGCTTCAGCCTCCTGAGTAGCTGGGACTACAGGCACGTGCCACCACGCTCAGCTAATTTTTGTATTTTAAGTAGAGATCAGGTTTCACTGTGTTGGCCAGGCTGGTCTCGAACTCCCAACCTCAGGTGATCCACCCACCTCAGCCGAAAAAAGTGCTGGGATTACAGGCGTGAGCTACAGCGCCCGGCCTTGTAATTGTTTTTATGGTACATTCTCATCTCTTAGGAAAGGTCTGGCTGATCCCAGGCTGGAGGGAGGAGCTTGTGGTGTCAAGACTCAGCCAGGAGGTGCAAGGAAGAGCCCTGTGTGCACCAGGACGCCATAGGAGACGGCTGGGATGGGAACCACGACGAGAGAGATGGGCTCAGGCCGTGGTGCTCTGGAGTCCTACTGCAGGCCAGCGCCTCTGACCACTGTACCTGCAACCTTAGTCCTATGGTGGCTAACAGGTTGCACTTGGGGCAATGGGGCTGGGACCATTGGGCGTTATCTCCACTGTGCTTTGATGGCGAGTCTCCAGGCCCCAAGGCTGCGGCAGAAAGCAAGGCTGAGCACTGGCTTTCCACGGCCCAGGGACCCGAGGCATGTGCCCTTCTCTTAGCAAAGGATGTCACCCCAGGGGACATCCTGATTAGACTTGGAAAAACCAGGCAGATACAAAATAAACTAAACCAAAACACACAACATGGGTGCCCCAGGACAGCCCACCGTGTGCGGCTCAGCTCCTTCACAAGTGGGGGCCTGCACGGACAGAGCCAGTGTGGGCTGAGAACGCTCGCAAGCGATGGCCCAGTCAGGAAGGCCCACCTCCAAGCTGGGCCAGGACAGATCTGGAATTTGCGTGAACACTTTCAACCGGAGGGAAAAACCCTCCAGATGGCCTCTGACTAAGGAAGTAGCCTTTCCCGCAGCACAGGGCCTGTGCTATCATCTGGCCCCCATTCCCCGCTGAAGGCCACAGGAGACTCTCTAAGGGGCAAAGGTCAGCTCCACCACCAATGCAAACATGCCAGAGGCAGACAAAACCAAGGGCCCCAGGCTGGCACACTCATAGCTCACGCCTCACCGATGCCAGCAGCCACATGAGGCGCCACAGACGCCAGGCTGCTACAGGCCACGTGTCCAGAAACTCCAACCCGAGCAGCTGCCAAGTTTGGGGTCAAAGGTGAAAAAAGGATAAAAACGCATGAAGGTTCTTTCCTCAATCAAAAGAGCTAAGCATCAATATCAACAAGGGAAAAGGGAGATGGGAGCCTACGGGCCTCCTCGGGCTGAGCCTGCTCAGAGGCAGCTCTGGGAGCACCTCCACAGCAAAGCTTCTCTTCTGGCTTGTTCTGTGAGTGCCTGTGGAGCATTTAGCTACGGGCCACATGCTCTGCCCACCTCCCTTAAAACGGAACAGAAAAAGCCCAACGCAGATCTGGAGTGCCAGCCTCATGTCTTTACCTTTTGCAAAAAAAAAAAAAAAAAAAAAAAGTGGAGTCCAATGTATGGCTTGAGTGGCTGTCACCTTCTCTGTGACCACGGCCTCACTCACACCTGCAAGAGCCAGTCTCAGCGCAGAGCAGATACAAACACCAGCAACTGCGCCTTCTGTGCGTTAAACTGCACATGAAAATCCCTAACTCCACTAGTCCCTTACCCAGAAGGTTGGTCTAAAATAGGGTTTCTTAACTTTTTTGGGGGAGTCACAAATCCCTCTGAAGAAGACTGTGTAGTATGGTCCACTCCCAGCAGAGATCTTGAGACTCCTGGAGTGCCTCAAACTGGCAGATGAGAGGGCTCAGCCCAAATAACTGAGCATGGAGCAGCGGCCCAGGAAGCAGGCGCCCACTGGATGGGCCGTGAAAGTGGCGCGGACACTGCGGTGTCCAGAACTTACCACGGAAGACTGAGAATGAAGAGCCTGGGGTGAGTAGGTGCTGGCGGGCGAGTGCTTCCCATCTCAAGGGTCCACCCCACAACCCCACCGCAGGAGCCTGCCTAGCTCAAGCCCTGAAGGGGCACCCAAAGCTGCAAAGGTAAACCTGGAAGTTGAATAGCTTGGAGACAGCAGGCAGCCCAGACAGCTCCCGCTGGAAGGTCCCCAATCAGTGTTTACATTTCTAATGACAATGACTAGCCAAAGAGCATCGTAATGACGTGCCTCGGTTGTGAGCACACCCATCAGCCTAGCTACAAAGATTAGAAGTAGGTTTCACAAAAGGGACCGCCCCCTTAGCTCTACAGATGCAGTTGATAGAATTGATTGAAAGGTTCTGCTCCAATCATTTTAAAATAGCCCAGATGGAGGAGTGGGTAAGCCTCAAAAGGCAAACCAGGACGAAGACAGCGGCACAGCTCCACCTCCAGCTGCAGGTCCAGGGGGAGCTGGTCAGGAAGTCCTGCCAGAGATCCCGACGGGGACAAGCTAGCCAGTAACTCCCAGAGCCAAACAGCTTAGGCAGTAAGAAAGAACCTCAGGAAAGAAGGGTATTAGGTTAGAGATAAGGAAAAGAAAGGGCTCCCCCATGGACAGATGGCTGGCCATCAGATGGCTCAGGGCGGCATTTCCTATTGCGGCTCAGCATTCTCCTTCCCGGGGGAGGCCCTCAACCCTACCCAGGACCCCACGGCACCCAAACAGTGGCCGACTCTCGCTCCTCCCGCTGCATGACCGTGCCCCTCTCGTGAAGCTCAGGGTGGTGAAATGTCTGCTCTAACGAGCTTGGGCCGCACTGTAGACGAAACAAAAGTGACTGCGCTTCACTAGGGTGTAGCCCCCATGCAAGGCCTAGCCCCAGTGCAGCCGTGCCAGACACTGCAGAGCCCCTCGTTCGTGTTCTGCTCAGTAGCTGAAGGCAGAATCTTCCCAAATGGATCTCCCTGGGTAAAACTGTGTCATTTTCTTCCAGTTTAGGTGAGAAAAGTTCTTTCTATCCACCTAATGATTACAAACTCCTAACCTGCCAAAGGCCCACCCATTCAATACGTGTATTACTGCAAAGGGAATTCAGCTGCTCCTGAAAAGGCAGCCAGGCCAGTTCTGGCTGATAAGGGAGAAGGAAGCAGGAGCACTGGCTGGAAATTCTGCGCTGGGGAAACCCTTGTCCTCCAAGCAGGTAGCGGGCCTGGCAGGGCTCCCGCAAAGGTGAGTGAAGCCAAGACCGGGGACTTCCCGGCACCCGGAAGCCAGCTGAATGAATCCAGGCAAGTGACGCAGAGAACGTCAGCCCTGCTGCTGACAGCTCGGAGAAGGGGCTGAGGGCAGCCCCAGGAGCACAAGCAAGTGCTTCAGGAAGGAAAGAAAGGACGTGAACCTTGCAGAAGGGAAATGAACCAGGTCAGAAACAGGTGGGAAGAGCTGCTCGGCCTGGTTTGGTGAGAGTAGCTGTGTTTGATTTTAAGAAAAACTCATTTAGTACAGAGTTTCCTGAACCCTAGCTGTGAGCCCAGATCAGGCCAGAGAACGTCTGAGCACCTCCCAGTCCCTTCCCGAATGTGAGACTCCTCTGTGAAGCTGAGGGCTCGGGGGCTGGCGATGGCAACCTGCTGCCTGGTGGCCATGCTGGCAGAGGTATCCTCTCCAAGCCTCCTGGTAGCCGTCACCCGCTTTCCTCTGGGGAGGCTGAGCAGACAGGACAGAGGGGCACGGCAGTCGGGAATCTGCCCTCCCATTCCAGGAGTCACTAACGCGCGGGCCACAGCAGAGGAACACACTGACCTTAGGCATGACGGCCCTCTAAGATGTACCCCAAAAGTACATTCTTGTACACAGAAAACATCCCTGAGTTGGAATTACAGACTCCTGACTGGCAAGAGCCCCCGGCTCCTTGGAAGCAGGCAGAATACATGACTAGGGGTTGGGGAAGGGGGTCTGTGGCCAGACACGTGTGCCCATAAGCCACCGAAGTGGACATGCTGATGGACTCATAAACCCAGAGACACACAGCACAGTGACCTTCCACATGGATATCACTGCCTTTCTACGCCTCTGCTTCTAAAACCAAGGATCTGGGTGGCGGGAAAACCCCTATTTTGTGAATCTGGAAAGCAGACTGAGCTGGTTCTGTTTGTAGAAATCAATCTGCAATTTTAGCAACCCTGTAACAATCAATTATGACATGCAGGTAAAAGTGTAGGCTGATACCAAATCCAAAACTCATGTACAGCACCCCCAAATGTAAGTGACCACCCCCAAATGTGGGTAAGCACCAACCTGTGCAGGACTGTGGGACACGCACAGAGGCTGCAACGGGGAGCAGGGCAGACGTTGGTGCCCCAGGACCACCTGCTGAGAGGGCTCCAGATGGGCACTGAGGGCCATGAGGAACAAGAAAGCAGGCTGGCAAGCAGGAGGGGATGGGGAGACTTCCCTGTGCAGAGGAATCTGAGCAAAACCCTGGAGGAGGTGGAGGCAGCCCGTCCAGGCAAAGGGAATGGAGGAGGTGGGGGCAGCCCGTAAAATGCAGAGGGAATGGAGGAGGTGGGGGCAGCCCGTCCAGGCAGAGGGATCGGCTGGGGGTGTGTGCACACACGGAATGTGTGCACGGGGTGCTGGGCCGCACCTTTGCAGTGGGGTCCCAGGGGAGAAGGCAGCCTTAGGCTGAGTCCACACTGAAAATACTGTGTGTGCTGTAGGGGAAGGGCTTCTATCCAAAAGGGCTTGAAAGGCTGAAGGCGGCGGCACGATGTCAAGGTCAATGCCAGTTTCCCCGTTTGGATGACCATATAAACTTCAAAATAACTTAGAGATTACTGTAACATAAAAGGATTAAAAGCATCTGAAATATGTCACTTATTCTGAATGTTCTTTAAAAAGATTACTTTGCCTAACGTTAGGAAAGTATGACAAAATACAGCACATTTAGGGAATTCCACTCATTGTGAGCTGGAGAATGAAAACAGTCAAAACTGGCGCTTGCCACCGGCTAAAGCAGCAGCTACAGCCATGAGTGACCCTGAAACAAAGGCCTGCGAAGTCCTGCCTGACAGCTGACTTTCAGAAAAGAGTAGACGACTTGTGTTCCACTGTACACAAGAGCAGGTGTCGTCCAGCCACACGGACAAGATGATGAGGACAAGGGGCTTGTTTTTGTCCCGTGGTGAAAAGCACATCCTTTCAGAGCCACAGTCACAAGTCCTGATGGCTGCCAGGTCTCTGAGGGGGGAGCATGAGAACTGTGGCCCCTCCAAGTGTGGCCACTGCGTGGCTCCAGCCATGAAGCTGCCCACGCCTGCAGGTCTAGCAGAGTCCAGCATTATTGGAAGGTGCAGGCCCAAGTGTGGATTTCTATGAGAACCAAGTCAAACAACATCGCTGAGTTGGAAGTACAGACTCCTGACTGGGAAGTCCTGCAGGCCACGGCCCTGGAAGGGTCTCGGGGTGTTTCCCAATAAGGAACTGCCTTGAGCCCTCCTTGCATTTCACCCCCACGGGGACGCTGACACAAACCAGCCCTGAGACAGAGCAATGTTCATGCTCTCATTGACCCCCCTGCCCTTTTTTGAGACAGGGTGTCTCTCTGTCACCCAGTCTGGATCAAAGACCTATGTGTAAGAGCTACAACTATAAAACTCTTAGAAGAGAACACGGTGGTAAATCTTTATGACCCTGTATTAGTCAATGGTATCTTACAGGACACCAAAACCATAAGCAACAAAATAGAAAACATTAATTGGAACTGCACATCATAAACCCGATAAGGGACTTGTATCTGGAATATATAAAGAACTCTTACCACTCAATAATAAAAAACAAAAAATGAGCAAAGGATCTGAACAGGCATTTCTCCAAAGAAGATATACACATGGTCGATAAGCACAGAAGAAGATGCTCTCACTATCATCCATCATCAGAGAAATACAAATCTTAACGGCAGGGAGACGTCACACCCACGAAGACGGCTGTCATCAACAAGACGGACCACAGCAAGTGTAGACATGGATGTGGATGGATGGCGCCCTCCTACGCGGCCAGCGGGAATGTAAAAGGTGCAGCTGCTGTGCACAACAGTTTGGGGGTTTCTCAAATAGCTAAACATAGAGTGACCACATGATCTAGCAATTCCACACTGAGGTATATGCCCAAGAAAAATGAAAACCTATGTCCACACAAAAACTTGCACACAAATTCATATTCACAACAGCCAAAAGGTGGAAACAACCCAACGTGCATCAACAGACGAACAGAGAAATGCAATGCGGTATATCCATGGAGGAATAAAGCACTGACCCACGCTACAACGTGGACAAATGTTAAAAACGCTCGAAGTGAGAGGCCAGTTACAAAAGGCCACGTATTGCACACTTCTGTTTCTACAAAATGTTCTGAATAGGCAGATCCCTAGAGACACAAAGCTGCTAAGAGACTGGGAAGTGTGGGGAAAATGGAGAGTGACTGCTAATGGGTACAATGTTTCTTCTTTTTATTTTGAGACAGAATCTTGCCCTATTACCCAGGCTAGAGTGCAGCGGTGCAATCTCGGCTCACTGCAACCTCAACCTTCTGGGCTTAAGCGATCCTCCCGTATTAGCCTCCCGAGTAGCTGGGACCACAGTGGTGCACTACCACGCCCTGCTAATATTTTGTATTTTTTTTGTAGAGACGGGATTTTGCCATGTAGCCCAGGCTGATGTCAACTCCTGAGCTCAAGCAATCTGTCCACCCTGGCCGCCCAAAGTGCTGCGATTACAAGAGAGAGCCACCGTGCCCAGCCTAGATTTTTTTAAAACAATTTTTAATTTTTTTTTTTTTTTTTTTTTTTTGATACAGGGTCTCACTCTGTCATCCAGGCTGGAGTGTAGCCGTGCAATTGTGGCTCATGGCAGCCTCCAACACCTGGGCGATCCTGTAATCCTCCTGCCTTGACCTCCCGAGTAGCTGGGACCACAGGCTCATGCCACCTCGCCCAGCTAATTTTCATTTTTTTTTTTTTTTTTTTTAATAGGGATGGAGTCTTGCTTTGCTACCCAGGCTGGTCTCAAACTCCTGGCTTCAAGCAATCCACCTGCCTCAGCCTCCCAAAGTGCAGGGTGCAAGTGTGAGCCACCACAAGGTTTCACTTTAGGAGGCAAAAGTGCTCTCATGTTGATTGCAATGACGGCTGCACAACTCTGTGAATATTCTAGAAACCACTGATTGTACACTTTAAATGGGTATGTTGCACGGTACACTAATTATATTTCAATAAAGTTGTAAAAAACACCCACCAAAAACATCATCCAGTACTCTAATGCCCACTGAGGCCCATCCATTCTGCTCTAATAGTCAAGTATATCTGAGGGAAAAAAGGGCGGTTGTGAGCCCCAGCGCCTGCCTGTCTCATGGGTCTCGGCTGTGCCCGCAGCAGCTGGCAGCACGGATCATTCTGCAACCAAAACACCCACTCCGCCAAGGAAAAACAGCAGCCCGCCCGGCCCTCCCCTGCATGCTGGCTGCTAGAGTGCCTTACCCTGACCAGCAACACGGACGCCCCACAGCACCTGAGCCCAGTCCCAAGCTCTGGGGGCCAGGCATGCTTTGGAATTCAGAACTGTCCTGAGAACAGTAACATGCTGCCCAGGGTGTGAGTTACACACCGTGCATGGTATACAACGGCAGCACCTATGAAAACACACCAATGTTTGCACGTGGACTGTAAGCATTTTCACATCAGTGAGGTCTTCTAGAATGAGAACAGCCTCCCAGGAGCTCAGGGCAGATGTCACGGCCTTGGGAGTTTCACAGAAAGGCCCTGCGTCAGAGAGCTCTGGGTTTGGAACCATGGGCTTGGGCCGTGGGCCTGCACCGGTCCCCTGGGCTCCAGAGCGGGGGGCAGCAAAGCGGAAGCGCAGGCCGAGGGGACTAGGTACAGAGCTGCATGCCGGACCTCCCCCACGCCCCTGGGCTTCGGGAAGCAGGGTCTACCTTGGTGGCTGCGGGGAGCGGGGCTTGGGCTTCCCCTTCTCCTTCTCCCGCTCCTTCTCCCGGTCGCGGTCACGGTGCTGCCGGTCCTTCTCGTCCCGCTTGGCGCGCTCGCGCTCCCACTCCTCCTTCCTCCGCTGCCGCTCCTTGTCGCGCTCGCGCTCCCGCTCTCGCTCGCGCTCCCTCTGCCGGCGCTCCCGCTCTCGGTCCCGCTCCCGCTCCCGCTCGCGCTCGCGCTGTCTGTTCTCTCTCTCTCGCTCCCGCTCCCTTTCCTTTGTTAAAAAGCCAAACACATGGGGACACCGTGCGTTATTTGGGTGACAGAGGCACTGAAAGCCTTGGCTCCAACACCACGCGATCTGTCTGTGTCACAAAATCACACCTGTACCCCACAAACCTACACACAAAACACCAAGTGCTCCCAACTATGACTGAACTCTGTGCGGTGGAGTAGAGGAGATGGTAAGAGAGAGGCAGGGTCAGGAGCACCCTCAGGTGGGGATCTCACTCCCAACTCTCTCCTTAAAACACAGTGTTAACAACCGGGTCACATGCCAAATTAGAGCAAACACAAACCAGGAGTGAAATCATCCCAACCGCCAATTCTAGACTAACTCAGGGCAGCAATTCTGCAGTCACAGTAAAGTTACAGACTAACTCAAGGCAGCAATTCTGCAGTCATAGCCCAGTTCTAGACTAACTCAGGGCAGCAATTCTGCAGTCATAGCCCGGTGTCGTTGGCACAGATGGCCTTCCGCCGTGTGGCCTGGACAAGTCCATTCGTCCATCCAGAGACGGGAGTTTGAGGCTTGTCCCGGGTGGGTGCAGCCACAGCAGAGCATATGCCCTGCCTCTGGGGCAGAGTGGGCACCCAAAAGGCTGCTCCTGTTCTTCTAGTACAATCCTCGGATGCCCTTTCCAACTTTTCCTCTGCTCTTACGCATTCATTTGCTCTAATATTCAAGGTTAAAACTGAATAAAGTCCAATCACAACGCACCTGATGGGTTTCAGGCTTGAGGCCTCTGCTGGGGAGATGCAGGGTGCACCCTGAGCCTCCCTGCTGCCCCTCCCTCGGACACAGCAGAGAGGAACGCAGTGGAAAGGGATCCCTGGGGCTTTCTCCCACCTTCCAGGGTACCCTGCCCAGGGGTAAGGAGCAGGACCCTGCAGCCCACCTGCAATGAGGAAGCTGCTTTATGGAGAGATGGGGCACAAGAGGATCGAGCAGGGGGACTTTTCCGGCACGATGGGGCCCTCTTCCCTCTGCAAGCTCACCCTGATGGGCTCCTGAGGAGACAGTTGCACCTGGTCCTCAAAGCTCATGACTGTCCCCGCAGTCACAGAACAGGAACTACACAGCAGCTTCTAACTGACCCTTCCCTGGGGCAACTTTGCCAAATCACCCTAACAGCTAAGATGAGGAACTCACAGTCTGAAGCACATAATTCATCAATACGCTAAACTCTGAGGCTCAGACCAGGGAGATTTCCAGGGAGGAAATCTCAGTATAGACCTGTCTTCCATGAGAGCAGTGAGGTGCAGCAGGCCCGCAGGAACAGACTTAACAAGCTGGCTGAAGTAGAGGAGAACAGGTGCCACATCCTAAATGGGATCACTGAGGGGCGGGGAAGAGTGACATGCCCGAGCAGGGAGACGCAGGCACCCCTGGACACAGGCATCAGTAAGTATACAGGCAAGTCTCATTTTCAAAACCAGGCCGAGCTGGGCACAGTGGCTCACGCCTGTAATCCCAGCACTTTGGAAGGCCGAGATAAGCAGGTCACCTGAGGTCAGGAGTTTGAGACCAGCCTGACCAACATGGCAAAACCCTGTCTCTACTAAAAATACAAAAAATTAGCCAGGTGTGATGGTGGGCACCTGTAATCCCAGCTACTCAGGAGGCTGAGGCAGCAGAATTGCTTGAATCTGGGAGACAGAGGTTGCAGTGAGGTGAGATCACGCCATTGAACTCCAGCCTGGGCGACAGAGTTAAACTCCGCCTCCAAAACAAACCATGCCGGGCACAGTGGCTCATGTCTTTAATCCCAGCACTCTGGGAGGCCAAGGCAGGTGGACTGCTTGAGCTCAGGAGTTCAAAGCCAGCCTGGACAACATGGTAAAACCCCGTGTCTACAAAAAAAATACACAAAAATTAGCTGGGCATGGTGGTGCATGCGTGTGGTCCCAGCTACTCGGGAGGCTGAGGTTGGAGAATCATTTGAACCTAGGAGGTAGAGGTTGCAGTGGGCCGAGATTGCACCACTGCACTCTAGCCTGGATGACAGAGTGAGACCCTATCTCAAAAAACAAACAAACAAACAAAAACCACACAAAAAAACAAAACCATAGCAAGAACCAGTTTTCAGGCAAGTCTTTGTTCAAATGACCATTAATTTAATCGCTGGCTCTGAATTAGTTCTCCACAATTAATTTGGTTTTGAAATTGGTACATTGTGCTGACTCTATAAGCTCATATAAAGCCCTATTTTTTTTACTATAAATAAAAAGGGATGACTTTATTGAGCAGATCATGAAGTTCATATCTGGATATTTAAGTCATACTTACTCGGTAATTATGATACGGCTCTGTTTCTGTATACTGCACCCTGAAATTCTCATACTGTCCGCCACGCCAAAACCGCTCAATTTCATAGTCATAATAAGGGTCCGCATAAGGCTCGAGTCTGAAAAGGGCCAATGAAAAAGAACTCTCATCACTTAGGAACACTGGCGTAAAAAGACAACATGAAACATTAGGGACAGAAAGTAACAGACCGTGACTCAGTGGGGTTTACTCCAGGAGTGCAAGGTTAGCTCAAGGTTAGGAAATCCATTCACAGACTACATCTAAGAGCAGGCCAAAAGTCAAAGGGTTCTATTCACAGATGACAAAAATGTCTGACAAAAATTCAAAAGCCTTTTTGATAAAAATACTCAAGAAAATAGGAAGTGAGGGTCAGGTGCAGTGGCTCATGCCTGTAATCCCAGCACCGTGGGAGGGGCCGAGGCAGGTGGATCACCTGAGGTCAGGAGTTTGAGACCAGCCTGACCAACATGGAGAAACCCTGTCTCTACTAAAAATACAAAATTAGTTGGGCGTGGTGGCGCATGCCTGTAATCCCAGCTACTCAGGAGGGTGAGGCAGGAGAATCACTTGAACCCAGGAGGCGGAGGTTGCCATGAGCCGAGATTGTGCCATTGCACTCCGGCCTGGGCAACAAGAGTGAAACTCCGTCTCGAAAATTAAATAAGAAAAAAAAAGGCCGGGCGCGGTGGCTCACGCTTGTAATCCCAGCACTTTGGGAGGCCGAGGCGGGCGGATCACGAGGTCAGGAGATCGAGACCACGGTGAAACCCCGTCTCTACTAAAAAAATACAAAAAATTAGCCGGGCGCGGTGGCGGGCGCCTGTAGTCCCAGCTACTCGGAGGCTGAGGCAGGAGAATGGCGTGAACCCGGGAGGCGGAGCTTGCAGTGAGCCGAGATTGCGCCACTGCACTCCAGCCCGGGCGACAGAGCGAGACTCTGTCTCAAAAAAAAAAAAAAAGAAAAAAAAAAATGGGCTGGGCGCGGTGGCTCACGCTTGTAATCCCAGCACTTTGGGAGGCCGAGGCGGGCGGATCACGAGGTCAGGAGATCGAGACCACTGTGAAACCCCGTCTCTACTAAAAATACAAAAAATTAGCCGGGCGTGGTGGCGGGCGCCTGTAGTCCCAGCTACTCGGAGAGGCTGAGGCAGGAGAATGGCGTGAACCCGGGAGGCGGAGCTTGCAGTGAGCCGTGATTGCGCCACTGCACTCCAGCCTGGGCGACAGAGCAAGACTCCGTCTCAAAAAAAAAAAAAAAAAAAAAAGAAAATAGGAAGCAATACTTTAGCATGATAAAAATATACTGACACACTTTGGAACTAAAGTCAGCACCTTACTCACTGGGGAATACGAGGAGCTACCCCAGGAGTCTCCGCAACCACCTGTCCCTGTGTGGAGGCACCCCCTGACTGGACAAGGGGAGCCCACTAGAGGCACAAGAACACGAAAACAACCAGAAAAACGAGCTCAGATTTGCAAAATGATATGACACTATACATGAAAAACCCAGAGACTTGATAAAGCCAATTCAAACAAACAAAAAAGAAGCTTGGAAAGGCAGAGGATAAAAAAATTAACATAGAAATCAGTGTCTTCACAGACGCTGATTATAACCAGTTAGGAGGCAGAGGGGAGAAAACCGCATTTACAAGAGCAAGAAGGAAGAAAAAAATATTTACGAATAAAATATCAATACATTTCACCAGAAATGTGCAGAGCTGATTCCTGAGAGACACAAAGCGTGCGTGAATAAATGGGGAGACGCCTGAGAGACATGAAGCATGTGTGAATAAATGGGGAGACACCTGACATGAAGCGTGCGTGAATAAACAGGGAGACGCCTGAGAGACACGAAGCATGCGTGAATAAATGGGGAGACACCTGAGAGACATGAAGCGTGTGTGAATAAATGGGGAGACGCCTGACATGAAGCGTGCGTGAATAAACAGGGAGACGCCTGAGAGACATGAAGCGTGCGTGAATAAATGGGGAGACGCCTGACATGAAGTGTGCGTGAATAAACAGGGAGACGCCTGAGAGACATGAAGCGTGTGTGAATAAATGGGGAGACGCCTGAGAGATATGAAGCGTGTGTGAATAAACGGGGAGATGCCTGACAAGAAGTGTGTGTCAATAAATGGGGAGACACCTGACAAGAAGTGTGTGAATAAATGGGGAGATGCCTGACATGAAGCGTGTGTGAATAAATGGGGAGAAACCTCTGACACGAAGCGTGCGTGAATAAACGGGGAGATGCCTCTTGCACTGGGACAGGGCAGCTCGGAATCGCCCACAAGTCAGTCCTTCCTACACTGACTGATAAATTTAACACAATCCCAGCAAAAACACCAATGAGATTCTTTACGGAGCCAGACAAGCTGACACCCAAGTTCACGTGAAAAATCGCACCCCAAGAGCAGCCAAGAAAACCCTGGAAATGAAAAGACGCCAGACACGCCCTCTGAGACATTACAACATCCTAAAAAGCCTGTGTAATTAAGCCAGTGCCATCGCAGCACATGAAAACCGGCAGCCAGAAGGAGGAGGCAGGAGGTCCAGACACAGACCCAGGCACGCCCAGAGAGGTGGCATCTCAGGGACAGAGGGGATTCTTCACTGAACAGGGAGGGGACAACTGTCCAGCTGCTGGGAAGGTCAGGCTCTCTTCCCTGCTGTGCACAGGGTGGGGGGGTCTGCTCTAAACTCCTGGCGGGGCCCACAACTCTGCATCTCCTTCCCTGCGGAGCAGAGGAAACAAAGTGTACACTAGCAACAGGAGGTCCCTGGACGCCCCTCCAGGGTATGTCTCAGCCCCAGGCCAACCCTCTGCTTTGGGTAGACTGGGTGGGAACCTGAGGCATCATGGCTTGAGGTGGCTCCAGCGATGGGTGGCTACGAACACCCTCCAGGCCTCCTCAACTCTCCACATGGCCTAGAACTGGCTCTCCCAAAGGACACAGCTTCAGTCCGTTCCCATCAGTTGGACACCGTTCAATCTAATGTGCACACTACTCAAATCACACTGAATTACAACACTCAGGAAACATTTGTAGAGACCGTCATGCTACATAAGAAAGAAGAGGAAGCCTGGACAGCATGCGAGACATCGTCTCTACAAAAAAATACAACACTAGCCAGGTCTGGCGGCGCACGGCTGTGGCCCCCGACTACTCGTAAGGCTGAGGCCGATTGCGGGAGCCCAGGAGGGTGGAAAAGCCTTCCCCAACATGAGCGTGAGGCGTGTGTTCTCTGACAAGAGAGCTGAGCTGGCAAATTTGTTTTTGGGAAACTGGACTTAAGCAAAATGAAAAGGCCTCTTTCCTGCAGGCCTTCTGCAAGTCGTGGGTGAGCAGACAGGAATGAGGCACACAGCACTTCCTCAGCCTGGCTGCCTCGGAACCACCTGCTTCACAGCATGCGTTCGAGAACGTGTCAACACAACATGCCACCAGGAACTGCAACCATGCCGACAACGGACTCCTCAGGACCAACTTGAAAAATTCTGAAACACTCCTGAAATGAATTTGGAAGGTATTTAATTCAATTTAAAAATAAATGCTACTGGGCAGTATCACGGTCTGCACAAACACTTCCCAAACTGTTTTAGGGAACCCAAAATGTTAATGGGCCTTTTGAGAAAAGGGTTCTGTGGTCAAGCAAGGTTGGGCAAAGCTGGCTCACAGCAACTGGGAGGCTCGCGCCTCGTTCTGCAGTCACCACTTAACCAGCCAACACCAACAGTGTCCTGTGCACACACATGGATTCTGCACTCCAGAGGCCCCGCGTCCCCAGAGGTCTGGGCAGTATCAGACTCAGCACTGGCATGTGGAGTGGACGTACTCCTCACTGGAGAGGAGAACCTGAGGTCCTGGCCGAGGGGAACCATTGGACGTGCCCATCAGGGGCAGGTGGTTTCTGCCCACAGCCCTGCCCAGGGAGAGGCATGGCAGGGGAAAAGTTGAGCAGGGTGAGACTCTCCAAAAAAAAAAAAAAAAAAAAAAGTTCTCACATATGTAAGACGTTAAGAAATGAAGTGATGGTCGGGCACGGTGGCTCATGCCTGTAATCCCAGCACTCTGGGAGGCCGAGGCGGGCAGATCACGAGCTCAGGCGATTGAGGCCACTCCTGGCTAACATGGTGAAACCCCGTCTCTACTAAAAAATACAAAAAATTGGCTGGGCATGGTGGCGGGCACCTGTAGTCCCAGCTACTCGGCAGGCTGAGGCAGGAGAATGGCGTCAACCCAGGAGGTGGAGCTTACAGTGAACCAAGATGGCACCACTGCACTTCAGCCTAGGCGACAGAGCGAGACTCCATCTCAAAAAAAAAAAAAAAGGAACAACAATTTTCTTGTCCTTTATTTCCTCAAGACTCTTCTCGAACAGGCCTCATATTCCACTGGTTCTACAATGAAGTGCCTAGAGCTCCATCCTGTAGTAAGCAAAGCATGCCTGCATGAAGGTGCTTCTATGTGACAATTATTTGCAAAACTGAACATCAGGTGGCTAACGTCTATATTCCCAGCAACTTAGGAGGCTCAGGCGCAAGGACTGCCTGAGTCCAGGAGCTGGAGACCAGCCTGAGCAACATAGCAAGACCTCATCTCAAAAACCCAACAGAAAACTCTCAACATTAGGAAATAAAATACCGTGGTATCTTTACAGAATTTATGTCCCTGGAATTACTTAAAATCAATGATTCTCAAACTTTAATATGCATCAGAATTACCTGGAGGGCTTGTTAAAAACAAACCACGGGCCTGGGCTCTCCCTGGAGTTTCAGACTGTCTGGGGTCGGGCTAAGAATCTGACCTCTCACATGCTGCAGGGGGCAGATGCGGCTGAGGTTGAGGCACCACACCAGGAGGTCACAGCTATCAATCCAGGTTGTACTCTCCTCACCTGTGCAGCAGGGACATGGCCCTGACCTCAGCCTGCTGTGACCCAAAACAGGTCAGGAGCACCGGATGAGAAGCCTGTCATGCAGCGGATTGTAACACGTGAGTGCTGCTGGCTTGGCCTCTTCTGTGCCATTAAGGCCCTGGAGCCTGACTGCCAAGTGGGCTGCCAGCCACCCTCCTGCACTCCCTACAAACTGCGGCCTGCTTTGCCAGCCGTTCCAGGTGAGGCCCAGCCTGCAGCAGGCACAGGTAGGACTGAGAAGGCTGGGTGACAAGGGGACCCACTCCTGCCAACAGCACGCACCAAGACACCTGCACTTGCAGTGCAGCTCCTTCCTTCCCTCCGGGTCTCAGCAGCCCAGCTGCACTGGCTCCCTCCACTCACTGTTTTCCTCTGCAGCCACCTACCTGGTGGACCCACCTTTCCCTTAGATGTTCTTTGTGACAATAATAGGGGGGTCTCCACCCTCCTGGCAGAACCCTGACTGACAGTTCTTCCCACTGTGTCTATCAGAAACAGCCAGGGCACCTCGCCACTGTGACACATGCACCCTGACCCTGTTCCCAGAGATCCTGACTCACCAGGTCTCGGGGGGAGGCCTGGCACAAAAGGCCTCAGGTTAACTGTAACATACACAGAGGCTACTCTATAAAAACAAACAAAATACAAACATACAGAAAAACCTGGCTCTCAGACACCAGTGAAAACCTCTCAGCCCTGACTGCCAAGGCTTTAACATTTGGGGGTCCTGCAGTGTTCCTGGGAGAGAAGCTAGGGAGCCAGGAGCCAGCTTCTGTCACCTGGTGCCAGGATGGGAGACACCTGTTTCCGTAACCAACACTGATAGGCAGAACACACACAGAGGGCACTCCAAAAACCTCAGAGACCTGCTGACCCACTTCCAAGCAGGCAGTTTTCTGGTCCCTGCTCCGCCCAGGGAAACTGGAAATAAGAGTGTCAAGGATCACACCTAGGTTCTAAAATCCATCCTTCCCCACACATATTTATAGAGACCTCTGTGCGCACGAGCTCTGGGGAAGGAAAGAAGATATCCACATCTAACAAAAAAACACGAAGGCCTCCAGAGCTTCAGGAGACACCCCCGACGATCCTGCAGAGTTCTGACTCAAATGCTCCTTTCTGTGATCTGAGACTCCACAAGAAATTTAATTAGAAAACGTACACGTTAACCAAGTCTTTAAATACCTATCCCTTCAACCTCTAAGCTCTCACCTGCTGGGGCAGGTGTGGGCCACTGGGGCTTCCTCCCCCAACTTCCGCAGGCAGAAAGCCCAGGGGAGCCTGCTCGCAGCAAGAAGGCCTTGAGAAGGGACTTGCAGGGCCAAGTCAACAGGACTGAATCCTGGAGTGCAAGCACTGCACGCCTTCCTTTTCTGTGCACTGTTTATTGTCACTCCAGATAGAAATCATAGTGATTATGATTCCCTAATAGCAACCAGAAATGTACAGGGCTGCTAAAGCCTCAGCATAATGGAGCGCCAATTCAGATGTGACCAAATTATAGTCCAGTTCCCCGCCCTGAACCTCACCGTGCCATCCACAGGCAGAGGAAGACAGCACTTTGTATGCCACGCAATCCCCCAAGATTTGACTTCCACCCTTCAACCCAGGCACTTCTTCTTTAACACAGGATTTTTAAACACCAGGCATAAATGGGCTGGGTGCAGTGGTTCACGTCTGTAATCCCAGCACTCTGAGAGGCAGGGGTGGGTGGATCACTTGAGGTCAGGAGTTCGAGACCATCCTGGCCAACATGGTGAAACCTAGCTCCACTAAAAATACAAAAATGAGTTGGGTGTGGTAGCACACACCTGTAGTCCCAGCTACTCAGGAGGCTGAAGCAGGAGAATCACTTCAACCCAGGGAGGTGGAGGTTGCAGTGAGCCAAGATTATGCCACTGCACTCCAGCACTCCAGCTTGGGCGACAGAACAAGACTCTGTCTCAGGAAAAAAAAAGACCAGCCATCAAGGCCCTGAGGAGAAGGAGAGAAGGCAGAACAGCCTTGACAGAGGAGGCCGCAGCTGTTGTGCTCCTGGCTTGTGGCAACCTCCACACACTTCCTGGCTCCTGGGTAATGTGGGCGGTGTGAGGCGCCAGAAACACAGGCTTGTGGGGCCCTAGAGGCCTCGAGGACGGCTGCAAAAACTCTCAGAGTTCAGGAACCACAGCGCTGTGAGCGCTGCCAGTCAAGGCCCACAGCATAGAGCCGTAGCGCTTCCTTTCTAGACGCACAAAACCGAGATGAGCTCTGAGAACCGTGCCTGAATGCTCTCAGGAACGTCACTGCGACTCCAGTGAATGGGGCTGGGCCTCAGCCGAGCGGACCCTGGGGCCCTGCACATGGCTGCTCTCTCCGGAGCGTGGCCACACGCAGGCAGGAAACAGAGGGGCAGGCAGGGCCGTTCCTTACACTGTGTCTCTGACATCTCTCGGGATCCGAGAATTCCAATCTCGAAAAACTTCATTTTCTTTGTCAAATTCCCGTTCGTCTTCGCCAATGGTCACCGTAAACCTTTTCTCTTCAAAATCAGGCTCCTGTTCTTTTCGGATAGTTGCTTTTTTTAAAACCTACCATTGTAAGAAGAAAGAAGTCAACATGGAGCAGAATACCGGGTGTCGCTGTTAGGAAACACAGAGGGAGCCGTCCCACCCGACCGCAGCAGCCCCGCAGGAGCAGAAGCTGCATGCTACAAGTGCTTGAGGGGTGAGGGGCGGACACAGCACAGGCGTCTTTCTGGGGAGGGCAGTCTGTGCCCGTCTCTGTACAAACAGCTGCCCCCGGCCTCCGTGTGCCCACAGGAGGTGCTCATCACTTCCTTCAACTACCCCTGGAACTGAATCCAGGGTTCAGTCACTCAGTGACAAGCAGCAGGTGGAGTGGCTGGAGTCTCAGAGGGAAGGAGGTGACATGCCGAGGGAGTGAGGAGGAACATCTTGTCCATCATTTCCCAGCAGAGGCTGACCAGGAAAATGAGGAAGCAGGGCTGGGTGCCGGCAGAGTGGTCCCCAGAGCTTAAGCTCACACACTGGGGCCAACGTGGGCCTAGAGGGAGGAAGTATGCAGTGACGGGGCCAGAAAGCTCCAAGTTTTCTCCAGGAAGATCAGACACTGAGTCTCAGGGGCGTAGGGCGCAGATCCCGGGGGTGCGGCTCGGGCAGCCTCGCCAGGCTTTCTATGAGTGGCTGGAGACTGCACCCTGCGATCCTGGGCAGTGCCAGCTGGGGTGTGGCCCAGTGCTGATCCAGCCCCATGAAGACAGTGGGTATGCCCCGGACTGAACTCCCTGGCCTACTGGGCTGCTGCCTGAGACGGTTAGATATAACTCTCCATCCTTCTGGGACTGGTGGCACATGCCTATAATCCCAGCTACTTGGGAGGTCGAGGCAGGAGAATCACATGAACCTGGGAGGCAGGGGCCGCAGTGAGTCGAGATTGGGCCATTGCACTCCAGCCTGGGCAACAAGAGTGAAACTCTGTCTCAAAAAAATAAATAAATAAAATATAAAGAAAGCCACCACAGAAACAGACCCCTAACTTCAGAGCTTTCTGGGGCTTTCCGTGGCTGTCTCTGGACCGAGGAAATCCCAGTTTTGTCAAGAACCGCTCCTGTAATAGCATCTTTCTTGTCAGGATTTCTACTGAATTCTGTTACCTCCTTTGCGTGCCGGAGTCCTCGTTCCCAGGCACTCTCTGTTGGGGGCTCTGGAGGGGGTGGAGGCAAAATTTCATCAACTACCGGCCCACCCTATTGAAAAATGAGAAGGGAGAAGGTGAGAAAGTAAAACTTTCAAGTGTACAGAGAAACCAGACAGTAAAAACAACTACAACACAAGCCGGCCGCGTTGGCCGCTCTCCTTCCACCAAGCCTCACTCCGTCCTCGGAAAGCCGAGGCCTGCTTCCACTCGGGGGTACTGAGCCTGCGCTAAGGCACAGTGACTTGTCTTAAGCTTGAGATTCAGGCAGAGCTCAGCTGGCTGATGTGCTAACAATGAGAGAAGAGGCATCACGCACCCAAGGGTTGGCGGGCATCAGCGGGTGAGGTCCGAGAGGCGGGGCGCCATTAGGCGGGAAGGGGTCGGCTTTGGTGATTAGGGAGTAGTTCCCCTTGTCGTTCACTCCAGGGTGTATAAACCTACAATTCATTCCCCAGGTACAGTTCCCTATGGAAACAAAAGTGAGATCAGAAAGGGTCCACAAGAGCCTAATTGCACAAGGGCAGCTGCTGGGGTGGGGGGTGGGAGGGGGCAGAGGCCATGTTTACCCAGGCCTGATGGCAAGCCAAACAGTAGTGGGGACTGAACGGGGAGGTGGGTGGGATGAGCCTGGAGAGGCTGAGCCAGACAGCTGCACCTGCCCAGGCACGGCAGTTCCCCAGAGGCTGCCAGGCACCCGTGGCACCTCGGTCAGAGGAAACAGCTTGTTTCAAAGTCACTTTGTGGAGAGTTCATGCATATCCACTGTCTGAGTATTAATCTTCCCCTTAAACCAGGAAAGCCCCAGAGCTTTGCTTCCAGCCCTGGCCCAGGCTCATCTAGGTACAACTGGATGTTAATTGCATTTGTGCTGAAACAGACACGAGAAGCATTAACAACGATGAGAAGCCTGCAGGAGTGCTCAGGATTCCCTTGGCCACCTCTGTACCCCTGCACTTCTCTCACAGAGAAAACTCTCACAGAGCATTTCAAGATATTTCTGAAACTTAAACAGGGCTTTTACACTTTGCTCATAAACAACAATCACAAACCTTCATCTTCAACAGAACATCCGGGTTAGTAAAGGAAACCTCGATTTTAAGTGCAGAATATAAGACATCTAAGTGTCTGACTCAATTACTGAGTGAATCACTTTTTAAAAATGTACTTTCTTTAGTAGATAATATGTATACACTGTTTAAAACCAAATATGGCATATGGTATCTAAGTAGTTTTAAAATTTTTTTCAATGGGTTAACATATAGATTCCAAATCATTTAAAATTTTAACCTTAAACATCATGAACACTTAAGCTTGCATTAAAACCAACTCAATACAACATAATAATATAAATCCAAATTAAACATGAAAGAAAACTTAAAACTGCTTCTCTGGAAATGCAAAAATGACAAAGTAATTTTTAAAATTTCTAAAAGCGTTTCAGAGATCACATATAAGTCAAAAGAGGTTGGGAGGCCAGGCGCGGTGGCTCACGCCTGTAATCCCAGCACTTTGGGAGGCTGAGGCAGGTGGAACACAAGGTCAGGAGATCGAGACCATCCTGGCTAACACGGAGAAACCCCGTCTCTACTAAAAAATACAAAAAATTAGCCGGGCGTGGTGGTGGGCGCCTGTAGTCCCAGCTACTCAGGAGGCTGAGGCAGAAGAATGATGTGAACCCGGGAGGCAGAGCTTACAGTGAGCCAAGATCATGCCACTGCACTCCAGCCTGGGCGACAGAGCGAGACTGTCTCAAAAACAACAACAAAAAACAAAAGAGGTTGCGAAATGTTATTCTATGCGGGTTCATAAATCCAGAGCCTCAGAGAGATTTCAATACTCATGCAGTATTCAAAATCACGTGTGTAACTAAACAAGTAACAAAAGCTCATTGTAAAAAATGTCCAAGTACAGAAAAGTGCTGACAATAGAAACCACAGCTTTTCTGTACTTTTTCTTTTTTTTTCAGATGGAGTCTCGCTCTGTCACCCAGGCTGGAGTGCAATGATGCAATCTCCGCTCACTGCAACCTCCACCTCCTGGGTTTCAGCAATTCTCCTGCCTCAGCCTCCTGAGTAGCTGGGATTACAGATGGGCACCACTGTGCCCGGCTAATTTTTATATTTTTAGTAGAGACGGGACTTCACCAAGTTGGTCAGGCTGGTCTTAAACTCCTGACCTTGGGATCTGCCAGCCTCGGCCTCCCAAAGTGCTGGGATTATAGGCGTGAGCCACCACACTCGGCCTCTGTACTTCTTTTTCATCTAAAATATCTATCTGGGTGGTGGCTAAATGTTATTGTTCTTTTCTGTATTTACGAAAATTTTTAGGACATCATCTACGACCCTACAGTCAAAAAAGATCCTTTCTCACTGATATTGGCACGGGGAGAAAAGAGCAACAACGCAGAAGAGAACAAACCAGTGAGCACCAAAGAGCAAGTCGAGGAGGCGAGCGCTGGGCTGCCGCTAGAGACCAGACGCTGGTGGGTGACAGTGTTCAGCTCTTGGGGGCCACCTGCCTGGGGGTGCTGAGCGCTGTCCTGCCCCTGGCCAGAGTAAAGGGGAAGATGGCTCTGGAAAGCAGCACAGTTGGTCTGCACGTGTAGCTGGGACACACATCCAGCAGATGTCAGGCAAAAAGAACACCGTTGTCCCATCTACCTTTTTGAAATGTGAACTTTTATCTGTGTAGGAACACACCCAACTGTTGGGAATGTGGGAAGAGGCTTTAGATTTTATTTTCTTGCCTTCTGCCAGCCCGTATTACTTTCTTTCCTTTTTTTAATTTTTTTTTTTTTGAGATGGAGTCTCACTCTGTTGCCCAGGCTGGAGTGCAGTGGAGCGATCTAGGCTCATTGCAACCTCTGCCTCGCAGTTCAAGCAATTCTCCTGCCTCAGCCTCCCGAGTAGCTGGGATTACAGGTGTGCACCACCATGCCCAGCTAATTTTTCTATTTTTAGTAGAGATGAGGTTTCACCATGTTAGCCAGGCTGGTCTCAAACTCCTGATGTCAGGTGATCCACCCACCTCAGCCTCCCAAAGAGCTGGGATTACAGGTGTCAGCTACTGTCCCCAGCCTTACTTTCGTAATTTAAAAAGCAATTTGTTAAAAAAACAGAGAGATTATCCAGAAAATAGAAGCAAAAATAAAGATCTTCTGGTTTACAAATTGTATAGTCTTCTGTTTCTAACTGGGATTTCAAACCCAAAATTTATGTGGATTGTGATTCTAGCAGGATAAAGACAGTTCTGCAGATACTGTGTACACAGACATGGCATGAGGCCAGAATAGGACAAGGAGGGACAGAGGCCACTGGAGCTGGGTGGAGGCGGCTCCTCCACTGCTGAAATGTCTAAGTACTATTTCTGGCTTCAAGACAGGATGATGGTCTTTTTCTTAACTGGAATGTCAGCACAGCAGCAACTCGTTTTTGTTTTCTTTTGTTTTTGTTTTTTTGAGACGGAGTTTTGTTCTTGTTGCCCAGGACGGAGTGCAATGGCACGATCTCAGCTCACTGAAACCTCCGGCTCCCAGGTTCAAGTGATTCTCCTGCCTCAGCCTCCCGAGTAGCTGGAGTTACAGGCATGCACCACCACGCCTGGATAATTTTGTATTTTTAGTGGAGACGAGGTTTCTCTATGTTGGTCAGGCTGTCTTGAGTTTGCGACCTCAGGTGATCCGCTCACCTCGGCCTCCCAGAGTGCTAGGATTACAGGCATGAACCACCACGCCCGGCCAACTGTTTTATTCTCTTATTAATCTTTACGCCTGTGTAAACATTGTGTTATTTTACATACATGAAATATTTCATAATCAAATGAAATACCTGTAACTAAAAAATACCCACCCACTCTAAAAGGCACACTGTGAAGTCAACCTCCTATCCCACGCCTCCAGGGCCATTCCCAGAGGCAGTTATCAATATACTGGGGCTCTATCCATCAAGCATTGCCCCCTTTTACCTGCGCATATATATTATGCTCTGTGTTGAACCTTGCTTTTTTTTACTAAACAATGTAACTAGAGAAAGGGAACCTGCATGCTCACAGCAACAAACCCAAACTGGATCAGGGAAACAGACAGGAAACAGATAGGAAACGTGGAAAATCCGGCAACTAAACACAGAGATGGCAGAACTGAGGCTCAGCTCATGCTCCAGCACAGCCCACACACGAAGTATCTTTAAATGTCTTTTCTGATTTTGAATACAGTAAATATCAATTCCCTGTGTTTACTTGGTTTATATGGGTCATTTCTATTGATACGTATGATATTAGAAATTAAGAGACATTTAAAGATATCTCATTATTTAACGGTAACAGGATATCCAATATATAGTAACAAATACTTATGAAACTGTTTCTAAAATATTTGGTGAGAGGAATGGCATTCTTTGCCTTTTTGCGAATCTCTTGAATGCTGACCCTGGAAAACCCCTGGCCTCCCATCCGCATGCGATCGACCATGAAGGGCTGCTGTGGCTGAAGCAGGAGAGGACATTACAGCCCCACACAGAGACGCAGCTAGAAAGGGAGGGGCATCTAAAAGCCTTTTCAGATGTGCTCAGAGCTTCTTCCTGACACCGCACTCAGCAAGGGAAGGCTCCTTACAGTGAGCTGCAATTGAACCCTATCACCACACTTTTCCAGCTTGTTTCTTCTGAAATCCATTGGTCTATTTTGAACTTTGAATGGGTCTTTTACCCAAGCATGATTCTGTGACATCCTGCAATGGTCACCTGAGAAAGTCCTGACACACTGAGAAGCTGGTGAGCACACAAAAGTCCAATTTTCAACTGAAAGCTCCAATTTTAATACTGCTAACACTGTCCGTTGTTCTCCTTGAAGCTGCAGGCTCACTCTGTTCCTGCCAGGACCCGGATCTGCATTCCCTGGCATGTCTGCCAGTCTTTCTCATGAATGCGTGCTCCCCGGAGAGCGCACAGGGTCAGCTGCAGCTCCAGCCTTGCATGTGCTGCCCCTTGAGGCCGCTGGACTTGGGTGCTGGCAGGGGCTCTACCCACGCGGCCACTACGCCACGATGAGTACTAAGACATGCACAGCAGGACCCCTCCTCTGCTTTCTGGCTTTCCACAATTTCAGTTACCTGCGTCTGAAAATATTAAATCGAAAATTCCAAAAATAATTCCTAAGTTTTAAATGATGTTCTGTGCTGAGTAGCGTAATGAAATCTTGTGCTGACCTCCTCTGTCCTACCTGGGACAAGAATCATCCCTTTGTCCAGCAGATCCACGCTGTCCACGATGCTAACTGTCCACTAGTCACTTAGCAGCCCTCTTGGCCAACAACCGTTGGCGGTACGGCGGTGCTGTGCTCACTGTGGCTCAGTGACCCAGGATCACTGGGGGCAAGTGACCTTCCTTCTGATGCACTGGCAGGAGGTCAAGAGGGGCCCAATGCTAAGTGGCAGGGCCTCCGTGTCATCACGAGAGCATATTTCATCCCACGTCATCAGATGGCTGAGTGCAATAAAGTGAGCTTTTCTGAGAGACCACATTCACATTTTTATGACAATTGCTCTATTTTATGAGTGGCTATTGTTGTTAATCTCTTACTGTGCCTAACTTATAAATTAAACTTTATCATAGGGATATGCTTATATAATCATGGAACTGCATACTTACAATGGGTCAATTTCATGGCACATAAATATTACTTTAATAAAAATTTTTAAGAAGACCGCACAAATAATAAAAATAAACAAAACATCTGTACTCAAGCGTAAGATTTAATTAAATTATAGTTCTTACTACTACAGCACAGACATGAAGTAAAGTGGCATTTGAAATGCCAGTGCATGATGAATGCCTTGCTCAGCCTTACTGTTATTATACATATAGTTTCGATTTGGGAGGCCGAGGCAGGCGGATCATTTGAGGTCAGGAGTTCAAGACCAGCCTGACCAACTGAAATACAAAATTTAGCCAGTACTAAAATACAAAAATTAGCCGGGCATGGTGGCATGCACCTGTAATCTCAGCTACTCGGGAGGCTGAGGCAGGAGAATCGTTTGAACCCGGGAGGTGGAGGTTGCAAGTGAGCCATGATCACGCCATTGCACCCCAGACTGGGCAACAGAGGAGACTGTGTCTCAAAAAAGTAAAAAAAAAAAAAAAAAAAAAAAAATATATATATATAGTTTTGACCTCAGGGTCCCCTGAAAGGGTCTCAAGGACTCCCAGGGGTTCACAGACAACACTCAGACCTGCTGCTTTAAACACAGTTTTGCAAGGATTCAAAACTGAGCAAAAGACATTTCTCCAAGAAGATATACAAATGACCTAATAAGTACATGAAAAAAGACACCCCACCACCAATCTTCAGGGAAGGCAGATCAAAACCCAGTAAGATATTACCTCCCACCCACTGGAATGGCTACTATCCAAAAACACAGAGAACAGAGTACTGGTGAGGACGTGGAGAAACTGGAAGCCCCTGCACCGCTGCTGGGAAAGTAAAATGGCGCAGCCACTGTGGAAAACAGCTTGGCGGCTCCTCAAAAGATAAAACATACAACCACCACGTCATCAGAAACTCCACTGCCAGGCACGTGCGAAAGAGCTGAACGCAGGGTCTAAAGAGAGATTTTTACACCCACGTTCACAGCAGCTCTATTCACAATCGCCTAGAGGTGGAAGCCAACCAAGTGTCCATCCCCAGATGAGGGAACACCCAGTGCACCTGCTCCACACTAACAAATATTAGTCAATTTTTTTTTTTTTTTTGAAACCAAGTCTCGTTCTGTCGCCCAGCCTGGAGTGCAGTGGCGTGATTTCCACTCACTGCAACCTCCACCTCCTGGGTTCAAGCGATTCTCCTGCCTTGGCCTCCCGAGTAGCTGGAATTACAGGTGTGCTCTACCATGCCCAGCTAATTTTGTATTTTTAGTAGAGACAGGGTTTCACCATGTTGACCAGGCTGGTCTCGAACTCCTAATCTCGAGTGATCTACCCACCTCGGCCTCTCAAAGTGCTATGATTACAGGCATCAGCCACTGCACCTATTATTCAATCTTAAAAAGACAGAAGGCCAGGCGCGGTGGCTCACACCTGTAATCCCAGCACTCTGGGAGGCCAAGGAGGGCGGATCACGAGGTCAGGAGATGGGAGACCATCCTGGCTAACACAGTGAAACTCCATCTCTACCAAAAACTACAAAAATTACCTGGCTGTGGTGGCAGGCACCTGTAGTCCCAACTACTCAGGAGGCTGACGCAGGAGAATGGCATGAACCCAGGAGGCGGAGCTTGCAGGGAGCCAAGACAGTGCCACTGCACTCCAGCCTGGGCGACAGAGCAAGACTCCATCTCAAAAAAAAAAAAAAAAAAAAAGGTATTCCACCACAACTTTAAAAAATTGGGGGGAGCAGGCCGGGCGCGGTGGCTCCAGCCTGTAATCCCAGCACTTTGGGAGGCCGAGGCAGGTGGATCACGAGGTCAGGAGATCGAGACCATCCTGGCTAACACGGTGAAACCCTGTCTCTACCAAAAATACAAAAAATTAGCCGGGCGTGTTGGCGGGCCCCTGTAGTCCCAGCTACTCGGGAGGCTGAGGCAGGAGAATGGCGTGAACCCGGGAGGCGGAGCTTGCAGTGAGCCGAGATCGCGCCACTGCACTCCAACCTGGGGGACAGAGCAAGACTCCGTCTCAAAAAAAAAAAAAAAAAAAAAATTGGGGGGAGCACAGCCAAGGAGATCAGACCCAAAAAATGGACTGGGATGCTTGCTCACTGAGGGATAAATCAGAAGCCCAAAGTAGGGGCCAGGTGTGGTGGCTCACACTTGTAATCCCAGCACTCTGGGAGGCTGAGGTGAGCGGATCACCTGAGGTCAGGGGTTTGAAACCAGCCTGGCCAACATGATGAAACCCCATGTCTGCTAAAAATACAAAAATGAGTTGGGGGTGGTGGCAGATGCCTGTAATTGCAGCTACTCGGGACTCTGAGACAGAAAAATCGCTTGAACCCAGGAGGTGGAGGTTCCAATGAGCCGAGATCCCACCAGTGCACTCCAGCCTGGGTGACAGAGTGAGATACTGTCTCAAAAAAAAAAAAAAAAAAAAAAAAAAAAAAAAAAAAAAAAAAGAAAAGAAACCCAAGGTGGGACACAGTTTAAAGAAGATGCTACTTACTCCTGTGTGGACAGAACTTTGTGTCCTGATGATCCAACACAGGCCCACGAGAGGTAATATCCCATGAAGAAGTACAGCTCCAGCTGTAGTTTATGTGCTGTGGTGCCGGGCAGGCGCACACAAAGCACTGATCTCTAAAATGTGAGCAAGTTGTGTTCCCAGTGTATTTTGTTGTCAATTGGTCACAAATCTCAACGTGTCCACTAAGTGATTAAATGATTAATCTCTATATCACAACGTGTCACAGAGATAAAGCTAACAGAGGCCGGAGTAGTGGCTCATGTCTGTCATCCCCATACTTTGGGAGGCTGAGGTGGAAGGACTGCTTGAGCCTAGTGAGACCAGCCTGAGCAATATAGTGAGATCCCGTCTCTACAAGTAATTTAAAAAAGAAAGATGAGCTCTTGCAATGTTGCCCAGGCTGGTCTCAAACTCCTGGGCTCAAGCAATCCTCCCCATTCAGCTTCCCAAAGTGCTAGGATTACAGGTATGAGCTACCACGCCCAGCCACCGACTTTTTTGTAAGAAAAGAATTTTCTAATTGTGATACAATTCACATAACATAAAATACTCCTATTTAACGTGTAAAATTCACTGGTTTGCAGTATATTCGCAAAGTTGTGTAAGCATCACCACTAGCTAGTTCTAGAACATTCCATCATCCCAAAGAGGAAATCCTGTACTCACTAGCTATTATTCTCCACCCCCAGCCCACGCAACGAGGAATCAATCTACTTTCCGTCTCTGTGGATCTGTGGCCTTCTGTGCTCCCTTCTGTCACTCAGCACGTCTTCAAGGCTCGTCCACATCGTGGCATGAGTCACAATCTACTTTCTGTCTCTGTGGATCTGTGGCCTTCTGTGCTCCCTTCTGTCACTCACCATGTCTTCAAGGCTCGTCCACATCGTGGCATGAGTCACAATCTACTTTCTGTCTCTGTGGATCTGTGGCCTTCTGTGCTCCCTTCTGTCATTCACCATGTCTTCAAGGCTCGTCCACATCGTGGCGTGAATCACAATCTGCTTTCTGTCTCTGCGAACCTGTGGTCTTCTGTGCTCCCTTCTGTCACTCAGCACGTCTTCAAGGTTTGTGCACATTGTGGCGTGAGCCAGTGCTTCATTCCCTTTATGGCCAAGTAGCACTGCACTGCATGGACAGGCCACACTTGTTTATCCATTCCTCACTTTTTGGGTACCTGGGTTGTTTCTTTTTGGTTACTGCAAATTATGCTGCTGTGAACATTCATGCACAAGCTTTCATATAAATGCACATGTCCGCTTCTCTTGGATGCATACCTGGAGCGGAAGTGATGGGAGCTTCTGAGGAACTGTCTCCTGAAGCAGCTGCACCGTTTGACCCTCTCACGAGCAGTGAATGAGGACTCCAACATCTCCATACCCTTTCCAACACAACAAACTTCATTTTGTTTACAAAATAACTTGTTGTTATTGGAGGGATCACAAACTGATGAATTTCAATTTCATATAAACTACAGGTAGGCAGAAACATTTAAGTCCAAATTTCTCATAACAAAGAAGCAGCAGAAGACATGATCTAGAAAACGATAAGAATCAGCCACTTCCTCTGTACCGTATCACCTCACTCTACAGAATAAAAATACTTCTGAAATGAGTTATTGATAACACCTGATTAAGCCGCAAAAATGCTGCCTTATCTAGCTTCTGATTTTTCTTTCTTTTTTTTTTTTTCCAAGAGACAGAGTCTCACTGTCACCCACGCTGGAGTACAGTGGCACGATCATGGCACAACTGCAGCCTGAACTTCCCAGGCTCAAGTGATCTGCCCCCCCTCAGTCCCCACCCCCCACGTAGCTGGGAATACACGTGCATGCCACCAAGCCCTGCTAATTTTTCATTTTTTGTAGAGACAAGGTCTCACTATGTTGCCCAGGCTGGTCTCAAACTCATTTCTTGACGGTAGAAACCCTTCCACAAGGTCTCACTCGCTGAAACCCAAACTCAGTACTTACTCTAACCTTGGGGGCACCACCTTCCAATTCTGACCAACCCATGTGATGTGCAAGGAGACAGGATCCTGTCTGTGTTCATCCAGGCATCTCCCAGTGTAGGGAATGAAGAGTTTGTAATGATCTCTCTTCGTCTGTTTTGTGCTTCTTTTGTTAAATTCTGGAACTAGCTCAGCAGTGAGCCCCGAGCTCCTGGTCCAGAGTCTCCCTGCCCTGGTGGATGCTGCGGCCTCCTGCAGTTGGAACCATCAGGCCAACGCCGACCGGCTGGTCAAGCTTCCCAGTCACACTGCCACCCACAGACCAGGGCACTGCATTGTGATGGGTGCTGATTCAAAATGACTGCAAATGTGTACACGTACATATGTACAGACTGTTCTCCATCACTTTCATACAGAAACTGGAGACACTGATGTTGTTAATTCCCACACTATTATAGAAAAGAGGTCTTCTGCTTAAATTTCAATTTTCTGAAATAATGACACTGTAAATACCAAAGCTTTTCCAAAATGTACTGCACGTTTCTCTGCATTCTTAGGAGCATCTGTGACAATCTACGGCTCTAAGTCTACTGCCCTTACATGCTCTCCCCAGTGGGGGCCCCTCACATGCACGTGTGACTTGGACACGTCAACTGTTTTTGCTTGGCAAAACCAAGCAAGCACACACCTACAGGAGCGAGCCTGACCCGGGGTTCCCATGAGCCCCACAGCATCAGGTCATCTCTTGCACAGGGGCGTTCCTGGCTGCTCTGAGAGCACCGCCTGCCTCTGAATGATGGGACTCCGCCACATCCCAAGGGTGTGTCCTGACTGTCCCCGATGCTCGACTGGCTCACGTGCCTCTAAGGAGGAGGTTCCGAACAGCTCTCTGCCCCTCAAAGACCCCCTTTCCTTCTGGCTTCATAGCTGTGTTCTGCATCCAGGAGAAGGAAGTCTGGCCTCTGGAGTAGGGGGACTTTAAGGTACTGAAGAGAGTGAATACAGCGTATTTTGTACCTTTAACCTGGCCTCTGAATGGTATGGAATTGGATATTGGTGGAAGAAGAGTGGACAATGGTGTCACAACATCTGGAAAAGAAGTACAGGAAGCTCTTGTGAGCTTTAGATGGCACACACAGGCTGGCAGCGACAGTCATCTATGGGCTTACAGCAAAATTAAGAGAAAGAGAACAACATCTTCCCACCTTTCCAAGGGGAACACTGAATTACAAGAAATAAGCCAAAACTACTGCTGCACATCAAAGATACCCTTACAAGTTGGAAATTCGCATTTCCATTTCCGAATCCCCCACGACATTAAGCAGCGAAACAAAAAGCCCTAACATCATCAGGCTAGAGTTCTGCCATATTTTAAAATGGGTCAGCCCAGATTTTTCTGACACTTTCTTACACTACCCCCTGCTGCAGCTCCTGAACTCACACCATTCCTTCTACAGGAGAGAGCCCTGCTGCCTTCAGCGGCCATCTCTGGCCGTTTCGAAATCCATTCCACAAGAACAAACGCTTCGGACACACCTTGCAGGAAAAGGGGCCATCTCTACAGAGGTGGGGAAAATCCTAATTGTGGTGTCTAGAACATTTGGCCTTATGAAAAGGACCACTTTGAAATTTCAATGACTGATGCCATCTGCATTATAGTTATGGGTCTGCTGCAATCGGAAGGGCCTGGGACCACCAGTGTGAGAATCAGAATGACCAGGCTGCTCGGCCTATTGTTTACTGCCAATATTGCTGCCACCACCACCATCACCACCACCTAGCCAGTCTTGCCCAGAGAAGTGCCTTGAGCAGAGCAGGGCCTGCCAAGGTGAGCCAGCACCACAGCCCCAGAAGCTGGGGCTCCACACACAGACAGTTACCTTTCATGAAGAACCGGCAGGTGGGACGAGGCCTCACCTTCCTGTCACTCGGATCCTTCACTTCACCTTCTTCCAGGTCATCATCCTGAAACAGAGAACACCGTCTTAACGTGGGGGAGGCATCTATCAATCAGCACTGCTTTCTCCAAACCAGAAGGGGCAGGAAGGTGGGTGTGGAACCTGGATATTGTCACACGAATTGAATTCACATCAATTTTCCAAATCTTAGGTCCCAGATCTGCATAGCAGGGATGATCAGACTGTGCCCGGCAGCTCTAAACGTCCCGCCGCAGCCCAGGGAGAAGCCCAGGGAAGGGAGAAGCACAGGGAAGGGAGAAGCACAGGGAAGGGAGAAGCACAGGGAGAAGGCCAGGGAGAAGGCCGGGGAGAAGGCCGGGGAGAAGGCTGGGGAGAAGGCTGGGGAGAAGGCCGGGGAGAAGGCCGGGGAGAAGGCTGGGGAGAAGCACAGGGAGAAGCCCTGTGAGAAGGCCGGGGAGAAGCCCTGTGAGAAGGCCGGGGAGAAGCCCGGGGAGAAGGCCGGGGAGAAGGCCGGGGAGAAGCCCGGGGAGAAGCACAGGGAGAAGCACAGGGAGAAGGCCGGGGAGAAGGCCGGGGAGAAGCACTGTGTACAGCACACGGGGCAATTCACAGAGTGGGCTTTCGTGACATTTCTCTTAACTATCAACGCTGGGCAGGAAATAGTAACACTTCGGGGTTTTAAAACTTTTAACATTTAAATAAAATTTGGAGAACAAAATATTTTATGTCCCTTAAACACGAACTTCCTCTAATTTACAATTCTTGAGGAGGGGAGGAGTTGGGTGCCTCAGGGCAGTGATGCCAGCAGCCGGGAGTGGCCCGCCTTGAGGCTCATCCTTAACCAGCTCCTCACCCTGGCTGTCAAGTCTTAGAACAACCCAGGAGCTCTAAGCTGGGCCTCACCCACAAGGACTCGGATGCACAGCCAAACCTGACCCTTGCTTGGTGCTCTTCCCAAGCCAGCCACTGTCCCAGGGCCTGCTCCCACGGATGTGCAGCTGGGACCCCTCCCTAAACCACGCCAGCCCACGTGGGCACCAGCTGCCCACATGACATCCCTGACACAGGACCATCCAAGATGGAAGAACTCGTCATCCCAATCCAGGCCTCTTCCAGCCAGCCCTAGCGTAACCCATCTCACCGGTCCCATTGGGCCCTTCTTGATCCCTCTCCCCATCTCCTGCACTCTGCACCACTGCTCATCACACCCAGCCTGGTAAAACCACTTTCTTTATTTCTTTTTTTTTTTTTAGACGGAGTCTCGCTCTGTCACCCAGATTGGAGTGCAGTGGCGCGATCTCGGCTCACTGCAAGCTCCGCCTTCTGGGTTCACGCCATTCTCCTGCCTCAGCCTTTTCGAGTAGCTGGGACTACTGGCGCCCGCCACCACGCCCGGCTAATTTTTTGTTTTTCATAGAGATGGGGTTTCACCGTGGTCTCGATCTCCTGACCTCGTGATCCGCCCGCCTCGGCCTCCCAGAGTGCTGGGATTCCAAGCATGAGCCACCGTGCCCGGCCACTAAAACCACTTTCTAACTGACCTCTCTCATTCCCTCCTCAACTCCTCCAGTCTCGCTTCACAATGCGAAGCGCCCTTTTCCAATTCCAGGCCTGACCATGTGCTTCCCTCTCCTCTTCCTGATTATTCAACTCACTTTCAGATGGAAGCTTGAGTCCCCTTCCTTGGGGTGGCTTTCCCTGAGCTCCCCCCACGACAGGTCCTCGCAGCCCCAGGCCCTGCAGGTGTTGCAGCCACACCTGAGCATCCTTGTGTTGACGACACCACGACCTGCCTGGCTGAACCCTGTGCCCCACCAGGGCAGGCCCACGTCTGCCAGGGCAGGCCCATCACCAACTTGCTGGGTCCAGGCACCATCTGGCTCACAGTAAACAGTCCGTAATTATCTGTTGAATGAAAAAATGCTGAAACCAAACCCTGGATTTACAACAACCTAAACTTTCACAGCTTAAATATTTGCATCATTTTTTGCCTCAAAGATATTTGGTTATTAAAAAGTACTTTATAAGGAAAAGAACAGATTCCTGAGAGTTATACCCTTTAAGAAATCCAGCAGAATCACTTTTTAAGGAAATGATCAAATATAACAAATTAAAAAAAAAGAAATGATCAGAGAAGGCATGTTTAATTTATGCCAAGTGACAGGATGCCTCTCTTCTCTGGTCTTTTAGTTTGTGTCTTCTTTTTACTGCTATTCTTACAGTAATGAGCACCACACTAAAATCTTAACGCGGTATTCTATGTAAGCTCAAATCTAAGTTGAGAACACATTCTTTGTTCCCATGAGAAAAACAAAACTCATTTGGAAAGTTCAAATCCATTCCAATCTTCCTGCCTTACTTGGAAGTGAGTGTGCAGGAGTTGAGGTGGTGAGAAGGGTTTTTCTGCATCAGGATGAATAGGAAACAAACTGGATCACATGTAGCCCTGTTTCTGCGAAGATGTAACCATCAACATTCACAGAAGCGAAAAAGGAGAACAATGTAACCACCTTAAGATTGGAGTGAGGACCCTGTAGCTACTAAAGGTGATCAGTAAACAGACCAGAGTTGCATACTGAAGGTGCAAGACAACATTTCAACCCAAAGAACACAGACTAGCACCTACACACTGACCCCAGTCACCCAGCCTCTACACCCGCAACGACCAGGGGCTGTACATATTGGTGTGCTGGGCTATGGCCCCTCTTTTAGTTAAACAAAAAAACAAACAAAAATAATCCACCAATCACTCAGCAATATAATATTGTGAATTTTCAGCTAACCACCATTTAGCACAATGGTCTTTTAAATAATGGATGATTGCTATGCTTTTTTGTTTTTTTGGAGTCAGAGTCCTGCTCTGTTGCCCAGGCTGGAGTGCAGTGGCATGATCTCGGCTCACTGCAACCTCTGCCTCCCAGGTTCAAGCAATTCTCTTTGCCTCAGCCTCGTGAGCAGCTGGGATTACAGGTGCCCGACATCATGCCTGGCTAATTTTGTTATTTTTAGTAGAGATGGGGTTTTGCCACATTGGCCAGGCTGGTCTTGAACTCCTGACCTCAGGTGATCTGCCTACCTTGGCCTCCCAAAGTGCTAGGATTACAGGTGTGAGCCACCACGCCTCGCCTCCACGCCCAATCTTTATTCTTACTTTATATGTGTAAATAACAAAATATTCAACCTCCCAAAATAAATAAATAAATAAATAAAGGATAATTAAAACAAGTTCTTAAATTGTAAGAGTACCATGCAAAGACAACTCAAGACAAGGACCCAGAGCTGAAGTCATCTGAGATTGTCACACCAAGTGTCTGGCACGCAGGAACTCCGGGCCTCCTGGTTTCCGCCACGCCGATGGCCTTCTGCTCATGTGACCCAAGCCACAGAGAGTAGGAAGCAGAGGACAAGGAGGGGCCTGAGTGGACCAGCTAGCTGCAAACTGGCCTAAAAATGGATGGTGCCCGTGGGACTCTCAGCATACACCACCTGGGACAGGCCAAGTTGACGTGGACACTGAGGGTGAGTGTGAGGAGGCACACAGGCCTCAGTGCAGCCATCTGAGGCTGGGTCTCCATGCTGGCACATGCCTGCTTTCTCACTGCAGGGGAAAGACACACATGGATACAGGACACCAGGCTGAGGGCATCTTCTACCCTCAATTTTAAGAGCCTTTATAAAATTCACATGCAGTGGAGGAAAAGGCCCAGGTTCAAATCCTGGGTCCAGGCTGTTGCGACTGTGAGTGTGGACAAGTCACCTGATCTGCAAAGCTCGCCTTCCCCTTTGCACAATGGGACAGGTGCCCCAGAGCAGGCTGACGTGGGCCGAAAGAAAATGCTGCACCGTGCTTAAAACATGGGCAGCAAGTGCTCAGCAAGTGCGCATGAGTCCCCTATTTCAAAGGAAACACCTCACTGGTAATGTGCTAAATAGGATTAACTCGGAGCAATGATACAGGTGATTTTTGCTTTCTTCTTTGTGCAGCCTTTTCTTTTCCTTTCTTAAATAGAAAAAAAAGAACTCTGTGAACATGTATTACTTACACAACAAGAAAGAAGTTATTTCACACTGGAGCTTCTGTACAAAGGCAGATGCAGATAAGGAAAGGCGGCCACCGCGTGGAGCTGCTGTGCCACAGGAAGCCGAGCAGCTGGGCCCCGGGCCCAACCTGGCATGGCCACTCAGGCCAACCACAACTTCCTGAATCCTGGGCGTCTCGTCTGTAGGATGTGGGTGAAAATACGGGTCTATCATTCCTTATTTGAAACCTGTGGGGCCAGGTGTCTTTTGAGAATTCAGAAATATTCTGGCTTCAGAAAGGTGACAACACAGGGTCTAAAACAGTAGCCTGTGAGGTACACTGCAATCCTGTGCAGAGGTCTCGGGACCCCTCCCACAAGACGGGAGGCACAAGGCTATGAGCAGCCTCACGTCAGCTTGGGCCAGGTCTGCCACCAGGTAAGCAAAAGGTTTCAGTTCTCAGAGCTGTAAGGATGGTGGCCTGCGCTTTTTCACGTGGCTATGCGGAACACTAACCATGCTAAGGGGCACAGAAGGCCTCTGAGCCTACTACTGATGCTACAGGAGCCCTTTTCCCAAGTGTGGTACAGGCCGCTGCTTCCTGGCCTTTGGCAATAGAATGGGTGCACTTGGCACCTTATCAGTGACATGGAAGAGAACCCCACTTGGAGTGGAAACCCACGGCCATGAGGCTCAGTGGAGAAGCTCTTCTGCAGAAGAGCTCATGGATCCAGACATAAAAGGTGGATGGATCACGAGGTCAGGAGGTCGAGACCAGTCTGGCCAAGATGGTGAAACCCCATCTCTACTAAAAATACAAAAACCAGCTGGCCGTGGTGGCGGGTGCCTGTAATCACAGCTACTTGGGAGGCTGAGGCAGGAGAATCGCTTGAACCCCGGAAGCGGAGGTTGCAGTGAGCCAACATCACACCACTGCACTCCAGCCTGGGCAACAGAGCAAGACTCCGTCTCAAAAAAAAAGGAAAGGTGGATTTGAGCAGGAGAAAATATTAAAGACCATGTGCAAAGAAAATGCTCCAAAAGGTGGACTGAGAGCTACCAATTATGACAGGAGTCATGCGGCCCACCCACTCAGAACAGGGTCCACTGTGCTGCTGGCTGGCTGGGAGGCCACCCTACAAATGTAGGAGGTCCTCAATAAGAGAATGGAACAAAATGGGAACCCTACCCTTTCCCAGGACCAGTGTGCTCCAAGTGATGGAAGGTCTGCTAACCAAATGACAAGTCAGATATAAACACGGAACATGGAGTGAGCAAAAGAGTGGGCAGACAGACCCAGGCCAGGCCCCTCAACTGTAACGGCAAATCACAGCCTCTCCAGGCTGGAAGTAGCTTGTCATCTCCCGGCAGGAAAGGTGGTTCTGGGGAGAGACTAGACGTGTAGGAGAAAGAAAGGAGAGGCTGCCACATGGCATGAGTGGGTCAGGGTGGGCTGCACACACTCTTCAGGGGACGGCAGGAGCAGGAAAACAAGGCCTGCTGCACCCAGCTCTCTACCATGCCGCTTCCTGAACAGGTAAGAGACCGGTGACTGAAGGTCAGCTCGGTCAGTGACGCCCTCACCCACACCACAAATGAGCCAGGCGCTGCAAACAGCTGGTCCCAGCCCCGTATGGAACCTTTCCTCCCCACCACGCAGGCCAGCGGCACTTCCAGAAGATACTTGTATCTGAGGGTGTTCTGGCAGCACACCAAACACAGACTCAAGGCCTTAGGCACAAGCTATGTGGTTTAGACAAAGAATTTCAAGGGCTTATTGTACAAATTGATGTCCCAATCAAGGAAAGTGTACCCCATAATCAGTTCACCTGTCCCAGTGACCCAAAATCTAAAAGGGACATGTGCCCTGAGAGAAGAGAAAGCGCTTCTGAAAAAGAATGATAAATGAGGCCAGGGACGGTGGCTTGGCACTTTGGAAGGCCTAGGTGGAAGGATCACTTGAGGCCAAGAGTTCAAGACCAACCTGGGCAACGTAGTGAGACCCCATCTCTGTTTTTTTAAATTAAAAGCAATAAAAATTAAAAATAAAAATTGAGAAAAAAAAGAAAAGAATGCTAAATCAAATGGCTCCCGACTTCGCCACTCAGTTGTTCCAGGTATCCAGTAGACCAGGGTACCAAGGGGTAGGCCACGAGGCTGCAGACATGCAGGGAAAGCCTCTAGGCGAATCAGTCCCTCTCCCGACTGGGCCGGTAAGACCCTGCTGGGATCTGGAATGCTACAAGGCCTCAGAAACATCCATTTGCGAAGGTACAGGCCAAAGAGCGTACTTCTTCCACAGAGAAACATCCGGGTAGTTGACCTGACACCAGGGCTCTACTTGAAGGCAATGAGAAAAATGTCTTCTAGAACGGACACTTTCCACCACACGCAGAGGCTGCTTTCCAGGGACGACAGGGGACCGGGTGAAAGGCCTCGTGGGAAGCTGACTGCTCACGGACCTGGCGCACCCCAGGGCTCCCAGTCCATCAGAGAAACGCAGCTAGAGACAGGGAGCAGGGCGCGGTGCAGGAATGCAGCAGGGCCTCTGAGAAAGAGGCAGGCACAGGAGGTGTGCTTGCTGGAGATGCGGCAGAGATGCAAGAGTGGACGACAGGCTTGGAACTGGGTCTGAGAGGAGGAAAAAGCTGGAAGCAGCCGGAGTGGCAGGTCTTCATGCACAGGATGGCGTGGCGCGTACCTCTGCTGGGTCCTTCCCCCAAGGGTGGAGAGCTGGTGCTGCTCACGTGAACTCCCCTCCATCTGTGACTGGCTCTTGAGTGTGGACCTTCCACTCACTGTCACTTCACATTACAAAGACTCTCACCTTCAATGTGCCCCGGGCAAGTGGGATTCCTCTACCGACTGGCTGCCCACCACGTGCCAGGCCCCAGGGAGATAGGGGAACCAGCCTGGTAGTCCCCAGTCTTAGGAAACATGTTCAGGCCGGGCGCGGTGGCTCACGCTTGTAATCCCAGCACTTTGGGAGGCGGAGCTTGCAGTGAGCCGAGATTGCGCCACTGCACTCCAGCCTGGGCGACAGAGCGAGACTCCGTCTCAAAAAAAAAAAAAAAAAAAGGAAACATGTTCTTGGGAGTAGGGGAAGCAGCAGGCAGACACACACACACACACACACACACACAGATGAACCTGTGTCACGACAGACAGGCAGGGGCAACAGAGAAACAGCCTACTCAAATGCTGAGGTTGACACATAAAGGATGGAGAAGCCTGAGACGCCGCTGGGCGTGGGAACAAGAGGAGACCACGGGAGCTCCTGGCGCAAGCAACCCAGTGGCCTGAAGTCAAATGTGCTCTCATGGAGGCTGAACCCACCATTCACAGCACGGCCCACCTTGCTTAAAGGCCTGCTGCCCCCACAGTAGGAGCGGGCTCTGCTCTGCCCAGTCACACTCAGCGTGTGGCACAGCAAGGTCCACCTGTGCTGGCGTCCAGGAGCACAGACCTGTGGGGGATGTGGGGCGCTGGAGGCAGTCTGTGCGGTGGAGGAAACCTGCCTCCCCGGTTGCCAAGGGAGCTGTGCTGGGGTTTCCACAGCGGCAGCCCGTTTTCAACTGTGGGTCCCCTCACAAGACGGTGCCAGACAGGGCAGGCAGGGTCTAGGTGGGCAAAAATGGCAAATGGGGTTTTTCTTCCATGCGCTGTGTCTACGGGAAACCAGCACATCCAGGCCCTTGGCAGCCAGGGCCATTCTCCAGGGCAGCTGGGTCCATCTACCGCACCGCCCGCGTCCATGGTGTAGCACTGAGAACTCACAGTATGCTGCAGAGACATGGCCTTTCAGGACCACTACGGGGACCCTTGACCCGTCTGATGAATCTCCCCTAAGACTTGAGGGTCCGCAGCCAGTCCTCTTAAGAGGAACTAGAGCACACCAGAGCCCTGGGTGCAGGGCCTGCTGCACTCCCAGTGGTGGTATAGACAGGGCTGTTACACCCAGGACACAAAAACTCAATCTCATGGGCATCCTCACCCAACCAGTTCCCCCAAATTGATGAACCTGAATCTCACCATGTCTCCTTTCCCTCTGCCAGCCCTGGGGTAGGTCTCCTTTTGCAAAAAGCACTAGCTGAGGACACCACTTCCTACATTTCATTGTGAAAAGATGAAACATCTAAAATTCTAAGTTTGTAGGCGCACACACGTCCCATAAAGTTACATGAGCAACACTTCAAACCCTATAAATCAGTCAGCACTGCCACAGCAATCAGCCATGGCCAAAAAGTCACATCCAAAGGTGCACTGAGAGCACGCGCACCAGCACGCACACTAGCACGCTACTGGAGAAGCAAAGCACTCGCCAGGAGTGGTGCCTCACGCCTGTGATCCCAGCACTGTGGGAGGCTGAGACGGCCGGATCACCTGAGGTGAGGAGTTTGAAACAAGCCTGGCCAACATGGCGACACCTCGTCTCTACTAAAAAACACAAAAATTAGCCAATGGTGGCGGGTGCCTGTAATCTCAGCTACTCAGGAGGCTGAGGCAGGATAACTGCCTGAACCTGGGGGGCAGAGGCTGTAGTGAGCTGAGATGGCGCCACTGCACTCCAGCCTGGGTTACAGAGTAGACTCTCTCTCTCTCAAAAAAGGAGCATAGCACTCAAGGCAAACCGGTGGTTACACATCTAACTGGCAGCCTTTACCTGCCTCAACCCAGAACATGAAATCAGAGAGATGTTCTCTGCAGACACCCTTCACTGCAATGACTCCCCATAAGCACAATCCCCTTCCCCGGGATTTTTCAAAAAAACAAAAAACAAAAAAAAACACAACAACAAACAAAAACCCAGTTCAGTTCAACTGCTCCGTCCCTTGCTCAGCTCCTTTGAGTTCAATAGCTCTGGAAAGTATCACTCAGGAGGACTTTGGGCTGTTTCTCCCGAAACACTCATAGTTTTTCCAACGGCATCAACTGCCAAGAAAACCCCACCTACCCACATCTAGGATCACAGATAGTACTAGCTTCCCCTCAACCTGAAGGCCACATTAATTTAATGTACAAAAAAGTGTGCTGGCTTTGTCAGAAGTTGAGGTGCCCACCAGTCTTTTCAGGGATACGTCCAAAGAGGCCTGGCCCAGCCAGTGCCCTCTCCAGACGTCAGGCTCTAGGGCCAGCATAAAAATGCCTAGAAGAACATCCAAAACCAGATGGAAACTTTCCTCATTCTTTTCAGTCCAAAAACCTGACAAGAGTGGAAACCCACCCGGCTTCTGGTTGAGTGCTAACTTGAGTATCACTTGAAGACGGCAAAGATAAGGGCAGACATTACCCCTTCACTCCTAGAACCTAGAAAAACTGGGCGCTAGATCTTTTACTACAACCCAAACAAACCCACCAGCTGGGCGGCCGAGGGCCATGGAAACCCTGCTGGCAACTTCTGGAGCTGCCTATTCTCATTCTCGATTTCCGGCTCTTTCTCTCCAATCACTATGGGACTGACCCCAAAACAAGCCTCTCATTCTCCTGCACCATCCCTAGTAACAAACCACTAAGTCAGTCCCACACAGAGTCCCTCCTTTCCAGCACCGGTCTGTGTCAGGCTGCTGGGCAGGACGCCCTGCGACGCGCTGCTCCATCATACTCACGTCTATTTCCCCATCATCGATTTCTCCATCATCGTCCTCTTTCTTTTTCTCCTTGGCAGCCTCCGGGGATTCCTTTTCTCCCACACTCTGAACACCAGCCTTCCCCTCCTCCCTGGGAGCGCCTTCGCCCTTCTCCTCATCATCCTCAGCCCCCGCTTTCTCAGCCTCGTCCTCCTGGACGGCGGGAGCCGGCTCCTCGGGGACCTCCTCATCGTAGTCTAGCTCATGCTCATCCAGCTCCCTGGTGACTGAGGAGGCCTCATCCCTAAGGTCGCTCGTCCGGTCTTCCTCCCCTTCGTCCCCCTCCTCCTCGCAGGGGGAGCTGGTCGGGCCCCGGCTCAGCTCATTCACCTCTGAGTCCTGGTCTTGGGATTTAGGCTCACTTGCCCGGTCCTCCTCGTCTGAGTGATTATCTTCCTCCTGGCTCGGCCCCCTGGCTGCAGTTTCCTCATCCTCCAGATCAGAAGCCCTCGCCCCCGCCCCGTCCAAATCCTGATCGGACCCGCTGTCCCTCAGAATGTCATCGTCCGAGAGCCCCTGTGGCTGCTCTTCATCCTCTGGAGAGTGAGGATCCCGTTCAGGGCTCTCGGCCACATCCATCGGTACCCACGGTTCTGCAAAAGAGAGAATACAGATTGACAGCCTTTAGCAAAATGGAAAACAAACCTTGTCCCCACTTTCCTGGCCTGAAGAAGCAAGACTTCCACCTTGCTTCGCCCCACACGGCCCTTCCCCAAATCCCACACTCCACTCTGCAGAGAAAGACAGGCCAACTCCACCGCACATGGCTAGACTGCTCAGCCAAGCTGGGTGTTAAGTGCCTCCCGTTTTTGGCAATCTGGCAAAATGAGATGTGGCAGAACGAGACGTAGCCCGGCCTAGCCCTTCCCCGCTCAAGGGCAGCCCACACAAGTTAACAGAAAGTGAGTAACAAGATATGGATTGCAAAGGACAGCTGTTTGAATTCTTAGGAGTATTTACTTTTGAAATTAAAGATAAACTGTATCATGGAATGAGGCGACAAAACTGCAGGCCCAGGTCTCACCATTTTTCTGGAGTCATCCTGAAGCAGGAACCTGGGCCAGCCTTCGGCAGTTTCCAAGTCTGGAGCCTTTTCTGTTACTGAATGCACTTCTCAAAGGCCGGCCTCTGAGGGCCTCCCAGAAGCCCTCGGCTGCCCTTTAGCAATGCAGGCTCAGAGCCCTGCCTGCGTGTTCAATGGCCCCTCCAGCATGTGTCGAGAGGGCCGTGTTCACCTGCTCAGCAACTCACACTCCTAGGCTGAGAACCCCTCTTCCCATACGGGTAGCTGCTGTAGAAAAGAACTCTGGCAGGAAACTTTACACACTTAAGTACCGTGCGTATGTAAAAGACGAGGCTGGCCAGGTATGGTGGCTTGCATCTACAATCCCAGCACTTTGGGAGGTTGCACCGGGAGGATCATTTGAGCCCAGGAGTTCCAGACCAACCTGGGCAACATGGTGAGACCCTGTCTCTGCAAAAAAAAAAAAACTAAAATTCAGGCCAGGCGCAGTGGCTCACACCTGTAATCCCAGCACTTTGGGAGGCCGAGGCAGGTGGATCACGAGTTCAGGAGATCAAGACCAGCTTGGCTAACATGGTGAAACCCCGTCCCTACGAAAAATACAAAAAATTAGCCGGGCGTGGTGGCAGGCGCTTGTAGTCCCAGCTACTCGGGAGGCTGAGGCAGCAGAAAGGCGTGAACCCGAGAGGTAGAGCTTGCAGTGAGCTGAGATCGCGTCACTGCACTCCAGCCTGGGCGACAGAGCGAGACTCCGTCCCAAAACAAAAACAAAAAAAACTAAAAGTCACAGGGTGTGGTGGTGCGTGCCTGTATTCCCAGCTACTTGGGAGTCTGACGCAGGAGGATTGCTTAAGCCCAGGAGGTGGAGGCTGCAGTGAGCCAAGACTGCGCCAATGTGCTTCAGCCTGGGCAACAGAGTGAGACCAATCTCCAAAAAAACTCAAAAAACAAAAAAAGGCAGGGTCATTTCAGATTTCATTCCTATTTTTACTAATCCAGATTTAATTATAAAGTGAATATTTTCGAGTTTCCCACCTCGAAAACTCGTAGAAAGTACACCGCTACCTATGCTTTCAAAGTGGACAGTGTAAGATGGGTAGGAAAGGTGTAGAACAGCAACACTTGCCTGGCAAACACTTGCCACACCACCACTACCAGGGCAGCTGGTCACCACCAAGTGAGTGTGGAGCGGCAGGGACAGTGCCAGGTCAGCGGTCACTTGACTCTTCAGTCTGTGAGGCTGTTAAAATAACGTATGTCACGGTCACACTACTCGGCAACTCAGCAAGGTCTGGAAACAGATTATTCATCTCAAGATAACTACGGACGCAGCAAGTCATACCCATACACATTTATATGTCTTGTATCTCAAATAACCATATACACTAAAGATAAAAATATGCATCTTTTAAATTTACACTTTTAATACAACCTGTTTAAAGATGCACAGTATCAAGAGTTGGTATCAACCTACAGTTAAACATTTTTTCTTTCTTGCTGTTAATGGAAATGACTAAGATTAAGTACACATTAGAGGCCGGGCACGGTGGCTCATGCCTGTAATCCCAGCACTTTGGGAGGCCGAGGTGGGCGGACCACAATGTCAGGAGATGGAGACCATCCTGGCTAACACAGTGAAACCCTGTCTACTAAAAATACAAAAACAAAATTAGCCGGGCGTGGTCAGGAGTTCAAGACCAGCCTCGCCAACATAGTGAAACCCGGTCTCTACTAAAATACAAAATTAGCTGGGCATGATGGCAGGTGCCTGTAATCCAAGCTACTTGGGAGGCTGAGACAGGAGAATCGCTTGAACCTGGGAGATGGTGGTTGCAGTGAGCCGAGATCACACCACTGCACTCCAGCCTAGGCGGCGCTAAGCGAGACTCCGTCTCAAGAGAAAATCAAATGATTTAAAATTCATCACTTTATAAAAACTAAATGGGCTCAGGGTGGTGGCTCACGCCTGTAATCCCTGCACTTTAGAAGGCTGAGGTGGGTGGATCACCTAAGGTCAAGAGTTCAGGACAAGCCCGGTCAACATGGTGAAACCTTGTCTCTACTAAAAATACAAAACATGAGCTGGGCGTGGTGGCGCGCACCTGTAATCCCAGCTACTCGGGAGGCTGAGGCAGGAGAATTGCTTGAACTCGGGGGGCGGAGGTTGCAGTGAGCCAAGATTGTGCCATTGCTCTACAGCATGGGCAAAAAGAGCGAAACTCCGTCTCAAAAAAACCCTAAATGGTTAGCAGTAACACAGATTTACAAACCAACCAATCCATTCCAACTCACTTAAAAGCAGACAGTTCTGAAAATGATTCACTTTTTGGTTTCCTCACTACACTATTCCGTTACTATCCAGAGACAGGACTACTGGGAGAAATTATTAAAAAGTCAGTCCTAAGCCAGGAGTGGTGGCATGTGCCTGTAATCCTGCCTACTTGTGTGGCTGAGGTGGGAGGATCAATAGAGCCCAAGAGTCCAGCCTGGATAACATGGTGAGACCCTCGTCTTTTTTTTATTAAAGGTAGTCCTAAACTGGTATACATTGCTGAAAATGGGAACGTCACGGAGCCGATCCCCAAACAGTATCACAGGGGCAACTGCTGCACAGAGCATTTCTGCAGCCCAAGGCAACAAAAGCAAAGATGAAAAGCACCAAGGCTGCTAAGGCCTCTACGCTTTCACTGTTCAAGACTGGGAGTCTGCGTGGGGTTGTAGCAGTAAGTCACCAGTGGCAAACTGGCAATTCTCTCTCTTGCCTAGCTACTGACATTAGTAACATCCTATACTATCTTTGTACACTTTTTATTACAACGTATAAACATCTTCCTCATAGAAGGGCAGGTAGTTCACATCTCCCCAGCTGCCTAAGCGGAGCGCCTGGTACCCAGTAGGATGCTCCAAGCTGAACCCAGACGTGAAATGTGACAAATTCTGATTCTCATGTTTTATAGTCTAATGTCAACCTTGGAAACAAAGTGATCTCTTAAATAAACCAACTTTTATGCAAAACTAAATGTCCCCTCTAACTAGTTTCAAAAATCACACAATTGGCTGGGTGTGGTGGCTCATGCCTGTAATCCCAGCACTTTGGGAGGCTGAGGCGGGAGGATCACGAGGTCGGGAGTTTGAGATCAGCTTGGCCAACACAGTGAAACCCCGTCTCTACTAAAAATACAAAAATTAGCCGGGCATGGTGGCACGTGCCTGTAGTCCCAGCTACTCAGGAGGCTGAGGCAAGAGAATCACTTGAACCCAGGAGGAGGAGGTTGCAGTGAGCCGAGATCGTGCCAGTGCACTCCAGCCTGGGCAGCAGAGTGAGACTCCGTTTCAAAAAATAGTAATAAGGTGCTAGGAAGGGAAACGTAGCCTCTTAAGTGTAGACAATGAAATGAGAAGTGTAGACACGGGTGTCAGTAGATGAGTCTGAACTCATACCCACGTTTGCAATTTGTGCTCAGTTTGGTCTTCTTACACTATCTATAACTGAAGATTTTCAGCACGCTTTAGAACTAAATCCTTCGTCCTCTGATCCACCAGATGGCTGAATTTGCCTAAGGAATGAAATAACAAGTGCCCATCGTCCTGTTTCTGTTGCTTTCTGCATTTGGCAGATGATACTTGATAGATATTTGTCAAATACATAACAAAAAACTCGTTACTCGAGGAACTACCTGTTGCCTACCAGAAAGGAATTTAAAATAAGTGCCCAGGAGGAGCAGGTTGCAGCGAGCTGAGATCGTGCCACTGCACTCCAGCCTGTACTGTACTCCAGCAACAGAGTAAGACTCCGTCACAAAAAATAATAGTAATAATAAAGAGTAGGTGCTACCTCCCTTCCAAGCAGCCCCTCTGGGAGGATGCATAGACTCCAATGGCACTGCTGAAATGCAGAGCATTGGGGGACCTTCTCATTTCGAATGACCTTCCAAGCCTGAAGAAGTCTTCTGGTATTCTTAGTGGTGGCAAGTCTTCCTCCTCTCAAGCTAGTCACTTTGATAAAGTGCTGCAAGTCAGAGTCTCACCTGATAAGGTGAGCTACCAACCACGTAAGTAAACTTTTGGTCAAACCTGGAGGGTGACTATTGAATAAGACTGATTTTCCCATATGACTACATTTTTACTACCAAAACAGGAGTTCTAAAGAGGTTCTGGCAAAGAAGCACCGATGACATACAAGCACATTTTGGGACAATTACTTTCAACAGAGCAGTCCCTATTTGAATGCGTAAGTTCTGGTACATCTGGTTAAAATTCTGACTCATAACCTCATGGACTTAAAATATCTAAATGAAGGTTATCAAGGTTGGTGACAGACCTCACGTGCAAACTGACCAAGCGTGACCACTAAATTCCTTGATAAGGAGGTACTCACCTTGAGATGCTCTGTAGCTGTGACAAAATACAAATCTCTTTAAACACGATCTAGGCCACAGGTTAACTTACCTGTTTGCTTTCTGGAGTGACTCCACAAAGCTTTCTTACAACATTTCAGCATGTCTCACCTAAAACGGGAGAGGAGTTTCCGGCTTTGGGACACATTTGACTGGTTCCAGGGCTGGCTGGGCTCCATACTGCCCTTAGATAGTAAAATTATCAGGCAAAGACTCTTCCCAAGGCTGAGAAGCGGGATTCAGCCGAGGTCAAGGCCCACCCGGAGAATCCCAACTACTGAACGGGCAAGGACTACTCTACAGACAACAGGCTGGAGGTGAGTCTCACAGGAGAAATGATGAGCACCTTGCTACACCCCAAACGGTACTTCAGATGCCAAACACTCTCTTCTTCCATTTTCCCAAATGGGTCTGAAGAATGACCTACTCTTGCAAATGAGTTAGCGTTGTTCGAACAAAGCTCAGTTAAAACGGCCACTCTACCCGGCAAACTCAGCTGTCATAAAGTATTCAGGAAAAAATTTTGGCAGGAGCAAGGCTGTAAGTTTCAGTTCTTCCAGCATTATAGCTGCAGTTGGTGTATACAAAGGACCCAACACTTCTGATCTCCTAATCCAAGGGGCAAGGAAGTTACATACTCCTAAGAGATCGGCGCGCGTCTTGGGGCAATCACTACGTCCAAACTGTGCACACTTTGAAGCTGCGGAGCAAGTTCCAGGAGGTTCATAAAGAGCTCAAAGTTCTCCGAAGAGCCCAGCAACAGCCCGGGCTGACCTACTCCGGAGGTGAAGCTGGGCGCCTCTCACTGCCCCTTAGCGGGCGGCACACATGTGCCACGCGAGTGGCCCGGAAGAGAAATGACAGCTTCAGGAAAATAAACTCTGCCGCGGGGCGCGGAGGCAGCGCGCGAGGAGCTCGGGAGCCCAGGGCGCCCCAGGACCGCGGGGCCGGCTTACGGACGGAACGCGGGGTGGTGCCTGTCTCAAGGTCCCCCCTCCCAGGGCCCGAGGGCCATGCTTCGGCCGGCGGGTCCGCACGGCCGGACGCGCGCCGGGCTCCCGGGCCTCACTCCCGCCGCCGCCGCCGCCGCCTCGGCGGCCTCCTCCTCCCGCCGCCGCCGGCCCGGCCTCCCGCCGCCCGCTCGACCCCAGCTAACCTCAGCGCTAGGGCGGAAAGGGGGCCACGGCTCCGCTGGAGTCGGAGCGGCGTGGAGAAGACGTCCCTTGGCCCTTCCGCTCCTCACAGGCTCTGGCTCCAGGCTCGACGCGGGCGGAACAAACGGGCTCCACTACCCGCGGGGGCCGGCCATTGTGCGACGTCATCAGGTCGCGACGGTCGTCCTACGGCCGGCGGGCTTCCCTCCCTCGCCCCGCCCCCTCTAGCTTCCTTCCGGCCTCCGCGCGGTTCCGCCCCCGCAGCGCGCGCCCGGACCCGCGCGCGCCCGCCGAACCCCTGCTACAGCGCAGGCGCCACGGGGAGTTTGCTCTTCGGGCGGCAGGCGTCCGGGTCCGCGCCTGCGCACAGGGCTCCCCGCGGCCGCCGGGTCACGTGACGGGGCTCCGGCTCGGCAGGCGGGTTCTTCATCCCTGGGGATGATCGAGTTCATCAAAGCGGAAAACTTAAGGCGATTTTCGTCTGGCTGATACCTCCTGCTTTATTGAATGTTGGTATTAAATGCTTAGCTCCGGAATTATTTTTTGAGGTATCGACTTTAGATTAAAAGCCTAACAATTCTTACCTTTCCCGTGGGCTGCCTGGCTCCCCGCGCGGTTCAACGCGAGCGGCGCCAGCGAGGGGACCTGTCGCGTGTCCTGCTCAACGCGGTGTCCCCACAGCCCGGGGCGTCCAGGGGCTGCAGCTGTGCGAGCTGCTCTAGAGACGGAGGGCCCGGCCGGAGACCAGGGGCCGGCGGTTTCATCCTGCGCTGGCCCTTGCCAACGATGTGGCTGGTCCTGGGAATCATAGGGCTTCGCTCACCCCATCTTCCTGCATACAAGGGGGCGAGATGTCCACAAACTGAGTAACAGACAGACAAAGTGCGGGCTGTCCATGCAGTGGAGTGTGAGTCAGCCATCAAGAAGAGTGAAGTTCAGGGCCGGGCGCGGTGGCTCACGCTTGTAATCCCAGCACTTTGGGAGGCCGAGGCGGGCGGATCACGAGGTCAGGAGATCGAGACCATAGTGAAACCCCGTCTCTACTAAAAATACAAAAAAATTAGCCGGGCGTGGTGGCGGGCGCCTGTAGTCCCAGCTACTCGGAGAGGCTGAGGCAGGAGAATGGCGTGAACCCGGGAGGCAGAGCTTGCAGTGAGCCGAGATCGGGCCACTGCACTCCAGCCTGGGTGACAGAGCAAGACTCCGTCTCAAAAAAAAAAAAAAAAAAAAAAAAAAAAAAAAGAAGAGTGAAGTTCAGACCCATGCCACAACATGGGTGAACCTTGGAGACATACTAAGTAAAGTAAGCCAATCGCAAAAGGACAAAAACTGTGCGACTCCATGCTATGGACCGAGTTCTGTCCCCCTAACATTTGTATGTGAAGCCTTAATCCCCAGTGTGACTGTGTTTGCGGAAAGGGCCTTTAGAGAAGTAATTAAGGTTAAATGAGATCATAAGGGTGGGGTCCTCATCTGATAGGATTAGTGTCCTTGGAAGAGGTACCACAGGCCTGGCACTGTGGCTCACACCTGTAATCCTAGCACTTTTGGAGGCCAAGGTGGGAGGACCACCTCCTCCAGGAGCTTGAGACCAGCCTGGGCAACAAAGCAAGACCCCTGTCTCTACAAAAAAAATTAACAGGGCACCGTGGTGAGTGCCTGTAGTCCCAGCAACTTGTTATGATTATGTAAGAGGAATGTGAATTCAACCCTGGTGATTTTGGGTCGCGTCAGGAGCAGCCCTGCGACACCAGTTGGCACCTTCTGCAGACTCTATGTTTCGATAAGACAAGGTCCCACCCAGCAAGTGCCCCTTGGTCAGTTGACGAACATAAGCCTGCACGGACCTTACTGTCCATGTAAAGGAGCGGCCGGCACCAGCTGTGACAGACACGTGCCTGGCTGCGATCTGAGTTTCATGAACAGTAAACTCTGTTGGTCACAGCCTCTTTGGAAAACAATGTCAGTTTAAAAGGAGTTCCCTGTGACCAGCAGTCCCACCCTCGACAGGGTTCTCCAAGTGGGACTCGGGCAAGCAGCCTCAGTATCATGAGGGGTTGTTAGGATGTGCCTTCCTGGGCCCTGCCCCAGAGTGGCTGCACCAGCGACCGGGAGTGGGGTCCCGGGGCCCTGTGGTCCATGAAGAGCTCTCAGGGGATTCTGATGCCCAGTGGCACAGGTGGGCCACCGGACTGGGGTGTCATCTGCCCATGGGCACGAGACATGAACAGGGACATAGCAGGTCTGTTAGTAGTCACAACTAAAAGAACAAAGGAGCCAGGCGCGGTGGCCCATGCCTGTAATCCCAGCACTTTGGGAGGCCGAGGCAGGCGGATCGCGAGGTCAGGAGACAGAGACCATCCTGGGTAACATGGTGAAACCCCGTCTCTACTAAAAATACAAAAAATTAGCCGGGCGTGGTGGCGGGCACCTGTAGTCCCAGCTACTCAGGAGGCTGAGGCAGGAGAACGGCGTGAACCTGGGAGGCAGAGCTTGCAGTGAGCTGAGATCGCACCACCGCACTCCAGCCTGGGCGACAGAGCGAGACTCCGTCTCAAAAAAAAAAAAAAAAAAAAAAACAAAGGAAAAAAACCAGAAAACCACCCAGATGTTGATCAACAGCTGATTGTAATATTGTAATAGTAATCTGGTACGACATGTGCAACATTGTGGTTGTTAAAAATGCTAATACGTGAACCTCCGGTGTGTATACACGTATATAAACAAATGGGTGAAGACCATCTGTGATGTTGCATGACAAAGGCAAGTGCAGAAGCAGGCAGGGTGGGCACATTTCTTTTCTTTTTTTTTTTTGAGACGGAGTCTCACTCTGTTGCCCAGGCTGCAGTGCAGTGGCACGATCTCGGCTCACTGCAACCTCCACCTCCCGGGTTCAAGCTATTCTCCTGCCTCAGCCTTTTGAGTAGCTGGGACTACAGGCACCTGCCACCACGCTCTGCTAGTTTTTTGTATTTTTAGTAGAGACGAGGTTTCTCCGTGTTAGCCAGGATGGTCTCGATCTTCTGACCTCGTGATCCTCCCGCCTCGGCCTCCCAAAGTGTTGGGATTATAGGCGTGAGCCACTGCGCCCGGCCCACGTTTCTATATAATTAAAATAATGAGCGGTTTTGTTGACGGTGTAGGGCACCCAGAGCCTGTGGTCTGTGCTGGGAGTGGAAGTGGTGGCCCCGCTCCAGAAGCCTGCGATGGCGCTCACTGAACCGCAGCCTGTGTGCAGCCAGAACCTGGGCCGTGCTACTCCTCTGTGACTTCCCAGAAGAGATGAGCTGCAAAGTCCAGCAAAAGGCACATCCAAGATCGTTCACCCCAGCGTGACTTGTTACACTCCGGACTAGAAGGAACCCCAAGGTGCTTCAGCAATAGAACGAAGACCCAGCGGTGGTGTAACCCCCACACAGTGGAATATCGTACAGGAACAAAAAGGACACGCTACGCCTACAAGCAACATGGATCTCAGAGGCAGGACGTTGCGCAGAAGAAGCCAGACACAATGCTTCGGCTCGTGTTGGTGCGACTCATTACAGGCAGCCGAATCTGCGGCGATGGGGGACCCAGGAACAGTGACCAGGAGGCAGTCCCAGGGAGCCTGCGGCGGGGGCTGATAGTCAGTAGCTTGACCTGGTTGGGATGTTCTATTTTTAAGCTGGAGTCCATCATGTTTGTTTATTTGTTTATTTTGTAGAAGTGGGGGTCTCGCAGAGCTGGGGTCTCACTGTGTTGCCCAGGCTGGTCTCAAACTCTGGGCCTCAAGCGATCCTCTCACCTTGGCCTTCCAAAGTGCTGGGATTACAGGAGTGAGCCACTGCATCGGGCCGTTATTGTTATTGGTGCTTAAAAGTATTTAGTAAACATTTTATTTAACCTAAAAACACTTCATTCAGGCCGGGCACGGTGGCTCACGCCTGTAATCCCAGCACTTTTGGAGGCCGAGGTGGGCAGATCACAAGGTCAGGAGATCGAGACCATCTTGGGTAACACAGTGAAACCCCGTCTCTACTAAAAATACAAAAAATATGCCGGGTAAGGTGGCGGGCGCCTGTAGTCCCAGCTACTCAGGAGGCTGAGGCAGGAGAATGGTGTGAACCCCGGGAGGTGGAGCTTACAGTGAGCCGAGATCACGCCACTGCACTCCAGGCTGGGCGACAGCGAGACTCTGTCTCAAAATAAATAAATAAATAAAAATAAATAAATAAATAAAATAAAATAAAAACACTTCATTCAGAGAACAGAGGCTGGACGGAACATGGCGTGCCAGGCGGTGAGAGAACTGACCCCCCTCTTCCAGAGCAGGAAGTGGATAAATGACTTTTAAGCCTAATTTCTGGGGTGGTGAAACTCTTCTGTATGAAGAAGTACAAATATGTAATGTCCCATGATGGCAGCTATGGGACATGACATATTTGCGAAAACCCACATAATGTACAACGCCAAGAGTGAAGTGTAATCTAAACTGTGGACTTAAGTAAGTGATCGTGTCCCCATATGGGCTGGTTGGTTGTGATGCAGGGCAGGTGAGGCCCAAAGTGGAGCTTAGCCTGCAGGCGTTCTTGGCTTTGCCCAAGAAAGAATTCAAGAACAAGCCGGAGGTAGAAGAGAACAACTTGATTGAAGAGGCAGTGTGACAGGTCCGTGACAGCTCCTGCAGAGCTGGGCTCCCCGGAATGCAGACAGCGGCAGCTCGGGGCACTTCTGCAGACCCATTATACCCACTTTTAATTACATGCAGATTAAGGGGCAGTTTATGCAGAAATTTCTAGGGAAGGAGAGTCACTTCTGGGTCACTGAGTCATTGCCATGGAAAGGAGTGGGAGTGTTGCCATGGCAATGGTAAACTGACTCAGAACACTGGTGGGTGTGTCTTTTTTTTTTTTTTTCCTGAGACGGAGTCTCCCTCTGTCACCCACATTAGAGTGCAGTGGCCTGATCTCGGGTCACCACAACCTCTGTCTCCTGGGTTCAAGCAGTTCTGCTTCAATGTCCCGAGTAGCTGGGGCTGCAGGCATGGGACATCATGCCCGGCTAATTTTTGTATTTTTAGTAGAGACGGGGTTTCACCATGTAGGCCAGGCTGGTCTCAAACTCCTGACCTCTGGTGATCTGCCTGCCTGGGCCTCTCAAAGTGCTGGAATTACAGGCATGAGCCACTGCGCCCGGCCTGGTGTGTCTTATAAAAAGCTGCTTCTGCCTCGCCCTATTTTAGCCAGTCCTGTTTGGTCCCAGCTCCAAGCCCTGCCTCCAGAGTCGAGTCCTGCCTCCTATCTCAATTGTAATAAATGTTCTGCACCAGTGCAGGGTGTTAATAAGAGGGGAGATGGGCAGGGGTGCTGGGGGTACAGGGGAACTCTGCTAATTTTTCTTTTTCTTTTTTTTTTTTTTGAGATGGAGTCTCGCTCTGTCGCCCAGGCTGGAGTGCAGTAGCGCAATCTCGGCTCACTGCAAGCTCCACCTCCCAGGTTCACGCCGTTCTTCTGCCTCAGCCTCCTGAGTAGCTGGGACTACAAGGGTGCGCCACCACACCTGGCTGATCTCGAACTCCTGACCTCGTGATCCGCCTGCCTTGGCCTCCCAAAGTGCTGGGATTACAGGCGTGAGCCACCACGCCTGGCCTAAAATGCACACTTATAAGTGTGCAGTTTGATGAGTTTTCACAAAGTGTGCATCCACACAGGCCCACCTCCCAAGCAGAGCCCTGTGACAATGACTCAGCCCTTAGCGCACCTGCTAGGAGAGAAGAGTTGGAGGCAGGAACTTCTTCCAGTTGCTTTATGTGCAGAGGAGGAGGCTGAGGCCCAGAGATCGCTCGTCCAAGACCACCCCTGGCTTAGCCAGAGCCCACACTGAAATCCAGTGTTCTCAGCTGTTTTCTTGGCATTGTGCAAAGCCACTTGCAAAGAAGGTAGTGATTGCCCCATTGAAGAGCAAGGGGAAGCAATGTAGGCTTTTGAGCAGGGGAGCAACGTGAAGAAAGTAGCATGTTATGTTATCATTTTGAAGGCCTCCTATATCTGAACCACCTCTGATTCTGTTGCTATTAAGTGCTTTTTCTCTTAGTTTTCAGTGATCTAGTCCCTCCCTCTTTTTTTTTTTTTTTTTTTTGGAGACAGAGTCTTACTCACCCCCAGGCTGGAGTGTACTGGCACAATCTGGGCTCACTGCAACCTCCGCCTCCCGGGTTCAAGTGATTCTCCTGTCTCAGCCTCCTGAGTAGCTGAGACTACAGGCATACGCCACCATGCCTGGCTAATTTTTGTATTTTTACTAAAGACAAGGTTTTATCATGTTGGCCAGGTTGGTCTCAAACTCCCATCCTCAAGTGATCCGCCGGACTTGGCCTCCCAATGTGCTGGCATTGCAGATGTGAGCCGCCGCGCCCTGCCCTTCCCACATTTTTGAGACGGGGTCTTGCATGTGTTGCCCAGGCTGGAGTGCAGTGGTGCGATCATGGTTCACTGCAGCCTCAAACTCTTGGGCTCAAGCGCTCCTCCCACCTCGGCCCTCAGAGCAACTAGGAGCACAGGTGTGCACCACCATGCCCAGCTATTGTTTTTGTTTTTTGCAGAGATGGGTTCCCAGTGTGTTACCCCAGCTGGTCTCAAACTCCTGTGCTCAAATGATTTTCCCACCTTGGCTTCCTAAAGTGCTGGGATTATGGGCATCAGCACCATGTCTGGTGATCTGGTCCCTTCTTCTTTTTTATTTTTAATTTTTTCTTTTTTGAGACAAGGTCTCACTCTGTCGCCCAAGCTGGAGTGCAGTGGCATGAACAGGGCTCACTGCAGGCTCGACCCCCTGAGCTCAAGTGATCCTCCCACCTCAGCCTCCCTCGTACCTGGGACTACAGGCATGCACCACCACTCCTGGCTTCTGGTCCCTTTTAAGAGCATGCCTTGTGCTATGGTTTGAATGTTTCTCCCAGACTTTGTGTGTTGGCACCTTAATCTCCAAAAGTATTTGCTTTTGGAGGTAATTAGGATTGGATGAGGTCATCAGAGTGTGCCCCCATGGTGGGACTAGTGGCCTCATAACAAGAGGAACAGGCCAGGCGTGGTGACTCACACCTGTAATCCCAGCACTTTGGGAGGCTGAGGTGGGCGGAGCACAAGGTCAGGAGTTCAAGACCAGCCTGGCCAACATGACAAAACCTGCCAGTACTAAAAATACAAAAATTAGCTGGGCGTGGTGGCAGGTGCCTGTAATCCCAGCTAGTTGGGAGGCTGAGATAGGAGGCAGAGGTTGCAGTGACCCAAGATGGTGCCACTGCATTCCAGCCTGGGTGACAAAGCAAGACTCCGTCTCGAAAAAAAAGAGAAAGAGAGACTTGGGCTGGTGTGCTCTTGCCCTGTCAGATGCCAGTGCCATGCTCTTGGACCTCCAGCCTTCAGAACTGTAAGAAACAAACCTCTCTTCTCTATAAACTACCCACTCTTAGCTATAGCAACGGAAAACAGACTAAGACACCTTGTAACCTTTTTTTTTTTTTTGTGCTGCGATTACAGGCATGAGCCATCGCGCCCAGGTTGGCCCTGTCCAGAATTGCTTTGAGGGTTGCAGCCCTTGTTCCCAGGGAGTGGAACTTCTGTGCTCCCAAGGGAAAGCCTGTGATGGTCACCAGCCCCCGCCCCCCACAGGGCTTGGTCTCCAGCCCGTGGCGGCTGCCGACACCCCTGCTCAGCTCTGCATCCTCCTGGGAGCCTTTTCTGTTGTGTTTCTTGGGGGCATATTCAGCTTAGGGGGTGGCCACGGCCTGAAGGGAACTTGCACTCAGGGCTTTGGGCTCTTTCTCCAAGTTACCTCAGGCCCCAGCAGGTTTGGAGCTTCAAACTCTAATCCCTGTTTCTGAGCTCGGCAAGGCTGTGCTTTCTGCTTTCGGACCTCCGTGCCGATGTGGGAAGATGCCCTATGAGGAAAGCCAGGGTGAACGTGGGCTCACTTTCTTCTTTATGTTCACTCGAGGGACATAGCCCCGGGCCCCGCCAGCGCTGGTTACTCCCCACAGGCCCCATTACATGTGTGTGTCACACAGCGAAGCGTGTGTGTCCAGCCTATATCCATGTCTTCAGCAGGAGGGCGAGTGTGATACCAGCAGTTCTGTCTGAAAGCATTTCACGAAGGATAGCCCTTGCTATTTCCTCAAAGGGCCACCAGAGGGCACTCCCACTCAGCCCGACCGCTGTTCCCCGGGCGGAAGGGGGGATGGGGGGTGAAGGGGGATGGGGGTGAGGGGGGGTGAAGGGGGATGGGGGTGGGGGTGGGGTTGGGGGATGGGGTTGAGGGATGGAGGGTGGGAGGTGGGATGGGGTGGGTGATGGGGGTGGGGGATGGGGTGGGGTGGGGGATGGGGGTGGGGGGATGGAGGTGGGGGTGTTCCTGGGCCCTGGACTGCAGGTGAAACCTGCAGGAAGCCCTGTCTGTTCTGTGTGGGACCCCCGCTTCCATCGTGGCCCCCACCACAGATGCAGCAAGTCCACTCCAGTCCCTGTCCCAGCCTCTGGAGGGGTGCCAGCTCTGACCCCATCTGGCTCCTTGCCTTTCCCTTGAGATGTCCATGGGCCCCCAACTCTTTGACGAGGCCTCAGACACCGGGGAGAGGATTCCCGGGGCAGCTGAGCCTCAGGCTGGGGGCTTTTCTGTTGTTTCTGCAGCCCCAGGGCCTGGGGACCTCTGCCCATGGGACCTCTGCAGGCTGGTTGGGGTGAATGAATGATTGATTGATGAATGAATGAATGAATGTCAGTTCAGCTCCCATTTCACCGGCTGGAATTTGGGACTCGGACTGGCTTCCTGGCTCCTTAGCTTGCAGACGGCCTATTGTGGGACTTCACCTCATGACCGTGTGAGTTAATACTCCCAATAAACTCCCCTCCATGTATACATCTGTCCTATTAGAGCTGTCCCTCTAGAGAACCCTGACTCATACACCGGGGGTGATGTCAACGCTGCTGTGACTGTCATTTTCTGGTTCTAGAGAAACAATGGACTCACTGAGACCAAGGGTGAGGGGAGGCAAGGCCCGGGTTGGGGCTGAAGACACAGGTTCCAGGCGCAGCTCTGCTGCTCACCGATGAGGCTTCTCCTCTGTTGAGCAGGTACAATCGTAGGGCCCTACTCTTGAGCTTGCCATGTGGGCTGACGGTGGCGGATCCACATACAAACACTCCGCATGGTGCCTGGCATGCACACAGGGTTCTGGAAATCTTGGTCATCATAGACTGTTCCATTTTTTACCGCCGAGCACTTCATGACCCCTTTGGGCAAATGACTTCCCTCTCTGGACCCCTGTCTCCACTTCCACGTGGTGGTGGGCTCAGGAAAGATGGCTTTGTAGCTCCATACCATGCCATTTCATTAGCTCTGCCCATGCCATTTCATTCCATTCTCTTCCTTAGCTTCTCCTTGCCTTGGCTTCCCTATTGGGGTGATTTCAGCACCACAGGGAGGACAGCAGCCTGGGAGCTGTCCACGGAGCTGAATTCACAGGAGGGCACCTGGTGGAGAAGGCGGGGTGGGGCTCGAGGTTGGGGTGGGAGGGAAGCAGCAGGGGATGGCCAGAAATGGAGGGAGCTTGCTTCCACCGGGCACAAGTGGGTCTTCCACACCATGAGAGCTCATGGAGTCTGCCTTTCCCGTTGTTCCAGGTGGCCCCAGTTGGGAGCTAAGGTGTGTTGATGGGGGCGCTGGGAACCATAACCTGCCAGCTGTGGCTTGGCCATCCCCTCTGCCACCGCTTTTCTGCCCATTAGCCCTTTTCCCTGGAGTCACTCCTTCAGCCAGGTCCTGAAAACTCACACCTTTTGGCCAAGCTGCTGAAAATACCACTCAGCCAGAACTCATGTGATCATGCCAGCCTCATTCATGACACCCCCAAACCAGAAACAGCCCAGGAGCCCATCAACAGCTTCATGGGAAAATGTAATGCAGTCTATTCCATCACTGGACCTTTACGCAGCAGTGAAGACCGGCGAATTATAGTCTATCCAATCACTGGACTCTTACGCAGCAGTGAAGACAGGTGAATTGCAGGTGCACAGTATGGATGCCTCTCTCAAACAATCACATCGAGCAGAAGTGGCCAGGCTTGATTCTGTGGGATCTGTGTGGATCACAAACAGGCAACATAGAGGATGGTGTTTTGGGGTGCATGTTGAGGGAGAGAAGGGGTTCTCTTCATCACAATGGCGGCTGGCCTCCAGGAAGGGAGGGACAGTGTCTGAGAAGCCAGGGGCCTCTGGGATGCTGAAAAATTCTTTTTCTTCTTCTTCTTTTTTTTTTTTTTTTGAAATGGAGACTCACTGTGTGGCCAAAGCTGGAGTGCAATGGTGGGACCTGGGCTCACTGCAACCTCTGCCTCCCGGTTCAAGCGATTCTCATGCCTCAGCCTCCTGAGTGGCTGGAATTACATGTGCCTGCCACCATGCCTGGTTAATTTTTAGTAGAGACGGGGTTTCGCCATGTTGGCCAGGCTGATCTCGAACTTCTGACCTCAGGTGATCTGCCCACCTTGGCCTCCCAAAGTGCTGGGATTACAGGCATGAGCCACCGCACCCAGCCCAGAATGGTTAATTTTATATTACGTGAATTTCACTCAATAAAAAAAGACAGGAAGGGGAGAGAAAGAAAGAAAAGGCAGGGGGCCAGGCATGGTGGCTCATGCCTGTAATCCGAGCACTTTCGGAGGCCGAGGCGGGTGGATCACAAGGTCAGGAGATTGAGACCATCCTGGCTAACATGGTGAAAACCCATCTCTACTAAAAATACAAAAAATTAGCTGGGCGTGGTGGCGGGCGCATATAGTCCCAGCTACTCGGGAGGCTGAGGCAGGAGAACGGCGTGAACCCAGGAGGCGGAGCTTGCAGTGAGCCGAGATTACGTCACTGCACTCCAGCCTGGACGACAGAGCGAGACTCTGTCTCCAAAAAAAAGGGCAGGGGACAGCAGGGGGCCCAGGGGAGTCAAGGTGTCTGTGAGTGTCCCCACTAGCCCACCTCTCCTCCCTGCCCCCCGCAGGCCCTGGAAGCACAGGGGTGTCCCCTGGAGAAGTCTGGAGTGACTTTTAAAACAGAGATATGGGGACCCATCTGATTCTGAGTTTCTGGCCAACAGCGCTCCATGTGGTTCAGAAGTTGCATTGTCTCAGGACGGGAGCAAAGTCCAGCTGATAGCTGTCAAGGGCTGGCCTCTTGCTAGGGCCTTGGCCCAACTTTCTATTTTGCTCCTCCCAAAGGCCCTGGGAAGCAGGGTACTGATGGTAAGAAATGAAGCTCAGAGAGTTTCAGTGCCGAACTCAACATTGCACCACCAGAGCACAGGAGGGCACAAGACTCACACTCCCAGAGAACGGGAAGATGTGGGACTTACACCCCAGAGAATGGGAGGACGCGGGACTCACACCCCCAGAGAACAGGAGGATGTGGGACTCACACCCCCGGAGTACAGGGGCACATGGGACTCACACTCCCGGAGCATGGGGGGACACGGGACTCACAGCACATCTTTAACTCCTAATCCCATCTACTGGGGAGGCTGAGGCAGGAGAATCACTTGGACGCAGGAGGCAGAGGTTGCAGTGAGCTGAGATCGTGCCACTACACTCTAGCCTGGGCAACAGAGCGAGACGCTTTTGTCATTTCCCTTTACTCCATAGCTGCTTTGGTTTTTCTTTTCTTTTTTTTTGAGATGGAGAGCTGGAGGGCAGTGGCATGATCTCCGCTCACTTGAAACTCCGCCTTTTTTGTATTTTTAGTAGAGAGAGGTCTAGAAGGCTCAGCTGCAGCCGCCTGCCCCTGCAAGGCATTCCTGGCCCAGAAAGGGTAAAATCAGACTCTAAACTCATTCAGCTGAGTGGCTTGTCCTGGGTGTGCTGTAACAACTGACCACCAATGGGCGGCTTAAAGCAACAGAAGCTGGCTGGGCATAGTGGCTGCACCTGGAATCCCAGCGCTTGGGAGGCTGAGGCGGGAGGATCACTTGAAGCCAGGAGTTCAAGTCCCAGCTGGGCAGCATAGTGATATCCCCATCTCTTAAAAAAGATGGTGCACACCTGTAGTTCCAGCTACTCTGGAGGCTGAGGTGAGAGGCTTTCTTCAGCCCAGGAGGTCGAGGCTACAGTGAGCCGTGATTGAGCCACTGCACTCCAACCTGGGCAAGAGAGTGAGAGCCTGTCTCAAACGACAACAATAACGACAACAAAAACACCCAGAAACATATCGCCTCACAGTTCTGTAGGCCAGATGTCTGATAGCAGAGTCATGAAGTGGAAATCGAGGCATGGGCAGGGCTGCAGGCTGCAGGGGAGGCTCCCCACTGCCTCTTCCAGGTTCCCAGGCCCCAGGCAACCGTGGCTCCTATACCTTGAGGCTGCATTGTTCCTGCTCTGCCTTTGTGGTCCCACGCCTCTCCTCTTCCATCTGTGTCCAATCTCCCTCTGCCTCTGTCTTAGGAGAACTCACGATCACGTCGGGTCTGTCCAGATGCCTTCTTTCTCTCCATTTTTAACTCAATCATGTCTGCAAAGACCTTTCTTCCACACACAGTCACGTTCACAGGGTTAGGGTTAGGGATGTGGATGTCTTTTTTTTTTTTTTTTTTTTTTTGAGACGGAGTCTTGCTCTGTCGCCCAGGCTGGAGTGCAGCGGCACAATCTCGGCTCACTGCAAGCTCCGCCTCCCGGGTTCACGCCATTCTCCTACCTCAGCCTCCCGAGGAGCTGGGACTACAGGCACCTGCCACCACGCCCGGCTAATTTTTTGTATTTTTAGTAGAGACGGAGTTTCACCGTGTTAGCCAGGATGGTCTCGATCTCCTGACCTCGTGATCCGCCTGCCTTGGCCTCCGAAAGTGCTGGGATTACAGGCGTGAGGCACCACGACTGGCCGGGGACGTGGATGTCTTTTAGGGGCCATTTTCAGTGGCCACATCATGTGTGAGTGAGGGGACCAGTTTCTGAGCAGGGGCCCTGGTTTTGGAGCCCTCGTGGCGTGCTCAGTCCTCGTGAGGTTATATAGGTGAGGTAAGAAGAGTGGCCCCCAGCATGGAGCCTGTTTCCGTTTCTCTTTTTCTCCCTCTAAGGCAGCACAGGTGGCCCAGCTGTGCCCTTCCGAGCAGGTGAGGCTGGCTGAGCCCTCTGGGTTTTCCATCCTCGCCTGTAAGTAGGGCTGAAAGCAGCACTTTCGCCCAGGTGCTAGGAAACGAGATGCTGTGTGTACAGTTAGTGGCAGCTGCCGGGCCTGGTGGTAAAGCTCCCGGAAATGGGTGACTGTGTGAGTCCCGGCCCACGCTGCTCTAAAGAACTACTGGAGGCTGGGTCATTTATGAAGAAAGAGGTTTAATTGGCTCACAGTTCCATAGGCTGTGTAGGAAGTGTGGCTGGGAGTCCTCAGGAAACTCACAGTCATGGTGGAAGGTGAAGGGGAAGCAGGCACGTCCTCATGTGGTGGCAGGAGATAGAGAGCATGAGTGGGGAAGTGCCGCATACTTTAAAACCATCAGATCTCGTGGGAACTCACTATCATGAGAATAGTGAGGGGGAAATCTGCCCCCGTGATCCAGTCACCTCCCACCAGCCCCATCCCCTAACCTTGGGAATGACAATTCAACATGAGATCTGGGTGGGGACACAGGGCCAAACCACATCAGTGGCTTTCCGGAGATCTGAGTAGCAATGAAGGCACGGCCCCCTTGGGAGAAAGTGTCTGCAGGAAGCGCCTTGTGAATTCTGCGGTGCTCACCATGGGCTGCGCGGGTTTTCAGTGGGGGCAGGAGGGCCTTGGGGATGGGGCCACACTCTAGGGAACCCTTTGGGTTGGGGAGTGAGCCCCGCTCTGTCTGGGCATAGGCAGCCCCAGCACAGCAGAGGGCATAGTCAGGCGTGAATTCTGGGCCCTGAGCTGGGGCCACCATGTCCTCCCGAGAGGGAGCACAGGTGCCATTGCAGGTGCTGCTAGGGTGCTGTGCTGCATGCCCTCTGAGCTTGGCGACCTTCCACTGAACTGTGTGAGTCTCCGTCCTGGGCTCTGTGGAGACCAGGATGATAATAAGATGAGGACCAGTCGCTTCCAGGAGCCCTAGTCTTAGAGGTTGATACAAAGAGCTGTGGAGGGGCTGGGGGTGAAGAGGAGCCGGGGGGTGGGCAGAGGGGTTGGGGATGGGGCAGGAGGCATGGAAGGGGCAGGGGACAGACGAAGGGCCACTGGAGCCAGATTAAGACAGAGGGGAGGTGTTAAGACTTGGAACCGAAAATGCTGGGAATTAAGGGGAAATTCTGCTAAAAGTTTATGGTAACACACTGGGATGGGGGCCGGGTGCAGTGGCTCATGCCTGTAATCCCAGCACTTTGGGAGGCTGAGGCAGGCAGATCACTTGAGGTCAAGAGTTCAAGACCAGCCTGGCCAACATGGCGAAACCCTGTCTCTACTAAAAACAAAAAATTAGCTGAGTGTGGTGGTGCATGCTACTTGGGAGGCTGAGGCAGGAGGATCGCTTGAACCCTGGAGGCAGAGGTTGGAGTGAGCCGAGATTGCCTGACTGCACTCCAGCCTGGGTGACGAGAGTCAAACTCCATCTAAACAACAACAACAACAAAAAAAGCCAAAAGTGCTGAGAATTAAGGCAAAATTCTGCTAAAAGGTTATGGTAACACCTGGGATGGGAAAGGTCAGGTGTGGAAGATGAGGAGGCCCGAAAGGGAGAGATACCCCTGGCTTGGGGCCTTGACAAGGCTGGAGGAATAGGGCCATGGTGAAGGGGGGTGGCCCATGGTTCAAACAAGGGTTACGTGGTGGAGGGTTGGAGGCTGTGGGAGGGAGCGGGGAGGCTGGGAGCTGCAGGGCGTCCCTCAGAGACAACCAGCCCTTTGGCGCCAGCGTGGAGGGGCTTGGGCCAGCCCTGGAAGGGGAGTCCTTTGTCCCTGTCTCCCTGGATCCCAGCTGCCCACTGCCCATCCCTGCTCAAGAGAGGAGGCGGGAAGGCTGTGTCAGGGAGGCCCAGCTGGGCTGGGGGTGGGGCCGAGGCTGCTGCTGCAGGTCTTTAGATGAGGACGCGAAAGCTCCCAGGGGCCTGGCTGCGGCGGGACCAGCGGAAGGAGTAGGGAGGAGGACTGGGACAGAGACTGGGTCCTGGAGATACGAGGCAAGGGCAGGGGCCTGGTGTGAACTCACCCATAACCTCCAGGTTCGAGTCTCTCCTCCTGACTGCTCCAGACCTGACCCTTGCTCTTCCTTTGGGACCCCACTGGCGAAAGGGACTTTGCAGATATGACTGAGATAAGGATGAAGAGAGGGGAGACGACCCTGGATTATCCGGGTGGGTCCCCCTAAACCACAAAGATCCTCGTAAGAGGTGGGCAGCAGGTCAGAGAGGAGAGGAGAGGCTGCCCTGCTGGCTCTGAAGATGGAGGAGGGGCTGAGAGCCAAGAAACGCAGGCGGCCTCTGGAAGCTGGGAAAGGCGAGGAACGGATTCTCTCCAGAGCCCTTCCAGGAGGAAGCAGCCCTGCCCATGACTCAATTTTAGCCCTGAGAGACCCGTGTCAGCGTCTGGCCTGCAGAACCATGATGCAGCCTCCTGAGGAGGAGGAAGCTGTGTGGTTTCAAGCCACTGAATCCTGGGGTCTTTTGTTCCAGCAGCCACAGGACCCTCGTCCGGGGACCAGTACCCCAGCCTGACCGGGGCTCCCTGGTGCTGGGATTACAGGCGTCAGCCACTGCGCTCGGCCTAGTATCTTTTTTTTTTTTTTTTTTTGAGACGGAGTCTCGCTCTTTCACCCAGGCTGGAGTGCAGTGGCGCGATCTCAGCTCACTGCAAGCTCCGCCTCCCAGGTTCATGTTGTTCTCCTGCCTCAGCCTCCTGAGTAACTGGGACTACAGGCGCCCGCCACCACGCCCGGCTACTTTTTGTATTTTTAGTAGAGACGGGGTTTCACTGTGCTGACCAGGATGGTCTCGATCTCCTGACCTGGTGATCCGCCTGCCTCGGCCTCCCAATGTGCTGGGATTACAGGCGTGAACCACCGCGCCTGGCAAATTAACTCACTTTTCATGGCAGATTTGAGGGAGACAGAGAAAACTCTTCCCTCACCTGAAACCATGGCTTTGAGAAAAATAAAGTAGAACGACCGTGGCTCTTGGGAGCACGATCTGAAGGACTTGGCAAAATGTTTCCTCTTAGTGGCACCTGTGATGCCAGGTCTGTGAAAAGCCCAGGGAGCCTGGCTGGCACCACCTCTGTGACGTCCTGTGGGCCTCTGGCCATGCTGTGTCGTGGGACAAAGAGCCACCTTGCAGCTGTGTCTTGGAGGGTCCTCCCCGCTGCTGTCAGGGGGGCAGTGTGCACTTAAATAGGAAGAACCCGGGGGCAAAGCTGTGAGGCCCGGGGCTCGGTTTCTGCCCCTGCTGTCACACATGACCACCAGCCGGGAGGTGGGAGGCTTGAAACAATAGAAATTTAGTCTCTCACGGCTCTGGAGGCCACAAATCTGAAACCAAGGGGTGTCAGGGCTGCCCTCCCTGCAGGGCTCAGGGAGACCCCTTCCTGCCTCTCCAGCTCCTGGCTGGTGGCTTCCTCGCTGTCTGTTTTCACACAGCCCCTCCTCTGTGTCTCTGTCTCCCTCTCCTTATAAAGACATAAGCCATAGCGGCCCAGAGCTGTGACCCTTCATCTTACCTTCAGCACCTCTGCAAGGACCCTGGTTCCACACTCACAGGTCCTGGGGCTAGAGACATGGCTCAACCTAAAACAGCCTCTAAATGAGGGGTTTCAGAGGAAGGTTGCCCCAGCCCCTCCATGCTGAGGAGGATTTGGATATGGAGGAGTATGGGAAGGGCATTCCCGCCGCTTGGAACAGCCCACAGGTGGAGGGGTGCGTCAGGAGGAGCAGGGCCCTGTGGGCTGAGTGGGTGTGGAAGGTCATGTATGGGGCAGGAGCGTGGGGCTGGGAGCCACAGAGCCCGTGGCAGGCAGGCGTGACCAGGGACAAGCGTGTTGCCGGGGGAGAGACAGACCCGGAGGATCAGCGAGGCCAGGCTTCCCAGCGGTGGAGCCCCTGGACAAGGTTGTGTCCCTGGGAGGCAGAGGCTTTTTCAGCCTTCATTTCAGGAACAATGACATGAAGCCCTGAGAAGGAGGAGCTCAGCCAGGAGCGGAAGAAGCTAGGCTTGAGCCCAGGGTTCAGTTCGACCAAACCCGGTCCAGACCTGGCACCTGTCAGCAGCCAATGAACACATTCAAAAATGTGACGAGGCCGGGCGATGGCTCACACCTGTAAACACAGCACTTTGGCAGGCTGAGGTGGGAGGATTGCCTGAAGCCAGTTCAAGACCAGCCTGGGCAACACAGTGAGGCCCCCATCTCTGCAAAAAATATAAATAAAAAAAATTAGGCCTGGTGTGGTGGCTCATGCCTGTAATCTCAGCAATTTGGGAGGCCAAGGCAGGTGAATTGCTTGAGCTTAGAAGTTCAAGACCAGCCTGACCAACATAGTGAAAATACGTCTCTACTAAAACAAGAACAAAAACAAAAATTACCCACGTGTGGTGGTGCTCGCCTGTAATTCCAGCTACTCAGGAGGCTGAGGCAGGAGAATCGCTTGAATCCGGGAGGCAGAGGTTGCAGTGAGCTGAGATTGTGCCACTGCACTCCAGCCTGGGCGACAGAGCAATTAGCTGGGTATGGTGGTGCACACCTGTAGTCCCAAGTACTCAGGAAGCTGAGGCAGGAGGATGGCTTGGGCCCAGGAATTTGAGGTGGTAGTGAGCTGAGATCACACCACTGCACTCCACCCTCGCTCCAGGGTGACAGGCTGAGGCCCTGTCTCAAAAAGTAAATAAATAAATAAGTAAATGAAAAATAAAAATGTGACAAGACCAGGTGATCAGTGATGAGTGAATGGAAAAACGAAACGGGGTCCATCTGTGCCTGGAAAATTCTTCAGCCATAAAAAGGAGCGGAACCCTGACACAGGCTACACTGGGACGAACCTTGAGACCCTTCTGCAGAATGAAAGACGCCAGTCACAAGAGGCTGCACGTGTGTGCCTCTGTGTCTCCGGAACACCCACAACAGGCAAAGCCACAGCAGCGGGGAGGACTGGGGGTGTCTGGGCTGGGGAGGGGGAGAGGCAGGCGGCTGCTAATGGGGCGGGTTTTTTTTTTTTGTTTTTTTTTTTTTGAGGCGGAGTCTCGCTCTGTCGCCTAAGCTGGAGTGCAGTGGCATGATCTCAGCTCATGGCAACCTCCACCTCCTGGGTCCAAGCAATTCTTCTGCCTCAGCCTCCCAAGTGGCTGGGATTATAGGCACGCACCACCACACCCAGATAATTTTTGTATTTTTAGTAGAGACAGGGTTTCACCCTGTTGGCCAGGCTGGTCTCAAACTCCTGACCTCAGGTGATCCACCTGCCTCGGCCTCCCAAAGTGCTGGGGTTACAGGCCTGAGCCACCGCGCCTGGCCTGAATGCACATTTTAAAAGAGTCTCGGCCAGGCATGGTGGCTCACGCCTGTAATCCCATCTATTTGGGAGGCTGAGGCATGAGAATTACTTGAACCTGGGAGGTGGAGGTTGCAATGAGCCCAGATTACACCACTGCACTCCAACCTGGGTGATAGAGACTCAAATAAATAAATAGAGTCACATTTGCATAATTTCATGTAATGATGAGCAGAGCCCTCTGAAGGTCATTATCCGGGCAGCCTCTCATCTGAGCTGGGCTCGGAGCTCGGACTGTCCTCTCCCGGGAGCCCCTCAGGCTCTGTGTTTTCATGGGCCAAGGTTGCTGTCAGGCTGCCTGAGTCCCCAGGGCTCTGAGTCCAGCAGAAAAGCGGAGACGGTGTCCACGCCCATTTCCTCTTCTTTCCGCCAGCCTCACTGTAGCCTGGCCTTGCTACCTGGCCACTTCCTCCGGGCCACGCCACTCCGGAAAGGAGCCCAAGGGCAGCCTTCTGCAGGGGGCCACTGCGCCATCCGTGGGCCACATGGGCTGCTCCAGAGGGCAAGGTCCCCGGCCTCCCTGGGTCAATCAGAGCTGGCTGTGCTTTGCCTGTTTGGCGGTAGAGCTGCGCCGTGCTGGGGACGGGGCTGCACACAGGAGGAGGCTCCTTCTGTTGGAGCAGAGTTGGGGTTGGGGTGGGGGCCACCCTGTCCCCTGGCCTGGCCTGGAAGGAGAGAACAGGCATGTGTGTCTTCCGGAAGATGGCAATGGGCACGGAGCAGAAGGAGACCAAAGGCCCGGCTGCACATAGGGGTGTTGTGTGTGTTCAGGAAGTGTGAGGGTCCTGTCTTCTCTGACAGCAAAGGGCTAGGATCAGGAGCCAGGGGTAGGAGTGCAGACCTCAGGGGGAGACGACCAACCTTCACTCCGTTTGTGTTCTCTGGGCCTGTTCCCAGGTCAGAGGGCTGTGCTGGGGAGGTACCGCACAGTTGGACTCAGCCACAGCTAAGTTTTGATTCAAGGCTCCTCCGAGGCACTCACCCTCTTAACCCTCTCAAGTGAGCCCCCGCTGGGTGCCTGAACTGCAGGAACCTGCAAAACACCTTTGTCCCTCCCAGGCTTCAGACTGACTTCAGAGTTTCTTTTTTTTTTCTATTTATTTATTTTTTTTTGAGATGGAATTTTGCTCTGTCCCCAGGCTGGAGTGCAGTGGCGTGATCTCGGTTCACTGCAACCTCTGCCTTCCAGGTTTAAGTGATTCTTCTGCCCCAGCCTCCCGTGTAGCTGGTATTATAGGCGTGCATCACCATGCCCAGCTAATTTTTGTATTTTTAGTAGAGACGGGGTTTCACCATGTTGGCCAGGATGGTCTTGATCTCTTGACCTTGTGATCCACCTGCCTCGGCCTCCCAAAGTGTTGGGATTACAGGCATGAAACACCACGCCCGGCCTCTTGTTACTATTTAGAGGAGAACAAATGACTTACAATCTAACGCAGATCAGAAGTGACTGCCAGTGTTTCTTTTTTTTTTTTTTTTTTTTGAGACGGAGTCTTGCTCTGTCGCCCAGGCTGGAGTGCAGTGGCTCAATCTCGGCTCACTGCAAGCTCCGCCTCCCGGGTTCACGCCATTCTCCTGCCTTAGCCTCTCCGAGTAGCTGGGACTACAGGCGCCCGCCACCACGCCCGGCTAATTTTTTGTATTCTTAGTAGAGACGGGGTTTCACCGTGGTCTCGATCTCCTGACCTCGTGATCCGCCCGCCTCGGCCTCCCAAAGTGCTGGGATTACAAGCGTGAGCCACCGCGCCCGGCCCGACTGCCAGTGTTTCTGACTGAGACTTAAATAATGAGTCACTCTGATGTTTGCACTGCAGTTTGAAGCAACACGATGTCTCCTTTTGTGAAATTAACTCTGAAATGGCCCCACGTTTAAAGAGGTAACTTTATTCTGCTTTGATATTTCAGCTCATTTTGCAACCCAAGCTTGGTCTCCTCTCTTTGCCATGTGAGTTGTCCATGGATTCCAGCTGAAAGTGGCGGACCCTGGCTGGCAGGTGCAGGTGCAGGTGCAGTACAGTTAGAGCTGGAGGCAGTCCTGCCTCGTGCAGCCACTGCCAGCGCTTGGGATTTAACCACTTGGACCCTCTGTCTCCTCTTCAGTAAGACAAAGCCAGCACCAGAAGGGTTAAGATTGGAACAGACTTTCCTAAACTCTGATCCATGGACCTGTGCGTTGATGCCAATGTTTTCATCGATGTGCAGTGAAATGAGGAAAAGGAGGGCCAAGTGGAATAAATCATTTCATGTGGGCCGGGCGCGGTGGTTCACGCCTGTGATCCCAGCACTGTGGGAGGCCAAGGTGGGTGGATCGCTTGAGCCCAGGAGTGTGAGACCAGTTTGGGCAACAGAGGGAGAACTTGTCTCTATTAAAAAAAAAAATACTTTCATGTAAAAGGCTTTTTGTTCAGAGATTATGCTACCCTACTGTATTTGGTGCTAAAAGGTGCTTTTACGAAATACTGAGACTATTAAGCAATAGTTAAAAAAATTAATGTCAGTATCTGGAAAAAATGTGAGGTTAGAGTCCTATGCAAACCCGGAAGTGCTTGTTGACAGTTTTCTGGTTTGTGATTTTTCCTAAGTCTGAGGACCCCTGTTCGGGGTGGCGCTGCCTCACTGGTGCCTTCAGGTGAACCCTGGCGGGGGGCAGATTCCCTGGCAGGGAGCTGGGCCCAGCCGTTCAGTCCAGCCAGAGCAGAGAAGGCAGTCGGTCAACATGCAGGCCCTGCCCCGGGCTTTGGTGCCAGATAAAGACACGTCCCAGGAGTTCCTCTGAGATCTTAGAGCCCGTGGCTGGCACGCGTGGGAGGAAGGGAGGTGTGAGCCAGGCGCCCAGACCACAGGGCTGGTGGGTGAGGCAGGACCAGGGCCAGTGCCCCACCACATGAACCTGCCAGGGTTAGGGGCCTGGAAGCCCTTTCCCCCGGGAGGGTGGCAGGGTCACTGACGGTGACCATCTGGCTGGTGCTGACGTGGAGGGTGGGGATTGGAGCCACTGGGGTGGGATCCTCTGGCCATCGGCAGTGGCCGTCAAGCTGCTGTCAATCCCTACTGTAGTGCCTGCGTGGGGGCTCTGTGCCCTGGAGACCCCCGGTCATCTTTCTGGCCACAGGATGTCCTGCCTCTTCTATGCCTCCTGGGTCTGGGGGGAACCAAGGGTCCGGGAGAGGAACTGTGCAGTCTCATGGCTCAAAAGGGCCAAGGTGGGGTGAGGCCAGGGTGTCTGCAGCCCAAGCACATACCCACGAGCTTCATGCTTAGGCGGTCGTCACCCTCTTTCTCTCACCTTCCTCGTCCTCTGTTCCCTCACCTTCCTCACCCTCTGTTCCCTCACCTTCCTCATCCTCTGTTCCCTCACCTTCCCCACCCTCTGTTCCCTCACCTTCCTCACCCTCTGTTCCCTCACCTTCCTCACCCTCTGTTCCCTCACCTTCATCACCCTCTGTTCCCTCACCTTCCTCACCCTCTGTTCCCTCACCTTCCTCACCCTCTGTTCCCTCACCTTCCCCACCCTCTGTTCCCTCACCTTCCTCACCCTCTGTTCCCTCACCTTCCCCACCCTCTGTTCCCTCACCTTCCTCATCCTCTGTTCCCTCACCTTCCTCATCCTCTGTTCCCTCACCTTCCTCACCCTCTGTTCCCTCACCTTCCTCATCCTCTGTTCCCTCACCTTCCTCATCCTCTGTTCCCTCACCTTCATCACCCTCTGTTTTCTCACCTTCCTCAGCCTCTGTTTTCTCACCTTCAAAATGAGCAGAAAAGCGCAGGGATGGGCGACGGGTCTGGACAGATGTTTCTCCAAAGACACACAGTGGCCAGTGAGCATGGGGAAGGCTGCGTGGCACTGCCTGTCACTGGAGAATGCAGATCACAGCCCCAGTGAGATGCCCCTTCACAGGCATTCAGAGGCTGAAGTCAGACAGCGCCCCAGCATGTGTTAGTGGGATGTGGAGGCCTGGCACGCACTGCTGGTGGGAACAGCAATCGGTGTGGCCAGTGTGGAAAGCAGGGTGACAGCTCCTCAAAAGCTCAACCTCGGGCCAGGGTGCGGTGGCTCATGCCTGTAATCCCAGCATTTGAGAGGCTGAGGAGGGAAGATTGCTAAAGTAAGGAGGTGGAGACCAAACTGGGCAACATAGTGAGATGCCATCTCTACAAAAAGTAAAAAAACTTAGCTGGGAATGGTGGTGCATGCCTGTGGTCCTCAGCACCTAGGAGGCTGAGGTGGGAGGACCCCTTGAGCTCCGGAGGTTGAGGCTGCAGTGCGCCGTGATGGCGCCATTGTACGCCCTCTTCCTTTGATTGGAGAGTGACGACCAGGAGGTTGAGGCTGCAGTGCGCCGTGATGGCGCCATTGTACGCCCTCTTCCTTTGATTGGAGAGTGACGACCAGGAGGTTGAGGCTGCAGTGCGCTGTGATGGCACCATTGTGCGTCCTCTTCCTTTGATTGGAGAGTGACGATCAGGAGGTTGAGGCTGCAGTGCGCTGTGATGGCGCCATTGTATGTCCTCTTCCTTTGATTGGAGAGTGATGATTTCCTCGTGCTGGTTGGAGACTGGAGCATCCCATGTTCATGCTTCCTGAACTTTTATCTGACTTTACTTGTATTACTATTATTGCAAGGGTATAAACAAAAATAGATGCAAGATGGTCGGGCACAGCACCCCTCGTCCAGCTCATGAGGTACCACTGGGCTCTTTTTGCAGCCTGGCAGGCCCTCTCTGTCCTGTGTCGCACCCTACTCCAAGTCCCTGCTATCCAGAGTCGGGTGCAGCGGCCTTCAGGAGCCTCCTGTGGGGCTCACGGAAGCGGGTATCACTGGCTGAGGTCCAGGCCTGAGCAGGGCTGGCCCCAGCTGGGAGCTCCCGAGGAGAACTAGCTCCTTATTCTGGAAGCCTCCCCGTTCCTTGGCTCACGCCCCCGCCCATCTTCAAAGCCCAAGTCTTCCCATCCCACCTCTCTGCTGTTCTCTCCTGACCCCTCTTCCACTGATAAGAACCTTGTGATTACACTGTGCCCACCAGGATGATCCAGGGTACTTTTCGTATCTTGGGTCAGCTGACGAGCAACCTCAACTTCCCCTGCAGCCTTAACTCCCCTCTGCTGCGTGAGGCTGCGCCTTCACAGGCTCACCCTGGGGATGAAAACACAGGCATCTTTGGGGCCATTCTTCTGCCAGCTGCCCCTCCCCCAACATCGTTGTCTATGTCTGTTGCCTGTATTTGAATCTAGTGTATGTGTGCACCTGAGCGGCCCTGCATCTCCCCGCAGCGTCCATGCTAAGATTCCATGTGCTGACTCACAGAGACAGACGTGGTGGCGCAGGCCCATAATCCCAGCTACTCAGGAGGCTGAGGCTGGAGAATCGCTTGAACCTGGGAGGCAGAGGTTGCAGTGAGCCAAGATCCAGCCACTGCACTCCAGCCTGGGTGACAGAGCGAGACTCCATCTCAAAAAAAAAACAAAAAACAAAAAAACCAAAAAACTAGTAGTTAGACTGTGTGTTACCACGTGCTGATGTTTATTAGTTACTGAACTTGGGATTAACCGACTTCTTTGTCAACAAGGTCTAAACCAACCCACACGCCCTCATGGTAGCCACTTCCAAGTCTGAAGTTTGGTGAGGGAAGGTGAGTGCAGCCCTGAAGTGGGAGCTACCAAAGCACCAAGTGTGATGTGAGCAGGAGCCCAGCTCCCTCCAGCCACTGAGACATTGCATCAAAAATTGCCTCCAGCCACTGCAGACATTGCATCAAAAATTGCCTCAGCGTTGGCCAGGTGCAGTGGCTCATGCCTGTAATCCAGGCACTTTGGGAGGCTGAGGCGGGAGGACCAATTGAGCACAGGAGTTCGCAGACCAGCCTGGGCAATATAGTGAGACCCTGTCTCTTGTTTTATTTATTTATTTATTTTTGAGACGGAGTCTTGCTCTGTCGCCCAGGCTGGAGTGCAGTGGCACGATCTCGGCTCACTACAAGCTCCGCCTCCCAGGTTCATGCCATTCTCCTGCCTCAGCCTCCCGAGTAGCTGGGACTACAGGCACCCGCCACCATGCCTGGCTAATTTTTTTTTAACTTTTTTTAGCAGGGAGGGGGTTTCACCATGTTAGCCAGGATGGTTTCAATCTCCTGACCTCGTGATCCGCCCACCTCAGCCTCCCAAAGTGCTGGGATTACAGGCGTGAGCCACCGTGCCCGGCCCCTTTCTCTTAATAATAAAATTTTTATAACAAAGAAATTGCCTTGGTGTGTTCTGTGGTGGTGTCTGTGATTGTGGGAACTAGTTTCCTTTTCCTTGGCTATTTTCAAATTTCACTGGTCCTTTAAAAAACACACACAGTAGAACTTTAAAACAACAACAACTAAAGTGGTACATGGACACCCAACAAACACCACAGCTCCTGGCAATGTGAAAAGTGGCTTTTGACTCACAGGGAGTCAGGGCTGCACTGAGTGGGCTGCAAACCTCAGCTCCAATGATCATGAGGTATGAACAGACTCGCCAAGGCTACTTGCCTGAAACCACAAGTGCAGCCCACAGTGATGAATCTTTGGTAGAGTTTTTTTTTTTTTTTTTTTTTTTTTTCTGAGACGGAGTCTTGCTCTGGCATCCAGGCTAGAGCACAGTGGTGAGATCTTGGCTCATTGCAATCTCTGCCTCCCAGGTTCAAGTGACTCTCCTACCTCAGCCTCCTGAGCAGCTGGTACTACAGGCACCCGCCACCATGCCTGACTGATTTTTGTATTTTTAGTAGAGATGGGGTTTCACCATATTGGCCAGACTGGACTCGAACTCCCGACCTCGTGATCCGTCAACCTCGGCCTTCCAAAGTGCTGGGATTACAGGCGTGAGCCACCGTGCTCGGCTAATCTTTGATAGTTGTAATGATTATTTTCATCATTACCATCATTGTCACTATCATCATCAACATCGTCACACACTATCATCACCATCACCACCATCATCAGAATGTGCCTTTTCAACTTTAGAAATGAAAAATGCCATCAAAAATATTCACTGCAGATTAAGCAACAGATAACACACCGGTGATGAGGGAATTTATTGACTAGAAAGTAGATCAGAAGAAATGATCCATTAGGAGTGCAGAGAGATAAGGAGATAGAAAATCTGAAAGAGCAGCTAAGAGGTACAGAGTAGAGAAGAGAATCCAATATAAATCTAATCAGAGTTCCAGAAAGGAGAGCAGAGGGAGTGGGGAGAGGCAACACTCAAAAACAAAATGGCTGGTGATTTTTCAAAAATGTTGAAAGGTAAGAATTCTCAGATGTAGGAATGCCAAGGAGGACACACACTCAGTGAACTGTACTAAAATTGCAGGCTGTTAATGAGGAAGAGATCCTGAAAGAGGTGATGATAAAGAAATACAGCTGACTACTCTTCATCAACAATGAGAGTCAGAGAAAAGTGGAAGCACATCTTTTTTTTTTTTTTTTTTTTTTTTTTTTGAGACGGAGTTTCACTTTTGTTGCCCAGGCTGGAGTGCAATGGCACGATGTCGGCTCATTGCAACCTCTGCCTCCCGGGTTGAAGTGATTCTTCTGCCTCAGCCTCCTGAGTAGCTGGGATTACAGGCATGTGCCACCACGCCTGGCTAATTTTTTGTATTTTTAGTAGAGATGAGGGTTTATCCATGTTGGTCAGGCTGGTCTCGAACTCCCGACCTCAGGTGATCCACCCGGCTTGGCTTCCCAAAGTGTTGGGATTACAGGCGTGAGCCACTGTGCCCGGCCTAGCACATATTCAAAGAATGAGAAAAGTGAACTGTCAAGCTGGATGGAGTGTCCAGCCAACTTCTCACTCAAGAATTATGGCACAACAAAGGCTTTTCAGATAAAACAGTAGTATAGTTTTGCCCAGTCAGACCCTCATTAATGGAACGTTTACAGGATGCTGTTAAGGAAGAAAGAATGCAATGCCAGGAAGTTGTGCTGGGATGGCTTGTGACCCAGCAACCTCCACCATCCATGGCCAGGTGGCATTTGAGGGGGTTGCACCTGCCTGCCAGGTGCGCTGGAGCTGCCTATCCACCTGCTGCTGGCACCTGGTGCCTCCCATTCCCACACCGCCCATCCAATGGGTGCAAGTCGCATCTCTTCATTTATAATTCACCCTCCCTGACAACGTCTTCCCACCATGCTCCTCCCTGTCTCTGGCCTTCCCGTGGGATGTGCAGACACTGGATCCCAAGCCAGGACTCGAAACTTCAAGTCCAGGCTCTGGAGACTTCCTTGCCACCTCCATGTTTGATTGTGGAAGGAAGGAGGGGCCAGTTCTCTGGCCCTTCCCACCAGATGGCAGAAGGGACAAACTTGCTGACTCCGTGCCCCTTCGGAGTCCCCAGTTGGCAGGGTCTAACGAGGAGTGCAGCCAGCTGGTTAGTGGGGAGAACCTCAGGGGAGGTGACAGCAGCCACAGTGACAGTTGCCCAACAATCAATGTGCCCAGGCCAGGCAGGCTGGTGGGGGAGATTCATTGCAGGGGGCATGAGAGCACAGCCCATCGGGAGGGCCCCCAGCCTCTTGAGAGGCCCATGCCTGCTTTCCATAGCCAGAGACCCTGTTAGGGCCAACGGCGGGCCACCCACACACAGCATCCGAGCTCTTCTGAGGTAGGAAACCAGCAGGACTTTTCTGGTCACAACCTTGCTGACCAAAACGTGATCTGGTCCAGAAAGAATAAAATAAGGAAAGCAGCAGGAACCAGCAGATGGCGAGGAAGGCGATCCCTAGCTGCCTCATTGTTCTTGGCATAACACAGTCCCACTAGCGCCATGACAGTTTACAAATACCATGGCAACGGCCTGGAAGTTACCTGCTTTACGTGGCAACGACGGGGAAGTTATTGCCCCTTGCCTAGAAAGTCCTAAGTAACAGCCAGGAGCAGTGGCTCATGCCTGTAATCCCAGCACTGTGGGAGGCTGAGGCAGGTGATCACCTGAGGTCAGGAGTTCGAGACCAGCCTGACCAATATGGTGAAACCCTGTCTCTACTTAAAATACAAAAATAAGCCGGGCGTGGTGGCAGGCGCCTGTAATCCCAGCTACTTGGGAGGCTGAGGCAGGAGAATCACTTGAACCTGGGAGGTGGAGGTTGCAGTGAGCCAAGATCATGCCACTGCACTCCAGCCTGGGAGACAGAGGAAGACTCTGTCTCAAACAAAACAAAACAAACAAAAAGAAAGTCCTAAGTAACCTGCTCCTCAATTTGCATTAACCCACCCCTTAATTTGCATGTAATTGAAAGTGGGTTTAAGTGGTTATAAATACAGTTGCCAAGAGCACTGTGGACTCTGGGTGCACTGCCAGAGAGTTAGCCTTGCTCTGCAAGGAGTAAAATTGTTCGCTAATAGACTGCTGCCGTCTAACACCCCAGCCTGCCCTTGAATTCTTTCCTGGCTAAGCCTCAATTGCGCGGCCCACCTGTCCTGCATCAGGAAGAGAATCAAGGCCATGTGCTGCCGGTTCACGGCAATAACCAGGCGTGTGGGGCTTGGGTCTCTGGCTCAGGCACCACACCTGCCTCGCTCTGCCTCAGGTTGGTGGCATATGCCCTTGAAAGCACGAGACCTTTTTTGAGCCATCAGCGGCCTCCTGCGGGGATCTGGGTTGTGCAGGAGGGGCCCAGAATTTCAGACTGGAGTTAGGGTGTGTGCCAGGCCTGCTCCAGCTTCTCCCGGCTGCTTGGGGTGTGGGGTTCAACATGGAGGACTCAGATTGGCCAGAACACCAAGGCCCTCTTCACCCTTCCCTGCCCCTTTCCGCCCCCTGCCTGCACACGCCACATTCCCCTAGGCATTCCTTCAGCCTCAGCCCTTGCCCTGCGTTCGAGCGTGGGGCTACTGCCCTCGCCACCCTGTTCACCAGGAGCGTCAGAGAAGGGGAGGGCCAAGTATGCACTCTGCGCAGGGCAGGACATGGCCCCTGGGCAGAGGATCTGGGTCCAGCTCTCTCCCTGCCTCGCCCCTGCCTCAGTTGATGAAGGCCTGGTGAGCAGGGCTGTGTCTGCTCCTGCTGGTGAGCTAGTGAGGTCGGCGCCCACAGTCTGGGCACCTGCTGTGTGTGCAGTTCTCACAGCTGCCAGAGAGCAATCTGCTGGGAGCTGGTTAAATGCAGATTCCCAGGCCCTGGCTGGCAGGGAGGGACGCAGCCAGAGAGAAGCTGCTGCAGGTCTGTGGGCAGCGCTGGGGAGGCCTGGGGCTCTGATGGGACAGCCAGATGGGGAGGCCGCGCTGGCGTGAAAGCCACTGTGTGCAAGGCAGGGTTCGGGCTTTGTGTTTCCTTTGCATCTTGGTGGTCACTCCTGTGACCCTGGGCAAGTCACCGTGCCTGGGAGCCCCCTGCTCCCTGCCCAAGGACAGCATCAGAGGATGTGCCTCCAGGGTCTTGTTGGAAGCAGCCTGGAACAGCCCTGCGAGGTTGGGATTCTGCCGGGTTCCCCACTCTCCCCAGGTCCGGGCCACCTGGCCGTCTGGTGGCCAAGCTCCTCCCGGGTGGCCGGTCACCTCCCCTGCTCTTTCCCTCGCCATGGAAATGGACGCGTTTCCGAACAGCTGTGAGACCTCCTGCTCTGCGCATCCCTCCTCCGTGCGTCCCGCCCTAACCCTAACCCCTGCCCCGAGCTCCCGACCCTCCCTGTCCCCGCCTGGCTCACCTCTGAGACACTCCCAGCCCAAGGTCCCGAGGCGAGTTCTGTCCACAGCGGCATGGTTTCCTCTTCTCTTCACCTCTCCCTGGCGCCTCCAAAGAGGAGGGGATTGGGTGTTGAGGGGGTGGGGCTGCCTCCTCCCGCCCTTCCTCCCTCCCCCTCTGCAAGGCCCCGGCAGATGCAGGGCAGGCCAGAGCGCAACGGCGTTGCTGCCTCCTGGCGCCCTGAGGCTCTGCCTGAGACTCCAAAGCTGGGCTCTCCCGAGGGGTTGGCTTGGGGAAGAACAGGTGGGGACCAGTTTTCAGAGCAGACCCAGCCGATGGTTGCCAGCTCACGCAGCCCCCCAGCCACAGATGGTGTCCTGCTCTGCACGCTGGTGTCCTGGTGTGGGCGACAGGGCCGGCAGCGGGGCCCCTCTCCACTCCCACCCTTCCTCAGGCGGGCTGGGGTGGGCTTCTCCTAGGCCTGAGCTTTCTGTAAGCCAGTGCGCAGCAGTACGGCTGGTGGTCGAGAACCGAGTGCTGGAAACCAGCAGAGGGATGTGCCCCGGCCCAGCTGTGCCTGCCAGGTGCCTGGGGAGGAGGCGTGTCCCGACGGAACCTTGGTGTCCTCGTGCACAGTCAGGGCAACCAGCCCATGGTGCGGCTGAGAGGACAGACCCTGTGCCTGGCAGAGGAAGGGGCCTCAGGAGGGCGAGGCTGCCCTGCATCATCTCGTGGATGTTGTGTCCCAAGTGGCGTGAGGGACTCTGGCAGGCTGGGCTGACCCTGCCTAGGGGTTGTCAGCCTGCACACGGCTTTAAGCTGTAGGCAGCTCAGGTAGAAGGGAGCGGGTGCTCTCCCGGAAGAAGGAGGGTGGAGGCAGGAGGCCCATCCTGTGCAGGGCAGGGGAGGGGTACAGCCTGGCTGGGTGGCCCTGAGGGGGAACTTTTAAGCCAGTCTTCAGCGGAGGAGTTTCACAGGCAAAGCTGGGGGGAGTGGGGAGGGGGCAGTGGGGAGGGGGAGGAGGAGTGGGGAGAGGTGAGTGGGGAGGGGGTGGGGAGGGGGGAGTGGGTGGGGAGGAGGGAGTGGGGAGGGGGAGTGGGGAGGGGGGTGGGGAGAGGGGAGTGGGTGGGGAGGAGGGAGTGGGGAGGGGGGAGGGGGGAGGGGGGAGGGGGCAGCTTGGAATGCAAGGGTCCGAGATCCGAGAAGCTCAGGTCACACATGGGACTCAGTGGACCGTGCGATTGGAAAGTGGGCTGTGACGGTGGCCGTGTGCCATGAGTGGACAGTGTGGCTGGAAAGTGGGCTGTGACAGTGGGACTGACTGCTGGGCATGGGGAGGGGCTGGCTGTGGTCCACACACACCCTTGTGACTTCAACGTATGCAGGCCCCTCCTCCGTGCCGGCCACTTGCCGGTGCCTGGGAGGCAGAGGTCCAGCAGGCGCAGCCCCAGCTTTCACAGAAGACAGGCCAGTAGGCAACAGGCAAGAGGACAGAGATGCAGAGTGACCATTCCTACGCGGGAGCGAGCTGGGGACAGAGGTGCAGAGTGACCATTCCTATGCGGGAGCGAGCTGGGGACAGAGGTGCAGAGTGACCGTTCCTACGCGGGAAGTGAGCCAGGGACAGGTCTGAGGGGGCACCTAAGCTGAGAGCTGGATGACAAGGACAGCCTCGGAGGAGTACAGAGGGCGTGAGGAGGCACTGCCTGGAGCAACCAGCTGCAGCAGGGGGTCCATGGGGGCGGTGGGCTGAGTAGGGCGAGGGGCTGCTGTCAGGAGAGGCCGCCGTTGGGAGGCTCCGCTCCTCTGTGCTGAGGCAGAGAAGAGGGACTTCTGACCTCTGAAGGATGGGGCCAGTAACAGAAGAGGTTTTACACACGAAGCACAGGCACCTGGGGCGGGGCCGGGCCTCAGAGCAGGGTGCGCCTGGGAGAGGGGAGCGGTGGCAGCTGTGTGAGGAGTGGACCCTCGAGATTTAGAAGCGGCTGTTCAGAGAGACTCAAGCGTGAAGTCCCAGGCCTGGGAGTCGGCGATGGTGGATGGGTTTGGGAAGTGGTGGGTTTTGGACAAGTCAAGCATTGCTTTGACAATGAAGGGTGAATAGGAAAGGCTGGTGCTCTCCAGCTTGAGGGGCAGGGGGCCAGTGAGGATGCCTGTGCAGGTGAGGGGAGGAGACAGGTGGGCTGGTGGGGGGACAGGTGGGCTTGGGGTGATGCCTGTGCAGGTGAGGGGAGGAGACAGTGAGCCAGGGGGTGCTTGCACTGGTGTGGAGAGACAGGTGGGCTGAGGGGACACCTGCGCAGGTGTGGGGAGATTGGTGGGCTTGGAGGGGGAGCGCCTGCACAGGTGTGGGCAGAAGTTACAGGTGTGTGGGGTTACAGTCACTCATGGTACATCAAGGGCCTGGAGGGACACTGGGGCTGTAGGTCTGCAGGTCTAGGGCTCAGAGGAGGCAAGGCTGGACTACAGAATTAGTGGAGAGACGACCATGAGCCCACCCCAGGAGTGTGGAGGGAGAAGTTCAAGGGGAGACCAGGGCAGACTCAGAGCCTTGAACCTGGCTCAGCAGATAACCAGCTGGGGGGGCGAGGGGGTGTCCGCCAGCAGGGCTGGCAGCTTCCTGGGGAGAGGCGGGAGAAGGCCTGGGCCATCACCCAGTCAGCGGCTGCAGGGGGAGGCATAGGGTGGAGGCCCAGGCAGGGGTCTGGTGGGGGGAGACTGGGGTGATGGCTTGAGGGAGTAGGGGTGACTGATGGCATCTGCCAGGTGTGGGGGCCCCAGGGTCAGCGCAGAAGACGCGCCAGAGGCGAGTCCTGGGTGCAATGGGGACGAGCTCTGGCCACACGCAAATGACCTGGGACAGGCGATGGCAGCAGTACCCAGCCCTGCATGGTGGGGGCAGTGGGGGGTTATGCAAGCCAGGACAGGCACGCAGCCCTTCATGAGGCTCAGTGTGCTGCCCTAAGCTTCGAGTCCGGGCCATGGTGGGGCTGTCTGGGGTGACTTCAAGTGTGGGTCTCAGTCACAGGGTCCTTGCTTTCCAGTCCGGGCCATGGCGGGGCCCTCTGGGGTGACGTCAGGTCTGGGTCCCAGTCACAGGGTCCTTGCTGCCTCTGAAATGAGCTCCCAGAAAGGGCTGCCAGGCCCAGGAACTTCCAGTCCTGTGGCACAGGTGTGGACACTGAGGCGCGTCTGGTGCATGGCGGGTTTGTGTGGCACTGATGGGCTGTCTTCCAGATTCTCCTCTGCGTCTTCCATTCCAGGGCCTCGCTTGGTCAGGTTTGGGGTGGGGCTTAAAGCAGGTGAGGACACTGGAGTTGTGTTTTTTACCCCCTTTGAGCACCTGTCGCTCCCCAGAGACTGTATTCTTAGTTTCTGGGCACCCTTAAAAAGTTTACTTTTAAATGTACACACAGTGACAACCCCCCACCGCGGTTTCTATTTCTTAGAACATCTTGTTCCCTCCGCCTGCACCTGGGGAGGACTTGGGGGCAGAGCCTCCTGAACCCTCCATGCAAATTCATGCAGAACAATGCAAATGACGAGCAGGCTGAGGGGTCCGTGCCTCCCGTCCCCGCTATCACCTGGCCTTCAACAAAAGGGGTGTCTGTGAGGAAAAGGCTGCTTGACTTCCCTGGAGCTCAGGCCCCTGGTGGGGTGGGAGCCCCGTCTGTCCAGTGGCCTTGGCCGCAGGCCCCATCTGGCCAGACCCTAGTGGGCAGGTGGACAAAGCCATCAGAGACCACTGAAAGCCTTGCAGACCCAGGTCCACGAGCTGCGGGCAGGAGAGCGAGCCCTGGACCGGCCGGGAAGTGCCTCAGGCTTCTGAGGGAAGACGCCGCTGCCTTGTTCGCTTGCACTCACCAGGGCTGCTGGGCAAAGTTGAAAAAAATGCAGCTAGTTCAAGTGGAGTAGGAAATGGGCTGGGAGTGGTGGCTCTCGCCTGTCATCCTAATGCTTTGGGAGGCTGAGGCTGGAGGAGCACTGGAGGTCAGGAGTTTGAGACCATCTTGGGCAACACAGCAAGACCTTGTCTCTATAAAAATGTTTTAAAAGTTAGCCAGGTGTGGTGAGTCAAGCCTGTAGTCCCAGCTACTTGGGAGGCTGAAGCAGGAAGATGGTTTCAGCCCAGGAGTTTGAGGCTGCAGTGACTTATGATCGTGCCACTGAACTCCAGCCTGGGGAACAGAGCAAGACCTTAGCTCTAAAAAAACAGGGTTGCCCAGCCTGGGCAACATAGGGAGACACCATTTCTACAAAAAATACAAAAACTAGCTGGGGATGGTGGTGTACACCTGTAGCCCCAGCTACTCAGGAGACTGAGGTGGGAGGATCACTTGAGCCCACGAGGTCAAGGCTGCAGTGAGCCATGAGTAGGCCAGGGCACTCCAGCCTGGGCAAGAGAGTGAGACCCCCCCCCTCCAAAAATAAAAAATTAAGTGACGTTGGGAACGGAAGAATGTTTTTGTTCTCCAGTGAGAAAGCACGCTGGAGGCTGCCCACAGCCGGCAGCTGCAAACGGCAAGGTGACACCGTGGCTGACCGTAGTCAGCCAAGCATTCCCTCAGTGTGGCCAGCCCATACAGCCCAGCAGGGGAGGGAAGACAGAGTGGGGCGCCCTGGCCCTTGCACCGACTCAGCCACCACAGGTGACTCCACCACACGTGACTCCACCACACAGCTGTCCTCAGCCCTGGCTCTGAGGGAGAGGTACACCCACCAGTGAGCATCAGGGCCCCCTCGAGGCCAGGGAATGCTTTGGCCTTGGTCTCCCTCTCCTGTCCACCTACTCCCCTGCTCTTCCCCCAGCCTTGGCGAGCACAAGGCTTCATCCTCCCCAGGGCGCCCCCACCCCTTCAATCCCTGGTGGTGACTGGATGGGGGACATCGGATCCCCAGGACCATGCAGGGTTGGGGGATGGCCAGCCAGGTCAGTGCCCTTCCCTTCCGTGTCTGGTGGCCAAGTAGGCCGTGGAGAGGGTCAGCAGTGTGGAGCCTGCTCTCCCTAGGGGGGTACGGACAGGGTGGGGTGGGCCCAGAGCGGCTGGCCCTGCAGTGGTTCAGTGTGTGCTGTGGCCTCCGACCTGAGGCTCGGTCTAGCTCTTAGCACCACCAGCGGTGTGACTCCAGCAGGGGCCCAGCCACTCTGGGCCACAGTGGCCTGCGTACACACCAGGGGTGGAGGTGACACTGGCTGCATATACCTGCTGGCTCAGAGAACTAGGCTGGTCTACCACCATGCTCATCAAACTGAACTTCTTTATTAAGTGCCAAGGGTCCAGGCGGGCGCTGCCCCCTGCGGCCCCCTCCGCCAAGACCTGTGCGTGGCGGGGTTCCCAGGAGCGAGAGTCCGTGCGGCCTAGGGGCGGCCCCCTTCCCGCATCGCAGGGGGGCGTGCAAAGCGTCTGCGGCTGTAGTGTGGGCGCTCACTTCACGTGCTCGGCAGCATGCGAGGAGCAGTAATACTTCTTGTGGGCGATGAAGGTGGACAGGCTGCTGAACTTGATGTTGCAAAGACGGCAGTACCGGTGGTTGCCGTTGGGCAGGGGCGCCGGCGTGCCCTTGCTGGGGGTCTGGACGCCCTTGTCCGAGTAGGAGGGGGGCGCCGGCGGGGGCGGCACGGCCTCGGGCGCGGCGGCCGGAGACGGGGGCGGGCCGGGCGGCGGCTCCTGGGGCTCCGGGCCGAGGCCGTCTCGGGGGCCACGGGACCCGGGCTGCGGGGAGGCGGCAGGCGCGGGAGCGGGCGAGGGGCCGCGGTCGGCCGGCGTCCGGGCCTCGACCCCCGGGCCGGCCAGGGGCGCGCTGAGCAGCAGGCCGTGCGCCAGGCGGAAATGCTCCAGCAGGTCCCCGCGCACCGGGCCGTTCGGGGGGCAGTAGGGGCAGGCGGCGGCTGGCAGGCCGAGCGCGCCGGGCGGTGGCGCAGCGGGGCACGAGTACTTCTTGTGCGCCAGGTAGGCTTCGAGGCTGTGGAAGCTCACGCGGCAGGCCGTGCACTCGTGGTAGTCGGCCAGCGCGGGTGCCAGGGCTCCGGGGAGCGGGCGCCGCGGCTTCTTGCTCAGGTCGATGGGGCCGTCGGCCGCGGGGTCGGGCGAGCGCGCAGGGGCGGGGCCGGGGCCGCTTCCGCTTCCGGGCCGCGGCGACTCGGGCGCGGGGGCGTGGCCGGGCGGCGGGAGGGGCGGGGCGCCGGCCGCGTGCAGCTCGTAGAGCTTGCGGCGTCTGCGCGTGCGCACGGGCGCGGCGGGAGCGGGGGCCGGGGGCGCAGCCGGCCCAGGGGGTCCCGGGGGTGCGGCCGGTCGGCGCGGCGGCGGGTCGTGGCGCGAGGCGCAGTAGTACCGCTTGTGCACGGTGTAGGTCTCGTGGCGGCTGAAGCGGATGTTGCAGGCCTCGCACAGCGTGCGGCTGGGGTCGTCCTCCGCGTCGTCCACGGAGCTACCCGGGCTCTGGCTGCCCTCGCTGCCCCGGCCGCCCGCGCCGTCCTCGGGCGTGGCCGCGCCCCCAGCCCCGTCCTCGCGCGCTCCGGGGCCCGGGGACGAGCGCGGCGCGTCGGGCTCGGCGGGCGGGCCGGGGGGCGCGCGGGCCGGGCCGGGGGTCGCCTTGGGCCTGCGCGCGGCGGGCGCGTCCTCGGGCGCACGGCGGCCCGAACAGTAGAGGCGCTTGTGCACGTAGTAGTTGTTGACGTTGCTGAAGGTGATCTCGCACTCGAAGCACGTAGCGCCCTTGGGGGCCCCCGCGAAGAGACCGGTCTGCGCGCCGCCGGCGCCCGCGCCCGCGCTCTGCTGCAGCCGGCTGTGCACCAGCTCGGACATCTTGGCCAGGATCTCCGAGGCGGGGGGCGCCCCGTCGGGCCCGAACACATACTGCGGCAGGAACAGGGCCCCGGCCAGGCCCAGCTCGCCGGGCACCGGGCTGGAGCCTGGCGTGGGGCTGGACAGCTCGGCCTTGACCCTGGCCGGGGCGGGGCTGCGCGGCGACGGCGTCCGCGACGGGGCCTGGGGCCCAGGCTCTCCGGGGCCCGGGATGGGGGCGGCCTCCGGCTCCTCCACCGCCTCCACCTTGATGCTCTTGGGGGCCGCCGGGGGCTCGCTGCTGCCTCCATTCTGGGGGGCCGCTCTGGCCTCTCCGTTGGTGGCCTCGGCCAGGGCCTTTCTGTCCAGTCCTGGCGATGGGGTGGGCGCCAGGCCCAGGTCCGCGGAGGCCAGGGGGCCGTGCAGGGCCGTGTGCTGCTGCTGGAAGCTGCCCAGACTGTCTGCAGAGAGATCGCAGGGGTGGCATCTCAGGCCTGGGGCAGGACCTGGCGGGTCAGAGCTGGAGGGCCAGCTCCGGGAGGGGGAGGGGTGGGCGGATGTGGTTTAGAGCGAAGGCTGAAATGGACCCCCACCTGTCTTGGGCGACAAGCCCACTCCTTTCCCACTGCTCAGGGGGCCCAAGGGGCAGGGGGTGGCCCCCACAGGCTGCTCACCTGGGGGCAGCTTGGTTGCTGGGTGTCCGGCCCCTGGCGAGTAGATCTCACCCTTGGAGCCAGGCTGGCAGACCATGTGGTTGGTGACTAGGTGGCTGTAGAGAATGTCCCTTGTGGTGGAGATGAAGCCACAGCTGTGGCAGACACCTGTGGGCCATGGCGAGGTGGTCAAGGCCCAGGGTGGAGGGCGGGACCCACACACCCCCCGGCCCCTGCAGCGCCTACCGCTCAGCGTGTCCGTGTGCACCTTGAGGTGCCGCTCGCAGTTGGCCTTGGTGGTGAAGGCCGACAGGCAGATGAGGCACACGAAGGGCCGCTCTCCTGGAACACAGGGCGCGTGAGAGCGGTGCCCGGGCCAGCTTGACCTTGGGACTCCAGGGATGAGGAAAGCGACTGGGCCCAGGGCCGTGATCTGTGCCGGGGGACCCTGTGCTGAAGGGTCTTTAAACCCCTCCCCTTCCGCCGCCTTTTGTCTCTCTGGAGTGCAGTGGGCCCAGCCCTCACTGACTACCCAGATAGTCCACAGGCCTGCCTGGCTGCCTGCTCTGGGCCCCTGCTGGGGTCTTGGGTGTGCCGGAGACCCCACAGGTGAACCGTGGCACCGTGTGTGCTTGCATGTGGGTTTTCCCGGGCGGCCTGCGGGACTGGGTGGGGAAGCAGCCGGCATCCTGAGGACCCGCGTCCAGGGTGGGGGCTCACCGCTGTGGGGGCTCACCGCTGTGGGGGCTCACCGCTGTGGCTGCGCATGTGGATCTCCAGGGAGCTGGCGCTGGGGCAGCTCTTGCGGCACTGGGGGAAGGGGCAGATGCGCTCGTTGGAGTAGGTCTCCTTGGGCTTCTCGTCTGTGGCGGCCCCGGCCGGGGAGCCGGTGCCCTGGCGGCTGGCGCAGTAGTAGAGCAGGTGCGCCTGCAGGTTGCGCTCGCTGCGGTACCAGATGCCACAGTCCTTGCAGGGGAAGACGTCTTCTGTGGGGTGGGAAGCAGGTGGGGTCAGGCTGAAGGCCAGTCTGCCAGCCAGGGCAAAGCTGTGGGCGGAGGCAGGGCCTGGCCGTGACGGACCCCACCATCCTTCCCACCCCAGGAGCTGAGGCTTTGATCTCTCCCTGTAACTGTAAGCCTCCTGGATGCTCCTGTGACAGCCCCACTCCCTTCCGTAGATCCCAGGAGCCCTGGGACCCGTGAGGAGTGGGGTCTGAGTGAACCCCCATGGGTCCCCTTCCAATACTGAGCCCCTAAGGAGATGCTTTGGCCTCATGGGGGCAGAAGGAAGAAGTGGACACCGCTGGCGAGGCTAGCATCCATGACATACTGGGGTGACCGTGTGGACCCGGGAGGCCGTGGAAGAGGAAACGTGTATGTACAGATGTGCGTGCAGGTGCGTGGGAGTGCCAGGCTGCAAAGAAAACCCATGTGCACCGTCCCTGGGCACTCAGGCACACGATGGCTGCTGACTGCAGCTCTAGGGATGTGGCCGTGAGACTAGGAGTGCAGAAGTGAGGAAGCCCCCATGCGCCCACACACCTGGGTGGCTCCCTGTCAGTGACCACCTGGCTGGTCAGATTTGCTGAGTTCACCACACTGACCCCACATGGGCTGCTTGTAACTTGAGAGTTTCGGGGGCTTGCACGCTGCTTACGGTGGTTTTCCCAGCGGGGGAGGACTTCTCTAGCATGTTCTCGCTTTGCCTTTATAGCAGTTTAAGGGATGTTCTCTGCCCCAGAGCCCTGCCCCATCTGCCCATGGCCCCTTGGCTGAAGACAGGGAAGGGGATGGCCTGTTCAACTTGGCCTTGGCCTCCGTGTGGAACCCAGGGGCCCTGGGATTCCTTATCTGGCTTTCAAGCCCGTTCCACTTAGAGACCAATGTGATATCTGGTTTCTGCCTGTGCAGGTTAGTGCTGGTTTCTCACCCGGCTTCTCCGATGTTGATCCCGAGTCTGCAGTTATCACTCAGGGGTGGCCCCTGCCCCCGTGCCCTCCCCTCTGCGGCCTGCTCGCCACCTCTGCCTCTTGGGAGGAATTTCAGTGCCTGGGTGAGGTGGCTCTTCCTCCTGCACCTCGCGGTTCTAGCAACTTTTCTGGCTCACATTTCCCTCCTGTGCTGTTGATTTCTGTTTCTCAAGTTCCTTTTACTTGGGGGCTGCAGGCAGCTCTGTCCTCTCTCAGCTGAGGGCTTGAGCTGGGTCCCAGATCTGGGAGGCCACTGGCTGGGTTTGTTTCTGCATCCCCAAGGTCATTGTGGGGGACTGTGTTGCTGCAGGGATGTGGGGAGAGGGGCCGTGGCCGTGCAGTTTAGAAAGGCTGCCCGCCTGCTGGTGACCACAGGCCAAGTCCGGTGGCCTGCAGAGGGGCCTCCACGAAGGTGCCTCTGCATCCCGCTTCACAGGTGAGATGGGCCCAGAGTGTGGGAGGCTCAAGAATTAAACTGGATCTGCCGGGCGCGGTGGCTCACGCTTGTAATCCCAGCACTTTGGGAGGCCGAGGCGGGCGGATCACGAGGTCAGGAGATCGAGACCACGGTGAAACCCCGTCTCTACTAAAAAATACAAAAAAATTAGCCGGGCGCGGTGGCGGGCGCCTGTAGTCCCAGCTACTCGGAGGCTGAGGCAGGAGAATGGCGTGAACCCGGGAGGCGGAGCTTGCAGTGAGCCGAGATTGCGCCACTGCACTCCAGCCCGGGCGACAGAGCGAGACTCTGTCTCAAAAAAAAAAAAAAAAAAAAAAAAAAGAATTAAACTGGATCTGACCCTGGAATTGGTTCCTACGGCTCTTCCAGAGCAGCAGACAAGCATCGGCTGTGCCCTGGCAGCTGCAGAAGTCCCAGGGGAGGACTTAGGAATGTCAACAAGATGTCTGGCCCACGGTGGTGTCCTTCCAAAGCAGCGTTCCCGGGACACTGCTGCCTGGGGATGAGGCATGTCAGACCCGCGAGGGGGAAACCGAGGCAGAGGCTGAGCCGGGGGCACCCGCAGCTGCCCCTCAGAGACTGGGAGGTGGTCTCTGCAGGCTGTGTGGTCAAGGACCCTGCTGGAGGATGGGACCCTCGCCAGCCTACTGTCCCCACTGGGTCACTGTCGTTATCAGCGGGGTGCTCCCCTGGAGTTGGGTCTCCCGGGCACCCCGAGACACTATAGGGGCACCCCCTCTCCATCCTGGTGGAAGGGCGCTCTGCCTCCCATCCCCTCTGCGCCTTCTCCTTCCAGGGAAGAGAAGGCAGATGGGGACCCCCTTTGCTTCTGGCTCCTTTCAGTCACCTGTGGCCCATGTTCTCTTCTGCCCTCCTGGCTCCCTGGGGCAGTGGCTTGCCCTGCCCAGGCCCAGCCCCCGCCCCCAACCTGGGCTTAGGTGTGGACCTGGCCACTCGGCCCCTTCTCTCCAGTGTCACCAGCCGTTCCCACCAGCACATAACATGGGCCGTTATGTCCTGGGTACCAGGCACACAAGCCCAGCCCCCTCTGGCCAGCTGGCCCCTGCACAGGCCTCATCTCTGACCCTCCCCGGAGTGGCCTCGTTCAGGGTCATGGCGACCTCTGCACTGTCTCCAGCACTCATTTCTCTGCCGTTGGTCTTGCCACAGCCTGGATGTGGCAGACCACCTGCCGCCCTCCAGGGCCCCCTCTAACCTATCTCAGCTCACTCTCCGTACCTTGGGAGATGTCCTCTGTCCCCTGACTCCAGGGTTCACAGGCCCCAGGGCTCCCTGAGCCCCATCCTTGTCCCTCAGTGGTCTTTGTGGCTTCTCTTTTGCATCTAGCAGGTGTCTCGAGGTCAGGACACTCAAAAAGTGGGGATCTGCTCCCCAGACTCTCATACGGGCTGACATCCCCCCAGTGGCCACACACTTGGCCCTGCAGGTCCCTTTGCCCCAACCACTGGCTGCTTCCACCTACTTCAAGCCGTCTTCACATCTGACTTGCTCACAAAGGTCGCCTTTCTTCCAGTTTTGTGACTCTCTGGTCACCAAAGCTAAACCTGAGTTTTACCGTCCCCCTCCAAACGCCCTCTGGTGCAGTCCCCGTTCCCCTGGGAAGCCCCAGCCGCTGGCCGGAGCCAGACTTGCCGTGTGTCCCCCGCGTGCCTCGTGCCTGCCCACGGTGGCCACACGCTGTCCTTGGCCACAGAGGTGCATGGGGCACACCATCACTCTTGGCTAATTTTGAAAAGTTTTGGCAGATAGGGGGTCTTCTGTGTTGCCCACTCTGGTCTTGAACTCCTGGGCTCAAACGGTCCTCCTGCCTCGGCCTCCCAGTGCTGGGATCACGGGTGTGGCTCCTGCACCCGGCTGGAGGTGAGTGACTCAGGATTCCCACAGCCACCCTCAGAGGTTCCTAGAGAGCCACTGCAAGAGTGACATCTGTCCACTTCAGGCGTCCCCGGGGCAGCTCTGTCCCCAGGGACATGTCACGTGTAGAGATATTTTTGTGGCGTGTGCCTGAAGTCCCAGCTACTCAGGAGGCTGAGGCAGGATGGCTTGAGACTAGGACTTCATGACCATCCTGGGTAACAGAGTGAGACCTTGTCTCGAAAAAAACAACAAAAACCCCATCCAACAGATGTCTTGGTTGTCACAACTTGGAGGTGGAGGTGGTGGCAGCACCTAGCGGGCTGGGGCCAGGGCTGCTCCTCACCGCCCGTGGTGCCCAGGGAGACCTCCACTGTGGAATGACCTGACCCCAAATGCCAGGAGGGCTGGGGTGAGGGTCCTGCTCTGCCCCACAGTCAGGGCCGCCCCCACGTCCGCCCCTAGGGAAAGCGCAGGCTTCTGGTGTGGTGTGTGGGGCACAGCCGGGTCTGTGCCTAAGCCCGCTTGCCTGCTGGCACGGGCTTTCCCTGTGGTGGCCCTGCGCTCTGGGGATCCTCCTGTCCCTGTGTGTTCTGCACTTGGGACCACTCACATCGCCTCCTTCCCTGCCTTCCCTCTCACTCTGTTGGCAGCCTGCGGCCCCCGAGCTTCCCACCCTCAGCTCCCACCCTCCCCTGCCCTGCCTGCCCCTCCTTGGTGGAGCAGCCGCCCTGGGCCCGGGGAGCCCAGCACTCACTGTTGATCACCGCGGTGGCAAGGATGGAGGCCATCCCGGCCTGCTGGGGCAGGAGCTGGAGGTCGTGTGCGGGGGCCGGGCACGTGGGCTCTGCTGGCTCCTCCTTCTCCACAGGGTGGCCGGGGGTGCTGTGGGACTTGGCCGTGAGGAGCACGCTGAGGAGTCCCCCCGCGGGCACCGGCTTGGTGACCCTGCACCACAGCGCGTCATCTGGAGGGAGACAGGTGTCCAAACCTAGGACCTTGTGCCCCACTGCCCTGTCCCATCTTAAACGAGGGGTGGAGGATGGAGTCAGGAGAGCGGCCACCCGGGTTCACAGCTGTGGCTGGCTGGCTGCCAGGGCCGTCGTGCCTGGGGGGCGAGGCTGGGTGGTCCCCCATGGGTGCTCACAGCCTGCCTGCCTCCAGGCCTCCTTGCCCTGTGCCCATCCTAGTGGGAGGGCCCTGAGGAAGTCTCCCAGGAAAGGGATGACGTGGAGGGCGGGTGGTGGAGTAACTAGGGGAGACCGTGGGTGGCCACTCAGGGAAGGCAGCCAGAGGTGGGGCCCTAGAGTGGACCCCGTTCTCCAGGAAACTGTCCAAGGGTGGCTCTTCCTGCAGCCGCCTGCAGGGGGCAGCCTCAGCCCACAAAGCCCAGGCTGCACGGGGCCGGCTTGTTCACCTGGGGTGCCCGGGCTGTGCGTCCCCTGCGGTGCTGCCCTCAGGCCTGAGCTGGCCCTGCCCATGCGCACCACAGCCTGCCCCCACCCTGCACTGGGGCCAGGGACTCCACTGGCCAGTGGACCCTGCCTAAGCCCAGAGGGCCTCCTGCTTCATCCCTGGGTGCTCGGAGGTGCAGGCCACCCATACATGCCACCCTCAGTAGCAGCAGCACGGTAAGGCCCCTCGACTTCCTGGGCGGCCACCTTGACCGTTCCTGGAGCCAGTCCGACGACATGGAGGATGGTCCAGTGGCACCTGCCAGCCAGCCTGGCATCAGGGTCCCTGCTGCTGCCCTTGGTGGGTTCCCAGAGGTGCAGCCAAGGCAGGGAGGAGATATGGGGATCATGGTGTCCCCCAGAGGGGCAGAATACCCCCCCACCCCCCCACCACGGACACCTGTCCTGGCTCAGCCTGCCAGTCGGGACCCTCATACCGGACTCGTGGTCTGGGCTGACTGGTCCCAGTAGAGCGTCTGCCTCATGCTGCAGCGCCCAGGGCCAGTGACTCCCCATCCCCCATCTCCCGCCCTAGCAGGTTGGTTTCCCTTTAAGGGCCCAGCCCAGGGGGAGTCAAGTGACCCCCCACCTTCCGGAAGGCTTGGGACGGAGGTGCCGCGTCATACTGACCCTTCCTGTGGATCTCTGTGTTGGCCTCGGCCTCAGTCAGGGCCTGGGGCAGCGTCCTCAGCCAGCAGGCCTCGTCCACCAGCAGCAGGGTCAGGGCTGGGCTCTGGGGGGGCAGGAACACGTGGGGAGGGGTCTGTCAGCAGCCTGCCTGGGGGTTCCCGCGGGTATGTGGGGCATCCGTGACATGGATCTGCCTCCCGGCTTCATGGATCTGCCTCCCGGCTTGGCTGCTAGGCCAGGCTGTGGACAGTCATTGGCCCAACAGCTGGCAGAGCTGTGGCATGGGCCATCTGTGCCATAGCTGGCCGGCGGGGCTAACACCGTGCTGGGGCTGGGAGGCTCGGCAGGGAGTAGTACCTTCCAGGGTCGGGCACAGGGTTCTTGTGGAGACTGAGGCCCAGGGAGGTCGAGCAACACGCCCCAGGTCACACAGCCAGTGAGCAGCAGAGCCTGAACTCACACCCGGGTCTGCGAATCTGTGTATCTGTGTTCTCCCCACTGCTCGCCCACCCCGGCCCCGGGCGTGCTGGGTGTGAAACCGCTGTTCCCACAGGGGCTGGACCTGGCAGAGGCTCCTTCCACACAGGCCCTAGATGCCTCCAGAATGACCTCTGGGGGCTGGGGCCGAGATTAGCCCAGAAGATACGGCACCTCCCTAGCAACCTTCGGGCCTCAGTGTCCCCTGACAGCATGGCTCCTCTCCCTGCCGCCTGCATTCCCGCTCGCTCCTGGGGCCGGCACACGGTGGATGCCGGGGAGCATCCACTGGGCTCAGCGGGTCTGTCCCCACCCTGAGGCTGGTCAGGCCCCTTCCTGTGGGCCTGAGACACCAGCACTGTGTTGGATCAGCCCTGGCTCCCCTGGCCTCACTGTCACCCTGGAAAGCAGGCAGTACGCTCCTCTCCACCTCATGGGTGAGGAAACTGAGACCCGGGAAGGGGAGGGACAGAGCTCATGCCAGAGCTTTGGGCCATGCTCTGCTGTCGGCGGTGGCTCAGGCTAAGTCTGGAAGGAAAACACTCTGGGCTCGGCCCTTGGGGCGGCTGTCGGCGGAGCCCGTGGAGGCCGCCTCATTTCCTGCGTCCATTGCACCCCGGTCCCCAGCCGAATGGCAGAGGAAATGCGAGGGGCACCATCCCAGTGCAGCTGGGGGCTGGAACAGGGCGAGGTGGGGTGGGCAGTCCATGGCCTTGCTCTGTGGTGCCCAACACTGGTCAGACTTCAAGGGGAGAAAGTGGTGGTGGAGGAAGGGGTGACTGCCGCTGCCCCTCAGGCCTTGGTCCCTCCTGCAAGGCTGACCCAGCCTCAGCGCCCTGACCCTCAGCCCTGTGCTGCTCACTGCACTGGTGGTCCCCAAGCTCAGCCACCTGGGTGTCCAATCCAGAGGCACAGCACACACGTGTGCTCCAGCACTTCCTGTAAACACACTTTTTGTTCTATACAAATGGATGCCTTCTAATCAGAAACTTCCTGCATCATGACCTTTGCCTGAAAAGCCAGTGTCACCTACAAATGCTGCCGCTGGCACGGGACAGGTTTGTGCAGCCCTGTGGTGAGGACGGCAGTCAGCCCAACCCTGACATGGTAGAAGGGGCTGGGCTGGTGACAGTGCAGGGGTGTCCCCCGTGGGTCTGGGGTACCTCCCCACTGGGTGCCAGCCCATGAGCTTTCCTGGACTTTGCCAGCACGCGTGGGACTCTGTGGGCCACAGAGCTGGGCAGTGGGGTCCCAGCCAGTCTCGGCCTTCCTGCTGCGACCTTGGGCAGGGCACGACCAGACCCGTATGCAGGGACCCCTCTGGACCACCCCTGCCTCTTGGCCCATCCGCAGGGCACTCAGCAATCTAGCAAGATACGGCCTTTGGGCTGGGATGTTGAGTGACTACTCAGGCAAGGTTGGGGCAGGCTGGCCAGCAGAGCAGGTGGCTTCCACATCACCTGCCTGCTAACACATGGCTCAGCCACAGAACGGGTGAGCAGAGCTAAGCTGGCCAGGGGGCTGGCCCTGGCTGGGGTGGGTGCAACCCTGCAGTCCCAGTGTGAAGCCATCCCCAGCAGCCACCCCAACCCCTGGCTCAGCTTCTCCTCTGCAGATGGGGCTCTGCCCTCTCCCCACATGGCTGCTGGGGGTACAGAGGGGCGGCCGAGCCCCTGCTCACTCTGGACCCACCCCAAGCCCACCATTAGCCTTTGGGGCCGTCTCAGGGGGGTCAGTCCCATCTGCTTTGACTCAGTTTTCTCCCGGTATGTTGAGAGGCCGTGATCTGCGTGAAGCTTTTTGCCTGCCTGGCAGGTTCCCAGCACGGGATGCATATTAGCTCCAGCCCTGGCTGTTGCTTTTGGGTTGACCTGGCAGGACAAAGTGGGCAGGGAGTGCCTCCAGGCCCCAGGGGATGCCGTCCACAGGGCACATCTGGGGCAGCACATGCTGAGCGTCCACTGCAGTGAGTGGCTCCCCCGAAGAAGGTGCTTTGCGCAGGCTGGCATCGGGTGGGTGTCCCCCTTTTAAAGGACACCCCAGTGATTCCCAGGGCCGCAGAGCAGGGCTCAGGAGCTGCACGCCAGCTGTGGGGCTCTGCCGGCTCCGATGGGGGCTTCCGCTGGGGCAGGCTGGGGGGTAAACCCCAGGGGCAATGGGCAGGCACATTCCTGGCACAAAGGTGGGTGACCAGCGGCTACTGTGTCCCGGCTGCACCCAAGCCAGGCGGGCAGCGCTCAGCGAGGCTGCTGGGGCCTGGCCCTCCCCACCCTGGCCTTCCCGAGCCTCTAATGAATATTAATGAGCAGAGGAGGGTGAAAAAAATTAATCTGCTTGATCCTCCGATGGGTGCTGCGGTAACGATATGAAATCTAATTATTCGTCCCAATATTTCTAAACCCTCAAACTGAGACTGACAGCCTCCCGGTCGGTTTAATGCTTATCACTCCCAGGAGCAGCGTGTTCGCAGCATGATAAAAACACGCGCCGCAACTTTGCTGACGCTGCACAACCCCCCGATTTTTCTGTGGCAGTCCCGAGTGGAGGGAAGGCGCCATGTTCCCGCCTGGCCCCGCCGAGTGCACCCCGCATTTGTGGGGCACGACGGGGTGCCTGCCCTGGGTGTGCAGGTGCGGAGGGGCATAGGGAAGGAGGGCGAGGCTCCCATCCAGCACCCGCCCCCGACCCGGGAGGGAACAGGCAGGAGACCTAGGGGTGCAAGATAAGCAGCTCCGGCCATCCTGCCACAGCCCCCACTGCCTAACACTCTCAGAGGGGCCTGCCGCTCCTACTTCTGTGACCACAGGCTGGGAAGGGGTGAGGGCCTCCCTGCCAGTCTGCCCTGGCTTCTGAGGATGCAGGGGCCACCCTGACACCTCCCAGGGGAGAGGGGAGCACAGCCTCACCTGGGGCCACCAGGGTCCCCAGCCTGGAGGTGGCGTGGCCACAGCCAGCCCTGAGCCAGTGTCTTGCCCGGTGCCAAGTGGCCGGACCCCTGACGCCAGCCGGGGGCCACCCGCCTACCCTGGAAGCCACTGCTGGGGCCGCGGCCAGGAGACGCTGGGGCAGGAAGCCAATTTCAGCTTCTGCTTCCCTTGCGGAGGGGCTGGCTGGGCGCGGGTCTGCCTGTTGATTTTTTTCTCTGTCTCCTCTTTTTTCCCCACCTCTGATCAGGCCTGGAACAGAAGCACTTTCTCTGGTGCTGCAGGTCCTTCCTGACCCTGCTCTGCCTGTGGGCAGTGGGGAGCAAGTGGGGAGGGGGCCTTTTTTTTTTTTTGAGATGAAGTCTTGCTCTTGTCCCCCAGCCTGGAGTGCAATGGTGCGATCTCGGCTCACTGCAACTTCCACCTCCTGGGTTCAAGCAATTCTCCTGCCTCAGCCTCCCGAGTAGCTGGGATTACAGGTGCGCACCACCACACCCAGCTAATTTTTGTAGTTTAAGTAGAGACGGGGTTTCACTATGTTGGCCAGGCTGGTCTTGAACTGCTGACCTCAGGTGATCTGCCCGCCTTGGCCTCCCAAAGTGCTGGGATTACAGGCGTGAGCCACCACGCCCAGCCTTGGGAGGGGGCCTATTTTTAACTTCCCAACCAGGCCCTTCTGCCAAGACTCTCAGAGATGTGGGCGCTGCGGCCATCTTTCCTCCCAGGGTGCCACAGGCTCAGTACCCAGCCTGGTCAGGGAGGTGTGTCCAGGGTCCGCTGAGGACCGTAGAGCCCACCCTCCTTGCAGCCCCTTGGGGTTGCCCTGTCCCTCCTCCGGGCCCTGGCCGGCCCCACCAGCAGCGGCCACTTTAAATTCCCTGGGCGGACCTGAGAATGCTCCTTGTTTCCCCCAACAAAGAGGTCAGTGTCTCGATTCTGTGGTGGCACCGATAGCCATCGGAAACCCTATCTGTGCCGCATCCGCTGTGACAACTTTATCTGAGGCCGTTTCCAAACCTCGCTGTGCAGCTCTGAAGCAGCTTGCAGGGCTGCTGGGGTGGCCCGGCCCATGGAGCCAAATGGTTGGTCCTGCAGAAGCCCCATGGGGCTGCTTGGCCATCCCCAGGCCACTGTGGGGTAGCAGGCCAGCAGCAGGTTCACGGGAGGGTGAGAGCTGAGGCTGAGGCTGAGGCTGCTGAGGCCCCAGCCCATCTTTCCTCCAGCCCATCCTGAGAAGTCCTCCACCTCCCTGTCACCTTACCAGAGGCACCAGCTGGTCCCTCAGTACCTCTGTCTCCCTCGACCATGCAAGGAGTACATTTCCCAGGTAAGGGCCTGAGGCCTGCAAGATTACAAGCCAGGTCCCTGAGACCCCCGCCCCCTCGCTGCTGCCACCTCATCCACTGGGTCACTCACTCACTCATTCCCTTATCTGGCAGGCAGGCCTTGCACACCAGCTGTTGCCAGGTGTGGGGAACACAGAGAACAGAGCTGCGTCTCCTGTGGGTGCTGGAGTGTGGAGCCGGCCAGAAACAGCAGGTAGGCGCCTGGAGGGGCAGCGACAGAGACATGGGACAGGCTGAGACGGGGAGTGGGGGTGGCTGTGCCAGGATGCTGGCCGAGACCTGGAGGGTGAGGAAGGGAGGGTGTGGATATGAGGTGGCCAAGGAACAGCACGGGGGAGGAAACAGAGAGGAGGGAACAGCACGGGGAGGGAACAGCACAGGGGAGGGAACAGCACAGGGTGGGGGAACAGCACGGGAGAGAGGGAACAGCACGAGGGAGGGAACAGCACGGGTTGGGGCAACAGCACGGGGGAGGGAAAAGCATGGGGGAGGGAACAGCACGGGGAGGGAACAGCACAGGGGAGGGAACAGCACAGGGTGGGGGAACAGCACGGGAGAGAGGGAACAGCACGGGTTGGGGCAACAGCACAGGGGAGAGAAAAGCATGGGGAGGGAATAGCACAGGGGAGGGAACAGCATGGTGGAGGGAACACGGTGTTTGTGCTCAGGATACCTTAGCACGGGGTCCCTGACCCACGATGGCCTGAGGCTTTCTCACATGAGGATGGGGCTGGGACCCCTGGAGGCACCATAGGGTCTGAGCAGTCCTCTGAAACCATGCAGGGAGCCCCAGAGCCTGGTGTCAGGGGTCATCGCCATGGCAGAACCTGATCTCATAGGAGAGGAAGGGGCTGGGCTTGGGGAGCTGAATCAGGCCACTTTCCCTTTAGTATTCACAGCACGGAGGAGGAAACAGCATGGAGGCGGGGGAAACAGCATGGAGTGGCGGTGGGGAACAGCACAGAGGAGGGGAGGGAACACTGAGGTTGGCCTCAGGCCATATATCCATCCATCCATCCATCCATCCACCCAGCCATCCACCTGTCCATCATCCACCCACCCACCTGATCATCCATCCATTCACCCACCCTCCCATCCATCCATCCACCCACATTCCCTCCTTCCCTCCTTCCCTCCCTCCAATCCACCCACCCACACTCCCTCCTTCCCTCCCATCCATCCATCCATCTGTTCATCTACTCAGCCACCTAATCATCCATTCATCCACCCACCCTCCCATCCATCCATCCATCCATCCACCCACCCACTGACCCTCCCATCCATCCATCCATCCAGCCAGCCACCCACCCATCCACCCATCCATCTATTCATCCACCTATCCATCATCCACCCACCCACCTAATCATCCATCCATCCACCTAATCATCCATCCATCCACCCACCCTCCCATCCATCCATCCATCCACCCACCCACCTAATAATCCATCCACCCATCCATCCATCCACCTATCCATCATCCACCCACCCACCTAATCATCCATCCACCCACCCACCCTCCCATCCATCCATCCATCCATCCTCCCATCCATCCATCCATCCATCCATCCATCCATCCATCCATCCGTCCGTCCGTCCTTTCAGCCACCCACCCATTCATTCATCCATTCATCTATCCACGCACCCACTTATCCATCCACCCATACATCTGTCCATCCATCCACCCAACTGGTTATCCATCCACCATCCATCTACCCACCCATCCATCCATCTATCCACCCATTCACCCACTCATTTATCCATCCACCTATCCATCTATCCATCCAGTTATCCATCCACCCATCTATTCATCTATCCACTCATCCATCTATCCACCCCTCCTTCACCCACTCACCCACTCATCCATTCACCTACCTATCCATCCATCCATCCATCCATCCATCCATCCATCCATCCATCCATGCATCCATCCATCCACTCATCCATCTATCCATCCACCCAGCCGTCAATCCATCTACCTACTCATCTGTCCATCTACCCATCTACCCACCCATCCACCCACCCATCCATCTACCCATGCATCCATTCATTCACCCATCATCCATCCATCCATCCATCCACCCTCTCAGCCACCCACTCATTCATTCATCCATCCATCCATCTATCCACCCACCCACTCATCCATCCACCCATATATGTATCCATCCATACATCCACCTGGTTATCCTCCCATCCATCCACTTATCCACCAGCTATCTACCTACCCATCCGTCCATCTACCCACTATCCATCCATCCATCCATCCATCCATCCATCCATCCATCCACTCATCCATCTATCCATCCACCCAGCCATCAATCCATCTACCTACACATCTGTCCATCTACCCATATACCCACCCATCCACACATCCATCCACCCACCATCCATCCGTCCATCCATTCATCTACCTGTCCATCATCCACCCACCCAACTAATCATCCATCCACCCACCCACCCTCCTATCTATCCATCCATCCACCCACCCTTCCATCTATTCATCCATCTATCTATCATCCACCCACGCACCTAATCATCCATCCATCCACCCACCCTCCCATCCATCCATCCATCCAGCCACCCACCCTCCCATCCATCCACCCATCCATCATCCACTCACCCACCTAATCATCCATCCACCCACTCTCCCACCCACCCTCCCATCCATCCATCCATCGATCCATCCATCCAGCCAGCCAGCCAGCCAACCACCCATTCATTCATCCATTCATCTATCCACCCACCCACTCATCCATCCACGCATACGTCTATCCATCCATCCACCTGGTTATCCATCCACCATCCATCTACCCACCCATCCATCCATCTATCCACCCATTCACCCACTCAGTTATCCGTCCACCTATCCATCTGTCCATCCATTCATCCATCCACTCATCCATCCATCTACCCACCCATCCACCCATCTATCCACCCATTCACCCACTCAGTTATCCATCCACCTATCCATCTGTCCATCCATTCATCCATCCACTCATCCATTCATCTATCCACTCATCCATCTATCCACTCCTTCACCCACTCACCCACTTATCCATCCATCCATCCATCCATCCATCCATCCATCCATCCATCCATCAATCCATCCAGCCATCAATCCATCTACCTACACATCTGTCCATCTACCCATCTACCCACCCATCCACCCACCCATCCATCTACCCATGCATCCACCCATCCACCCATCATCCATCCATCCATCCATCCACCCTCTCAGCCACCCACCCATCCATCCATCCATCCATCCATCCATCCATCCATCCACCCACTCACTCAACCATCCACCCATACATCTATCCATCCATTCACCTGGTTATCCTCCTATCCATCCACTTATCCACCAGTTATCTACCCAACCATCTATCCATCTACCCACTATCCATCCATCCATCCATCCATCCATCCATCCATCCATCCAATCATCCATCTATCCATCCACCCAGCCGTCAGTCCATCTACCTATACATCTGTCCATCTACCCATCTACCCACCCATCCACCTACCATCCATCTACCCATGCATCCACCCATCCACCCATCATCCATCCATCCATCCACCTATCCACCCTCTCAGCCACCTACCCATTCATTCATCCCTCCATCTATCCACCCACCCACTCATCCATCCACCCATACATCTATCCATCCATCCACTTGGTTATCCTCCCATCCATCCACTTATCCACCATCCATCTACCCACCCACCCACCCATCCACCTATCTACCCATTCACCCACTCATTTTTTTTTTTGAGACGAGTCTCGCTCTGTGCCCAGGTTGGAGTGCAGTGGTGCCATCTCGGCTCACTGCAAGCTCCGCCTCCCAGGTTCACACCATTCTCCTGCCTCAGCCTCCCGAGTAGCTGGGACTACAGGCGCCCGCCACCACACTCGGCTAATTTTTTGTATTTTTAGTAGAGACGGGGTTTCACCATGTTAGCCAGGATGGGCTTGATCTCCTGACCTCATGATCCGCCCGCCTCGGCCTCCCAAAGTGCTGGGATTACAGGCGTGAGCCACTGCGCCTGGCCTCACCCACTCATTTATCCATCCACCTATCCATCTATCAATCCATTCATCTATCCACTCATCCATCTATCCACCCCTCCTTTACCCACTCACCCACTCACCCACTCATCCATCCATCCATCCATCCATCCATCCATCCATCCATCCATCCACCCTCTCAGCCACCCACCCATTCATTCATCCATCCATCTATCCACCCACTCACTCATCCATCCACCCATACATCTATCCATCCATCCACCTGGTTATCCTCCCATCCACCCACCTATCCACCCATTCACCCACTCATTTATCCATCCACCTATCCATCTATCCATCCATTAGTCTATCCACCCCTCCTTCACCCACTCACCCACTCATCCATCCACCCACCCATCCATCCATCCATCCATCCATCCATCCATCCATCCATCCAGTCATCCATCTATCCATCCACCCAGCCGTCCATTCATCTACCTACACATCTGTCCATCTACCCATCTACTCACCCAACCATCCACCCATCCATCTACCCATGCATCCACCCATCCACCCGTCATCCAGCCATCCATCCATCTATCCATCCATCCATTCACCTACCCACCCACTCATCTACTCATCTGTCCATCCACCCACTTATCCACCCAGCCCTCCAGCCACACATCCATGCATCCATCCATCCATCCATCCATCCATCCATCCATCTACCCATCCATCCATCCATCTACCCATCCATCCATCCATCCATCCATCCATCCATCCATCCATCCATCCATGCATCCATCCATGCATCCATCCATCTATCCATCCATCCATCCATCCATCCATCCATCCATCCATCCATCCACCCATCCATCTGTCCACCTACCCATCCACCATGAGCATTTCTTCTGTATCTGACTATAAATTCTGAAGCTGGCTGGGCCCCTCAGGCGCCTTTCCTCCAACCCCTGGTGTGGCAGGGGTGGGAGCTGTTGCTGCCTTGGGGAAACGACCTGCCCCAGGTCACACAGCAAAGTCGGTGCCAGAGTCCACACTCCTGACTCGGGGGGGACTTGTGCACTCGTTTTCCTCCGTGCATGCCCACCCCCCCCGCCCCATGTCCAGAGGTGGGGGACCGAGGGGGAAGCCACCCTGTCCCCGTTCACGCCAGCCTGTGAGCAAGCCCCAGACCGGTGGAGGCCAGCGGGGAGGGTCACAGCGTCACATCTGTACCCCTCCCGCTTCTCCTTCTACAAACAGAGAAAAAAACCGGCAGCAGCTGGGGCGATCCTGGCAGGAGGCAACGTCCTCCTCAGGGAGGGGTCGGGGAGAGAACTGGGACCTGTCAGCCAAGAGCGACAGGGGCCCGCTGAGACGCAAAAATATTTAGACAATAAATGAAGTATCGGAAAGGCGTGCATATCTTGAAGAAATCAATCATCTTGTACGGTGTGTCTGGACACTCGGCGCCAAGGCGGAGATAGCGCCTCGCTGGGGAGATAAGGGTTAATCAAGGATTTAATTCTGCAGGAGATAAAGCAGAGGAGGGAAGAGTGGAGCGGGGGCTCCTTCCTCCCCAGGCTCCCCGCAGAGCCTCAGCGGCTCCTCTGGCCTTCGCTCCCCTTGTGCCCCCAGACGTTATCTCCCCACTTGGGAAGGTTTCTAACCCCGCGCCCGTATCCCCAGGATGGGCTGTGCCCTAGGCCAGAGCAGGACTAAATGCGGAGGCAGGCGGACAGGGAGGGGTGACTGCAGCTAGGGCAAAGGGCAGCCCGTGGGGATGACTCCTGGGCTGGTGCCAGCCCCTCAGCCCTACCATTAAGGAGCCTGCGAGGGTCTCTGGGCAGATGTGGGTTCTAGTTCTCCCTCTGCTGCTTGATCCTGGGTATTTGGGCAATTGACTTAACGTCTTGGAGCCTCAGTTTTCTCATCTGTAAAATGGAGTGGCAGGACCCACCTCATAGGGTGCGGGGAGGAGGAAGTGAGGATGGGCGTGTGGTGTGTCCGGAACTCACAGAGCCCTCCAGTCTCAGCCCCTACGGTCTTCGCCCCTGGTCTCTACCTATGGGTTTTCTTGACACTTTGAGAGTCCAGAGATGAGAGCCATGGAACTCCTAGCCCATCCACTCATTCCTCCTGGCAACCATAAATGCCTGCCAACATCCCACATGCCAGCACCCTGGAAGGATCAACTGCTGCTTGCACACGTACAGCGATGGGGAGCTCACGCCCCACAGAGCCAGCTCTAAACACATGGCTTGCTTCCTGTGGTGAAGCTGAAATGTGGCTCCTTCCATGGAGAACACTGACCACCACTGAGCTTCCACCGCCATTCTTCCACCTCCCTGCTCCAGGCCACGGGGCCAGGCAGCCACCCCTCCTGCAGGGCTGCTGGCCACAGTGCCCATGAGCCACGCCCCGTGTCAACCACCATTCCTGACCATCTCACGTGACCTGCCCAGCTGCCCGGGCAGGCAGGGGTACCCTGGGCTTCCCTGCTCCTCAGATAAGCTTGCAGCTCTGCCCACACCCCCTCTCAGGGTCTGCAGGCTCAGATGACAAAGGAAGCTTTAGGCGCCCCTGTGTCTCACCCAAGGTCCCAAAGGCTGAGGAAGTGGAGGCTCACAGTGGGCAGGGGCCTGCCTGGGGATGCACAGCAAGGAAATGGCATAAAGGCAGGAGACTCCAGGGCCTGGCAAAAGGGGACGCCCTCTGTCCTGGGCCACCTTCCCAGTGACTCCCTGAGTGGCCTGGGACACGCGTCTGCCCGCTCAGCTGCAAAAGGCTGTGTGAATGGCCCAGGAGGCCCCAGACCCTATGCCGCCCATGACGCAGCCCCACACGTACTTACAAGTTTCTATATACCAGTGCCCTTTCTTAGCTGAGACGTGTTTTAAAAGAAACCATTATACCCTCTTCGGAGGAAACCGTGCTGACTTGTCATAAATCGGAGGTGGCCCCAGAAGTGCATACAAGACAAACGACACAGGCCTTTGTGTCTAGCAGCGAGGGGCTGCCTTGGAAGGCTCTGCCAGGCAGGGGCTGTCGCCAAGGAGATGAGCACACGTGCCGAGGCCATGGAGACCATGGGCCCGACGGCCGTGCCTGTAGTCAGAAGGGTCCGCGGGGACAGACGCAGAACTACCCTCTCGCTCTCTGCTGCAGCATCCCCACTGTCCCAGTACCCCAAGGTCTGGGCCATTGCTTTGTTCCTCCCTCCACTTGAATGCTCTTCTCCTGTGCTCCAATGCCCAGTCATCTGTCAAGGTCCTGCTTAAAGAACCCCTCCTCCAGGAAGTCCTCCCTGAGGCACCAAAGGCCCCATATCACCTCCTACAGGAAGCCCTCCCTGGGCCCCCAGGCAGTGAATCCCTCCCTGCCCTCCAGGTCCCAATGTCTCAGGCCTACATCTTCCCACAGGCTCCACGCAATAGTGCCAGAGCTCCTGGGCTGGCGTCTAAGCTGGGCCTGTCCCCTGGGTCGGTGTTGCCCTGCATCGGGTGGGCGGGCAGGGGCAGGGATGGGGGCTCCTTACCGGCTCCGCCTGCCCGGGGGACGAGGCTCTGGTCTGGACACTCCCGTGGAACGGGCCCCAGGACAGGCCCGTGGCGAGGCTGAGTCGGGCCCGTATGCGCCTCTGCCCATCCTGCACCACCGGCTCCAGCTCGTCTGCAGAGAGACATCGCAGACATGAGGCATGCCCGGTCTGGGGCCTGTCCAGCCCACCTCCCGCCAGGGTCCGCCCAAGGGGCAGTGGAGGGTGGTAGTCCTGGGGGCCTGGGCTGAGTGGCAGGGGCCGGGCAGGTGCTGGGTCCTGGGCTGAGTGGCAGGGGCCGGGTAGGTGCTGGGTCCTGGGGGCCTGGGCTGAGTGGCAGGGGCCGGGCAGGTGCTGGGTCCTGGGGGCCTGGGCTGAATGGCAGGGGCCGGGCAGGTGCTGGGTCCTGGGGGCCTGGGCAGCCCTGCAGCAAGCTCTCTAGGGCACTGTTGGGTGTAGGGACGCAGCCAGGAGGATGCCTGTGGCTGGGTTTGAGCGAGCTGTGAGCCCTGCGATGGTCGTTCTCCAGAGCAAGGGCTGCGGGTTGGACAGGCCCACAGAGCCTGGCCGCACAGTGCAACGCCGGCATGAGTTTATGTCATGGCTGACTGGTGGCCCCCAAAAGATACATCAGCCTGCAGTCTACGAACATGCTCATATTTGGAAAAAGGGTCTTTGCAAATGTAATTAGATGAAGGCTCTTGAGATCAATGGGATTATCAGGTGGGCCCTAAAACCAATGACAAGTATCTTTCTAAGAGACACAGAAAAGGAGAGAAAAGACCATGAGAAGATGGAGATGGAGATGGGAGGCAGCCAAGAGAGTCACCTGAAGCCCCCAGAAGCTGAGAGTGGCAGGAGGGAGACTCTGGAAGGAGCCTGGTGCTGCTGACACTTGGACTTGGGACTCGGAGCCTCCAGGCTGTGCCTCCAGGCTGTGCGAGGACACACTCTGCTGCCTGAAGCCCCAGGTCATGCTAACTTAGCACCCAGTCCAGGACACACACACACCTGGCCCTCACCTGCCTCCTGGAGCCTCAGCCTCCTCGGTGGACAACAGGGACGTGGCTCCTCCCAGGCCACACACCCTCTGCCCAGGAAGGCCGGGCCACCTCTACCTCTCCTGTGGCCAGGGCTGCCTGGGCCCATGGAGGCCTCACGTGGCCTGGCCTGGTCCCCTGGCCGCAGTGCTGTGGCGGCCCCACTTCCTGGAGCCCCGATTGGGCAGGCTGTGGCCTTAATGGGCCTGATGATCAGATAGCTGCTTGCCTAATGGCAGAGATAACATGTACTAAAACGTTTTAACTGGGTCTTTGTCTTCCCCAGGGCAGATAAGATGGCATCGAACCAGGACTGAGAGGCCGAGGAGGCCCGTGCCCCTTTATCAGCCCCCAGGAGGGGAAGAAGGGGCTGGGGGCAGCAGGAGCGGTTCTGCCGTCTCAGCTTCAGGGCTGCCAGCCCACCCAGAATGCCTGGGTCCCGGCCCAGGGCTCTGACCACCGGGTCACTCGCCTCCCCTGCCCATACAGGGCTTGGCACCAAGAGGGTGACCAGTGTGAGCTGGGTCCCAGCATCACAGTCACACGGGCCAGCCAGCACCACGCGGCCCTATGGGGGACCAGGAACACCCATTCCTGTGACGGTCATCCCCCCACACAGATGAGGACATCGAGGCCCTGGAGGCTATGCGGCTAGCAGTGGGGCACTGGGGTCCAAACCCAGAGGCCTGGCTCCAGGGGCACCCCTGCGTGTGACAGTGGTGGGGGGCCCGGCCCCTCATGTCCTGGCTGTACCTGTGACTCTGGCCCCCACCTGGCCAGGCCTTGGGGGTGGGCATGGGAGAGAAGAGACTCCCCAAAGGGGAGCTCCCGGTGTGTGCTCATCTGTCCCTCTGTCTGTCGGGCCTCCGGCGGGTCCTGAGTGCCACCATCAAGTGAGCCTGTGTGTCACCCCCGAGTCAGGGCTGGGGCCACAGGGAAGCGTGTGGAATCCCATCCGGACCGTCAGAAACGCTTGGAGCTTCGTGGGGTGGGCCCTGCATGTAGGCCTCTGTTCTCCTGCTGGGGCCTGGCGGGGCAGGGCGGGGTGGGGGGCGAAGAGGACCCTTGTCTGAGAAGCCCCTGAGGGCACGTCTGGACCCATGAGTGGCTGTGACTTCCTTTCAGAGAGGGAAGGGGTGGCATGCCTTCCCCTCAGGTTCTGGAACATTCCTGACCAGAGCCCCTGCTGTTCCTGAGACACGGCCATGCACCTAGGGCTGGTGCCCACCTTTCCAGGGGTAGGAGGAGCTTGGGCCTGCAGCGTCCACACCTGCCGCGTGTCACACCTCAAGGGTGCCGAGGTCCCTGTCCTGGCAGCCCTGGGCTCTCACTTGCCCCCTGCCCTCATGGGGAAGTGGGAGGGCAGAACTGGTGCCCACCCTACCCGGCCCACGATGCACCCACAGGCAAACAGTCCTGCTCCCTAATCGGAGCTCCAGGACCAGCCGGCCAAGCCTCCCAGATAAGAGCGTGGCTGGCATTTCCCGTGGCGGCCGCCCCTTTTGGGTATCACGCACTGCCAGAGAGGGCTGGCTCTGATAAAGGTAGCCGTTCCACTCGCCCAGGGGCAGAACCCACCACTCAGGGATGGCCGGGGGCTGGGCGCGGGGCGTCCAAGGAGTCCAGGGATCGGAGGGGTGTAGGGCTGGGGACCAGGGTTCAGGTTGCGTCTGCAAGGGGCTGTGCACGGGAAAGGTGCCTCTTGGGGGTGGATGCAGGGCCACGAAGGTGCCTGGATTGCTAAGGGGAGCATGGCTGATCTTAGCCCCAGCTCACCCCAGGTGCCCTTGTGCAGCATTCGACCTGTGCAACCGAACACGGAGGCCATGGTGGTTCTCAACGCTCATCTGCTCACGTGACCTAGTTCCAGCCCCCTGTTCCTGCAGAGACCCTCTCCCAATCGGAAGTAAAATCGCATTGGAAAGTGGGGGTGGGTGAGGCCTCCTACTCCTGGCAGATGGGGTGCCTCCTGAGGACTTGACTCAAGGCTGAGAATGGATGGAAGTGTCCGTGAGTGAGGGTGAGGCCTGGATCCTAGGGCCAGGGGATGTGGAGCTGGGTGGGAAGGGGCAGGAAGACACAGGCAGTTGTTTTTTTAAATGGCCTCTGAAATGGCTGGGGGATCCAGACAGTGGCACCCATGGAGATGCTCAGCACCCAACCCCACCACCAGGAAGCCTGGGGCCCAGCGAGGCTGAGGAGTGCCCAAGCCACACCGGGAGCTCTGGCTGGAGGTGGGACCAGAACCCACCGTGAGCTCAGCGCTTGTCCCGCCACAAAACCCTGTGGGGCACGTGGGACAGCAACGGGCAAGCCACAGCCTTGGTCTTGGGGCCAGAAAACACAGGCAGTGGCCAGACACCCCCACTAGCACCGACAGCTCTGAGGGCGGGCCAGTCAGGGTGGGCTTCCAGGAGGTGGTGTCCTTCCCTGCCAGCCTCCTGTGACTGGTCTTTCTGATTCCTCTTCCCCAGCTCCAGAACAACTGGGGTGAGCCCAGCAGAGTTGCCAGCTCCAGCTAGGTTGTCTCTGCAGCTGAAGAATGGGGACACTAGCTGTGGCTCCCAAAAACCCACGGACCCAACAAAGAGTGCCCGCCCCACGGACCCAACTCAGTACCTGCCCCACTGACCGAACTGAGTACCTGCCCCATGGACCGAGCCTCAGCCAGTCACAGCAGGACTTGTGAGGATTCTTTCCAGCTGCGCTGAAGTAACTCTTCCCAGCGTACATGGGGGAGACCGATCCTAGAGGTTACGCAGCTGGCCCAAGGGTAGGCAGCGGGTGGGTGGGTTTGAACCAGAGCCCCAGGGCTCTTCTGAGCTGAGGTAGGAGGGAGCGGCTGGTGGCCCTGTGGCTGACTCTTCCTGCTCTGGCCTCAGTTTCCCCATCTCTAGACGGGTCTCCTGAGGAGGGGCGGGCCCCAGGCCACATGGGTGAACTCAGCCGGGGGCATGGGGCCGCCACTACAGGCGCAGCACTGGGACAAGGACTAATTTATTCAGGCAAACAAGACTGCACACGCCATTTCCAGAACAAACACGCTGTGCTGGGATTCAATTTCACCCCCAAGCATCTGCGAGGAACCAAATGAGAAGTTCCAGCCATTGCATATTTATATGATTGAAAGGTCCACATGGGTCTTACAACCCTCCGATGACACCCCGTGGGGAGGGAAGCAGTGGGGGACCGAGGACCAGGCAGAGCTCGGCGCTGCTGGCTGAGCCAACTCCACAGAGTGGGGAACCTGGCTGAGGGAAGCCCAGTGGGTCTGGCCAGGGTCCAGGGCCTTTTGGGGGTGCCTGGGGAGGGAGAGCTGGGGTTTGGAGTCCGCAGGCCTGGGGCCAAGTCCTGCCTCTGCCCAGCTTGCCAGCGGTTGTGTGTGCTCTGAGCCTCAGTTTACCCATATGGAGAAGGGGGTGCCAGCATGACGTTCCCTCGGGCTTGTGCCATGAGGTTAGGGGGTGTGTCTGCCGGTTCAGCCAGCACTGTTCTCTCTCTCCTAGCTGCCCAGATGGGCTGAGAAGCTGCACCAGGTGAGCATCCTAAGGACTGGGGCCCAGCCCAGGGCTGCTCCCTGGGACTCGGCCTTCACCCCTGGGCTCTGGCTCTGTCCCCGAGGCCCTAGAGGCTCCTGTGGCCTCCCTCAACAACGTGGCCAACAGTGCCCAGCATAGGAACCATGGCCCCCTCCTGACGCGCTTGTGGCAGCAAGCCTGTGGAGGAGCGTCTGCTTCCATCCCACAGGCCCAGAGACTCCAGCAAGCAGCTGGGGGTCACACAGCAGGGAGGGCAGTTGCTCCCAAGACCAGACCCTGAAGCTGCTCTCTGACAGAGGATCCAAGGCTACACCCAGGGTCTTCTGCCTCCTGAACCCAGTCTGCTCAGCCGCCCGCCTCCCAGGCCTGTTTCTCCACCTGAGCCATGGCCCCGGCAGGCTGGCTCACAGCTCTGACTTGAGGAGGCAGGTGAAGTCCTCACCCTGTGGGTCTGCGGACGTCCGGGAACTGGGGCCTCTCCTGCACACAGCTGGCCTTCCCACCTTCCAGGGGCCAGCCTCCGTGTGTGCCTAATGGCTGGTAGCCTCTGGAGCGCAAAGTCCAGCCACCCCAGATGGTGGGCTCTGTGGTTGGTGCCCACCGTGGGGTCACTCCAGCACCTACTTATCTAATCGGCCCCATCGCTCCGCCCGGCCCCGCCCTGTGGTTCCCATAGGCCAGCTGGGCCCGGCTTTGTTGGGAGCGGCCCTGTCTCAGGGATCATGCTGTTTGCTTTTGATAAAAGTCACAAAAAAGGAAAGAAAAAGGAGTGAGGGGGAGGGAAGAAAAAAACCCCAGGCTGATGGGGTTCTGGAAGTCTCTGTGGGTCAGCTGGCTGGCAGTGAGGCTGGTGCACAGACCATGCGGGCCCTGAGAACACCAGCTTCCAACACATCCTGTACAGACACAGAAACCGAGGCCAGAGGGGCGAGCGGCTCCCCAAGGTCACATGGGAGGCAGACCAGGGTGGCCAGGGGTCAGCTGCGTGGGGCAGGGCAAGCCGGCCCCTCTGTCCATCACGACCCGCCGTGTGCAGATTCGCTTGCTGGTCACATGTGCTCCGTTCCTGCGGAGGCATACCCCGCGGGGTCCCCGAGGGCCTGGAGCCCATTTAATGGGGTGAGGTGACCTGCCCAAGGTCACCAGCTCCAAAGTCAGACCCTCCTGGGTGGAAAAGCCTGTAATCTGGGTGGCAGCTGAGGCCCCAGGACAGAGAGAGGCGACAGAAGGGGAGGGGAGGCTAAGCGCAGCTCCTCCCCCGCCCCGTGACCTCCACGCAAGGTCTGTGTCCCCTCTGCAGCCTCAGCAGCGGGCCCTGGCTCTGTGTGCTGCAGCCACCTACGGGAGGCAGAGCCTGGTTCCCAGGATTCACCAACCAGGGCCCACGGCAGGCACTGAAGGCCACATCTGGGAGAGGTTCAGAGCGAGCGTCGGGATGGGCCTGTGCCAAGGAGAGGCCGGGGAGCCCACGTGGAGCCCACGGCCTGTGGTTGGACTCTGTGGCCTGCTCTGCGGCCACGGAAGCCTCTTGGCCAGTAGAAAGGGTGGTCCTGTGTGGATGTCATGGCCTCCTTCACATGTGATCCTCCCAAGATCTGGCTGGGAACAAACCCGGGCCTGGTGAGAAATGGATGGGGGACAAGGCTGGGGGTCCAACAACTTCTTTTCTTTTTTTTTTTTTTTCTTTTTTGAGACAGAATCTTGCACTGTCACCCAGCCTGGAGTGCAGCGGTGTAATCTCAGCTCACTGCAGCCTCCGTCTGCCGGGTTCAAGTGATTCTCCCATCTCAGCCTCCCGAGTAGCTGGGAGTACAGGTGCGTGCCACCGCACCTGGCTAATTTTTGTATTTTTAGTAAAGAAGGGGTTTCGCCATGTTGGCCAGGCCTGTCTTGAACTCCTGACCTCAAATGATCTGCCCACCTCAGCCTCCCAAAGTACTGGGATTACAGGTGTGAGCCGCTGTGCCCGGCCCACCAGCAACTTCTTGACACATTCTCGACCCACTGGGCCCCTTCCTGTGGTCCCCTTTTTAGGTTCCTGTTTACAGATGGGGCAACCAAGGCCCAGGGGAGGGAGTGGCTGCTGGAGGCCGCTGAGTGGAGCCCAGGACGGGCTGGGGAAGGGGGTCCTCCCAGGAGGGCTGTGGGGCTGGGCCCATCTGCAGAGGGGCCTCACAAAGGTCCCTTGTGAGCATCTGAATGCCTGGGTGCACGGGTGAGGTCAGGGTGCACTGTGGGCAGCCGGCTCTCTGCAGGGGGCCTTTCCCACAGCCATGCGGGCCCCTCAGGGCTGCCACTTCTCCCCGAGGCCCACATCTGCCGGAGCTGGATGGCATCTCCCATGGGGGCTGGTGTTCCCAGGCCTGTAGAATCCACAAGACCCAACCCAGGCTATGGACAGTGGCTGAGCATCGTCCTCTGAGCCATACCCCGTCCAGCCAACCTGCCAGGGCATGGAGAAGGCTGACACGCCCAGGCAGCCCAGGTCTAGGACCAGGAGACCAGAGCCATGGGGCACCATCAGTCAGTGTGTTCCCTGGATCAAGCCACACCTGAATGCCAAGTCAAGAAACACAAAGAGGGCCAGGCTTGACTCCAGCCCTGGCTGGTCACTGATGGCCATGGCACCTCTGCGCAGACCTCAGCTCCCCATCTCTGAGCTCTGGAGGCTGGGACACAGCACTGAGGGGGCGAGGCCAAGAGCTCGGGGGATAATGGGGACTGTTTCTCCTGTTCTCGCCTGTGAAAAGCAAGGCCTGAGAAGCTGGGGGCCACGTCGGAGGTTACACAGCCAGCAAGTGGCATGGGAGAATTGAGCCCAGGTCCTCTGATCGCAAACCCATGACTGCAGCCCAGGCCATACCCCCACCTGCAGTGAATCCCACCCATTGGGTAGCGGGCCCTCTGTGAAGCCCCTTCCCCGTTCACAGACAGGGGCTGCCAAGCGGAGCGGGCAGAAGGCCACCTGGAAAGGCCAGCAGGACCGCAGCTCTCACTCGTGGCGGTGGCCCCAGCCGTGGCACTCGGGACAGCCGAGATAGAAGGAACAACGTGACATGCGCTAGCGAGAAGGAGACGGAGCCGCGAGATGAGACGCAGAGACGGAGCCACAGGTGGATGAGACGCGGGTGATGGGAGCCATGGATGCCCCAGAGCTTGGAGGCAAAGCCACTCGAGGACTCTGCAGATTAGCCCGGCTTTTGGGGGCCTGATGAGGGTTCCCACCCTGCCTCCCCCTGGGTCCCCCCGACACCCCTCAGAGGGTCCAGGTCCTTGCAGGAGGGCTGGGTCTGGGAGAGGCAGCAGAGGAGCCTGGGAGCTGCACGCCCAGGACGGGTAGAGAACTGGATCAGCTTTGCTGTTGAAAAGCCAGATGTCACATACGTCTGGGCCCTCTGGCCACGACAGGGAAATGGCTCTGCTCCTCAGAGCTGTGCCCCGTGCACACCCAGTGACGGCCACCACCCTGCGGACGCACACTAAGTGCACAGCCTGCCCTGCCCGCCCGCCCCCATTCAGTCCTTTCTGGATTATTCTGTGTTATTGTGTGCCCAGCATTGCAGTCAAGCCCCAGCACAAGACCTGAGTCCACTTCACTGAGGGGAAGCAAACGAGGGGCCTGCCCTGGAAGACCCCAGGCCCATCACCTTCTGGGAGGCTTCCAGCTCCCTACCCTGGTCCCCCTGCTCCTGGTGCCCCCACCCCTGCCCTTCCTGCCCTGGTGCCCCCCCACCCCTTCCCTGGTCTTCCCACCCCCTTGTCTGGCCTCCCCGCCCCCTGCCCTGGTCTCCTTGCCCCCTGCCCCTGGTCTCCCCACCCCCTGCCCCTGGTCTCCCCACCCCCTTGTCTGGTCTCCCCACCCCCTGCCCCTGGTCTCCCCACCCCCTTGTCTGGTCTCCCCGCCCCCTGCCCCTGGTCTCCCCACCCCCTTGTCTGGTCTCCCCGCCCCCTGCCCCTGGTCTCCCCACCCCCTGCCCTGGTCTCCTCTGCCTTCTGCCTGGCATGGCCCCTGTTGGCCTCCTGGCGATGGTGCCTGGCCTCTGCTGGGCCACAAACCTCAGAGCACCCTGGAGGCCAGTGGAGAGCCCAGGGTGGGGTTGGCCCAGAGCCCCAGGCCTCCTGGACAAGGGTTTTCTTCTCACCCCAGACCAGAGGTTAACAAAGGGCTTCGAACCCTAGAACCTGCCTCCCTGAGATGTTTCCCTCAGACCCTGCACCACTGTGGATGGCTATGGGGGTGCGGGGGTGCAGGGGGTGCGGTTGGAAAGCCCCATGGGGGCCCTGGCAGCAGCTGCACGTGCCGAGCCTCTCTCTCTGCTAGAGGTGGGCCTCGCCCCCGTGTGCCCACCCTCCGAGCACCCGCCCACCCAGCACAGTGGTCTCCTTGCCAAGATGTGCTCAGGACCCACATTGCAGGGGGCCTGGGTGGGGTCAGTAGACAAGTGGCATGGGCTGCGTTCCTGGGAGCTGACGGCAGGGGGTGCTGGCTCCAGGGCATGGTGGGTGCCAGGCACGGTGCTGCCTCATGGCCAGCCCACACGGCACCGTGCCAGGACCCCAGGAAGCCGTCCGTGAGGAGGGCGATGCCGGCTACTCCCACCTCCTCCCTGCCTCCCAGGTCCCCAGAGTGCACACCACCTCCTGGGGGCACCAAGGGGCAGAGGTCTTGATTTCATTAACTCTGTCTTCCTGCTAAACTGTCAGCCCCTCAGGGCTGGCTGTTGACGGCTATTTCTCCAAGGCACTGGGACACCATGGACCTGAGTGCCTGTGTTTGGAGGAGGAGGGCACCACGGCCTGGGAGAAGACCCAGCCAGAGGACCCTGAGGAGGGAATGGCCTCCTCACCGAGGCCCTAGCTGGCTCTGGGCTGCCCTTCTACAAACGGGCAGTAAGGAGCAGCAGGCGCAGGGGCCATGGCTTGGCTTGTGGAGCAGCTGCGTCAGCCGACGGGCGAGGGAGCGGCAGGAAGGACCGGCCCCAGGTGCCGCAGCCCCCAGCCCCGCCCCGCCCACCCGCCAGCTGGTGCCTGTGAACTGCTCTTCCTATCGCCTGGAACATCGCTGCAATTATTGATTTTTTGACACAGAACAACAGCCCATCTTTATCGGGCTGAACCCTGGCCCCAGCTAATGGCAGAGCTGGGACCGCCTGGGAATAGCAAGGAGGGCAGGGTGGGGCCCAGATTTCCTGCAGGGGCCTGGGGGCCCTTGCACCTGCAGGCCCAGTGGCCTGTCCTGGGGAGGGGGTGTCTTAAGGGAAGGGGCAAGGCTCTGGCCCCACAGGGGCAGTGGGGCAGTGCTCAGGCCCAGAACTGCCCTTTCAGAGGCCTCGAGGGCAGCTCAGAGCCAGGTCTTGCCTGTCTGAACCCCTTCCATGGTGCTCTCTGGGGGGCTGTGGTCTCAGACACCACCACCTTGGCCCTGTCTGGGGCAGCTGGACTGGCAGGCACAGGCCCATGGTGCACAGGGGGGCCATGTCCCTCCATGTACCCTTAAGGGGTCTGTGCACGGGGCCCAGCGAGGGGCTCTTTCTCCATGCACCCTGGGCGGTGTCTCTGCCACTCTGTGGCACCTCCCCAGGGCTGAGGAGTCTGAGAGCCACAGCCTCATGTCACCTCCAAGCTGGGAGACTGGCGGCCTCTCTAGGCTTCTAGAAGGCTAAACACCTTGGGTCCTGGGCCTTGGTCTTCCTACCTGGGAAGTGGGGAGAGGGAGCCGATTTGCCTCCAGGCCCTAGTAGTCTGGGCTTCGGGGACCCTGAGGCCTGAGAACGGGGGTCGGGGTCCCTGGCTCTCCCCAGCCTTCCCTCGTCCTATTGGTGGCTGAAAACAGGATGTCAGATAAGCTGTTTGCACAGGACATATTTTCTTCACCTTATCTGTGTCCTATCGGCCTGGGCGCCCTGGCCTCTGCCCCGTTTTTCCAGGGTCTGGATGCCGCTGAGGGCCCTTTCTTCCTACCAGGCCCCTGCTCAGCCTGTTCGTTTGCCCCCTGGGGGCTCTGTCTGTGCTTCATAAATAGGAGAGGGTGAGTGAGGGCCCAGGGTGCTGGCCCAGCCTTGGGCGAGACCATCTACCCAGCCTGGCAGGCACCCACCCCCACTGAGGGCAGCCGTGGACACCCAGGCGGGTGCTGGTGAGGACGCTGGTGCCCACCGAGAGTGTCAGGACACTGCCACCTCCTAAGAATGGAAAAGTCCCTTCCAGAAAAGGCTGCTGCCCTGAGCCCTCACTAACCCTTCAGGCTCGTCACCTCCACAGAGGAGGTGCTAACCAGGGGGAGACTGAGGCCTCGGGAGCCCAAGATCTGCCTGGCAGCCCGAGGCTCTAACTGGGGTACGGGGCCTGTGCCTCGGGGGGAGCCCAGCCCCATGTGAGTCCCGGAGGCAGAAGGTCCTTCCGTGAACTGTGAATGTGTCTCCTCTTCTAAAAGCCACGTGTGGTTTTATGGGAAGCCACAGAGAGTGCTGTCATGGCACCGATCACCCCAACACAGATGAGAAGACTGAGGTCAGAGAGGACCTGGCCCTACAGAGAGGACCTGGCCCCACAGAGAGGCAGCTGGCTGTGAGTCAGATGCAGGCCAGGCAGAGGGTGGGGAAGACCAGGAAGGAGGAGGAGCCCTGCAGACAGAACAGGCCGGCCCCTCCCCAGACACAGCTCCCTCCACTCAGGAACCGTGGGCCCCTCCCCAGACACAGATCCCTCCACTCAGGAACCGTGGGCCCCTCCCCAGACACAGCTCCCTCCCCGGTGCCGCAGCTCAGGAACCACGGGGGTCCCCACTGGCCCCTGAATCAAGCACCGTGCTATAGTGGGGGTTGGCTTTCTGTCCCAGGGGCGCCGTGCTCATCCACCCTCCCTGCCCCACGGAGCAGCGCCCTTGCTGCCTCCCACCTGCCGAAGAGACCGCACACAGCCTTCCAGCCCCGCGGGGCCTTCACGGCTGGTGGGGTTGGGGGAACGACAGCTAAAGGCGGGTGGGGGTGGCGAGCGCCCTGAGGGCAATCCTGGATCTGCCGTCCGGCCACCGTGTGTGCAGAGACCCACAAATGGGCATCCACGTGGCCTCCGCTGCCCTTAGAACCATCCTCCTTCTCTTGAAGAAACGTGGCAGGACAGCAAAAATTTAAAAAAATAAAAGGCTTGTCATCTTTGACATGCTGTCCTGAGCCCGCCCATGCCGGGATGATTTTTCTGGGATAAATTCCCAGGAGCCAACTGCTGAGTCAGGGGAGGCGGCAGCTGGTGGCGCTGGGGCAGCCAGGACTGGGTGGTTCTGACCTGCGAGGTGGGGACCCTCGGCTGGGAGGGGGTCACCAAGGCCACTGCCTCCAGCAGCACTGGTTGGGAAGGGACAGTGGGGCTCTGGGAGGCTGGGGACAAGTCCAAGACCTACAGTGACTCCAGGGTGGATCCAGATGGGAACCTGGGGCCAAAGCCCCTGTCCATGGCCCCAAGCGGCCCACAGGGCACAGGGACGGGGTTGGGAGACGTGGAGGGGCACACACAGAGGCATCGGGCCTATGGGGCAGAGGTGGGTCCTGAGTGCCCGGCGCCCGGGCCCCTGGGCAGGGCGGGAGAGGGTGGGAGGCCGGGGTGGGAGGCACCCTCATGAGACACAATAAACCCCGAGATAGCATCTTGCTGCATCTCAGGCCCTGCTCGGCCCTTTCGGGCAGGATATGACCAGCCCTCGAGCCGATGGCAGCCCCTTTGTCCCATCTCCGGGGACCGATCTTATCAGCTGCGTCCACGGCCGCTGTAATGGAAAAGAGCAGTGAGGAAATAAAAAGTTACACGCAGAGAAGGAGGAGAGATAAATAAATAAATAAATAAATAAATAAATAAATAGGGGGGCGGGTGGAGCCGTGTCGGGGGTGGAGGAGCTGCTGGGAGGTTAAACCATGGGTTGGGGTGCTTGCAGGGCTAGGGTCAGGGGGTCAGGGCTCACCGGCCTGGTCTCCACCTCGCAGGAGCCACGTGAACTCACTGGGCCTCAGTTTGCTCATCAGCCCAGGAGTCCCCTCCCGGGCTGGGGTTGATCCCATGGCAAACAGCAGTGGCAGGAGGGCCCTGCAGCCACGCCCGCTACCTCCATCATCACCAGCACCAGCGGGAGGGCCCTGCATCCATGACCACTACCTACATCATCACCGGCACTGGCGGGAGGGCCCCCGCATCCACACCTGCTACCTCCATCATCACCGGCACTGGCGGGAGGGCCCCCGCATACACGCCCGCTACCTCCATCATCACCAGCACTTGCAGGAGGGCCCTGCACCCACGCCCGCTACCTCCATCATCACCAGCACCTGCGGGAGGGCTCTGCACCCACACCCGCTACCTCCATCACTAGCACCAGCCGGAGGGCCCCACACCCACGCCCGCTACCTCCATCATCACCTGCACCGGCGGGAGGGCTCTGCATCCATGACCGCTATCTCCATCACCAGCAGTGGTGTCTGTTTCCCTCCTGGGCAGGAGGAGGTGGAGAAGTCAGGCCAGTGTGGGGAGGGGCCAGCCTTAGAGACCCTGACATGTCCCCAGCCGAGGCTGCACCCCCACAGGGAGGGCCCGCTGTACCTGTCGGTCAGGTGAGGACACCGAGGTGCCGTCTAGGGACCCAGCACTGTGCCCAGGACCTGGCTTAGCCCAGGGTGGCCAAGATCCGAGCTGACCACGCAGACATGCTGGGAAAGAGAAACTGTGGGCCCTGCCCTGCCCCAGCAGCCCCAGGCAGCCTGTACTGTCCTGTCCCTGTCTCACAGATGAAGACCCTGAGCCCAGAACAGGGCACAACAGGCCCCAGGTCTGCGGTGAGAGGTGACACCTGGAAGCCGGGTCTGCCGTTGTGCCAGCGGGAGGGTTGGTGCCAGTAACAGCAACAGCACCGCTGGCAGCAACAGTCCTAGCAAGGTGACAGCATGACCCAGACAGCAACAGCACCAGCAAGATGACAGCGGCCAGGACAGCAGCAGCACTCTCTAGTAGTGCTGTTCCTGTGCTAGTGACAGTCACGGTGCCCACGCTGGTGGTGACACGGGCGTAGTGGTGGGAACAAGGGCAGCTGGGGCAGCAGCTGCCAGTGACATGCTTGTGGCCTGCCCAACGCCTGCCCACTGTCCCAAGGGTCCTCCCAAAAGCGCCTTGTGGCTGTCTTCCTGAGGAGGCCACCAGCTCATGGGGGGAGCTGGCTGTGTCCCCGGCCATGTGGCAGGCCGAGGAGGGGCAAGGAGGGAAGCTTCTGGGCAGCAGCCGGGACTCCAGGGGCTCACCCAGGTGACACTGGTGGGCCTGCCCCCGAGATGTCTGGGAGGGGCCGGTAGGGCAACGGCGGGGCCCGGGTGGGAGCTGGTGGTGGGGGATGGCCGGGGCAGGAAGCCGGGTGGGAGGGTGGAGGAGGAAGCCAGCTTGATTAGCGCCTGCGGCCGAGATAGGCTGCCCTGGCCACAGATAGCCTCTCCCGGAAGATGGTGAGGCCAGCGGGCAGCACGGCAGGCAGCCAGGCCCAGCCCCCGTCCCCCAACCACTGGGTCGGCTGGAGACCCAGGGCTCCGGCTGCCCTCCTCATGCGGCATCCACTGTCCGCTCACCCTCTGCTGGCATGGGGCCGAGGAGGGGCCCAGGGAGCCCATGGGACCCTGGGGGCTGGGCCCGGAGAGGCTGGATGGGTGGGCCTGGGCCCTTCCCTGGGAGGCAGGGCTGTGGGCTCTGTGCCCACTCGGCCCCTCCCCAGCATGGGGGTGGGGTGGCTACCTGATCTCTCCTGGCCTCAGTTTCCCATCTGTGAATGGGGACACAGTGCCCACTTCAGCCAAGCCCTTTCCCGGATCTCCCTCTGTCTGCCCCTGAGCCGTCCTCCACCTAGCCAGCGGGATTCAGGGGCCACGCAGGTGGGGTCCCCCACACTGTGCGCAGACCTGCTCCGTGTCCAGCCTGCTAGGCACCAGCCTCTGCCCTGTCCACGTGCCCGGTCCTGCCTGCCCTTTGGCCCCTTCGCTGCTCCCAAAGTCAGCTGGACCGGCCCCACCCCGGGCCTCTGCACCCGGCTTCCTCTGCACCAGCCTGTGTCTCCGGCCCACTGCGTGGCCCCTGCGACTGCTGTCTCCTCCTCGGCGGCTGCTCTGGAGGCTGCATCAGGGTGTGTTTTGCTCACGATGCATCCCCGTGTCCATCACAGGGCTAGCACACAGTTGGTGCTCAATAAATGGAAGTACAAGGGAGTGAGTGAGTGCCGGCTCTGCCTGTGGTTTCGGGACCTCAAGGCCCAGGTGACTTTCCTGGGGTGGAGGCTGAAGTCAGGGCCAGGTTCAGGAGGCGGCTTCTGTATGGCCAGGGCTGGGGTGGGTGCAGGAGGTCAGCCAGGCCCCAGGATGCCGGCAGCCTGGCCATGGGGGAGCCACGGGGGCCATGAGGGAGCTGGGGATGAAGGAAGGGGAGCCGGTCTCAAGGGCTGCAGATGGCGCTGGCCCAACCTCAACTCTGCCCAGGGGCTCCGCCCACAGGGCCTTGCGTGGAGAGGCAGGCCTGGGGTCTGGTGGTGCAGGCAGGACCCGGGTGCAGCCCCCACCCAGGCCTGGGGCCAGTGCTTGGGAGAGGGGAGGGAAGGGTGTCATGGGAAGGCTCAGGGCCAGGGGCAGCCAAGGTGTCCACGCCAACCACCCAGGGTCACGTTGGCCAGAGCCTGCGACCTCTGAACTCAGTTTCCAACATAACTACTCTCTGCAGCCACAGGCCCAACGTGAGGGGGCCTCAGGCTCTGAGCTCACTGCTGCCTCACCCCTGCACTCACTCCAGATCAGCGGGGTGTCTCCAGCCCAGGGACTGCGCCCTCAGCCTGGGACACCGTTTCCAGACGCCCCTCACTCATTTGGGACTCAAACGTCGGCTCAGCGAGCCCGGCTCTGCCTGCCCTTCGGACATGTGGGGTTCCTACCTCGTCATGATTTGGGGTGTCTCCCTCACCAGACAGCAGATCCCAGAGGGTCTGGGCTGTGCTGGCCTGAGCACGTCCCTCATACACACGCTGGTTGAATGAACATGCCACCTCCTCTTAACCGCTCCTGGGCAGGACACCCATGTTCTTTCTGGTTCCAGGGCCCGTGTCCCTCGACCACACATGTCCAGGGCAGGCCCATCCCTGTCTATCCAGCACCTGATATGCGCTTGGCCCCAAAGTGCTCAGCAAACCTCCAGGGAAGGGGTGTGGCTGCAAGACACACAGCCCCTCCTCGGGTTCTGGCCCCGGCTCCCCAGGGCCCCCTCTGCCCAGCTGTGAAGTGGGGCGGGGTCTGAGGCTCCCTCTGGGGACCCCCAGGTGGGTCCCTGTTCCCTAGGACAGCCAGAGGAGGTGGCTCCTGACCCAGCACTGGGTCTGGTCTCTGGAGCTGACCCCAGGCTGACCCCTGCCGTCCGCCAGGGCCCCCTCCTCCCCCGTTAATCTAAGACTAATAGTGCTATCGGGGGCAGCGCCGGGCCGCTGATAAGGCAGAATAGCTGGAATGATTTCCCACCCACGCACACCGGGTGGGGAGGGAGCCAGTCGCCTATCTGCCCATCTCCCCGCTGTCCATCAGGCCGGGCCCCCGCCTCAGCCTCCATCCGATAGCAGGCCTTGAGGTTTGCATAGACGCTCGGCGGGCGAGATTAGTCAGACGGAGCTCGGCCCAGATAACCAGCCCGACGCCCTCACACACTCGGGTGAAGATTCCCAGCCTTGGGCAGGCCCTGTCGGGACCCTGGGGCGGGGGACCCTTCGTGGGCCTCAGGCAGGAAATAGCGGACAGAGCCCTCCTCCCGCCTCACAGCAGCTGCCTGTTCCCAGCGCCGGGATGCTGGACAAGATCACTCATGGCACGGCATCTGGACGAACACCCCCCCAAAACCCTTCAGGATACCCATTTTACAGCCAAGAAAACCGAGGCAGCTCCTTGCAGTCCCTGGCACTGAGCCCCCGCCCTGACCCCTCTGACCCCCTTCCCCGCCCGGGCCCTAATGCTCCAGCCACGACTGACCACTTGAACCTCAGGCCCTGAGCCAGCTCCTTGTGCACAGCCGACCCCACTCTACTGTGTCCGTCACACCTTGGCATGGGGCTGAGGCCGGGGCCGTCCACCTGCCGCCCCTCCCATCTCTCACACCCAGCCTGACACTTGGGCGTCCCTTCTGCTGGCCAGCAGTGCCCTGGGGACGTGGCCAGCCTTCCCATCTCTGACACCAGGGCCCAGGACGGAGTGGGGATGGAAAAGGCATGACTTCTGTGATCGGCTGGAATTCACCTTGTCCACAGTGGTCCTGGGAAAGAACTCCAGGTCCCGAGGCACTTACGGGTGGAGCGAACTGGGAGCAGGTGTGTGCGGCTCCTGGGCAGGGGCAGGCCTGCCAGCCCCCCACCCACAGGCAGTGCTGCCCAAGTCCCAGCCGCATGTCAACTCAGTGTTGGACCACTGTGGCCAAGCCACCTCACCTCGCCGAGCCTCCATTTCCCTAACTGTAGAGCAGGACCCAACCCAGACCTCCCCTGCAGGACTGGCTGCCGGCCGTGAGAGGTCCTCTATACCAAGAGTCGAGAGTGCCCCTCACAGGAAACGCCCGGCGAGAGGCAATCTCCTCAAGCCCTGTGTACATGAGCAATGCCGGTGTGCTCTGACGCCCAGCAGTGTGTGGGTGAGGGTCCCCGTCCCCACCCCAAGCCCCCTCTTCTGTTGCTTTCTCTCCCCTGTGGCCCACCCTGGGTCAGGGCAGGTGGGGACTTTTGTTCTACATCCTGAAGCTCCCAAGTGGGGGCTTCAGGGTCCAGGGGAGTCCCCCTGTTCAGTCTCAGCTCCAGGGTACCCCAGGCCTCTCCTCCACCAAAGGCCCAGCCTCGCAGGCCCCACTTTGTCCCTGGAGTCAGTGGGGTGGGGCGGGGTCTGGGCTTCACGCGGATTGCTTGCCCGGGAACTGCACAGGCTGGGGCTGAGCCTCGGTGGTGCACCTGGGTTGGGTCCCCAAGCACCAACCCAGCCCCACTCTGCCCTCCCTCTCCAATCCAGCCTGTCTCCAAGGCTGGGCTCCAGCCTGGAACCCCCAGCTCTGTGCTCTCAGGATAAAGCCAGCCCCACCGCTGTCACATCCTGGGCCTCTCACCTCTGCCCAGGCTGGTCCATCCTCATGGAAAACCCTTCCAAGAGGCCAGGCAGGGGATGTGTGCTGAGCCCACCGGGAATATTCTCGCTGACCCCCAAGGGCAGTGGATGCCACCGCTGGGTGCCCTCCGGAAGCCTCCTCCCTCAGCTCCAGAGGACTCTGGGATGGAGCGTCCAGCCCTGCCCAAAGATGGCCGTGGGGCCACATGGAGCCCAGGCTCAGGCGGGAGCTGCGGGAGTCACTGCTGGGAGCCTGCCCTGGAGCCGATGTGCAGTGCAGCCATGCTTTGCCCTAGACCACCCCGGCTCCCACCTCACAGGCGGACCCCTGTGCTCCTCCTGCCTTAGCACGCCCCCCTCCACATGGCCCACTTGCATTTTGTTTCACACATTTGGTTACCAGGAAAAAGCTCTAGGCCCCGAGACGCTTCCTGGTGAAGGCGACCCTACCACCCTGGCTCCCAAGTGGGCTCCTGGCTGCTCACCTTCCATCCGGGGCCCATAGAGCCCCGGCTGCCCTCACGTTACTTCATACACACAGAGTGGTGGGAAAGTCCTGAGGGCCTCTGAGGCCGCCTCCTCGCTCCCCGGCTAGCATGGCACCCTTGGCACAGTCCTGCCCTTAGCGTCAGGTCTCAGGCTGTCCTTCCCACCCTTGGTGCCTGCACCATGCTGCCTCCCAGACAGACACAGGCAGAGCTGGGGGAGACTCACTCTCTGCCCACCCAGCAGACCAGGCACCTCCTCTGCACTGGCACAGGTGGGCAGGTATGGGGCCAGAGGAAGGACGGACAAGTGAGGCCTCCTTAGTGCCCCAGGCAGCCCTGGGCGAGAAGCTTTCCTCAGAGCCCAGTTCCCCTCAGTTCTGCCTAGCCTCACAGAGGGAGGTGGGGGAGGCCTGTTCCAGGGGGAGGGGACTCCACACTCCAGGGTCCAGCCTCCACGCTCTTCAGCCTCTTCCTGCACCTGTTTCCTTGTGGCCCAGCCTGCACAATTACTCTCGGGGCAGACAACCACACAGGGCCCGTGAAATGGGCCAGCCCAGGACCCCAGGGAGTCGAATGGGACCCCGGCTCCACCCCTCCAAGTCCTAGTGGGGCTGGCATGTCCGGGCGCCTCCATTTTCTGAGGCAGGAGCATCAGGACTCAGCCCCACATCCCACGATGGACGGGCCTGCAGGATGCGCCACGGCCGAGCTGCTCCCAAGCGCGTGCAGGGATTATAGATTATGGCTCAGCCATTTGCATAGCAGAATCTTCAGCAGCCGCCCCTCCGGCAAACAAGGTCATTTCAAAGATGAAATAGGAGCACTCCGCCTCCTGCCGCCCATCCTTCCCTTTGCATCCGGGCTGGTGGCTCCAGGGAGGAAGAGGGAGTCCAGGCCCTGGTGGCCCCAGCTCTGCCTCCACCTGAGGTCCCTTCTCTGTGGCCGCTTCTGGGATCGTGCTCAGACCCCGGCCCTTCTCTCCTCCTGCCAGCCCCTCCTGCTGCCTCACTGGAGTCCAAAGCCACAGGCCCAGTGACCAGGCCGCACTCCTGCCCGTCCACGGCCGCCTTGCCCCCCATTCAGTCCCTGTGGCCTCCTACCCATGCAGGGCTGCGCCCTCTACTGCCCCCTCTGCTCCCTACTGCAGGGCCCCGACTCTCCCTGGAGGCCCGTGGACACCCCCTCCTGGAATCAGCCCCCTCCCTGCTTCCCCCTCGCTTCCCGGGTTTGCACCCTCCACTCCCTACTGCAGGGCCCCGACTCTCCCTGGAGGCCCGCGGACACCCCCTCCTGGAATCAGCCCCCTCCCTGCTTCCCCCTCGCTTCCCGGGTTTGCACCCTCCACTCCCTACTGCAGGGCCCCGACTCTCCCTGGAGGCCCGCGGACACTCCCTCCTGGAATCAGCCCCCTCCCTGCTTCCCCCTCGCTTCCCAGGTTTGCTGTGGGTGGTGACGGCAGGGTTTGGTGTGTTGTGACCGGTCCCTGTGATGGGAGGCCCTGACTGCGGCCTCTCACCCTGGCGGGGCGTCCTGCTCTGGATAGCGAGGTCGCACTGCAACGACTCCACTGGTGGATCCTTTCTGGCTTCCACTTGGAAGCCTCCCTGGTGCTGGGTGGGTAATGGGGTTTGGGGGCTGAGCTCCTCCTGCCATGAGGCCATGGTGACCGCCACCAACGGGGGAGCTCAAGGTGGCTGCTCCCGGCCCCTGCTCGGCCGCTTCTTGGCCGTGAAAAGGGGAGTTCCAGGTTGCAGATGGCGGTTTCTCCCCATAGAACCTGCCTGCATCCCCCAAACCGAGAGAACCCAGGCCACCCCAGGGCAGCTGACAAGCTCAAGGCCTGCAGCCGAGGTCTGGGAAGCGGCTCCAGCCACACTCTGCGCTACACACTCTGCAGCCCCCTCCTCATGGAGGCTTCCTGCGGCTGTGGCTTTCCTTATGTCCATTTGACACATGCGGAAACTGAGGCCTGGAGCGGTCAGGCGGCCTGCCTGCTGTCACTCAGCGAGGCCGGACTATAGGGCCTGTGCTCCCGTCTCAGAACAGGTGCCCTGATTTGAAGCCGTGGCGCTCGAGAGCAAAGCTGCTCGCAGCAGACAGAGCTCAGAACTTTTGAAAACAAAAACCAGCACCCACTGAGTGCCTCCCTGATCTCTTTTTAGGGCTCTGGGAACCACCGGGTATCAGGTAGGGCCAGGAAGGGGCTGGGGTGGGGGCAGTAACAGGGCCAGGAGATCATGGGAAGTCAAGGCAATGGCCATGTGCGCACCGGGACAGCTCTCCGCACCCCAGGACAGCTCTCCATACACCAGCACAGCTCTCCATACACCGGGACAGCTCTCTGCACCCCGGGACAGCTCTCCATACACCGGGACAGCTCTCCATACACCAGGACAGCTCTCCATACACTGGGACAGCTCTCCGCACCCCGGGACACTCTCCGGTGCTTACAAAGTCCTTCTGCGCCCAGGACCTTACTTATGTTTGCAGCGGGTGTTGGGGGCCTCTTGGGTGTCCCTTGGGAGGAGGAGAGGGGCTGGGAGGCCTCCTCTCTGCCTGGTGTTACATGGATGCCTCCAGGGAGTCCCTGATCACCAGGCACAGGGCAGCCTGGCTGGACCCACGGTGGAGCTGTTGGCGGAGGCACCAAGCCGGGCCTCTCCGCCGGGCTAACACTGTCCACCTTCTGGATGTCCACAAGTCCCAGTCGCTTTCCCTGGGAAATGGGTCTAACCGGGGTCGGGGTTGGGGGCTTTCCCAGGACACCTGTGAGCCCGGGTCCAGCCAGCAGATGAGGGCCCTGGGCTCTGGGCTCTGCAGCGTGACCAGGTCCCATCCACATGCAGGACAGATGGGAAATGGGCTCAGGGTGCAGTCACTTCCCCAAAGCCACAGGGTGCAGAGTGCCCCTCGGTTCAAGCTGGTGCTCCTTCCACCCCAGATAGGAAAGGAGGACGGCGCCTCCCAGGCCACCTCAAGAACAGGGCCCCAGGCCAGGTTCAGAGGGGCTGGGGCAGGTTCAGAGGGGCTGGGGCCTGCACTGTTTCCCACCCTTGGGGATGGGTGGGGTGGGGAGCAGCTGTGGGCCAGAGACCATGAAACAGAAATTGGGAGAGAAAGGGGCAGAGACAGGGGTGAGGGAGAGAGGCATGGAGAGAGACAGAGAGAGAAAGAGAGGCAGGGAGGGAGGAAGAGAGGAGGGGAAAGGCAAAGAGAGGGAGAGAGGAACGGAGAGAGGGAGAAGGCGAGGAGGGAGAGAGAGAGGCGCTCACACAAGACGAAGCATCAGAGAGAAGGTCTGGAGACAGAAGGGAGAGACGCTCAGGAGGAGCAGGGCAAATGTGGCTGATCCCCTATTGCACCCGGGCCACTGGACCGGTCACCTGGCCGGGCACTGCCCTTGGGGCCACTGACCCTGCTGGCCATCAACGCATGGGCCGCCCCAAGAGATAACAGCCCACAGAGCCTCCCTGGCTTCCCCGCGGGTGATAGCTCGGCCTGTGTGGGTCTGATAGGCCGTGGCCACTGCAGCGGTTGGCCGGCGGCCGCGTATCAGCCCATCACCGCCCACTGCACAGAAATTCGTATCTGCGGGAGCTGATAGGGCACCGCCCGGTCCTGAGGATGCACACAGCACAGGAAGCTCGGGGGTGCGCCCCAGCCCCAAACCACGGCCGGCCTCAGGGGCCCAGCCCTTCCCGGCGCCAGGCTCCATCCCAAGGGCCTCCTCTGTCTGGAGAACAGGAGGATGATCTAACCCCTCTCAACACCGCAGGGGTGGACAGGGACCCGTGGGGTGGCGATCAAACCAGTGTCTATGAACTCCAGACCCAAACCCAGCTCCACCACCTCCCAGCCACATGACAGTGGACGCGCCCTGCATCCCCGGGCTGGGTCTCCTCCTCCAGAGACTGGGGTCCCTTTCTCGGCCCCTCTTGGGGCTGGTATGAGGACCAGCATCCCATCTGCCCAGTGGCCAACTGGGTCCCACAAGTACACAATGGTCCCTGCCACTGTGTGGGTGGTCTCCACTGATAAGAGTGTGGGAGCTCTGTGGGCCTGAGGGGGGCCTGTGGGCACCCTCCCTGCTACCCTATTCTACAGCCGGGGACACTGAGGCAGTCAGGGCGGCCCCTCCCGATCCCACAGCCCTGCCCTGCACGTGAAAAGGCCTCCCTGTCAGGCTGACTCCGCAGCGAGGGCCTGAGGCACCAGCAGCGCCTGACCAAGACTGCCGAAGGCACCAGTGCCTGTCCGACCCCCGACAGGTGTTTCCTGGGCCTGCTCCCCACCTGGTGTCCCTGAGGAGAAGGCATGCAGCCAACAAGTTTCTGCCACGGCGCCTGGGACCCCCACCATCTTTGGGTCCCAGGTGGGTAAGCCACATCGTCTACCATGCTGGATGCCTGGTCCCCCTTCCTGGGGGACAGCAGGGGGAGCCTGTGAGGACCGGTGGCCACGAGGCCCCAGCATTGCCTTGGGCAGCCCCACAGCCCATGCAGGTGTGACTCAGCTTCCCCATGGGGCCGGGTCATCCTCCTGGCTGTGGCTGCCCAGGCCCACCCCTCTCTCTGTGGCCCCGGCCGCCCTGTTGTGGGAAGGGGCAGTGTTAAACAGGTGTCCTCTCCACGCACGTGCCGCTGCCTACTTGCACCAGCGGGCACGCGGACCCATCGTGCACTCTCCCCTTGCTGCTGGGACCTCGTTGACCCCTTTCCATCTTGGCCCCTGGGGCCCCCGGGAAGAAATGGGGTCCCTCTGCCTCAGCGAAGCCTTCCCGGCTCCCCAGCACGGTGAGCGCCTCACCACGCGTCTTCTCTCCACAGACGGGGCCCTGCTGGTGTCATTATGGCCGCTTGCGTGCTCTGCAACAGCCATCTGCTCCCGGCTATATGCCTGGCACACAGCAGGCACTCAATAAATGCTTGCTGCCAGGCACGGTGGCTCACGCCTGTAATCCCAGCACTTTGGGAGGCCGAGGCGGGCGGATCGTGAGGTCAGGAGATACAGACCATCCTGGCTAACACGGTGAAACCCCATCTCTACTAAAAGTACAAAAAATTAGCCGGGTGTGGTGGCGGGTGCCTGTAGTCCCAGCTACTCAGGAGGCTGAGGCAGGAGAATGGCGTGAACCTGCGAGGCGGAGCTTGCAGTGAGCCGAGATCGCGCCCCTGCACTCCAGCCTGGTCGACAGAGTGAGACTCCATCTCAAAATAACAATAATAATAATAAATGCTTGCTGCAACTACACGTGTGTCTGGCTCAAGCACCTGCCCCTCCCCACGCTGTCCCTCCTCCACAGGGGACTTTGCAACCCCCATCCCGCCTCTGCTGGGTCCCTTCCCTCCCTCACCCACCAGCTCCCATGATGGCCTTGGCCAGGCAGCCCTGGGAAGCCACCCCAGACGCTACTCCTGTTCCTCAGGCCGCGGGATTTACTAGGAATGACAGGAACAACCTGACTGCCAGTGTTTCCTGTGTTCATAAATGAATGGAATTCACAGTCCCCGAAGGGGCCACAAGGAGAACACGTTCGTGGGACTTCTGGAGTCAGAACTCCAGCTGCAAATCACGGAGCAGAGTCACCAAACCACCTTCTAGGACACACCCTGTGGCCCAGGCCCCGTGGGGTAGTGTGCATCAGACTCCGTGGCCCGGGCCCCGTGGGGTAGTGTGCATCAGACTCCGTGGCCCACAGGCTGCAGCCACTCTGGAGTGGGGTGGGGTCCTCTCCTGCCCTTCAGGCCTGAGCGCCTGCCTGGGCACCTCAGCACAGCTCTGAATCCTGGCCTAGCTGGGAAGGCCGCGGGCCCAGGCAGCTCAGATGCAGCCTCCTGTTCCCACCTCCCTGCCTTTCCCACCTCTGAGGATTCTTTCCCAGCCACCACTCTAGCTCCTCTTCTGCGGCCCAGACCAGGCTCTGACCCAGGGAACCCCCCAGCGCTTCCTTGAACACCACGTGAGGCCCAGGATTGGAGCAAGGGTGCCAAGCTCCAGTGGTACCACCAGCTGCACAGGTTGGCTGAGCTTTGGACTAGGCACAGGCCTGGGCCTAGTGGGTCTCCAGCAACCTACACACCTGCCCCAGCACCCACGTGGCCCTGCTCCCAGGGGCCGGGCCAGGCTGCCCGGGAGGCGATGCTGCTGCCGCCACCACCCGCGTGGTTACCTGGCCCGCTCCAGGGACTGCCCGGCTCTTCTTCCGTGGGCCTGGGTTCTGGTTCCTGTTCTTCCAGCTCCTGGGGGCCTCCTGGGGATGTGGGGGGCGGCAGCGGAGGGGGTGAGTTAACATCTGCAGAGAGGAAAACGCTGTCACATCCCTGCTGAGTGCCGGGCACTGAGCTGCCCCTCCCTGTAGCTGGGAAGGATGCTGAGGCGTTGGGCGCCGGGTCGGGGAGCTCGGGCCCAGAGCCACCACCATCTCCTGGCTCACTCTCACTGGGGTGGGACAGACATCCAAGTTTTCCTCTTGGTCTTTTAAAACCCCTCATCCCTCATTAATTGTTTCAGTGATAATTGTTATTCCAGCTGCTGTTGATAATTAGGGCACAGGACGGCCAACCGGCCTCCTCCGGTCAGCAGGCACATGCGCGGTCGCCAGCTCTGCGGTCCCCTCTGCTGGCAGCTGGGGGCCCCTCCACCAGGCCCTGCACCGATTCCAGCCCAAAGGGCATGTTTGCCTTCCCAGCTGGCCTGATAACCACCTCGGCCCCGATCGATGTGATCCCATAAAGCCCCCCCCACCCCATGACGTCACGTGTCCACAGATTATTAATACCCGCGATAAGGGCTGTGATTAACATCAAATAAGTCAATCACACAGTATAAAAGTCCTATTATTTTTGGCTATAAATCAAAGTGGCTGGCATCTGAGCTCCAGCCACTGTGAGGGAGCCTCGCTGGACCCGCCAAGCCGCAGATAGAGCTCCCGCGTTGCTGTCTTATCGCGCCCATCACCACGCTATCACTATGGCCTGTGCCAGGTGCAGGCCTGGCTGTTTTTTCCAGCTCCTTCCCGAGCCCCACCCCTGCCCCCATGCAGCCCTGGCTCCTAGATCAGATAAGGAGCCTGGCTCCCCGGGAAGCCGGCCCGGGTCAAAGTCCACCACTTGCCCTTTGCTGCGGCCCCTCCATCAGGGCTCCCTGCAGCTTGCGGGCAGCACCTGTGTGCGGCACTAAGGCTGGCGGCGGTGACAGCCAAGGGCCTCGGAGTCCACGTGTGCCACACGTGCCCTCTCCCCCCAGCCACCGAGGGACCGGCGCCCAGCTCACATGTGCAGGAACTGAGACTCTGTGAGGGTTAAGAGCCCGGCCCCGGGTCCGGCCAGGGAGAGCTTTGGCTGCACCAACAAGCAGTGTATGCTGATGGTGATGGCGGCAAGGACAGGGAGGAGTGGCAGCCAGCAGCTCCCAGGCCTCACCAGAGGCTGGGCTGGACGCCTGCACCCGGCCTGCCTGTCCTGGGGCAGGGATGCCCCTGGGTGAGCTGGGGGAGATGGCGGCCCCAGCCCTGGGGTCAAGTCCCACTGGCTCTGGTGACCCCGGGGCCTGCTGCCAGAAAAATGGGCCCAGGCACAGCAGGCTGGGCATGTGCAGATGGGGGGATGAGGCCTGCTGGGCTCTTGGGGCTGTGGCCCACCCAGCGGGGACCCTGACACTTAGACTGGGAAATGCTGGGTGGGGGTCCCCACTGAGAAGCCGCCATCCCAAGCCAGGGACCAAGGTCTGCCTGGGATCTCCACCCCAGCCCCTCGGCTACAGACCCCTCTGAAACCTCTCCCCCACCCCCGTTGGCCTTGGAGCCTTTGGACCTGCTGTCACTGCCTCCTGGCATCCCTCCGCCCATCAGGGGCAGCCCCACGCATCCATCTCTCCTCCACCCCAGCTCATGTCACCCACCTAGCACCCTCCCAAACGGTCCGGGTATGGCCACATCTCCTCCATGTTGGAGTGGGGGTAGTTCACAGTCTGTGTACAAAGGGTTTCGTGGCATGGGGTAGGTATGAGATTGGTGCCTGGGGCCGCAAGTGGAGTGTGGAGGAGCTGGGCGGAGCCCACCTCACAACCTGCTGCTGTCTCTCTCGGACCTTGGAAAATGGGGATGAGCATGCTGACCTCTCCTGGCACCTCTGTCCCAGGGAGGCCCCTTCTCCCAGGTCTCTGGATGTGTCTGGGGTACAGCTGGCTCCAGCAGGCCTCCTTATGGCAGGTTAACTCTTTCCTGGGAGGGCAGGCCCTTTTTTTCGGCTTGGGAAATGCCCTGCCCCATGGAATTAGCCACCAGGAGGGCCCAGGGAATGTGGAGGTGCCTGTGAGGGTGGAGGAAATCAGGCTAAACCCAGACCTGGGTGGGACCCCTACTAGGGCACTTGCAAGCTGAGTGACCCTGGCAAGTCACCAAACTTCTCTGGTCTGTGAATGAGGCGTGGTGTCTTAGCAGCAGACACCACTGTACACCCAGCACCCACTTGCACCCAGCATCCACTGTGCACCCAGCACCCATCTGCTGTGCACCTAGCATCCACTGTGCATCCAGCACCCATCTGCTGTGCACCCAACATCCACTGTGCACCCAGTACCTACTTGCACCCAGCACCCACTGTGCACCTAGCACCCACTGTGCACCCAGCACCCATCCACTGTGCACCTAGTACCCACTGTGCACCCAGAATCCACTACACACCCAGCACCCACGGTGCACCTAGCACCCACTGTGCACCCAGCACCCATCCACTGTGCACCTAGCACCCACTGTGCACCCAGCACCCATCCACTGTGTACCCAGCACCCACTTGCACCCAGCACCCACTGTGCACTCAGCCCAAGCAGCATGCTAGCAGGGGCCACAGCTCAACAAGCCCCAGGGAGGGGGCCTCATGGTCCCCACTTCACAGAGGGTCTACTGAGGCTGGGAGAGGCATGGATTCCCAACCAACTCTGGGCCAGACCTGCCCCATCTGGGCCTGGGTCTGCTCATCTGTCTGAGGGCTGGATTTCAGGCCGCACATGCAGCAGGTGTGCACATCTCCCCTTTCCTGGAGACCCCCAGCCCCACCGAGGGCCTCTGGGCAACAGGCCTCTGGCTGGAAGACGCCTGTCCTGGACTCCTGCATATAGTTGGCCCACACCACTCAGACACCGCTGAGCTCTGAGTGCATGGTATGGGTAAGCGATGGAGGCCCCAGCTGGAGGCACGGTGAGAGGGCTCAGTCTGACTCACCTGCGCTGGGAGGGCTCAGGGCTTCAGGGGCCGTGGCCTTTTGCTCCACGTGGCTGGCGCCCACCAACGGCACCTCCTCTCCGGCCTCCATGTCTCCGAGGGAACCTGTGGACACAAGACGAAGGGGGTTCGGGAGGAGCTCTGAGGGGACAGCTCCTGCCTCCTGACCCCTCCTGGAATAGGCACAGCCCTGGTGCCCAGGCGGAACTGGCAACTGGGCAGGGGTGAGGGGCATCCCTCACCCTGAGGTCAAAGGGCAGATGGCTGTTAGCTGGGGGCTCCCTCTGGGTCCCTCAAGACTTGACATTTGGGCACGGTGGCTCACACCTGTGATCCCAGCAGTTTGGGAGGCCGAGGTGGGAGGATGGCTTGAGTCCAGGAGTTTGAGAGCAGCCTGGGCAACATGGCAAGACCCTGTCTCTATAAAAAATACAAAAATTAGCTGGGTGTGGTGGCGCACACCTGCAGTCCCAGCTACTAGGAGGGCTGAGGTGGGAGGATCGCTTGAGCCTGGGAGTTGGAGGCTGCAGTGAGCCACGATTGTCCGGCTGCACTCCAGGCTGGGTAACAGAGTGAGACTTCTGTCTCAAAAAAAAAAAAACCTGATGATCCTTGACGAACCCCCACCCTCTGCAACAATTCCAAAGCTGCCGGGTCGCCTCCACCCACCCTTACCTGCCCTGACCCCTGGCCTCCAGAACACCCACGGATTCCGCTCTTGCCAGAGAAGAGTCGCGGCCCCTGTGTCTCTCTCCGACCTGCTGCCCCCAGCACCAGGCGACAGGCCCCCACCCGCTCTGGCAGCAGTGGAGCAGCGAGCGGGCCCTCCCTGTACTATAGGCCCAGCATCCATCCAGGTCCCGAGGGTCGCCGTCGCCACGGCCTCCGCCCGGCATCACCTGCCAATGCCCCGCCTAGGGGCCCAGTCCCCGTGCGCTTCCCTCACGTTCATTCCCTCGGTCTGGGAACTCCCTGGGGTGACGCCCTCGCCCGGCACAGGCCCCGCACAAAGGAGGCGCTCACAGACTTGTCGAGTGAACAAACCGACCAGGGCACAGGTGTCTGCAGCACCTGGGGGTGGAGTGCCTCAGGGCCCGGGTCCGTCAGAGACTCACACATCGGGGTGGGGGAACTCCAGGAGCCCACCTTACAGGTGACAAGGCAGACTGAGACAAGGCCACGCGGCCCAAGGGCGGGGGCAGCTGCTCCGGACCCCACAGTGGCTGTGGAGTGGCGCTGAGTGCAGGTGTGCGTGCTGACATCCGCCGGCGGGGCTGATGGCGTCCAGCGTGAACAGAGGACAGAGGTGCCCCTCCATATCCTGCCTGACTGCTCGCCGGGTCCCTAGGCCCTGACAGCCTGCATGCTGGGACTGCCCCCCCCGCAAGGCCTGACCCACCCAGCCTTCTACTGTCTTGTGTGAGGCACGATGGGGGCAGAGCCTCCTCACACACTCAGGAGTGGGAGGGGCTATGGTCCTCCTGCATCCAGACCCCAGGTCCCGCAGCCGCCAAGCCCCGTGGTCACAGCACAACACAAACAGCTAACGTCTGGAAACCACGTGTCTGTGAGTTCACATGTCAGGGGACCTGATGGGGCAGAGTGGGGGTGGGGCAGAACAGAAGACACCAGAGGGAAGGCCTGAGCGTTGCAGGCTAGAACAACCACCTCCCCATCCCTGGAGGCAAGCAAGCCGCACGGACAGAGAACTGTTCGGGGTTTGCACCTCTGGCTCGGTGGTTCCTGGCTTTTCTTGCCTCATGGCCCCTCTGGGAATCTGATGAAACCTGGTGCTTCCTCCCCAAAAAAACACACCGAGGCGCCCACATGTGCCCAGCTTCAAGAGCTTCTCTCCGAATCCCCACCGTCCTCCTTCACAGCCCCTCATGCTCCCTGCTTTGCTCCGTTTCTCCAGAGAAAGGCAGAAGATGGGAGGGAGACGGGCAGGCCGGAGGTGGAGCCCGCTGATGCCCGAAACACCTGCCCAGCCAGTAACAAACGTGCCACCCGCCAGCGTCCAATGCCAGGTTCAGAGGCTGCCTCGTGTCAGGGACCCCTGAAGATGTGAGAGAATAAGAAATGCTGTGACTGAGTTTCAGGCTGATGTCCAAGGCTGATTGCGCCGTTCCACGCAGCAGGGAGGCGGGAAGGTGGGTTTTCTGTGTATTTGGACTCCAGCCCCCCTCTGATCATGAGCAGGCTGTGGCTGGCTGATGCCATCAAACCAAACTGCTCCTGGAGGGGCAGACGCCTTTTCTGCCTTCTGCTGACACCCGAGGGCCAGGTGCTGTTCCAGGATGCAGGGGTGCACCAGACCGCTGAACACTGTCCCGGGTGTCCAGGCCACTGTGGGGACAGTCAGAGAACAACAGATGGGGACGTCCAGGCCACTGTGGGGATAGTCAGAGAACAACAGATGGGCCCCGACCGAAAACAATAGCAAGTTCTAGAAGTGCAGTGAGGGAAGGGGCCATGACAGAAAGACAGAAAAACATGGGGAGGGGAGGGGCTGCCGCTGGCAGATCTTGGAGGGAACAGCGTGGTTGTTGCGAGACCAGCCCCTGAGAAGGCAGCTCTGGCAGAGGGGGCCACATGTGCAAAGGCCCCGGGGCGGGGACAGAGGTAGTGGAGGAAGGGGAGGTCAGGGGCCAGGGTGTGCTGGCAGTCAAGGCTGAGGGCAGGCAGGGTCCTGGCTGTGCTGACCGCAGAGACCACGGGGAGTAGGGGACCTTCATCCTGGGGCCAGTGGGGAGCCATGGGGGGTCCTGGACAGGAGGGGCAGGTGCCACCAGGGAGCCATGGGGGGTCCTGGACAGGAGGGGCAGGTGCCACCAGGGAGCCATGTGGGGGTCCTGGACAGGAGAGGCACGCTGGACTCTCCTAGCTGCAGCCTTTGGGCTCTAGCTGGGACCCATGAGTCCCGGCCTCCTCAGAGCACCGCAGAGCTGTAATTACAGGAGGGGGCTGGGCTCAGACCACACAGGAGCCAGCCCCAGGCGAGAGCTCACAGCCTCCCATTACAGCGCCCACACGGGCAGGCTCCAGGGCGGGCTGGGCCACCCCTGACCGGTCCAACTCCTGCCCCTGGGACAGGAGGCCCAACCCGAGTGCCCTCCCTCATCACACGCCAGGGCAGAAAAGTAGCCGCGGCGGCCTCCCCTCCCCACCTCTGAGGTCGGCCCTGAGCAGGCAGTGCCATCCAGAAGGCCAGGAGGCGCTCGGCCGTCCCCGCCTTGGTGGCAGCACCAGCACGCCGAACGATCAGCTCGGCCCGGCTCCTCCCCTTTCTGGAGGCCGGGGCTTTCCGTGGCTGGCATGGAGCTGGGAGGGGCTGCCCGGGAGCTGTGGTTCCTCCTGCCGAGCAGCTGTTGGGCCTGAGGGTGACCAGCTCTGGCAAATGGGCTCGAGGCCACCTGCCTTCAGGGACCTGGGGCCCAAGGAGACACAGCCCCGTGCATACCCGCCGCAGCCCCAGGAAGGCAGGCTGGCTCTCCACGCCCCACCCAGGTGGGCCTCAGACACCCAGGGAGGCGCTGGGCTGGTGATGGGTTCTCCTATTTACACAAGAACAAAGGCGCCTGCTCCACACAAAGCCGTGATGATGAGCGTGGAGAAAGAGGCTGCCAGGCTAATTTCAGTTCCAGCACAATTAAAACGGCTCTGATAATGCAGGAGACAATTGTCAGCCCACAAATAGGATGTGTCGAGGCGGATGCTGCCCTGGGCCCGCCTCGGTGTCTGAGAGCAGCTGCCTGGTCCCTGCCGAGCCCCTAAGTCAGCACCGGTCCCGTCTGTGGCCCACCTGGGGTCCATGGGGACTGTCCAGGTGGGCGACAGAGCACTTGGCCCCCCACTGGCTGGGGGCATCTGTGAGCCACGGCTGGTCTCTGCTGCTTTCCTCCCATGCCCGGGGCTAGCAAAGACCCCCCTAGCCTCTTTGGGGACCCTCTCTCTGCCCAGTGATGCCAACAGCTGGAGCAGGCCAGCTCATGGCCAGGCAGGCTGACAGCTGCTGCGTCCTTGCTGTGTGACCTCGAGCAAGTCACTCCACTGTCTGTGCTCAGTTTCCTGGTCTACAGATGGAAGCCACAGCAGCCCCCACCTCAGGAGATGAAACGTGCAGCCTGCCCGCGTCCTCAGAGCCCACACAGTGCAGGTGCTCAGTGAACATCAACTGTGGCTAGTACAAGTTTTGGGAAATGGGCGATGGTGTGAATGGTTAAGACTGGACGGGCGGTGCTCAGCACTTTACAAATGCCCACCCTAACCGCCCCCACCCACGTAGTCCAGTGAGGTGGTCTTCCAATTTCATTTCGGATGGGGAACCTGTGGTGTAGACGGTGGCTGCCCACTCAGACCTCAGCAGGTAGGGGCGGTCAGGAAAGTGCAGGGGGACAGGGTGCATGGAAGAGGGGGTACAAGGACAGTACGGGACTTGGTGACGGCTGTGGCAGGGTGGAGTGGAGTAGGGTAAGCAGGACCTTGGGGGCAGCCATCGTGGAAATCCCCCTCGCCAACCACATCCCAATACCCACAGTGGGAAGCCAAGTCATACCCAATTTACAGGTGAGTAAACCAAGGCCCAGCAAGGCCGACTTGTGAGCTGCCCTGTCCACGGCCCCCGGCGAGGAGGCAGCGGTGGTGGGGGTGGGGGTGGTGGGACAGGAACTTGGGGCTGGATTTCAGACCTGCACCCAGCACGTAGCCCTTCTGCGAGCCAGACACGGACCCCACGCCTCCCTCGCCCCGGGACCACCTGCAGTGAGGGTGAGGTCAGCCCCATTGCCTGGCCTGGCAGAGGTCAGTGGCCAAGGCCGCACCTGCCTGGGGGTGTCCACAGGCCATGGTGGTGGTCACCGGCAGCCAGGGCAGCGCTGGGCTCAGCCCCTGCAGTGCCCGGAGCCCCTTGGTTATCACAGTCGGCAGACACCCGCGCGCCCATCCGTCTCCTGCTCATTAAGCCGGACGCCGAAATGGAAATGAAAACATAATAGCTATTTGATTGGGGGTGAGATATTTTGCATATTGGCTTGGCGCTGATAGCGGAATTTCATCAACTCCCTTTTTTCATGCTTTAAAACTGAATTACGGAGCCGGCTCTGTGCGGCGGGATGATCCCAGCTCCCTTCCAAGTCCCCGCACCGACGATTAAGGTGGCCCCTCCCGGCTTTGATGGCGAGGCGCTGGGGGGCTCCTTTGAATGACTGCCTTGTGGAAAGCCAGAGCCAGTCGCTGAGGAGAGGGGGCATCCCCCAGACTGTGGGCCCCAGGGTGGCCATGCCAGGTGGGGCGCAGATGAGGGCTGTGGATGAGGAGTCTGAGGCCCCTGGGGAGGCCCCGGCGGTGCCCCTGGCTCTGTGGCCTTGGGCAAGCCTCCTGAAAACCAGGGTCCTGGCCCAGGGAGCACCCTGCCCTGGCTTAGGGTTCGAGACCAGCCTAAGTCCCCACTGGGTGCCTGCAGGGGACACAGCTGCCTATGTTGGCCTCTCTTGGGAGTCCTCTCATTCTCAGTCTAGAGGGGAGGAAGTGGAGGTGCAGGTGCCTGCCCAGGCCCCATGTGAGCAGCTGGTGGGGCGGGTGGCCACTGGCAGCCACACGGCCCCACTCCTCCCCCACCAGCACCACGGCTCTTTCCTTCCCTCTTTCATCCACTCCCTCACTCACCCGTCCCCTCACACACTCACTTCTTCCTCCTTCGCTTTCACTGGCTCCTTCCCCCTTCCTGAGCCCTTGGCGTGCCCCACCCTCACGAGGTGCCAGAGATCCTGCAGTGACCAGCCCCATCCCCCAAAAAGTGGAAGATGCCAGCATGAGCACCACAGGAAAGAGTCAGAGGTGCCATCCAGGAAGGCTTCCTGGAGGAAGTAGCAAGTGGGTGGCAATCTGGATGGGGAGAGGACGAGGCTGCCAGCACCGGGTCCAGGGAAAAGCGCTCCAGGAGGAAGGAACAGCAGCAGGAGCTGAGGCTGGCACAGGGCAGGCAGCTTCTCCCTGAGGCTGGTTTCAGCGGATGAAACTGTCTTGCCAAAGGCTGGCGTCAGGATTCAGCCAGGTGTTGGCAGTGCGCGCTGGGCGCAGATGTGAGGTTCTCACCACAGCTGCTGTCACTGTTTCTACTCTGCAGGGACGTGCCCCATCTTCCCCCTTTGGCGGGGGGTGTGAGTGGGTGAAGGCCAGGGCTGGGGGAGGAAGTGCTGCGGGGGGGCAGTGTGGGGGAGGGAGGGACAGGGAGGGGAGCAGTGAGGGGAACAGGTCGGGGCAGAGGATGGGATGGGGAGATGGAAGAGGGGTGGGGCTGGGGAGGCAGAAGAGAAAGAACCCCAGGGATGGCCTCCTGGTCTTGCTGGCCCTGGGTAGCTGGTGGCGGGGGTCACAGCATTGCCAGGAGAAAGACCCTGGCCTCTGGCGGCACACAGCGGCCAGATAAGGCCCTGATAACAGACAGAAAATAGCAACAGATTCAGACTTTCCCACCAGCTGGGCAGCGGGCAGCTCGGGCCACGGTGGGGACAAAGAGGAGACGGGGACGGCCACGCTCGCTCTGTGGAGGCCACGCTAAGGGAGGGCAGACTGACTGGGGCCCAGGCCGGGTCTGGGGGCTGTGGTGAGCCATTGCAGAGGGCCTGGGTCCCCCAAGCTGACCCGAGTTGAGTCTACACCTCGACCTCTTGGCCGGCGGGCAGCATGACCTCCGGCCGAGCGGCCCCCTCCTAGGTCCCTGGTGAGTGGCTGATGCTCTCCACACCCCCCAGCCCAGCTAGGAGCATCTCTCATCCCATGAATCTCGCCAAGCAGGGAAACTGAGGCGCAGAGAGCAGCGGTAGCAGCAGCCCAGCCCCGCCGTCAAAGTGGGGTCTGCTGGCGACGCCAGCCCAGCTCCACCTGCGTGGGGAGCCCGGCCCCGCGGCTGGGACTCGCGACTCACCGTCCACACCCTCAGGACCAAGTGGCCGGTACCTCACGTGTAATCCATCGAGCAGCCAGGCTGACTTCCAGGCACAAGGGCAGCTGAGGGAGTGGACACAGAGCCTGGGAGAGCCCGGAGCAGACGGTGCCCTCTGTGGCTACCCACCTACCCACTGGGGAGCCCAGGCTCGGCACACGTCCTCGGAGACTCGCGCCTCCTTCACGTCCAACCCATCAGCCTGGTGTGGCCTGGAGCCACCACTGCCATGTGGGGTCCAGGCCCCTGTGCAAGTCCCCACCCCTGTTTCCCTCGGGTAGCATTTGTCACCTGGCTGCTTAAACCCACAGGTCCTCAGGTTGGCCCCCAACTCCTTCCCCTGCCGCCCCTGCCTTGGGGCCTCAGCAACCCCTGACCCCTCTATGGGAACCCTCGCCTCTCTGTGCACTTGAGGCCTCCTCATCCCTCCGGCAGAGGCTCTTTCCCTCCGCCTAGGTCCGTCCCCCACGGTCCAGGCCTCCCTTCTAGCGCCCCAGCTCAGCCGGAGCCTCGTGTTTATTTGCAGGTCACACTGCTTCACCAGCTGGACTGGGAGGAGGCGTGTGTGCCTCCGTAAGCCCAGCACAGCAGCTCAGTGAGCCCTGCAGGAGGCAGGACGGGCAACCGTAACAGTGACCCCTTACAGGGATGCCGGCGCGAGGCGCTGAAGAAAGAACACAGGAATGGCTGTGTAGACACAGACGCTGATGGAGATGAAGAATGAAGACGCTCTTGGGGGGCTATGAGAGGCCTAGGCTGGGAGGGCGCCCCGCAGCAGCCCCGCCCCTGGCCCACCAGCAGCTCCATCAGTTCGGGATCAGCACTTGCTGTCAGCCAGGGCAACCACAAAAGCGGATGCTGGTGAGAGAGTGCGGCTTACTGGAGCAGCGCCCTAACCAGCGCAGGAGCACGTGGCTGAACCTCCAGGGTCCCAGAGGATCGTGGCAGGTTGGGGACATGGCCTGAGCCCACCACCCGGGGTTTGCTTCTGGGCCCAGACACCTTCCCCCACTGGTCCCACCCCTCAACTACGCCAGCGGGCCTGGGGCAGGGCAGACATGGGGGTTGAGCGGCTCCACCAAGAGGCAGACAGACAGAGCTCCCACACACCCTGCCATGGGGAGCTCGTGCTTCTTCTGAGTCCCAGACCCACCTATCCCCAGGTCTGTTCTCCCTGCTCTCCCCTCCGAGGTTAGCCTCGGGCTGTGGGCTCCAGGAGGGCCAAGCCCATTTGAAGCAGCCTCAGAGCCCAACACGCCCTCCAGGCCAAGCCTGGGGAGCTGCTGCTTAATCAAATGTCCCCAGGCTCAAGGAGGTGGCTGCTGTGCAGGGGCCCTGAACCCTGACTCACTCCCAGTGACAGCCTTATTAATATTCAATTGAGATGGAATTCACATACAACCAACTGCATCCCCGTAAGCATCCTCTTGGTTTTACTTTTCTTTTCTTTTCTTTTCTTTTCTTTTCTGAGTCGGGGTCTTGCTTTGTTGCCCTGGCTGGAGTGCACCTGTGCAATCACAGTTCACTGTATCCTCAAACTCCTAGACTCAAGCGATCCTCCGGCCTAAGCCTCCTGAGTAGCTGGGACCACAGGCTCATGCCACCATGCAGGACTGAAGCAATCCTTCTACCTCAGCCTCCCAAAGTGTTGGGATTGCAGGCATGAGCCACTGCACCCAGCCATGTTTGGCTTTTAAAGGCAGGAAAGTTTGCTGGAAATGGGTATGGTGGTAACATGCAGCCCAAATAAAACCCAGGACCCCACCTGGCCCAGTCTCTGGCAAAGAAACACACCGTGCTGACCCAAATCTGTGCTTGTTTCTCTTCAAGAGTATGAAAGGAGTCACTGAAAATCTTACCCTTTCTAACATCAGCCACCTTCCCATGCCCTTCTCCGCTGACCCGGGGCCCTCACTGGCCAAAGCCCACACACCCAGCCCACGTGGCTGCTCAGCTCTCCCTTCCCGGCACGCGTGTGAACTGTGCCCGCTTCTCTCCCTCCTCTCCTCTCCTGTGGTTCCCTCTATGTCCACGTTCCGACTCCCTCATGTAAGGCAGGGAAGCCGGGCTGGCAGAGACCAGAACTCACTTTCAGGGCAGCGGGGAGGGTCTGCGTGGCCCTGGTCTGCAGATGGTGTGGAGAAGGGACCTGGCACGTGGGCGTGCGCACGTCCAAATCTTCTCTCCATCGCTATCACACTGTGTGTTTAGCGTAAGCACTGCCCTTGGGGGGCCGGGCTCTTGCAGCCAAAAGCGGTCCCGGGTCAGGAGTGGGGAGCCCTCAGGCCACCGGCTTAGCTTCTGACCGTCTCGGGCCCTCAAATGCCCTCCCTTTCCCTGCCCCTCTGGGAAGCCCTCCTTGGCCCAGGTTGGCCCCCATCGTATGTTCAAGTCGAGTCTAGCTCGCTCCCTTGGTGCCAACAGCCTGGATTCCACGACACACATGCTGTGTGAAGAACTGTCTCCCTGCCTCCCCAGCCACACTTGGCCTTGTGGTCATGTTCAGTAAGCAGCCCCCAACCCCTCACCTCCTCTGCTCAAACGCCTCCCATGAGCCCCCAGGGATCTCAGAGCAAAAGCCAAACCCCTACCCAGCTCACACCTGGTTTCTGAAAATGGCCCTGCCCTGGCTGCCTCCTCCACCAGAACTTCCAGCAGGCACCTGCTCGGCCCTCTCCCCTCCCTCCCTGAGCCCTCCCCAGTTCCCACGATGGCTGCCCTGCCACTTGGCGGCCCTCCCTCCCTCCCTTCACGTCTGCTCACGGCCGCACCCCCAGCATCTAGAACGGCGCCCAGCACACAGTAGGTACCCAGCAAATGCTGATGGACACGGGAAGGGTCAGGGCCTGGAAACAGGCTGGTGGGGTGTGGCTGGCTTGGAGGGGGTGTGGCTAGGTCATCCTGGGCTCCCCCAGGAGGGAGGCTGTGCAGAGGGATGGGGGCTTGGTTGGTTCCAGTGAGGGGCCTTCAGGTCTCACCCTGCTCACCCTGGGGTGGGTGAGCCAGGCTGAGTCCCACCTGGTTGGCTGAAGGTGCCCTGCTACCTGCCTCTGTGGGGTCTGAGGCCTGGGTGGGTGTGGGGGCACCACGAGGAGAGGGACGAGACTCAGGGTCATGGGGCACCAGCATTGGGAGGGGGTCCTGCACCCACACCCCCTCAGCCCCACCACTTCCTTCTGTGGACGACCCAGTAACCGAGGGGTGGACCTGGTGGGCTTAACTGCCCCGGGCCCACAGCCATGCCCAGCCTCTGGCTGCACGGTGTCCAGGCTGAGCAGCCGTCCAGGGGGCCGAGGGCAGGCCCAGGCACTCCTGCACATGTGCTCCTCTGAGCCCGGCCCCTTCCTGGGCAGAGGAAGTAACAGTGGTAGGCAGCGGACAGTGGGCAGTGGCCAGCGAGCCTCGGGGTGGCCACACAGATAGCACAGATCCAGGTGTGCTGACCCAGCAGCCTGCCTGCACCCTTTTCCTGAGCCCTGCCCTGTACCTGGCATTGTCCTTGGGGTCCTCACAGTCAGGAGAGAGGACCTGGGCTTTCTCAGGCCCCAGCTTGCTCTCCCCTCCTCCTCCTCCCTTTTTCTTGGCTGTGCCTCCCCGGACCCCTGCCCCTGCTCAGGGTTACTTGAGTGGGATTGGGACACAGGTCTGTGCAGCTCCCAGGCCCGAGGTGTGGTCTCTCCCCTTGCCGGCCTCAGTTTCCCCTCCTGGCTCCGTGTCATGGGCGGATCACAGCTCAGCGAGGCCCTCCCCAGTCCCACACCTTCCCTCCCATCGCGTGCGCTCCTACCCTTGCCATAGTCCCCGTGTGGCTGCCCACCCTCCCCTCTGGCGGCTCCCCAGGGCCTGGGCCCTGCCAGGTGCCTGCTGCATGGCTGAAGCCAGGGCACCCTCGACACCCCACAGGACCGTCAACCTGTCTCGCCTGCCGTGGTGCAGGGCTGGCACCGGGCACGTCTCCTCCCAGAGCTGTGGCTCCCTCGCCTGCCGTGGTGCAGGGCTGGCACCGGGCACGTCTCCTCCCAGAGCTGTGTCTCCCTCGCCTGCCGTGGTGCAGGGCTGGCACCGGGCACATCTCCTCCCAGAGCTGTGGATCCCTCTGAGCAGATCCCTACCAACATGAGTGCACAGCCCTTCGCAGTTTATGAAGCTCTGCCAGGATCAAGCACAGGCCTGTAGGGAAACTGAGGCAGAGAGCAGCCAGATCTGTGCCTGCATGGTCCCAGCACAGGCCTCAGGCTAGCTGCCATTCCGGGCCAAGTGGAATCTAGCCAGTGCCTGGCTCTGGGCATAGGGGCTGCCCAGGTCCTGGTTTACACATCTGGCCGACGGGTATGGACTCATTAGTCTCAAAGAGCTGCTGTGAACAGAGAATGGGAGGCTCTGCAGGAGGCAGAGGGGCCCCAGATGCGGGTTCCCGACAGCCCTGGGGGTTCTGCAGCAGGGGCATTAAGAGTGGAGCGAATTAACGTCCTGTGTGTGGGGACGGAGGATGCCACGGAGGCTGGGACAGCGTTCAGGATGGAGAAGAGCAGGCTGGCGTGGGGGGCTGGCTTCAGACGGGGTGGTCACCAGGGCTTCTCAGAGGGTGAACTTTACCTGCGACTGAGAAGAGCTCCGGGCACAGAGCGCTGAAGACAGAGCCCGCCTCCCCAAGTGGGAAGGAGCGCTGCACCGCCCAGGAATGGAAGCAGGCGGGTGGCGGGGAGGCAGGGGGCTGGAGGCCTCGGAGGGAGCTGGGGTTTTATTCTGGCCACCGTGGGAAGCCACCATCAGACACTGAGCAGAATGCCAAAACCTGTCAGACTGTGTTAGGGTCCCTGGACTGCTGGGGGAACCCTGGCTGGCCAGCTGCTGCATCTGCCACCACCTCCAGGCAGCCCCCCAGCCCTGGACACCTCTTTGGGCTCCCTTGGATCCTCCCCCTGCCCTGAGCCTGCCCCTTCTCTGGGGCCAGGGCCAGTGGGCTGGTCCCCCACCCGTGTCCCCAGGGGCAGGGGCCCGGGCGGGGCAAGGCAGAGAGAAAGGGAGGCCGAGGAGGAGGGAAGAAAGAGCCCAGGCCTGAGAAAGCCCAGCCCGGCTGATAGGGGAGAGATTGGTTTCAGCCGGAGCCGCGGCCTGCCAAGTCCACATCCTATCGGTGCGGCCTGCGCTTACTCAACATTCATCACCGCTGAACTCGGAAACTTTATCGACGCTGAAGGTTGGCGCCATCTCTGGGCCCGGCCACTCCCGGCCCTCCGATGGGCCTGATAGCCACTGATAGATTACATGAGATTGCTTCACTCCGGAGAACTGATTACTAAACCCCTGGGGAAGAGCTGAGGGGGTGCCCAGGGATGGGATGTGGGTGGGGGTGGCGAGGCCGCGTGGGGCCGTGAGGGGCAAAGACCACCGCACAGGGTGGAGGCGAGGGTGGGGTCAGGCCATATGTGTGGTAGGGTGGCTGCGGCCACGCACCCGGCTGCAAGCCCGCCGGAGGCACGGGGAGGAGGAGAGGTCCCAGCACGGCCCCGAGAATCTGGGCTGGGGAGTGACCCCCTCCCTGGATGGGTGATAACAGCTGATAGATGGGGCGGGGGCCGCGGCTCACGGAGCTGTCGCCGCGCAGCCTGCGTCACATGGGTGGAGGCATCTGGCTCCCTGGAAGGGAGCAGAGCTCCAGCAGGATGGGCCCAGACACGGGAGAGGTGGGGTGCAGCGCCCAGACCCCGGGGGCAGCGGGGGCGACATGGCCCTCCCTAGCAGCCGACTCTCCTCCCGCCCTGCGGCCCTCGAGGCCAGGCCTGTGGGTTCACCTCACCCCGCTCTCAAGGCCATGGTGAGAGGGGCCCCTCATCAACCACTGTACAGCTGGGCTGAGGCCTGAGGGGCAGTGGGTGAGCTCACGAGCCCAGGAGACTCCAGGCTTTCATTCACAGCATCGAACCACAGCCCGAGGGTGGGTGGTTCCTGCCATCCTCTTCCAAGTGGGCTGTCCCGGAGATTCACGGGGGCCAGGAGCAGGATTCACCCCAGACCCAGGGACCCTAGTGTCGAGACCCTCAGATGCCTTTCAGAAAGGAAGACGTCACGCCCTCTGGCTTGGTTCAGCCGTTTCTGCCTTCCAGGGTCCCAGGCAGCAAAGCAACTGCTCCCATAGCACAGCTGCAGAAACGGAGGTTTCCCGATCCAACGGGGGGTGGCAGCGCAGCAGGGCCTGCGCCCAGACCTCCTGCCCAGCTGGCCCCTCGTCCTGGTGGGGTCCAGGGCTGCGGCGTCCTGGAAGCTTGTGGGGCACTAGAGCTCTGAGCTCTGTGATGCAGGCCTGCCCTGGGCCTGCTTCCTCGCCTGAAACCAGGAGTTAACACATCAGCCTCCAACCCACAGAGGCGGGGCCTAGGATGCCGGAGTGGGGCTGGGGCAAGGGTGGGAGCCACCATCAGGGAGAGCCTGTGCCGGGAGGGCGTGGAGTCCTGGGGACCCACTGCTGCCGGGTTCCCAGCACCGAATGCACTTGTATCCTGAGCTGTACACTGAAAAGGGTTAATATGGTAAATGTGATGTACACTTCACCACAATAAAAAGTAGAAAATTCAGGCCGGGCGCGGTGGCTCACGCCTGTAATCCCAGCACTTTGGGAGGCTGAGGCGGGCGGATCACGAGGTCAGGAGATGGAGACCACCCTGGCTAACACGGTGAAACCCCGTCTCTACTAAAAATACAAAAATTAGCTGGGCGTTGTGGCGGGTGCCTGTAGTCCCAGCTACTTGGGAGGCTGAGGCAGGAGAATCGCTTGAACCCGGGAGGCAGATGTTGCAGTGGGCCCAGATCACACCACTGTACTCCAGCCTGGCGACACAGCGAGACTCAGTCTCAAAAAAAAAAAAAAAAAAAAGAAAATTCAAACAAAAAAAGCAGGAAATGCCACCCTCTCTGTGCTGTGGGCACAGCAGGCGCTCTGGTGCCTCTTCCCTTTCTCCTGGGACCGAGGCACAGAGCTGGCACATCCCTGCCTGTGTGCCCCACCCTGTGGGCACCTGCCCTGCCCACCACCGTGCCTCTGGCCACTTGTGGGTGTGGACACTGAGGCTGGGGCTCGCTGGGGTTCAGCCCCGCACCCCCCTCCATGAACTGTGGGTCCACAGATTGGGTGGGGTTGCCGGTGGCCATGCGTGGTGGGAGCCCAGATGAGGTGACCTGTCCTGAGAGTGGTCCCAACAAACTTCCGCTGCCCATCAGGGTTTGGCCCTGCCGGGCTCCTACCAGGGAGGCCCAGGCTTCTGGCTCCACTCCCTGCAGACCACACGGCCCCTGACCCAGCCCACCCAAGGCTCTTGTGGACCTGCAGGTCCCCTCAGGAATAACCCACTGGAACGTGGTGCAGTGCCAGCCCAAGGCCCAGAGCCCTCCCAGCCCGCAGGGACCTCGCCCCGATTTCACAGAGATGGAGACGCAGCCTTAGTCTTATTTTTGTTTTTTTTTTTTGAGACAGAGTCTCGCTGTCGCCCAGGCTGGAGTCCAGTGGCGTGATCTCTGCTCAGTGCAGGCTCCGCCCCCCGGGGTTCACGGCATTCTCCTGCCTCAGCCTCCCGAGTAGCTGGGAATACAGGCGCCCGCCATCTCGCCCGGCTAATTTTTTGTATTTTTAGTAGAGACGGGGTTTCACTGTGTTAGCCAGGATGGTCTCGATCTCCTGACCTCGTGATCCGCCCGCCTCGGCCTCCCAAAGTGCTGGGATTACAGGCGTGAGCCACCGCGCCCGGCCGCCTTAGTCTTAGTCACAGGCTCAGGTGTCTGTGGCAGATCCAAGTGTGAGTAAGTGGTGGGCAGGAATTCATGCCCAGGCCATGTGGCTTCAGAGCCGGGAGCCCTGACCCCTCCGTGTGTGGGAGCCGCCGCGGCCACAGTCATCTTGGGACCCTGACCCCACCTCTATGAGTGCGAGCCGCTACAGCCACAATCATCTCAGGATCCTGACACCCCCAACTGTGAGCAGGAGCCGCCGCGGCCACGGCCATCTTGGGGTCCCGACCCCTCCACTGTGTGTGGGAGCCACCGCGGCCACGGCCATCTTGGGGTCCTGGTCCCTCCACTATGGGTGGGAGCCACCGCGGCCATGGTCATCTTGGGGTCCTGGCCCCTCCACTATGGGTGGGAGCCACTGTGGGCACGGTCATCTCGGGGTCCAGAACTGTGAGCTGGAGCTGCCACGGCCACGGTCATCTCAGAGCCTAGATGCTACAGCCCGAGACAGACCCTGTGGCCGCTGGCCTTTGCGAGGGTGGAGGTCACACATGGCTGGAGCCCTGGAGGGTCAGCTGGTTGGGAGCTCAGGGAGTCCAGCTCTTGTCTGAATTCTCAGCACCCATCGCGGTCAGGGCAGAATAAGTGGAGAGGAAAAGTCTGGTCTCGCTCCTTCAGAAGGCAGCCTCTGGGCAGCCCAGTATGTAGTTGGCAAGGGCACACGGGGAAGGGAATGCCTGTTGCGGAGGCTGGACCCCACCGGGTGAGGTGCTGGCATCTGAGCTGGGCCCTGGGTCAGTGCGTCACGCTGCGTCTCCCGCCCCTTCCTGGACGACCTCATCCCCTGCTCGGAACTCCCACTGTGTGCTCGGCGAGGACGTGTTTCCCCAGGCCACATCCTCACCTGTCACTCAGTGTCACCACCTGGCACTCCACACCATGCCACATCCTCACCCGTCATTCAGTGTCACCACCCGGCCCTCCACACCATGCCACATCCTCACCCGTCACTCAGTGTCACCACCCGGCCCTCCACACCATGCCACATCCTCACCTGTCACTCAGTGTCACCACCCGGCCCTCCACACCATGCCACATCCTCACCTGTCACTCAGTGTCACCACCCGGCCCTCCACACCATGCCACATCCTCACCTGTCACTCAGTGTCACCACCCGGCCCTCCACACCATGCCACATCCTCACCTGTCACTCAGTGTCACCACCCGGCCGTCCACACCATGCCACATCCTCACCTGTCACTCAGTGTCACCACCCGGCCCTCCACACCATGCCACATCCTCACCTGTCACTCAGTGTCACCACCCAGCCCTCCACACCACCAGTCCCCCAAAAACAGCCTCCCCAGTGGTTCTGCCACAGAGCACATCAGACCCCTGTGTTCACTCTCCCCCATCAGGCTGGGGCTCCATGAGGTCACCTGGGGGTCCCTGATCCATGCTTAGCACACAGCAGGCACTCAGTACAGGTTTGGAGAGGACAGGGGACACCCGTGGGCATCCAGAGGCTGCCCGCCCCAGCCCGTCCAGCAGCCCCCGTCCCCAGGACGGGTGGGGTGGCCCTGACAGCAAGGACCCCGCAGGAGTGAGTCATAGCCCCGGCACAGGGACAAGGACCCTGGCTCTCCACAGGCGATGCCCCCACACTGGAGGGGCCTTTTGCCCATGACAATGCTGGCTCTGGAGGCCCTGGCTTTTTCTCCGTTTCCTTTTTCCTTCTGCTTGCTTTGCCTCTGGGGACACAGCCAGTCACAGGGAGCAGATACAGAAATCAGCTGGGGAGTATTTATGTTGCACCTACTGTATGCCCCAAGCTGTCCTGGGGGAGGATAGAGCTGCCTGCATGCGTGGAGACCCCTTGACAGACTGGGAGGGCTGCGTGGCGAGATCCCCTGGGCTGGACACGCACCTCTGACCCTCACCACGTGAGAGGCACTGCACCCCACATTAGGGGGTGGGGCCCTGGTCAAGGTGATGTCTGGTTCTGGTTGGACAGCCCCTCCCTACTTCCTCTCCTTGGATCTCAGCCCAGACTCTTTCCCTCCTCGCCCCGCCACTATTTTCCGCTTACACATTTTTGACAAACACCCACACCTGTGGCTGATTTTCAGGTGCCGTGGGAGCTGACAGGGCCTCCAGCCAGGTCTCAGGCCGGCGGAGCCTACCTCAGCCTGGTCTTGCCAACAAGACCCACCGTGCAGTGTGGGTGGATTCAGAACACATGCGCACACCCCCTAAGGTGTCCTGAGCCCCCTATAGACGTGGTCTCCTGGCACGTGAATTTCTGACAATGGGAAATCTGGAAGACCCCAGGTTTCCAGGCTATGCCACAGCCACAGACAGAAGGAGGACCCCCAGAGAACCTGCCACCTCAGCCTCATGCTGTGGAAGGGGAAACTGAGGCCCAGGCCGGCAAGGGGCTTGCCGAAGAGCCCAGAAACCATCCTGGGAGGCAGACCTACTAGACTGCCTTCTCATTTTACAGATGGGGAGGCTGAGGGTGGGCAAAGGGGTTGGGACTGTCATTCATTAAGATGGTGCCACGTCCGCAGCCCAGCGGGCACTTCAGAAGCTTGGCAGAATGAGGTTCCGGACGGAAGTCAGCGTGGGGAGAGGGTGGAGCGGTAGGGGGCAGCCTGCAGGAGGGTCTGGAGTGGGCCCAGACATGGGGGTGGGAGGGAGGCTGGCTGGCCCCGGGCCGTCCCTGCCGGGTTGTGAAACGTGAAACTCGCTGTTCCCATCTGGGAGTGGCTGCTGGCTGCACTCCTCTCGGGAACTCCTGGGTCCTGGTCCCCAACTCAGGCCATGTGGGTCTGGGCTCTGAGGATTGGCAGGTCATCCAGAGGCCAGCCTGTCCATCCGCCTGTGCCCAGGCAGCGAGGCCCCTAAAAGGCGGGCCCTTCCATAGTCTGTGGTGGTGATGGCAGAGCTCTCCCTTCCTGGGGCAGGGTCCAGGGTGGGAACTACTCCCCCAGGTCAAGGGCAGCACCTGGAGGAGGCCCTGCCCCCACACAGCAGCTCAGCCAATCCCTGGGCCTCAACCCTGCTCATTTGCATACCCCATTTCCATTGGCTGCCAACAGGCTGGTTAGGACAGTGGTGCCCTGGCCATGGGGGTGGGGTTTGGGGGGGGTGCTGGGGGCGGGGCCCTGGGGGGACGGGGCCCTGGGGGTATCAGATTCTGGGTGACTGGTCCCAGCCCCAAGTCTAGGGTCAGAAAGCTGCATGGGGCTGGTGGGGGGCTTTAGTTACAGTGCAGGCTCTCCCCTTTCCTCGAAGGCTCCCTGATATCCATTCAGGGATGACTCAGAGCAGGAAAGATACTGGCCCAAGGTCATACAGCCAAGAGGCCGGCACAGCTGGGACCTGGCCCCAAGTCCCAGCCCCTCTCCAAGGCTGGCCTCTTTTCTCCTGGGGGAGACTGTTTAGGGCGACTTGTTATTTTTGGCTGCCTTGTCTCAGGGAGGGCTATTTGGGGGCTTTCTTTGCAAAATGATGATGACGATGACTTTCAGAGCACCCCGAGTGCTCAGCTCTCCCTGTAGATCTGGTGGCTTCGTGCGCCGTAGGCAGTGGGCTCGCGGGTGCGTCGGGGCGGTGGGCTCGCGGGTGCGTCAGGGGCAGTGGGCTCGCGGGTGCGTCGGGGGCGGTGGGCTCGCGGGCGCGTCGGGGCGGTGGGCTCGCGGGCGCGTCGGGGCGGTGGGCTCGCGGGTGCGTCGGGGGCGGTGGGCTCGCGGGTGCGTCGGGGGCGGTGGGCTCGCGGGTGTGCGGGTGAGAGTGTTTTCTCGCTTTTGTTCCTGGCATTTGGGTGGGGTGAGATAAGGGGAAGGGGGGCCGCTCAGCTAGAGCAGGCAGATAGATAACGGCGATAGCAGCTCCTCCACCGCACAGCACGCATCGCCCTTTTTATCAAGTTCCCTTTTCTTCTTTTTCGTTGTGGGGTGGTAGGGTAGAAAACACCCCACCCCCACCTCCCAAAGCCATAGAACTAGGGGGTGGGGGCCTCCCCCTCTCAGGTCCCAGCCACAAAGGGCACGGGTCCGCTTAGGGCCCGCTGTGCCCAACACGCCCAGCAGCCAGCCCAGAGCCCGTGACTGGAGGAGGGAGGGGATCCAAGGCGGCTGCGAGGCCCGGGGTCCGGAGGTCCCAGGATGACAGGAACAGCTGCACGTGTGCGCTGTAGGGCAGGTCTTAGGTCTACACCATCAGCTCCTTGAAAGGACTCCGAGACGGCGACCCGCCCCCCATTTTATAGAAAAGGGCGGCAAGGCCCAGAGAAGTGAAGTGTCACTGGGGCAAGGGCTGAGCTCCTTCCTCCAGAAGCCCTGGGTGGGCACCGCTGGGAGGGGTGGGGAGACCTCAGGGGGGTTGGCCATGGCCTGCAGTGCAGGCTTAGCAGCGTTGGCTCTATTTGACAGATGAGGAAACTGACGCCTGAGCCTCTGGGATATGTGTGAGAACCAGGGCCATGGGGGCAGATGCTGTACCCCCTGCTTGTTTGCTGTGGCCCCTGGTCTGGGTGACTGTGGCGACTATGGGGGACTGACAAGGGGTAGACTCTTGGATCACAGGGACAAATGTTCTGGAGCCACTCTGGCCGCTGTGTGATGGGACGAGGCCCTAGGTGACATCACTGAGGTCATCGGCACACTGGACCCATTGGCAGAAAACCGTGCAGGAAGAATGCCAGTAGGATTCAGGGAGGGTGGGCTGCAGGCAGAGAGGGCTTTGGAGAGGTGGCCCCACCCCAGGGAACCTCGCCCCAGCTCATGTCCCCCCATTAATACCACTGCTGTTTTGGGGTTCACTGAGACCTGCTGCACAAGGGCCCCAGATGCTTTACCCACTTCTGCCCTAATTCCTCAAAGGCCAAGGAGGCTGGAACTGTGATCATGGCATGATACAAGTGGGGAAACTGAGAGGCTGCCGGCCAAGGGGCAGGATTTAAATGCTGGTCACTGGAGCTGACATTTACCCCCCTCTCCCAGATACACACCCCACTGCACTGGAAATAGCTGACTTCCTTTTAGAATATTGAAACAAAACAAAACCCCAAAGTTAGAAAGAAACCAACTTTCTCACCAAAGGAGCTTATTTTCTGGGGACAGATGAAACGAACCCAAGAGACAAGAATAGAGGTAAGCCAGCCTCCGCCCATCCCCTCCCACTGCCAGGACGGGCCGTGTGGCCCTCAGTCATCCCCTGCCCTTTCTGTGCTTGGCCTTTCTCCCGGAAAGGGGGGGGGGTGAGCCCCCTGGGAGGCTCGTGGGCTGCCCCCCACTACAAAGACCCCAGAACCTCCAGCCAGGATGGAGACTCTGACCTCGGCTAGACTCTAAGCCAGAAGCCAAGGTACCTTCTGTTCTCTTCATGCTGTGTGATCTTGGGTGAGTTACTCAACCTCGCTGAGTCTTCAGTTCTCAGAGGAGAATGAGGTCATAGGCTGCAGAGTACTCCACGCCAGAACTGCCAGGGCTGGGTAACGGAGCTGTTGCCTAACCACGGCCACCATCAGGATTATTACAACTGGGGGTCTCAGAACCACTCAGAAACATCACCATCCACACCGCCCCAGGGATCCTGACTTTGGGATCCCAGAGGATCTCATTTCTCAGGAATCACTTAAAATATAAAATCCAGGAAGGGGGAAATGGCAAGCGGGCCTGCACCCACTGGGAGCCCAGGCGGCTCCACAGGAAGCCTTTCTGCCAGCGAGGGAGCAGCCAGGCCACTGCCTCAAGGAGACATCATAGCTGCGGGGCCTCGGTTTCCCCCCTGCAGAGGGACCCTTGGCCCCCTCCACCCCTACGGCTGCTTCACCTGTCCCTCCTCCACCACTATAGCTGCCTCACCTGTCCCTCAGCAGGAGGATTAGCCGCACGCTGGGCTCTAATCGCCGCTAATCGCTCCATCAGCGCCGGATCTCGGATCAGCTGAAGGAGGCGGCTTTATCCAGACAGACGCCGCGATGGCACCTGAGTCCCATCTGGGCGCAGCTGTCAGGTGCAGCAGCAGGGCCAGGGATGGTTGGGGACAGGGTGGGAGCCGGGCTGGGGAGCACACAGGGTTTCTCAATGCAGGCAAGCCCCTCCCCCTCCCCAGCTGGCCAATGGGGCTCTGCCTGGGCCCTCCACATTTATTAAGTACCTACTGTATAACCAGGCACTGTTCTAGGCACCGGGGGACACCAGGGATCCAACCAGGCCAAATGCCCACCCTGGGGCATAGCATTGCTGTCAAGGCTGTGAGGAGGGCCCCGTGCTCCCACTCACATGACAGGTGGGGAAACTGAGGCACAGAGACATGGCCCAAGGTAGGAGCAGTCAGCCAGGCCCAGACTTCTGGCTTTTCCTCCACCTTTTGCCCACCACCAGGCTGCTGGGAGGGGCACTTCCCCGACAGAGGGCTTCCCCACAGGCCTGTGGACCACGGTTACTAGCTCCCAACACCAGCCCGTTTCCAGCATTACGACATGTTTCTGCTGTTTGTCTTCTGAGCAGACACTGCGCCCTGCCTGTGCCTCCCCAGCCCGGGCCCTGCTGTGAGCTAACTCTGCGCCTCTGGACACGGGGTCTGTGCAGAGGCCGCGGCGGTGTAAGCCGGATGCTCTGTGGTTCACGGCCTGGCCCAGGGGCCGAAAGAGGCTGGGAGAGACGGCCAAGGGCTCCCACCCACCCCAGGCCCCCATCCTCCTCACTCTCTTCCCTACCTTCTTTTTCAAAAACATAATTTATCTGTGTATTATCAAGAAATCCAGACACTTTAATCAGTGAACTATGAAGTCAGAATTTCCATTCTTATCTTCGGGAGGAGTGGAAATGGAGGAGATAGGCGGCGGATCGCTGGTGGGGAATGTTAATGGGTGGAGAGGCTGGGCTATTGGCCACCGAGAAGCTGGTATCTCCTCCATTATCAAGGCTGTATCTCACCCACCATCTTGGCGCAGTAATGGGGCCAGTTCAACTTTCCCAGTTATCACAGGAGCTGAAACCTGTGCCCGCAAGAGGCCCGGACCAAGAGACAGTGCAGGGCGGACCAGGCCACAGCCTGTAGAGCTGGGGGCGATCGGCTTGAGCCAGGGCCCCAGGGAGCCTGGGTGCCCACCGACCATTGCCACAGCGGGGGTAGGGGGTCTCTCTGCTCTCTGGGAAAATGTTTGGTTTTGGTGGAGCTAGGTGTGGGCCTATGAGCAATGGGGGAAACTGAGGCTGACTGCCTCAGGGTCCCAAGAAGGCTGGGGTAGTCCCAAGCCTTCCTGAGCTGTTCCACGCCCATGAAGTGGAAAGAGGGTAGGTGGCGTTGGGGACAGCAGCAGGACTGAGGTGCAAACACCCCGTCCTCCTGCCTTGGCACTTGCAGGGTGTCCCGTCCCCTCTGGGAGCATATCCAGGGCCCAGGCCTGGGGTCGGGAACTATCAGTCATAAACAGGCAGCCCGGGGGCACCTGGGGGCCCTGCCCCTGCAGGGCTGAGAATGCCCTGGCCCTGCCTGTCTCAACCTGAGGCACGGCTCACATGCCTCAGCCCCTCAGGCCCAGGTGTGCTCAGTGCACCCTTAAATTTTGAGGGGCTGCTCACCTGTCCTTAGGGCCCTTCCTCGAGACGGGGCACTCAGGCCCTAAACAGAGCACCTCTGTCCACTGGGAAGAAGGAGCCTCCAATCCACTCCTTCCAGCCCCCAAGGACTGACCGATGGACCACGGGGTACAGAACAACCGCCTCGATCAAGGGCTCCTGGCTGGCTGGAGCCCCATCCCACGGTCTAGGACTTCCTGGAAGTACCCAGGGCTGGCCCTGCCCTATGTGTGCCAGGTCTAGTCGTGGTTCTGATCTCTTTCCTACATTTCTAAGGCGCTGCACTGGCCACCTTGGCCCACAGTGGGGAAGGGACTTGCTCAGGGTCACACAGCCAGAGGACACAGTATTGAGGTCAGAGCTTGATCTGCCTAGAGACACGGGAAGGCCTCAGTTTCCTCAGCCTGAAGACGGGCGTCCCCTGGCCCAGCGGGAGCAGGGAAAGGTCTCTTATAAAAACCACCACTGCTGCCTTCCTCTCGTTCCCTCCTCAAAATATTAGCCGGGTGGTTTCCCTGCCCAGATCTAGGAGCTCAACCTCCAGGGCTAGGGCTGACCTTGAAACTCTCTAAGCCTCAGTTTCCCCATCTGCACACTGGGCCTCCTTCAAAGGCTGCCGGGAGAAGGACATGAGGCCACGTCTACCAAATCCTGGGCACGGTGACTGAGTGTGAGGCAGGGGCCTAGTAAATGCCCAGTACGTGCTGTGACACCGGTGAACCTGGGGGCTGAGTGTGGAGAGGGGCTTAGGCCCTGCGGTCACATCAGGGGAAAGGCCCTGTGGCTACTGATGGCTCTGAGTCTTGGCTTCCCCTCCCATCACCAGGGTCTGGGTGGCCTGCTGCCAGAGGAACCCCAAGAGAGGCTGAGGGGGCAGATGCAGGCACCTGGTCCCTCACTGGGGGCTGAGAATGTGCAGGATAGATGAGCCATCAACCATGAGGCCCTGTCCCCTGTCCCGGGAGGACTCCCCAGCAGGTCTCTCCTCATGCACCACTTCGGGAAGGAGCCACCGCCACCTGGCCCTGGGGCCTCTTCCGCTCCTGCTCCCTGGGTCTGACTTGGGGAGTGGGGGCTTGATGGAAAAAAGGGAAGTTGGGGCAGGAGGTGGTGACGGGTGCAGGTGCCCAGAAGGAAGTGGCACGGAAGGCCAACACAAGGCCAGCCGTGACAGACACACCTGAAGGACGTCAGCAACCTAGGGAGGGGAGGGGGGCCCCTGCCCTGTTTGTGTGGATTTTGTTACACAGCACAGACCACAGGGGGCCCTGGCACGGGCTGCAGCTCCCATGTTGGGTGGCATCGCCCCTCACAGCCGAGTGAGGTGAGCATCACTGCTCCATTTTACAGTGGGGAAACTGAAGCTCGGGGGGGCTGAGTGACTTGCACGAGGGCCGGGCAACCCTGGAGCCCAGCCTGGTGCCTCACGGTACCCCCATTTTGCAGAGATGGAGACTGAGGCTTGGAGAAGCAAGGTAACCTCCCTATAATGACAGAGAGTCTAGGACTCTCCACTCCAGGATTCCAACCATGGCTGCCCACAGGGAAGCTCCCGGAGCAACCCGGAAGCCCACGGTGGCTGCCCCCTCCTTCTCAGGAAGCCACACCCCAGACAGTCCAGGAGGTCCTAGGCACAGGCAGCCTGCCGGAGAGCTGGGGCAGGGCCACCCTGCCCTGCTGCTGCCTCCACAGCCAGAGCACCACTGTGTGCTGTGAGACTCTGGCGCAGCCACCCACCCTCTCTGACCCCCGATTTTCTTGCTCGAGAAATTGGTGGAGAACCCAAAGCTAAGTGGTGTCTGGAGAAGGGCAGGACGGGGATGCCCGTAAGGCGCTTAGCAGACAGGAGCCGCCAGCACACCGGGCTCACTCCAGCCCCAGGTGGGGAACTGAGGGAACCAGGAGAGTCAGGGCCTGAGCTCTTGGAAGCTGCCCACCAGCCCCCAACACCCATTTCACAGCTGGGGAAGCTGCGGCTCCCAAGACCACAGCCAGCAGCCCAGGGGAAGCTAGGGAAGCAGACGGAGGCACAAGAGGCTGAGGGGAGGGGCCTGCTTATCTGCTAACCGGGCTCTGCCCAAGGTCAGCCGCCACATTCCTGCCCCAGCAGGGCCACTGCCTTCCCCCAAAACACGAGGCAGCTGGGGAGGGAGGAGGAGATGGGGAGCAACCTGGGCCTCTCAGGCCGCAGGCCGATGCAGTGGGGCTGGTGGCCTGGGGGTGCTGAGTGGGCAGTGCCCAGAGAAACCTGGGCCCACACCCGGGGTCCACGGCCCCAGCTCCCACGTCACACAACCTCACACATGCCACGCCTCCAGGGCCTCCGTTTCTCGCCTGTAAAATGGGTTGGCCAATGCCAAGGATGATCTTAGCAGTGGGCCAGATCTCCGGGCAAGAAGAGGAGAGCTGGGGCTGGGGTGTGAGGCCAGCCCAGTCCAGGGCGGGGCACACTCAGGCAGAGTCCCTCCTCCCTTCCAAACCTAACACCTGAAGGAGGGGAGGGCCAGTGGGGCTCTGCTAAACGTCTGCCCTCAGGGCTTTTGGCAAAGTATCAATAACGCAACCAGCGGCTCTAGAGGCAGTGAAGTCCCTCACACACCTCTAGAGGCAGTGAAGTCCCTCACACACGTGTCCCTAGGACAGCCCTTCCCAGCTTGCGCCCCACACAACAGCCGGGAAGGAGGTGTTCTCATTAAGCTCCTCCTTCAAGAGAGAAACACAGGCCCCAGACACAGCCACTGGCCACAATGGCACAGCAAGGCCAGGCCAGGACGTGAGGTTGCGCTGTTGTCCAAAGCGGTCCCCAGACTGGTCACCTCCTTCTCCAGAGTTGAAGGCCGGCATCCGCCCGGAGCCCTGAGGGTGCAGCCCAGGTGGTGGGGCAAAGCCCCTGCAGTGGGGATGGGGTGGGAACCTGGGGGCTCCCCAGCAAGCATCCTTGTCCTCACCAGGCCTCCTGCCCCTCGGTCTTCACCAGGCCTCCCACCCCACCCCTTGGTCCTCACCAGGCCTCCCGCCCCTCGGTCCTCACCAGGCCTCCCGCCCCTCGGTCCTTAGCCCACCCAGTGGCCCCATGAACAGCTGGGAGGCCGAGGGCCACGGGAGTAGGAGCACCGTCACCTGGCATGAACAAGTCACGTCCTCTTCCTGAACTGGGACCCGGGGTCTGCTCCAAACAGCTGCTATTTAAGCACCTACTGTATAACAGCCCTGTTACACTACCCAACACAGCTCGGATAGGAGGGACCCTGTTATTCCCACTGTAAAAAGGAGTCTCTAAGGCGGGCATATGGAAGACACTGGCTGAGGCCACCTGGCTGAGAGCCACACCCCCATCCTCACTCTGGGGTCCTTAAGTCAGTGCCACGTGCTAAACATGAAAGCTGGTGTTGGGCAGAGGGCAAGACCAGACAACCTCCCTGTTTCTTCCTCACACCAGGGCAGGTCCCAGCCTCTTAGGACCTTCTCATCCTCATCTGAAAAACAGGTGTGCCCATTGAACCAACCGAGGCAGGACGAGGCAGGACACGGCTCTCCCAGAGCCGGGTGGGGAGGTGGACAGGCACGGGCAGGAGCATCATCTCAGTCCCCCCCTACTGCCCTCGCGAAAGGGAAGCCTCAGCCCAAAGAGGGCAAGAGTATGCCAAGGCCACACAGCCTGGGGAGTCGGGATGCGCTGGAGGGAAGGGCCAGCCAGCTAGAGGGTGGGTGTCAGGGGCTGCCCTGACCTGGAACCTGGGGCCGGCGCAGTGACCAGCAGGGTTGAGGGGCCCTTCCAAGGCAGGGCCCCTGTGTGTTTCACATGCTGGGCTGTCCTGGGAGACAGCTTGGGAAGAGGGATTGCTCCATCTCAGATAAGCTGGAAACCACAGATCTGACCCAAGTGATTGACCATGAAGGGGAAGACGGGGAGGAAGAGGGGGAGGAGGAGGGGAGGGGGAGGAGGAAGGGGAGGAGGCGGAGGAAGGGGAAGACCGGAAGGGGGAAGGGGAGGAGGGGGAGCAGGAAGGCCCTTGCCAGACGGCACTGCCAGCCCTGTGGGTGGGCGTTAGGCTGCTGGGGAGGAGGGAGAGAAGGGGGAGGAGAAAGAGGAGAAGGGGGAGGAGGAAGAAGAGGAGGAGGAGGCGGTAGTGAAGGGAAGGAGGAGGAAGGGGAGGAAGGGGAAGGGGAGGAGGGGGAGAGGGTTAGTAGCAGCTGTCTCGGATAACAGGTATTTTCCTTCCAGTCTCACAACAGTGCTCTGGGGGCAGGTACTATCATTACGCTCACTTTGCAGATGGGAAAACAGAGGCTCACATGGGCAGGCCTTGCCCACAGTTCCACGGCCAGTAAGTGGCAGAGCTGTGGTGTGAGCAGGCCATGCCTATTTTGAGCCGAGCGTCCGTCTGGTCATTTATCTGACAGAGTTCCGGGGGGCCCACTCTGTGGGGACGGGACTGACCCAGCCCTGCCCTCAGAGAGCTTGTGGGCCTGAGAGGGGAGCAGGTGGCGGAATGGGCTGGCAAGGCCATCAGGCAGGGGTGGACGGGGCCTCTGAAGGAGCGCTGAGCTGCATGGGGGCCGCCTGCACACAGGCAAATTCCAGGGGCCAAAAGGAGCCAGAGAGGAGCCACCCAAGTCTCAACTTGCACACAGGCCCTAACGAGGGGCTTGGCCCTGACGGGCGCTGGCTCTCCCCTGGTCCGTAAGGCCACACACGCTGCCTGCAGCTTGCAGGTGGCTGATTCCTCACCCATGGGGTCATCTGCCTCCTAATGACAAAACCAAGGACAGCGCACCCAGAGCGGCGGGACTCACGAAGATCGTGCAGCCAGGCAGGGCGCAGACGACCCCCTCTGCAGGTTCTGAAACCCCCTTCCCTTCAGTCTGGGCCACTCCTGCCTGAGTGTAGGGTGGCAGATGAGGTCTGGAGAGCAGACCTGTGGCTGTAGCCTCAGTTTCCCCCTCTGTGAAATGGGGTCGGGAGCCACTGGGCACCTCCAGGAACACCCAGGGGTATGGTGGCTGGGTGGGCAGGAGCCCCACCAGGGCCCCGAGTGTGGCTGGGCCGGGTCCGTGGGGTTGGCGATACCAATCGGCCAGGCAACAGCTGCCTCCAGGAGGAGGCTGTCGATGGCAGATAGGCCAGCGGGAGTATTATTCACAATCCCGTCAAGCCCAGGAACGTCTGGTTGGCATAGAAACAGGAGATAAGGGGCACAATTAATGGCATCACATTCCCTCCTCCTTTCTTCCCCAACTGACCCATTTAAATCCCCAGCAGTGCTGGATGCCACGCTGGGTTCCTGGTGACCTCCAGGGAGGGGCTGGCTGGGCTGACGGCGGTCCCAGGCCCAAGGAAGGCCCGGATAAGCCTCCCAGGGGACCCCCTCCCCCGTGCAGTAATGTCTTAGGAAGGAGGCCATCTGGGGAAAGACCTCAGAGGGCCTCTGGTCCCAAAGGCCCATTTCACAGATGTGGAGACTGAGGCTGAGAAAGGCCCAGGGTGGCAAGGCAGACAGAAGCCGGAAGATGGAGAGAAGGCAGTGCAGTGTTCGCAGACACACCCTTAAGGAGCGCAGGCCCGGCCACCTGGGTTCCAACTCTGGCTCCACCACTTGCTTGGGCGAGAAACTTCTCTGTGCTTCAGTTTCCCCAGATGTAAAATAGTGATCAGAAGAGGACCTGCTTTAAGTTAATACACAGCCTGGCACAGAGAGGGCTCTTAAGCATTGGCTGTTATGAATATTATTCTTACCATCAAATGAACATGAGCTGTCTGCCTTCCCTAAGGCCCAGGAAAATGGGCAAACCACAACCGGCCCAGAGCTGGGTGATGGCGTGGGCTCCGGGGTCCGCCAGGCCCTGCTGGAGTCCAGGTTTAGGGGGTGGTGGGCCCTGAGAGTACCTCCCGATCTCTAATTCCCTCTGCTAAATGTGGCTTGAGGGCAGGTGCGGTGCCCTCAAGTGCTTTGGGAGGCTGAGCTGGGAGTATAGCTTGTGCCCAGGAGTTCAAGACCAGCCTGGGCAACATAGTGAGACTCCATGTCTATTTTTTAAAAAAATTTTAACTAAGGAAAAAAAAAAAAGAGAAAGAAAGACAGAAAAACGTGGCTGGGATCAGGACTCTGAGATGACAGCGATGGCTTCGCAGCCTAAGCACCAAGCAGGCTGCAGGCACCTTTCCCCTCAGGGTGGTGACTGGGGACGGGGCAACTGGGCCAACGACCAGGTAAGCTGAGAGCAGGACCTGCAGCCCCTGGACGGCAGACACTACCATACCCATTTTTCCAACAGGGGGAAACTGAGAGCTGTGGAAGTCACATTAACTTGTCCCCTGTGGTTCAGCCCCAGGGTCAGCCAGGTTGCCAAATCCCCTTCTTTCCTGGATGCTCTGCTACCACTCTGGGTCATGAACATGGTAAGGTGGCCTCTGAGAGCCTCAACACCCGGGTGCCTCCCACACATGGAAGGCCAGTGTGGATGGCTCTGTGCCGACATCCCACTCCTGTTCATAACACATCGCAGAAGCCACCCCATCTCCCTCTGGGCCCAACCCAGCCCTCTCTGGAACTGGAACTGGCCCTTGCCAGATGGCACTGCCAGCCCCACGGGTGGGCGTTGGGCTGCTGGGGAGAGCAGGTCGGTGACTTTGAAGCTTGGAGTGAATTAGTCATCCTGTGGCTACCAATAATTTGTTTAATCAAACTCTGAGAGTGTGTGAAAAACACCTTCTTCTGAGCTGCAGCAGCTGCCTGGGCTGGAACAGGAGGGGCTCAGGGACCCCCCTTCCCCGGCTCCTTCCGGAAGGCCCTACCCAGATGGCCTAGGGCTCTATCTGGCCTGTGGGATCCATGGGCCCTTCCGCCGCAAAGTGCCTCTGTGGACCCTCAATATCTCCAGCCTGACCTGGGGACCCCCACAGCCCTGGGGACCTATTCCTGACTCCGTTTTTCAGAGTAGGAGACCAACGACCTGACCGACTCCATCATTCCTGACCTCACTCGCACCTGCTGGCACAGGCTGGCCCCCCCCCCCCGCCCCAGGCGCCTCTCAGCCCTTGCTCCCCCGACAGCAGCGGAAAACTGAGGCCAGCCCTACTGTGTCAAAGGTCACCCCCTTCCAAGAAGTGTCCCTGACCACTGGACGTGCCCCCTGCTCCCCTTGGCTGCCCCCTCTGCCACTCTCATTTGCCACTGGGACCCAGGGCCTCTATGCATTAGTGCTGGACAAACAGTGCTCAGCCCAGGCAGGTCTGCGGTGACTCCTCACCAGGGTACACGGGCCTCCCCCAAAGCAGCCTGGGCCATGGAAACCACCTTGATTTTTTTTTTTTTTTTCAAGAAAACTCCAAGCAGTGTACACTTGGTTCTTGCTAGGAACTACCGGCAACGCCAGCATGATTCAAAGGGAAAACACCCTCTCTCCCTCTGAAGGTGACAAACCCACCTCTAGCGGTCTCTCACCACCTACGAGGACTCGGGGCGGGGTGTCCTCCCTCTTCCCCCTCCTGGCCCTGGCAAAGCCAGTTTTCTTTCATTTTGACGGACTGTACCACCGGCCACAGGGGAGGATCAACTTCTTGGCAATTAAGTGTGTTTGGGGAGAAAACTCCCCCAGACAGACCAGCGCAGAGACGCCGGCTCCCCGGCCCCAACCCGGGCCGTTCCATGCCCCCAGTCGCGACGCCCCCGCGCTATTCTCCAACCCGGCCGGGCCTGGTGGCCAAAGATAAGGCCTGTTATCGCTCTTGGCGATCGCCATCGGGCCGACCGGCCAGGCGCTTATCAGAGCTCACATCGACTCGGGCGGGAGGAAAGCCCAGCGGGCTGGGGGCGCCGGGGGTCCCGAGCTGCCCCGGCCCCGCGCTCCCCGTCGGCAGCCCGGCCTATCGCCTCTGCCATCTGGCCGGCCAAGGCCGCGCTCCCGCCTCGCCCTGCCCCCGCTTCCACGTTTGAAGTTAATAAATGGAAGCGCCTATCGCAGCCACCATCGGTTGCGCGCCTTATCAGCGCGGCACATCTATCTCCGCACGGAACAAAAGGCGCACAGAGGCGCGGGCAGCTGCGCCAGGGCTTTGATGGGGGCGCGGGTGGGGGGTGGGCGGACCGAAGCGCTCGGCCCCCTCCGCTCTGCACTCGCGGCCCGGCCGCAGGTGAGGCCAGGGCAGCGGGCAGGCACAGGCGCTGGCAGAGGGCGGGCGGGCGCCGCCGCTTGGTGACAATCAGCCTTCGCATCGTAAAGTGCTGAGATCTGCCAGGGGGAGGAGGCGCCCCGGGGGGCCGCCAGCGACAGGGAGGGTCCGCGGTCCTGCCTCCCTCGTCCGGGCCCTTTCTCTGCCCTGGTCCCGGGCCGCAACGAGGATGGGCCGCGAGGGCTCACCGTGCACCCGCCGCGGTCCCGGTTTCCAAAGTGCGCGCGCTCTGCCCGCCCCGCTGGGCTGGGCTACGGACTCTTGCTGGCGCTGGCGGCCTTATCAGCGCTGGAGATCGGTTCCCAACCTGCGATCTCCCTGCCCGAGCTATCTGCATTTCTCATCACAGCGAAACACACACACACACCCACCCACCCCAGAACCGAACACAGGCACTCAGGGGAGGAAGGAAAAAGAAACCAGAGCACAAGCGCGGATCGGGACCTGTGGGTGGCTTTTAATACTTGAGTTGACATGATAGAAGGCGACTTTCGGAAAACAGGTCCCGTTTGCGCCGAGGGAGTTGGGTTACGGGAACCGGTTCATGCCTGTGATCCCCGCCTCGGGAGACCTCCTGAGTAGGGAAGCTCCCACAGGCCCCGCACAAGGGGTCCTGGTGGCAGTGGTCGTGTGGACAAAGGAGGTAGTGCCCGGCTGGGCAGCGGGCGGGTTTCCGTCGTGGCCTCCTGGCAGGGTTCAGACGACCTGCCCGTCAGGCTCCGGGGAGGCGCCCCGGGGAGGAAGACCTGTGCCTGGGCCCTAACTGTGAGGCACAAAGTTATTATTGGCGTAGGGTGGGGAGGGGAGCTTCCTGTGCTCTTGCTCCCTCCTGGCACAGCCCAGAGGCCCAGGCCAGACAGTGGCCCCGATAGCGCAGTTCTCATCATGGGGGCACTGGCAATGTGGCGGCGGGGCGGCAGCCTCTGACCGGGCAGGGAGCCGGACCAGCGAGAAACTTAGTCGCGTGCAGGGGCGACCTCGGCCCGGGGCTGCGTCCTAGGAGGCCCTTCTCTGACTCGGAGCAGCCCCCTGGGATGCCAGGGGGTGCCCGCGGGCATCCGAGGGCAACATTTGTTGCCCATGCCGCCTTGCCTGGGACACTTACAGGGTCCAGGAGGTGTCACCAGGCAGGCAGGGCCTGGGTTCAGGACTCCAGCGCTAGGGCACGGGGTGGGGGTGTCTGGGGGGCTGCAGCCAAGTGCCTAGGCTGCGGCAGCTGCGCGCTACCCCCTCCCCCGTCCTGCGGCTCTGCGACGGCACCGGTGGGTGTGGGCGCGGGCCGGTCCCTGCCACTTGGCCAGGCATCTCCGCGGCCCCGGGTGTCCCCTCTCCCTCCCAGGTCTCTCTCTTCGCTTCTAGATACAAAGCCTGGGAGAGTCAACCGAGCGAGATAAGATCACAATTTCAGCCCGTCCCGACAGAACGATCTTATCAGGACGGGACTTGCAGAATGGAATATTTTAAACTTTATCTGAGCCCAGATCGGGGCCGCCCTATCGCTGCACCATCTCGCCGATGCGGGGGAGGGGCAGGCCGAGAGGGGCCGAGCGCTGCCCGGGCCGCGCCCCCAACCACCCTACTCCCGGCCTCCGGGCGGCCCCCTCCTGGGCTGGACCCCCCGGTGCCCAAGCCGAGACGCGGGGGCCCAGGCCGCCGGCGGAGATTAGATTACGGCGCGCTTGGCACAGCGCGGGGGGCGCGGCGCGGGGTGAAGGTCGCCGGCGCCCGGGGCAGAGCGGGGACGGGCGGGGGCGGCGCTGGCGGCGGGGCCCCGGCGGGGGTCGGGCGCGCGGCGGGAACGGCGGGCAAAGTTTGACTCACGCTTGATCTGCCGGGGGTTGCTCTGTTTCCTCCTGGACATGTCTCCGGCGCCGCGCGCCCTCCCGGCGGCCGCCTCTAGCCCCGGGCGGGCGGCGGCGGGCGGCGGGGGCGCGGCGGCGCCGCGGGGCCGCTCATGCCCCCGGCCCCCGGTCTCCGCGGCCGCCCTGGCCCGCGCCCCCAGCCCGCGCGCCCAGCCCCGGAGCCGCTGGAGCTGCCGCGGAGGCCCGAGAGGCCACGGTCCTGCGTTGCGGGCGCGCGGACTGCCCGGCGTGGGGGTGCCGGCTCTTCCGCTCCCGCGCACTCGCCGCCGCCGCTCGGCTTTTCTCAATGGAACCCGCGGGCGGCGAGCGGCGGAGCAGGCGGCCACTGCGAGGGCGCTCCGGGCGGGCTGGAGGCGCGGGGCGGGGCCGGGCCTGAGCGTCGTCAGCCGCCGCGCCTCCCGCCCCGCCCCGCCCCCTGCGCTCCGACCCCGCCCCGCTCCTCCAGCCCGGCCCTGCACCTCTCCGGCTCCGCCCCCAGCGCCGCGGCCACGCCCCCGCCCGCCCGGCTCTTCACTGCTCTGGCTCCGCCCCCAGAGCCGCGACCGCGCCCCCGCCCGCCTAGCTCTTCACCGCGCTGGCTCCGCCCCCAGCCCTGCGGCCCCGCCCCTGTCCGGCTGGGCCTTCAAGGCACTGGCCCCCCCCCCCGGCTGGATGCCCCGCCCCTTCCTGGTTCGGCCCCGCTCCCGCCCCGGGGAGTCCTCTAGCCTCCCTCACGCCTCTTTTGCCCGGAGGCCATGTCCCCAGGCCGGGCTGAGACTCTGAGACCTATTCGGTTCTGTTCTGCTGCCCCGCGGAACCCCATCCTGCGCCCTGCCTCTCGGCGCCAGCTCCGCCTCCAAACCTCCCCTGACCTGGTTGGGCCCTGAGACGCCGAGGCTCCGCCCCCGCACTGTAACTCCGCCCCCAGCCCTTGCTCCCTCCCCAGACCCCTGGGCTCCGCCGCCCGCTCCACGTGCGCGGTGGGGGCAGTGACAACCGGCTCGGGAAGCCCGAGACCATGACGCCCAAGTTTGTCTTGGGCCAGACTTGGGGTGTGGAGCGGATTCGGGCCGGGAAGGGGGCTTCCGTCCCAGACTGCGGTGGGGTCCCCCACCTGCGGTGGCCCCCAAATGGTGTCAGTTTGCGCCTTCAGGACAGCAAGGAGAGCAGGATCTCGGATCTTCCCCTGTGAGCTCAGACCAGGCTGGAAATCGAGGAGGTGGCGCGGGAGCCGGCAGCCCTGGGCGTTGCCACTTGGGGCCTCTTTCCTAACAGAGCTTCCCCAGGGCGCCCCGCAGGAGACCCACGAAGGAATTGCCCACAGCGCGCGGGCCACAGCACCCTCTCGGAGCAGTCAGAGGTCAGCGAGGTTTGTGGGCGCGGTGCTGTCAGCTCAGGCCTGGAAATGGAGAACTGTTGCCCTCTGGGGTGTGTTCCAGAGCCCCACTTCACGGAGGATCGGGGAATTGCTCAAGGTCACGCATTGAGGGGGCTGTCTCCCACTCCCAGCTGAGTTGTATCTTCTCCTTTTAATATTCTAGGCCTACACTTGCTGCCTGCTCCCCCATCCCCCATACTCATAAGAAACGGGCGTGAGTGGGGCCCAGGGGCAGACAGGAAGGACCCCTCCCACCTGACAACGAGATCATCGCACAGCAGGACTGTCACACCACCCGCCAGCCTGCTGGGAGCTCCTAAGACCCCACCTCGTGCCAACTTCTGTCACCTATTCCCTGGCTCCAAGGGAGGGGAGAAGTGGGGGCTTACCCTCAGAGCCTGGGCTCTCTCCCGGGCACAGAAGAGTGGCGGGTGGGTAGGAGACGCAGGGGTACGACACTGGATACGTGCCGCTCCTCCCCACCGCCATGGACAGACAGGAACACTGAGACCAGGAAGCCAAGAGAGCTGCCCAGGGGCATACAGGTCCTCCAGCCCTTCCTGCTCTCTGCCAGGGTCCAGTGGGCACAGCCTTCCCACAGCTGCTCTCCGGAGGGGGTGGGGCCCATGTTTGATTGGTTCACTCAACCCAGGACCTCCCCCCAACCCCCCCCCCGCCCCCTCCCAATGCTTGTCAACTGGATGGAGCACCTACCTGTCTGGGTTTCCCACCGGGCCTGGCCTCCTTCCCCAAAGGAGGCCACTTTAGAGTATGTGGACCTGGGAGTTAGGGGAGTTCCTGGAGGAGGTGGCCATGGGCTGGCACCTGGGCTGGGTCTGAAGCTCCACGCACAGCAAGTGGCACCCAGGCTGGCGCTGCTGGAATGGGTAGAGATCTGTGTTGAGGTGGATTCCGAGGGTCAGCAGGAGATAGCCAGGATCATCCATGACTGATGTCTGTCTAGGGTGCAGGAGGAGACAATGGGAATCATTTTGGCTGCTGCTTTGCCTGATCTGATTTATTTCTATGAGCCATATATAGATGAAAACATGGAGGGACACGCCCAGGGCAGCCAGCGAAGGGGGCAGGCGGCAGGTCCAGACCACACCTGCTGCCCTGGCTCCGTCACTCGCAAGGCCCCATGCAAGATGAAAATATGAAAATGTGGAGCCCCCTCGATCAAAACCCCAAAACCCCAGGGCATCAAGGGCAGGATGTTGAGCCCTTTGTGGTGCCCTTCCCAGCTCAGGCCCTGTGCCCCTGCACCAGTCACAGTTCCCCTAACCCTGCCAGGGCTGCTTTTGTAGCACATTCCTTCTACACTCTGTCCCGGAGGCAGGCATTATTACAGATGAGAAAACCGCAGCCGAGAGGGGAGGCTGCCTGCTGATGTCGAGTGGTAAAGTTGCAGGACCTTACACACACCATTAAACCCTCAGGGAGGTCATACACTGAGGAAGAGAAACAAGGCATGCTGTCTAGAGGATGGCCTGGGGGAGCCCAGAGCAGGAGTGGCCATCTCTGCCTGGGGAAATCAGAGAAGGCTTTCTAGAGGAGGTGACATCCAAGTGGGGCTTTCCAGGAGTCCCTGATCAGGTGGGAGAGGAACAGGATGTGGGGTTGCTGAGGCTGTCCAGGCTGAGCCTGCCTGGGACCTCCACTCCCCACCTGCTGCCCATTGTGAACCCCAGTTTCCATCTGCCCCTGCACGCCCCTGCACGTTCTCGAGGTGTGTTGAGATTCACATCCAAAGTCACTGGTGGGGAAGTTGGAATTGCATTCAGCCTGCACTGGGTTCTCCCCTGCTGGCTCCCAAGGAGAGCAGGGCCTGGAACACATAGGTAGTGCTGTCTGGCAGTGGCCTGGAGACCGCCTCCCCTCCAAAAACCACCTCAGCCCAAAGAGGACATTTTTGGGGTTTCAGCAGTGGGGGTGTGCAGGGGGGCTGGGCCGGTGGATATGGAAGTCCAGCCTTCTATTGGGAGTAGAGGGGTGTGAGGGGGCAAATGCCTTACTATGCCTCTACTCTGCCTCAGCCCTGCCCCTGATACTGGGTCGGTTTGAGGGGAGGTTCTCCTGTGCGTTGCCGACCCTGTACATTTGGAGGTAAGGGAGGAGGCGCACTGAGATGACCTAAGGGCTTCCCAGCTCCCCAGCCTCCCCTCCTCTTTCCAGGACCTGTGTCAGCATCACCAGCACAGCACTGACTTTGTGCTGCCAGGCTGTCCCAGGTCCGTGCCACCTTTACACAACTGGCTGGGGTGGGGGCTCAAGTTACCCCCATATTACAGATGCAGAAACCCAGGCTTGGAGTGGGCCAGTTGCTTTTCAGGGGTCCTATGTCTTGGAAGTGCTGGAGCTGGGAGGGAGCCCGGGAACTCCAGAGCCCATGTTCTTCACCCTGAATGGGACGTTGGGAAAACTGGGTTTGAGTCCTGGCTCTGCCACTTTCCCTCCTACCTGTGGGCTATCGGCCGTGGACCTGGCTCCTCTGACGGGCCAGTGCCGAGCTGCCCCAGCCCAGGAAGGCCGCCGGGGGCTGGGCAGCAGCTGGGGATGGGTGAGGGGCTAATTGTAGCACCACCTATGTGCCAGGCCGACTGTTGAGCTGTGACTCAAGGAGCCACAGAATGTTCTAGGAACTTAAGCTGGACCTTGAAGGATGAGGATGGAGGATGCTCAAAAAAGAGTGATGGGAGAGAGAAGGGCATTTCTGGTGGAGAGGGTGCAGGGACAGAAGCTGGAGGCCGGGGAGGGTGCACCCGGGGCCGCAACGGCTGCAGGGCTGGTGCACCTGGAGGTCAGGCCATGTGAGGTCCTCGGAACCAGGCTGCACCCAACTCCTCTGTCTGCTCCCCACCACTCCCCACAGCTGGCCCATCACCAGGATCTGTGACTTCACTTCCTTATGGCTCTGAGAGGCCCCTCCCACCCTGCTCCAAACCTTCATCAGCCTCATCTTGCCCACTCTCCCCGACCCTGGCTGGTCCCTGATGGAAGGCTGAAGCCAGCGGGGCCTCCTAAGAGGCATGTGTCGTAGCCTCAGGCTCTGCCCTTCGTTCAGCCTGGAGCCTCCCTGTATGTGGGTCCAGGGGTCCCCCTTGGCACAAGCTATTGGGCTGCCGGGTGCACCCTTCCCTCCGTTGCCTGGCCTGGTCTGCCCACCCCTCCTGAGGGAATCCCCTGAGTTCCCCAGGCAGGCTCAGGCCTCTCTGTCCCAGCGTGCAGGGCAGGCCCAGCTGTCTCCTCTTCCGCAGCCAGCGCTGCCCTCCTACAGCAGCAGCCACAGCAGACACTGCGGAGGGCCTTTCTGAGCCAGGCTGCACATTTGCGTATGTCAGCACACTGCTCACAGCAGCTCTCTGCAGAAGGAGCTGCCAGAATTCCCATTTGCCAGATTCGTAAACAGAGGTTCAGAGAGGGGAAGTCACTTGACTGAAGCAACAAAGCAGGGAAGCGCAGAGCAGGACTCTCCCGGGGACGCGCATGCTCTAAAACGCACAGAGGCAGCCGAGTTAGGGGAAGGGACCCCAGGACCTGTCCTGTGCTCCCCACCCGGGCCGGGCCTCACTTCCCCCACTGCCAGTCATCCCCAGGCCTTGGCGCCGCCGGGCAGCTGTGCCAGGGGCCCATTCTGACATTCGTCCACGCTGGCTCTGTGAAGGGTTTAATTAACTTCCTGTTTCAATGGGGGGATAATGAGTTTTAAATACCACGTGACTCCATAAGGAGGTCAGGCAGCAGCAAAGATGTCAAAATAAATTAAGTTAGGAATTGGGAGGCCACCCGCCGTGGGGGGTGCTCTGGTCGGCTTTGGGGTGCTGCCTGGGCCGCCCCGGGCGGGGTCTGCTGCTGTGGCCCTGTCGTCACTGGGGCTGGTTCTGGCTTTGGAGACGGGGCTCAGGCAGTCCTACCCTCAGCCGGGACCCATCTGATCTATCAGACATACGAGGACAGCAGAAAGCGGGCTTGGCCCGGGACCACGCTGGATAAGCCCCTCTCCTGTGGGTCTCACAAGCTTTGCCCTCCAAGAGCCCACGGCCAGGCTCTTGCCTGGAGACCGTCCTTGGATATCAGCCAGGAGTGACCTTTCACGCAACTGCCCGTCTGTCCCATTTATCCGGCGGGGCAAGGTGATACCAAAGACAGGAAATCTTATCTGGACATTTCTTAGTCTCTGAGAGTGAGGGTCATGTACATCACAGATAGGACTCGCTTCCTTCCTCTCTCTCTCCTCTCCCTCCTTTCCTTCCTTCCTTCCCTCCTCCTCCCCTCTTCCCTCCCTTCCTCCTTCTTCTGTTTTTTTTTTTTTTTTTTTTTTTTGAGACAGGAGTCTCACTCTGTCCCCCAGGCTGGAGTGCAATGGTGCAATCTCCGCTCATTGCAACCTCTACCTCCCAGGTTTAAGTAATTCACCCTGCATCAGCCTCCCAAGTAGCTGGGATTACAGACACCTGCCACCATGCCCGGCTAATTTTTGTATCTTTAGTAGAGACAGGGCTTCACCATGTTGGCCAGGCTGGTCTTGAACTACTAACCTCAGGTGACCCGCTCACCTCCCAAAGTGCTGGGATTATAGGCGTGAGCCACTGCACCCGGACTCCCTTCCTTCTTTCCATCCATAAATATGTCTTGAGCTCCCAACCCAGGTACTGAGATTAGGCAGTGAACACACACAAGTCGTCACTGTGTGCAATGGACTGTACCAGGCGGAGGTGGTGGCCAACAGCAGTGAGTGGACAGCGGACGACACGGGGGGCTTCTATGTGCTATAAATCAGGTGGGGCAGGGGTTGCCATCTGACCAGGTGTCTAGGGGAGACCCCGTAACACTTGGGGAGGGTTTCGGGAGGAGGGCAGAGCCAGCGCGTGGCTGAGGCAGGCTGTGGGCTGCAGCTCAGTTCCCCCGTCTCTGTCCACCTTGGGCTTGGCCCCATGGCCCTGTGACCCACTTCGGTCAGTGGAGCGCCAGCAAATCGGAGGCAAGCAGAGGCTCACGGAACAGGTGTGTGCATGGCTTCCTGAGGACGCCTGACCTGGGGCCTTGAGGATGAAAAACCGCCTGGAGGTGGGAGGTGTGCAGCCCTGCCTCTGCTGACCTGCTGGTGAGTGGCAGCTGCCAGAATGAGCCCAGGTGAGGCCAGAAGAAAGTCCGCCCAGCCGACCTGTGGAAGCTTGGCCTGTCGTCAGTCCTTCTGTTTTCAGCCACCAGCTTGGGGGCTGTTTGTGACACGGGCATGGATGGTGCAGAAGAACGCGGGTGAGCGGAGGCAGGGGCTGAGCACGGCTGCGGGACGCAGTGGCTGCGCATCTGGCACCGCTGGGGAAGCTCTCGGCACAGGACCCGAGGCACGATGAGGAGCCAGGAAACCTGTGCGCCATGGCGAGGTCGGCCCGGGCAGGACATCGAAAGCGACCGTGGCCTGTGTAGTTGGTCCTGGGCGATGCTGCAGGGAGACCTGTTTGGTTTTCAAGCAGAACTTAGGAGCAATATGTGAGGGTGTGGGTATGCCAGGCTGCAGAGAAAACTGCCACGCATTTCCCGTCTCTCTCGCCAGAGAAAGATGCTCTAAGGAAGCCCTGGCCTCAGAGTGAGCAGCTGGTCCAAGGTGTGGCTGCAAGACCGCGTGTCTGGCCCCAGGAAGACCCTGTTGCTGCATCTGGACATCGGCCTCCAGAATCTGAAGAGCTCGGCCACACAGCAGCCGTGGCTGGCAGAGTGGAGAAGGGTCTGTCTATGAAGGTCAAAGGGGCGTTGCTCTGGTGGATGCGCCATGAGATGAGATGGAAAGAGGTGGAGACAACACAGAGTGTGAAGAGCCCCGGGACCCCATGACCTTCACCAGGGAGGGGAGCGATGGGAGGTCCCTGAAGGGCAGACTCAGCCGCCTCAAGGAGAGGACACTCCAGTGTGGAACCAGGCCCCAGGCGGCTGGGCTAACAGCACAGTCACTGCCGGGGGCAGGGCCGGGGCTTCAGAACTGCCTGTGGCAGTGACTGATGCGTGCCGCCCTCCTCCCAGTTCCCGACAGGGGCATCGGTGGCGTTTGTCCTACACCCCGTGCCCCGCACCCCAAGGCATGGGCATGCTTCACCGGAGGAATGACTCGATGGCCTCAGCGATGCCTGGCCCTATCTAAATGTCAGGGCCCTGGGCCTGAGCCTGACGCTGAGGCACGGTGAGAGTTTTGGGGAGAGTTTTGGAGGGGTGTGTGCCCTGCATCTGGGTGGAATATAAATAATTTGTGGCCAGAGGGCAACGGTGATGGTTTTAAAACATGGCTCCAGGATCTGTGACACACCTCTGTGCGGGCGCGGAGACCCAGGCCCCGTCTTGGATGTTGGCTCTGCGACTGCTTGGCCGGAAGGATGTGCAGGAAGCTATGCCACTTCGGCTCCCAGCCCAGCCCTCCAGAGGCCGGCGGCGTCTGGGTCTCGTCTTTGGGGACCCTCGATGTTGGAAGTCAATCACCATGTTGGATGGAAGCTCACTCGGAGACACCAGCCCCAGCAGGTGCCACGGGCAGCAGAAGAGCTGTGCCCACCCCGTCCTGCCCAAGGGGTAGATTTGTGAGCAAAAGACATGAGTGTTGTTCTGAGCCACTGAGTGCTGGGGTGGCTTTCCATGCAGCCAGAGATGACTGAGACAGAAGATGGGACATGGAGTCGGAGAGGGGCAGGGCCCCAGCTGCGCCAGGCCCTCGGGGACGAGGAAGCACCGCGTGACTTTGATTCCGCAAGCCTTGCAGCAGGGGCGCAGGTCAGTGTGGAAGGCGCCAGCAGTGGCGTGTGCTTCTCTCCTCATAGAGAGAGCGCCACTGCCTGGCGTGAGGCCAGCAGTTCACAAACGCCATCTCACTCCTCACCACAGTCCCGGGAGGTCTCATGGAGCCCATTTTACAGACAGGGGAAACTGAGCCTGCAGTGTGAAATCCAGCCGGGCGCAGGGAGCCGCAGCTCCTTGCCTGGAATCGAGCCCCCAGAGGGAGCTGCTGGGAGCCAGGGCTGGAAAGGGTCTTGGTGGTCACTTGGTCCATTTAACGGAGGGAAGAACTAAGGCCCGGTGGGGGGTTGCTGGTGACCAGCCTGAGGACTCTGCCCCCAGCTCAGGGCTCTGCTGCTCCTCGGTACCTCCTTGTGCTGGCAGAACACATCTGCCCCCTCCTTGGGCCCAGAGGCAGCCCTGGGGTTCTCTCGGGCAGTGCAGGCCAAGGGGCAGTGTGTTCACCTCCCTGCCATGCCCCGGGCCTTGGGGAGGACCAGCTCTGCCTCCTCTCGTCACGGCCACGCGGCTGGTCAGCGAGACAGACACTGCACTGGGGAAAGGGCTCTGCTGCCTCTCCTCAAGGCCACGCCAGCTGGTCAGTGAGACAGACGCTGCATTGGGGAAAGGGGCCGTGGCCTTGGGACCCAGGCCAGGGCAGGCCTGGAAAGACAGACGCCCCTGGGCCTCAGCGTGGCTGTCCTGGGGCTGCGATCCACCCAGAATTGGGGACTGCCTCCCGCTGCTTCCCAGCTGGAACCTGGTGTGATGCTTGCTGTCCTTGCGCCGGGAGGGGGAGACACTGGGGCTGGAGCCCCCAGCTTCAGCTGCATCTCTGTGGCCCATACGTGGCACGTGGACAGAGGACACAGGCAGGACTGAGCTCCTCATGGGCTCCAGGGCCTCCAAGTCCCGTCACCTCCGGTGGTTTCAAGGAATGCCCACATCAGCTGCCCCAAAGTCACCAGGACACAGCCGCTTCCCCGGAGCCGGCCCTCTCCATCCCCCTCTCCCCACTGCATGAGCCCGGCCATCCACACATCTTCTCAGGAGACCAGATGCTTCAAGGTGTAGGAGCGTATAGGAGAGCCTGCTTTCAATAATGAGTTTTCTGGTAAACCGTCCTGGTAAACTGTTCCCTGAGGTGGGTGTGCCCCCATCCTGCGGAACCCCCGACCCTGCCCTGCACACCTCCTCTGTGTGTGGCGGGGTGCGGGGATGAAGCCAGGCCTGCCGCTCACCACTGGCACCCTCCTACCCTCCCTCTGCTTCCTCGCCCCACAGGCTGAGACCCAAGGGCACCTGGCACGTGCTCCCCTGCCTGCGTCTCCTCCACGGCTGCCCGCCCCCTCTGTCTCCTCAGCCTGGCCCAGGGCACCCACATCTCTCCTACCCCACTTCCCCAGCGGCTTTGGGGTCAGGCCTTGGAATCTAGCTGTGGATGATGGGAAATAACGCGGCCGTCTATGGGAGCTCTCTGCATACTCATAGCCTCCCCGCCTCCCCGCCTCCCCCTGCTGCTTCGGGGCAGCCCAACAGCCGTGCTGGCCACAGAGGGACTCTGCAGTCTTGGGGCAAACTGGGCCTTAGAATCCTGGGTGGGAGAGACAGGGTCCCCAGATTGGGAGGGCTGGTGTGGATGGTGACCCTGACTGTGCCCAGGGGGAGGGCTGGTGTGGACAGTGACCCTCGCTGTGCACGGGGGGGGGGGCTCAGTGTCCATTCCCTCTCAGGGGTCCCCACAGGGCCTGCACAGCTCACACCCAGTGCTCCTCTGCTCCCAGCTCAAACACCTGTCCTTCAGGGAAACCTTCAGGGGCTCCGCAGCACTCGCTCCTGTGGCTGTGTGAGCGACTGGCAGGCACCTGAGTGCACCCCAGGGGCTGAGTAGGCGTGTGTGCATGTGTGCGTGTGTGGGTGCGGGCGTGCGTCTGAATGCCCAGGTGTCCGCAGGGGTGAGGCTGTGCTGTGTGCATATGTGCAGTCGAGGGCTTCCCGCCTGTCTGTCCCCTTTAGTGTGTGGAGGTGCTGGGTGTGCACGTGGGTGGTTTGCAGGTCAAGTGGGTGGGGGGTCGGCAGGTGCGGTGCCTCTGGAGGCTGCAGGCGGCTGCCCTGGTGAAGGCCTCCTGGCCGGGCGAATGCTGCCACCTGGTGGCCAGGCGGGGGCCGTCCATGTCGTGGGTCTCCAGCCAACAGGCCCCGCAGGAGGAGGGGTGAGTGGACAGCGGGCAGGGCTCACTCCCGGCAGTCCCTGAGCAGGGCCTCAGATGGCCTAGAGCAGCGGCCCTCCAACATCAGCCCCCGAGGCTGGTGGGAGCGAGTGCCCAGCCCGTCCCAGAGCCTCTGACCCAAGTGGAGTGCCCTGGATGCTGCTGGCCGGGGCCCTGCCTGAGACACACTGCGCTGAACAGGAGCGAGTGTCCCAGACTGCAGACCTGGCAGAACCTCGAGGGTCTCCACCCGTGAAGTCCATGGGACCCTTTCACATGCTGAGCGCAGACAGGCAGCCCCGTGACCCACCGCTGCCCCAACACCAACTCAGAGAACCATGACCCACCGCTGCCCCAACACCAACTCAGAGAACCACGACCCACCGCTGCCCCAACACCAACTCGGAGAACCATGACCCACCGCTGCCCCAACACCAACTCGGAGAACCATGACCCACCGCTGCCCCAACACCAACTCGGAGAACCATGACCCACCGCTGCCCCAACACCAACTCGGAGAACCATGACCCACCGCTGCCCCAACACCAACTCGGAGAACCATGACCCACCGCTGCCCCAACACCAACTCGGAGAACCATGACCCACTGCTGCCCAACACCAACTCAGAGCCCTGTGCGGGGGGCAAGGTGCTTTCATGCCCTTCCCTCCAACCCCCGTCTATGGCCCTTCTGCGGAGCCTCCTCCCTGGAGATGAAGCCACCCGCTCACCCGGCAGGCATAGTCCCTGTGCCAGACCAGCTCCTGTTCAGAAGGCCCCGCCTGGGGGCTGCGTCTGCTGGCTTCCCTGAGCCAGGCTCCTTGCACAGTGGGTGGGCAATGTGAGCAAAGGGGGTGGGCAGATGGCCGCACCAGCCCCTCCGGCAGGCAGGCCTGGCCCAGGCTGCTTTGTGTCCTCTGCCACCGTCAGGGCTGGGAAGACCCCAAAACCAGGGTCCGAGCAGAGAGTCACCCAGGCAGAGGACGGCGGGCATGAGAAGAGGGGCCCTAAGGAGGGAAGGGGCCGTGTGCGGGCCTGGGAACAGTGTTCCTGGCAAAGGGAACCCTGCAGGCAGGGGCCCGGCGGGTGGGGAGGCGGTGGGGGTGGGTGGACCACAGCCGCAGGCCGCAGTTGAGAGGCCGTGGGGGTGGGTGGGCCACAGCTGCAGGCCGCAGGTGAATTTATCCTCTATCCAGGGAAGAGGGGCACCATGTGCTTGGACAGAAGTGGTGAGACCCCGGTTAAGGTGTCTCATTTAGGAGCTCCGCTTCCCGTGGGAGAGGGGAGGAAAGCGAGGCTGGTGAGGCAGGGAGGGCTGGGGACCTCCTCTGAGCAGGCTCCTCATCTGCCCAGTAGAGGGTCTACTCTGACCCACCCTCACTGGAGAGGGTCACTTGTCTCCCGGACACTGGGATCTTTGAGGGGCTCTGTAGGGCACAGGAGGCTGGGTGGAGAGGGTCTCCTGGTTCCACGCCTTCTGCGGCCCTGGCGCCTTCCCTGCGTCCCCTTCAATGGAGCCACTTTGCTCCCAAAGGACCCCATCCCAGAGCCAAGAAGTTTTGGAAACACAGCGGGAGACTGAGGCAGGGCTGCTGACGGCCTCATGATCTTCGTGTGTTAACAAGCGGGAAGGTGTGACTGCCTTGCTGGGAATCGTTTGTAAGATCCCGCCTAGGTTCTGCTGGGGTCTAGAGCTCCCCAGGCCTCCAGCCGCTGCAGCTGGCATGACAGTGTCCGACATCCACCCCGAGCGCAGGGCTTTGAGGTCAGGCACTGCCCTCCCCACGCTGCGTCCCTTCCCAGACACCCGCAGGGTGTGAGTTCCACCAGCAACAAACGGAAGGCAGAGGAGGCTCAGCGCCCACCAGGGGGAGGGGTGAAAGCTGACCAAGTCCATTGGCCAAGGAGATGAGAGGATGCCTCGATGGTCAGTGGCAGGCACTTCCACAAAACATTCCAGAAGACAGTCTCAGGAGAAGCTTGGAAGGGCACATGAGGGAGCAGGCTTTGAGGCAGGGACGTGTGGACACCTGCAGGGACCAGAGAGTGGGAGGGAGGAGGGGACAAGGCTGCATCTCTGTGTAGGTGAGGGGGCCTGGCTCCCCAGCTTGGGAGGGCTGTGTCCTGGCATGTGAAGGCTAGAAAACTTGCACCAGATGGATGCATGGGGGGAGGCCCAAGGGTGGCAGAGCCCAGGCCCCACGCCCACCCTCCCTCAGCCCAGCCCCATCGCTCCCGGGGCCCCCCGGGCTGCTTCTGATGTGGGGGAGGGGTGCCAGGGCACCTCAGCCTCCGCTTTGTTCCTCCTGTGGGGTGAGGGGGGGCCTCAGCGAGGATGGCTGGGGTGGACTTGCCCTTTTCTGGAAAACCTGGCCACCCCCCACTGCTGAAGGGGTGTTCTTAGGACACAGCCATGGTTGCGTCACTGGGTCCTGCACGAGGCCCCGCAGCCCTGGCTGGGCACTTGGCCCACGGTGGCCTGAGAGTGGCAGCCGGCGCAGACAACCTGGGAGCCAAGTTCTGAGGCTCAGGGAGGTGCAGGCCAGGGATGGGGGCCAGCGGGAGGACAGACGTCACACAACTGGAGGTTTTCTGCGAAAATAGTGGGAATATATTTGAAAAGACAAGTCACTATGATGTTTACAGTACAACCTCAGGGCCCCTCCGCGCTTGGTTTATGACACTCTGGAGGCAGGAGGCATTTTGAACGGCCCACAACACCTTCCAGAGAGGTGGTCTGGGCCTGATTTGGTCTCTTTCAAATATCAAAATAAAAACTTTTGACATACACATTGCACCCAAAGTAAAAACTAAACAATAGAGCAAAACAAACCATGGATCTTCAAGATACTTATGGAGAGAAGGAAGCCCTCTCACCCTTCGACCCACCTTCACAGGCACGACTCTGTGAGAGGACACGTGCGTCCCGGGCCTGGGTCAGGTCAGTGCACGAGGCTGCCCTGGCCGGGGCAGCGGCTCTGCAGCCCCAGCCCTGAGCATCCCCATTCGGCAGCACAGACCTCGGGCTTGCAGCCCGGCAGGGGAGGCAGGGAGAGCGCCGCCACGCAGGTGCCCGTGCCCTCGATGCAGCCATGGTGGGGCCTCCCTGACCCTGTCTGTCCCACCCAATACCCCCATTAAAAAAAAAAAAATCAAGGAAGCCTGTATTCACATTACAACACGAAAATAGCACCAGAAACTTCAGAGTAACATTGCAGATAGGTGGAGCCCAGAGCTCCGTACAGCAGGGAGGCTGTAGAGGGCAGCCGTGGAGGCTGGGGGGGAACGGGGAGGACCCGCGGGAGCTGGCACAGGGGCGGTTTCTTCCCAGTTCCATATGGGAACCCGGTTCCTGGGGTCAAGGTGCGCTACAGACGGGCTTTTCTCCCGCAGCGCAAATGGAGGCTGGCATGGCCCTGTGGTCAGAGGGAGGAGGCATGACCCTGTGGTCGGAGGGAGGAGGCCTGTTGTGCTCTTGGGGGACCAGGCGGCTCAGAAGCAACCCTTCTAAGTAGTGAGCACTGCCTTCCCCCATGTGGTTTCTAAGGTCACTTTGGAATTCCAGCAACAGCAGCAAGACTAAGAGGGAACCTGCCACCATACCACGGCTGCCTCAACTTACTTCCCTTCTCCATGTGGGGAATGGGAGGTTGTGCAAATCTCCAAATGTTGGCTTCTATGGTGTCGGTGCCCACAGGGCGCAGGGGTGCGGGCTGGGGGGATGGGCTGCTGTCTCTTCAAGTACTTCGTACCAAGAAAACAGCTGTGTGGACTCAAAATGGCTGCAGTGGCCCCGTCTTTCACCCCCAGCCTTCCAGCAAGAAAGGGAATGCTGCCCACCCTGGGCCCTGTTCAAAGCATCACCACCTCAGCTCTGACATCAAGGCCTGAGCAGTTGCACAAGAAGTCAAGTGGCCACAGAGTGGACCATCTCAGGGAGCCGGAGCTGGCCAAGGAGGCAGAGGCCTAGACAGAAACCCCAGCTCTGCTCCCAGGCTCTTGCTCCTAGAAATTACTCAGAAGTATCTTTCTTTAAAGGGATTTTGAAACCAGTTAGCCTCTGCCCGAAGAGCTGGCTGAGGAGGTCACTCTGGGCCTCGGCCGTCCGGTGGGTGTGCGGCTCGGCAGGTTCAGCACCGTGGACAGCTGTGCCCCTCTTGGGGGGCCTGAGCAGGGGTCTCCCCTGGGGGAAGGCCTTGCCCAGTCTGTCCTTCCTGTGCGTGTGGCCCGGCTCTGCCTTCCGCTGCTCTGAGGGTGGCGGCTTGGGTTTGTTCTGGCTGTTGGGCTTGGGCTTGGTCGGGAGCACACGGCTGGGAGTTGCCTGCTTCCGAGGAGTCCGGGGGGGCTTGTCAGGGCCCGGGGGGGCTCTCCCGAAGCTCCCCATACTTTCACTCCTGGCTGGCCCTGGGACCTGGCCCTTTTTCCTCTTCACACTGCTCTCTCCCTTCTCCTTGGGACCTGGGCTCCCGTGGGGCCCCTGCTCACCAGCTTCCCTTGGCCCCTTGGTGCAGCTCTTGGCTTGGGCTCGAGGGGGGAGCCTGTCTGGTGCAGGGCTCCTGCTGGGAAAGCTGGGCTTGGCTGGGGTGGTGGCTGTCTCGCTCTGGAGCTGCCCGCTGGCTGGCTGGGGCTGGCTGCCACCTCCTGTCTTGGTGCCGGGGCGAGGGCTTCCACTGCCCTGGGAGCTGGGGCCTGGTTTGGCTTTGGGGGTGGCGGGCTTCATCCCATTCTCTGTGCCACGGGCCAGCTCCCCGGGTGCCAGGCTTCCCACCACCTTCCTTGGATGCACTGGGAGCTTGAGTGCTTTGCTGGGGGTGGATGCTGCCGACCTGTCCTTGGATGAGCTCTGGCAGCCCGCAGGCTTGGTGGCGCTGCCCTTGTGGAAGGCGCCTCTGGGCCCCCGCTCAGACACCATGTGGCTTGAGGACACCTCCTTCTCTTTCTGAAGCAGGGTGTGGTCTTCCTGGAAATGGTCAGGGGCACATCTGCCACGGGCACCCGGGGCTCTGCGTTTCCCTGAGAACAGGAGAGGGGCCCTCTTTCCCTCTGCATCTTGGCCTCTGGCTCCCGGCCGCGGCAGAGATGCCCCCAGAGGGAGAGCTTGCTGGAGAAGAGGCCCGGGGATGCCTGGGGAAGCCTCGTTCTCTGGCCTCTCCAGGGCTTCGTCCAGTGCGCAGTCCCCTCTGCCATCAGCCAAGGCAGCTGGGAAGGGAGACAGAGACGGTGGGGGACACTCCTGGTGGTTGGATGGCAGATCACAACCCCTGATCGGGTGGGTCACGGGGTCTACAGGCCTCTCTAGGGTCTCCGGCCATCCCTTGGTGGTGCTGGGAGCCACCTCCGAGCACAGGTGGAGCAGAGCTGGGAGGGAGCCCTCACTCCGGATGGGGCTGCTTCCCCGGGGAAGAGGCCTGTCCTCGCTGGGCCCAGGGGCGCTGCCGGGCATGGCCACCCTGCGCCGTTTGCTGGGCAGTGTGCCCTCGAGGACCCGGGCCTTCTGTCCCGGCGCTCCCGGCCTCCGCACGCCGCGGAACGTGAAGGGCTGCCGCCCCCTGCTGAGGTGCTTGTCCATGTGGCGGTCGAACTGCTCCTTCTTGGCGAAGGTGTAGTTGCAGGAGCTGCAGGCAAAGGACTTCTTGATGATGCGCATAACCGTGGCGCAGAGCTCGCAGGCATACAGCGGCGTGTGCTGCAGCTCCGGCCGCTCCCGCAGCCCGTGCGCCCCGCCCAGGTGTGCCAGCAGCTCCCCGTGTTCGGGGTAGACCCGGGGGCACCGGGGGCACAGGTAGACGCGCTGTGGGCTGTGCACCGCCAGATGGCGCTGCAGCTTGAAGGGCTTGGGGAAGCGCTTGCCGCAGTGGTGGCAGTCGCGGGATGGGTCCTTGCAGGCCTCGTGCACCGGGGTGGCTTGCGGGAGGGGCTCCCCGCCGGCCCAGGGGTCGGGGGACGGGCTGGGGGTCGTCTTGGTGGGGCCTGGGCTGCCGGAGTCAGCCAGGGCGTTGGCAGAGGCGCTGTCTGGTGTCGCGGCCCCGTCTGGGTTGCTGGGGGCGCTGCGTGCTCGGGGTTTCGCCCTCTCGCCCGGGCTCTCTTTCCTGGCTTCTCCCTCTTGTCCCGACGAGTCTCCCGGGGCCCCGGCGGCCTTGCCGACGGAGCGCTTGCCCCTGTGGTGTTTGGGCGCAGGTTCCACGATGCTGTTCAGAAGGTGGGCGACAGCGCTGCTGCCCTCCAGGCCTCCAGGCACGTCCCCCAAGGACCTCCGCGCCTGCCCCCTGCGGGCGAAGCGGACCGCGTGCTCACGCAGGTGCTCGTTGTACATCCAGACGTCGGCCACCTCCTTCAGGCACATGCCGCACGCCCAGGGCCCCGCCTTGCTCTGCGCGTGCCTCTCCTGCAGGTGCCCCCGCAGCAGCTCCCGCGAGCCGAAACGGCGCTCCACGCACATGTAGCAGGTGGGCGGCGGCGCGGGCGTGTGGGCCAGCTTGTGCAGGTCCAGCTCGCCCAGGCTGCGGAAGCGCTGGAAGCACACTCTGCACTTGTAGGACGCCCGCTTGCCCTTGGCCGGCCGGCCTCTGCCTTGGGCCCTCCCTGCCCCTGCAGTTTCCTCTGTCCTTTGGCTCTTTGGCCCCTGTGAGCTCGCCGTGGCCTCGAAGTCTAAGAAGCTGGGGCCGGGGAGACCCACGGGGTCTTCGAAGGGTTCCAGAAAGCACAGGTCTTGCATCTCAAACTTGGGGCTGAGCACCTCAAAGTCCGCGGCACGGAGCGGCAGCAGGTGGGGGTTCCCGGGAAGCCCACCCTCACAGCGTTCTCTCTCCAGGGTGGGGGGCTCGGGGCTCACATCTCCGAGAGAAGAGGAGGAGTCATCGGCAGGGGCCGGCAGCTCCAGGCCTCGCCAAGCCGCTGGGACCATGTGCAGCTCAGGAATGGCGTCGGGCCGATCGTCCTCGGGGCAGTGGGAGGGCAGCTTCTCTGCACCGGCTTCCCTGCTGGGCTCCAGGGCCCACAGGCTGAGGCCAGGCGCCCAGGGGTCAATGCCAGGCACCCTGCTGTTGAGGAACCCATCCAGGAGGAAGGACTCGGGCAGACCTGCGGGATCCTCGTCCTCCCACGGGTCCTCATGGCAGAGGCAGAGGGAGCCGGAGTCGCTGAGGTCCGTGGGCAGGCGGGCTGGGCCCAGCGTGGGGCCGCCGCCCTCCTCAAAGCTGGGCTGGGTTGGCAGCGGGCGCACTGGCTTCTCACAGCGCTTCCCGTAGACACGCGGGTTCCTCTTTCGAGTCAAGCGGCCGCCTGGAGGGAAGAGCTGGGAGAAGGAGACCTCATCATCAAACAAGCTGGGAGGATTCCTGGCACTGGAGCCGGAGCTGAAGGCATCAGGAGTGCGGCCCTCAGGCCCCTGGACTCCACCCTGGGTGTCTGGGTTGTCCGGGAGGCCCTGGAGGCAGCTGCTGGTGGTACTGTCCGCGGGACAGCTGGAAGTCTCAGGAAAACCCAGGGGGCCCAAGGGGGGCGTGTTCTCCTCCCAGACGCCTTCCTCTGATCGGCTGTGGGCCCCGCTGCTGTCCTCTGCAGGCTCGCTCCCAGACTCTTTGCACACACCCAATGCCTTGGTCTCTCTTGGTCCCCAGAACCCCCTTGCCGAGGCCCCCTTCTGCCCAGCTGGCTGTTCCCCTAGAGCTGCACCGTCCATCCTCCCTGGACACAGCATCGCATCTCCAGGTGGCTTCTGGGCCCCAGTCTCCCCTGCACACAGAGCCTCCAGGTCAGTCTCCGCTGCACCCTCCATCACCCCAGGTCCCGGAGTGGCCAAGCAAGGCGACTGCTCCTTGTCAGCCTCAGGCCCTTCTTCCACAGAGAGGCAGTGGCTCAGAGGGGCTGCGTAACTGGCCATTGCAGGGGACGGTCTGGAGCTGCGCCCATCTGAAATCACATCAGGAGAGACTGGAAGAGCGCTCTCCTCCCGGAGCCTTCTCCCTCTCGGCTTTCCCCTTTTCTTATTTGACTTCCCTTCTGAGTGGCTAGGAGAGTCCTCGGTGGGCTCTCGGTGCCACCTCCGGCCTTCTCTTTTCTCCGCCTGTTTGGGATGGAGCTCATCTTCCCCGGCCTGGTCTGGTCTCGGCTTGGAGGCTGGAGCCTTCACATCTACCTCATGTTCAGTAGGGCTTGGCGGGTGCCGCTGCTGGCTGTGTGGGGAGCCCGGTGTTCTGAGAACCTCCTTTGAGCCCTGGGCAGGCGGTGGCTGGGTGATGTGGCTGGGGTCCCCCCGCAAGTGATTTGGTCTCTCCTTCCCAGGCACCTTGCGGCTTTTCTTCCTGGGGGGCTGGCACTTTTGGGCTAGGGGCTCTAGAGGCTGCTGAGCAGGCAAGTCTGCTGGGCTCGGCTCCGAGGGGGCTCCCGGGTGTGGCCGGTGCTTCCTGGCCTTGTGCCGGCTCAGGCCTGGCCCAGAGCGGAAGGAGGCTGCGCAGACCTCACAGGTCACAGGCCCGTGTGGAGCTTGGCCCTTCCACTGGCCGTTCTCTGTAGATGCAGGCTTCTTTTTATAGCCACGGGGCCTCTGTTTGAGGTCTTGGGGGCTGAGGGGGTCCCCCTGGGGAGTCTGGTGGGAGGCATTTCTTTGGCTTTGGGGGGAGTCAGACTGGAAGTCACGGGCTGTGCTGCTTGGAGCTGTGGTTCTTCCCAAGCACAGTCCTGTGGAAGGGCAGGTGACCCTGGGCATCTTGGTAACACCGGGGTGCCCAGTCTCAGGGGTCCCTGGCTCCTCCGGCTCCTCACTGCTGGTCCCCATCTCACCTTCCAGGCAGGCGGGGGAGTCCGGCCCTGCACCCTGTAGCATGGGAGGCTCAGTGGGCACAGCTGTGACAGCTTGGCCCTCCCTGTGGCCGAGGCGGGCAGTATTGCTTGGAGAATACCAGGAGTGGCCCCTGGGCATCCTGTCAGGGTTGGTGTGGGGCGGGGCTCCCCTGCTCTGGGGGTCTGGCCCTGGGAGTCCCCTGCCTGCCTGTGCCTCATCTTCGGTGGGAGTGCTGGACAGGCCGGCAGCCCTGACGGCTACGCTGGGGGAGACGGCCCCCGACAGGCCAGGAGAGGTGGCTTGGCCAGGAGACTCCCACAGCTTCTCTTTTCTGGAATTCTCTGGAATTCTTAAAGTACTGTCTTTGGGGCTGTCCCCACCGTGAGTGCAGGTTACAGCACTGTTGGAGCCAGGATGCCAGGAGGACGGGTCTTCCAGGGGGCTGCCCTCCCCCTGGAGAAGGCAATGAGCCAGGGCTTCCTTGGGATCGCAGGGGCTTGTCGTCAAGGACAGGGGAGCCACCGGGGAATCCTCAGCCCCAGTATCTGTCGTGGATCCCACACCATCTGCCTCTTCCAGAGGTGCCCAGGCAGGAGAACAGGCCAGCAGGTGCTGAGGGCCGGCAGGGTCCCTGCAGGACGGAGACGCTGGCAGCTGCCCCCCCAGCCCACCTTGGGCCCTGGTGGCACTGGAAGGCGAGGTAAGTGGGTCTTCAAGGGGCAGGGGCCCAAGGCTGCAGGGCATGCGGGTGGCTGAAGTGGGTGAGGGGGCGCAGGCAGCCAGGTCCCCGACAGAGGGTGCTGGGCTATCCCCTGTGGCCAGCAGCGGCTTGTTCAGGCCGGGGCTGGACGCCCTCTCTGGAGTCCGGCCCTCAGATCCATTTCGGGTGTGGGCTGCTGTCAAGGCCAGCGCCAGGGACTCCCTATCAGGGGACGGGGGGCTTGGGGTGGGCTGGGCCTCCTCCTGAAGGCTCATGGCTGCCCTCCTTCCCTTGCGTTTCTCTAGCAGGACTGCACCCTCGGCGGGGCTGGCCAGTGCTGTTTTGGGACTGGCATTGACTGAGGCGTGGTTGTCCGTCCCCCCTGGGCTCACCCTGTTCTCTGGCTGAAGCCGGTTGGCTGTGCCTTGACCCTGGGTTTTCTCAGCTTGGCCAAGCAAGCCCTGATGTCCATCTGCCTCCAGCCCCAGATGATGTCCGGCCACTGCAGGGAGAGTTGTCACCTGCACACCCCCTGGGGAGCCCTGGGCAGGGCCACAGGCCACCTTCCCTCCTTCCACAGTGCCCCCTTCCAGACCTGAGGGGTTCACTCGTGGAGGGTTCTGGGCAGCAGGTGTCAGCCCCTGCAAGTCCAGGATGCCATCTGTACTCTCAGCCGCTCCAGGCCCTGGGAGCTGGAGCTGACGTATGGGGCTCAAAGCTGGGTCCTGGGACCTCCTGCTGGGGTGGGTGTTGGACACACAGGCAGGACTTGGCACAGGGACCAACCAAGCCTCCCTGCCCCGGGGGACAGTCAGTGAGGAGGCCGCCGCTGGTGCAAACTCATTACCCTCAAAGCCAGGCCTCCCTGCTGTGGGGTAGAGGTGCCCACCTGCTCTGCCTGCAGAATGTCCCTGGGCAGCATGGCTGTGACTGGCACCAAAAGGCCAGGTGGCATCCAGAGATGGAGCCCCGTCACCCTGAAATGCCAAGTCAGGGGCCAGATGGACACCAGGGCTGCCAAAAGCTTCTGGAGCAGGGGCCTCTCGGCGGGGCCCGTCTGCTGTGCCGGATTCTGAGAGGAACCCTCCTCTCTGTTCACAGGGAAGCGGCCGCAGGGAGTCTTCACTTTCTTGTGAGCTGGCGGCCTCCTTATTCTTAGGAAATGAAAGTTCCTGGTCGGGGCTGCACTTTGCTAAACTCCCAGCATCCAGCTGTGGCCCAGGCTGCTTGCTGGGGTCAGGCAGGCAGACATCTTGGGGGGGCCCGCTGTCTCCTTCTGCCTGGCAAAGTCCAGTCTTGGAGGCTCTGGCTTTCTGCACTGGCTGAAAATGGAAGTTGGCTCCCCTGGGGCTGAAAGGAGCCCCAGAAATCAAGTCTTCCTGGGCACAGGGGAGAAGGGCTGCGTCTCCCGGATGGAAGGAGGCTGGGCAGGGCCACGTCCCCCCGGGCCTCCCCTGAACCCCTTCCACGGTGGCCACAGCCAATTCCGCACCCTCCCGATGTGCAGTGGATTCCCCAACGCACGTGAGGTCAGCTGCCGAGAACGTGTCCTTGTGGGGCACGGTGGCCTGGCAGGTGCGCCGTTGGGAGGGTGGCTCTGTGCCTGTGCCCAGCTCCAGCCTGCCCACAGACCCAGGTTCTCCACGTTCTCTCGGGGCCCCATGTGTGTCTTTGCTCCTTTGCAGCTGACTTTCTAATTCGGTGACCAATTTCTGGATCTCCAGTTCGTCCTCGGACAGGTGACTCATAACAGCAACACTACATCCACTCCCCTTCCCAGGCAAAGACGGGGCGGTGCCAGGAGCCACTGTCTGTTCAGGGGGACATGTCTTACTGAGCACCTTTCCCCCTGAGAGATTAGGAAAATGGCTAGGCAGCATCGGGGATACTTCCTCAAGCAGCAAAAAAGAGGGGTACGGTGGATCTGACGGCACCGTCTTCTGGGGAGGGTCGGCACATGTGAACGGCAGCCGGGAGTCCCTGTTCGCAGACAGGCTGCCATAGAGGGGCGGGTCGAATCTGTCCACCGGCAGGTCTGGGAAGAGGGATGTGGACTCCAGGGTCAGTGGCGATGCAGCTCTGCCTGGGTCCGTCTCAGCCGCGCCAGGTGGGCTCTTCGGCAGCTGTGGCTCGAGGGAATCGGCATCCTCACCGTCCTGGCAAAGGCAGGAGCTGCTGGCCAGCAGGGCATCCCTGGCTGAGGGGTTGGGGTCCAGTTCTTCCAGGAAACAGCCAGCCAGGTCTTTGGGTCCGAGGAACAACTCACTGTGGGGGCTCCTGTAGGGCTGAGGCCCCTTTTTGGCAACTGGAATCCCCAAGGGGTCTCCGTTAAAACCAGCAGGGTCACAGCCAAAACTGGAAATCTTTGAAGACAGAACACTGGGTTTGGGGCAGGCGGTACTTGAGGCGTTAGCCATGGGTGCCAGAAATTCCCCAGGCTGGTGGGCAGGGGGGTCCTCACTGTTGGGGGAGACTGGGGCCTGTGTGCACCCAGCACCACCCAGCAGGCTGCCCACACCTGGCGTTCGTGAGCGTCCGTGGGGCGCCCTGTTGGCGAGGCTTCCCGATAGCTTGGGGGTGCCGGTGTCATGTCTGCTGGGCTGCGGCTGCTCTGGCTGCGGCTGCTCTGGCGTCAGGAGACGGGGGCTTGCTCCCATTTCTCCCACACAGGCGGCTGGAGGAGAATGCAAAGCCTCCGTGAATTCTGTGGTGTCCGGGGGTGATTCTTTGGCAATTTCAGGCTCCTTGGCCTCCTGGGGGAAGCCCAGCGATGAGCAGGTTTCCTCTGAGGTCTCGGTGTTGGTGGGGACCTGCAGGGAGTCCTTGGGGGCCACTGAGGAGCGATCAGCACACTTGGGGCCTCTCTCCCTGGCGGCTGCTCCCACCTCCAGTCTTCGAGATGGGCCATGGGCCTGAGGGCTCCTGCCGGGGCCCGGGCGAGGCCTGCCTGGCTCCTCGGGGTTTGGGGGGGCTCTGTCCCCGCCGGCTTCCTGCCGCACTGCCTTCCCGGGTTTCTGTTGCTCATGGTCTCTGGGACCCTGGGTCAAGTCCACTTCCTTCCCCTTCTCGCCTCGGCACCTCCGGCCTCTCAAGCGGGAGCCCCGCTGCGGAGGCTGCTCGTCCTCCTCGGACTCCGAGGCGAAGTCGTACTCGCGGAGCCTGCGGTCCTCAGCACGGGGCTGCGGCCTCTCCGCCGCCAGGGAGCTGCGCCTGCCCGCCTGCCGCCCCAGCCGCCGGTAGCGCTTGTTCTTCTGCTGCACGATTCTCAGGATGAGCTCCTTGCCCCAGGTGCCGCCCCGAGCCTTCCTCTTCCTGGGGTCCTTCCTGGGGGGCAGCCGGAGGCGCTGGGAGCTCCGGGTCTCCTCGGGGAGGGCGGCGGCTCTCGGGACCTGGGGGTCTGCACGGCTCTCGGGGTCCTGAGTTCTAAGGCCCCGGGGGCGGGGTGGGGGCTGCTCCCCGAGACTGCCCGTCCTCCTGGGCCTCAGGCCGGAGGCTCTGCTGCCGCCGCCCGACCCCTCTGCTGCGCTGGCCGTGTCTAGATGCTTCCCGAACAGCTTCAACTGCTTCCCTCTCCTCTGCTGCCTGCCCTGGCTGGGCGCATCCGCCTCGATGGGGGCCAGACCCAGGGAACGCGTTTTGGGCCTGCCTCGGGCTGGGCAGCCCCTGTCCCCAGGGCGGGGAGTTTGGGGGTCCGGCGTGGCTGCTGGGAGCGGGGGCGGAGCTTTGTTCTCCGGAGTCACCCCTGCCTTGCTCTTAAGGGGCTGTCCAGTGCTGGGACCTCTGGGGCCGGAAGGCTCCTCGTCCGCAAAGACGTCGATGAAGCTGCTGTCGATCTCGGGGTTGTCCGACTGGTACTCCATGCCGTTGAGCGCCTCGGTGATGAGGCTGTCCAGCTTGGCGTCATCCTCCATGTCCAGGTCCGAGGCAGGGAGCGGGAAGGGGGTGGTGGCCAGGCTGGGCAAGAAGCCGGTCCTCAGGGGGTCATCTTTGCCCTCGGCCTGGACGTCCCCAGCTAACAGGAAGGTCTTCGTGTGGTTGAGCAAGCCCAGATGTGCGTCGGCAGGGACTTTGGGGGCAGCGGTGGGCGAGGGGAGCCCAGCGGGGCCTGGAGACCGCTGGTGGCCATCCTTGGCCCTGGCCAGGATCAGGCCACAGAACTGCCGGTGCGCCAGGAAGGCCGCCAGGCTGCTGTAGTTGCGGTCACACTGCCTGCAGGTCAGCAGCACGTCCAGCTGGTCCAGGCTGGCGCTGCTGAGGGAGAAGTGGTGTGTGGGGTACGAGGGCGGCGCGCGGGGGAAGCCCTGCAGCCCTCCCCGACCCACCTCAGGGCCCTCGTGGGGAAAGGGGGTCTCCTCCAGGCACTGGAAGGCACCCTCGGCTCCCAGCCCATCTGCGGGAAAAGGAAAGGCCTTGGCTGGCTCTGGCTGGTAGTGGGTGGGGAGGGAGTGGGGGGGCTCTGGGGACGGGAAGGGGCTGCCCGTCTCCTGGGGGTGAGTGGGTGGGCGGAAGAAGGCCGAGGGCCCGAGGGGGCCGGGGAGCTGGCTGTCCTCTGAGCTGGGGTTGGCTGGGCTGCTGGACATCGGCGACAGGGAAGAGCAGGTGCTGCCAGCCGTGTTGGTGGCTGGTGATGGCAGCGGGGACTCGCTGGGGGAGGCTCCCACCACCCTCGGTGGGGGCAGGCTAGGTGTCCCGTGGGGTGAAACCTGGGGTTGGGCCACCCCGAAGAACATGGGCTGAGCCCCAGGGTCTGTCATTCCCTTGTAGGTGAACAGTGCTGGGGAGCCGCCCTGGCTGCCTCTCACGGCTGGCAGCTTCTCTCTGGGTCCCGGTGTCTTGCCAGCAGTGCCCAGGGCTCCTTGGCTGCCCCCCTGCCACTCGGGGGCCCCCGCGGGGAAAGGCAGCCGGCTCAGCATCTCCATTCCGTGGGGACTTGGCCTGGCAGTTGGGAGCACCTGGGGCCAAGGCAGGGGGGCACTCTGGGGGAGGCAGAGCCGCTGGCCTGGGCTGGGCTGGCCGTTAAAGAACATACTCCTGGTGGCAGCCAGGGGGCCCCCAGGAGGTGTGGGGTAAGGGGCTGCTGTGGGGTCCCACAGCTGCGGTAGCCTGGCAGGTGGGGGCCCTGGGGCAGCCAGCTCGGTGTCCAGAGGCCCCCGACTGGTGTCCACCCTGCTGGCTCCGTATGCCTGCCCTGGAAAGTGCCTCTGGGGTAGGGAGCTAGGGGGCCCTCTTGTGCTCCCCAGCCCATCCTGGGCTGAAGGTGGTCTTTCGGGAAGGATTTTGGTCAGGCTCTTGTGCAAACTGTCAGAGAAGGGTCTTGGGGCCGAGGGAGCAGCTCCAGAGGGAGAGAGGGCACCACTGAGGTCGTTGTGGGGGTTGAGGCCACCTGGCTGGCCCTGGTAGCAGGGCAGGGGTGAGGGCGCAGGCTGGGTGGGCAGCGGGTAGGCAGGGCCTGTGCCCACAGCCTCCTCTGACCATGCTCCCTGGGGCTGATGGAAGGCAAACACCAGTGGCCCATCAGTGAATGCATGCCCAGCCACATCCGCAGGGAAGGGTTTTGTGCTGGCCCCATGCAGTGCCGGGAAGGGGAACTGGAAGGAAACTCCCTTGGGGCTGCCGCTGGGCCTGCTGCCTTTGGGAATGGGTTCCGGCTCGGCGGGGGGAACCCCGAAATTAGCACCTGGGAAGCTATTCTCAGCAGCGGGAGGCCAGGAGTCGGCCCCACTGGCCTGGAATTCGGGATAGGAACTGGGCTGGAGGGGGCTGGTGCCCCTGCTGTGTGGGGGCCCCGGGGCTGGGGGCCTGGGGGTGGTGCTTGGTGAGGTATAGTTGGTGGAGGTAAAGCTGGAGGGTGTCTCCTGGAAGCACCTGTGGAAGCCAAGCTCTTTGGCGGTGGGCTGGGCCTCAGTCCTTGGGAGGCCCGGCCTGAGTGGAGCTCCAGTCCCAGAGCCCTGGGGGGCGTCCGCCTCAGGGAGCTGGGCAGCCTCCAGCTGTGCATTCTCTGGTGTCTTGTCCAGGGTGGGCTTGGTCCTCGAGCTGGCGATGCTCAGACTGTAGTGCTGCGGGGGGCTGCCCTCTGCCCTGCCCGCCAGCCTTGAGGGAGCCTGCAAGGGACTTCTCCCTGGCGGGGTCTGGGGGCTGCCCCCCTTCCCAGGGGTGCTGCTCAGGGCCTGGCCCCTCAGGGGTGGGGGCTTGAGCTCCCCATCTCTGGCCTGCCTTGGCTGGGCCTCGCGGAGCTCCGTGGCCTGGGCCCGGCCACCAGCCTCCCTGGCTCCCCTGGTGGTCCTGGTAGCTGGGGTGTTGTCCTCCAGTGGGGGCTGGGAGGGGCGCCCCAGGACACTGGCAACTTGGCGGGGCTGCAGGTCTCCAGTCATGGTGGGGGGCGGCGCTCCTCGGGGGTGCTCCCCAGGCATGGCCCCTCCGTCCTGGCGCTAGGACGACGCAGCTGTCCGAGGGGGGCCCCGGGGAGTGGGCTGGACGGCCATCCTCAGCCCTCGATGGGTCCCAGGGAAGCCTGTGCTCATGGTCCTGAGTGGAGCCTGGAAGGAAAGGTCAGGGGTGAGTGGGGCAGCGGGGCTGGATGGCCCTCACCTAGACAGGGGGCTTCCAGGGGGCTTCCAGGCTCTCCATGTGGGTCTGGCCGGGCCAGAAGCAGAAGAGGCTGCGCGCAGCCATCACAGAAGCTCCAAGCTTAGAAGGGATGCTCGGCTCAGCCCCTAGGAGAAGCAGGAAGGGAGAGGGCGTCCCGCCAGATGGAGCAGGGACCCTTCCCCGTTTCAGGGAGAAGAGGGGCGGTGGAGTGCAGAGAGCTAGTGGAGGGGGGAGGGAGGGGGGAGCTTTCTGGGGTGTGAGAAGGCCGCTTACAGCCTCAGAGCAGTCCTTGGCCGGGCTGTGGAGAGGACAGGCCCCTGTGTGGGGCACAAACTCCCAGCCTGCAGGAACTGCCCCAGGGCAGGGTCCTGGCAGCGTCCAGGGGGGCCCAGGTGGATGCCTACACCTGCCATGGGGAGGGCCTTGAGGCAGGAGGCTGCGTTGCAGGACATAGGGGACTGAGGCAGCAGAGGCTCAACCTGAACCTCTCAGGGCCTGGGCGGCTGGTTCCAAGCAGGACCTCCCCTGCCGTCAGCCAGGGTCTCCCTGCCACCAGGCCTCACAGGGTAACCTCCAGATCCTGCTGCGGGAAGCCCCCAGCCTCTGGACGGTGCCGGCTCCCATTCTGGCACATGCCAGATGTAGCAGGGGCACCCGCCCAGAGGAGCCTGGCCCCTTGCTCACCCAGGGCTGGCTTCACGCTCATCATGTCTGTTCTCATATCATGACATATGGGACTGTCCTCTGGGCAGACAGGACTCAGACCCGAGCCATGGGCTGTGGCCACGCAGTGCGCCAGCCGCTAGGTGTGGCCTGACCTGCCCAGCAGGGACCGGGCATCCTTTACGTAGGACAGCAAGGCAGGGCTCAGCTTTGTGGGCATCGTCCTTGCCAGTGACCGCTGGGTCCTCATGGCAGGCCCAGAGAGGCGGATGACTTGGCCAGAGTCACACAGCCAGCAGCAGAGCAGCTGGGAGCTGAAGGGACAGGCCTCAGGCCTGGAGCGCTCTCAGAGACCCTGCTGCCTCTGTGGAGGGGGAGCTGCCCCCTGAGGTCACAGGACCCTCCCACCGGCCTGAGCTGGTGGTGTCTCATGCCCCTCCCGGAGTTCCCGTGCTACAGCCGCCTGGGGACTCCTAACGCAGAGGCTGGCAGGCTCTCTGTCCCCAGCACGAGGTTGGTCCCTGCACTTCTGGCTGGCTCTTCCTGCTGTGCCCGGGGACTGCCTGCACCGGGGAGGAGGGTCCTGCCCAATTTGGGCCAAGGTCTCCAGGGTGGGCGAGGTCCCAGCCTGCAAGCTCCACATCACAGCACGAGGAAGAGTCATGCCAGCTAGGGGGCCCGGGTGCCCCTTCCTCCTCTGCCGCCACCACTGAGGTACCTCCTGTCCCATGACCCCAGGAGGGTCCCTTTCCCTCTTCTGGGATCCACTGCCAGGGGGCAAAGGCCTGGGAGTCCTTGGGGCCAGGATTCACAGGTGAGGTTTGTTGAGTGAATAAATGATGCTGGGCGTCTGAGCACTTTCCTGAACTGCCTCCCTTGTGCTCACGGTGGCTCAGAGGTGATCTGTGATTGTCGCCCTGAATTTATGGGTGACGAATCCAGGCACAGAGAGGTGGGGGAACCCGCTCAAGGCCTCAGCCAGTGTAGGCGGGGTCCTCCTGGGAGGGCTGGCTCCTAGCCCTGCACATCTCCTGCCCTGCACTGGGCTTAGCCGTGTCCCACACGGCCCAGACACCCGCTGGGGCCAGGCTGCAGGGGTGGGGCTAGGAACAGCAACAGCCAGGCCCCACATGAAGCCCAGTCCCACATGTCAGACCCCCTATCCATGGCCAGAGTCCTCCAGGAGGTGATGGAGGAGGAGGGGGCTCAGAGTGGAGACCTCAGCCCAGATGGAGCATCAGAAAGGTCTCCTGGAGGAGGTGGCTTTTACTGAGTCCTGGATGGTGGGGAGTGTTGAGAACACAGCTGTGCCCAGTGGCCTTTGTCAAGGGAAGGAGGTGGTCGGTTTATCAAGGGAAGGAGTGAGGCCTGCTGGCCCAGCAGCTGTCATGAGGAACATCAGGTGACATGCCCGCCTGCTGGCTCAGAGCTGTGGCTGGAAGCCCTGCCCAGCAGGCCCCAGGAGTCGGCTCTCGGGAGGCAGTGGGCAGGCCCAATTATTGTCCTGAGAGGGAGAAGAAGGCCAGGCGGGTGGGGGTGGAGGGGGCCTCAGGACCATCAAGACCAGAGCATCTCTGGCCAGCCTCGGCGCAGGCTGCTGCCGCTACATACCTGGGGAATCGGGGGCCTCTCAGCTGGGTCGCTGCACAACTTCCTGAGGAATGAGAATTTCTTGGCTGCAAAGAAAATGGAAAGCATGTCAGGGCCAATGTGGTGTATGGCTCTGGATCAAGAGCCCCAGGAGGAGCCAGGTGGGAGGGAGCGGCTCCCGGGCAGAGCCGGCTGTGGCCTCAGGGCACCAGGAAGCCACCAAGAGCCACCGGGAGATGGGTGAGCTCCTCTCACAGCTCAGCGGGCAGCTCAGCTGGCCTGGGGGGCCCTGAAGGGTTTAGGGGTCACCTGGCTGCCTCAGCTGCAGCTTTGGTGGCTATCTCACATTTCTTTTTGTTGGGTCTTTATGTATGCATAGATTGTGTGTTCATGCGGCTCCAAAGCTCAAGACTCTATTACAAGGTGCAGTGAGAACGCTGCCCCTCCCATCCCTGC